>NC_079157.1:48881707-49621707 GCF_947563725.1 Argiope bruennichi
TATTTGGTTTGCGAGACGTTTACATACGTTACGATAATCTACAACTATGTCCCTAGAGAATACAATGCCTATAAACGACAAACAAATCAAAATCTTGATAAGATTAATTTGACTGTGAAAGATTTCGCCCATTATTTTTAGTTTGATGTATTATGTTCTAAGAAAAACTGGTGTACTTCTCTTTTAATTTAAAACATTGTGTCTAAAAAGAAAATATTGCCAATAAACAACAGTCAGATCCAAATTTTGAATATATTGGATTTCGCTGTAAAAAATTTTTTATCCGTTATTTTTAATTTGGGGCATTATTTCTCAAAAGAAAGCAGTATACTTCTTTTCAGTTATGTACAATATGTTCTCTTAAAAAATATTAGCTATGAATAACAGCCATATTCAAATCTTGACAATCTTAGAATTTATCCCTTACTTTTTTTTTTGGCACTCTTTACTAAAGAGAATACACTGCACTTCCATTAATTTGGTATACCGTATCAAATTAATTAGGTATTTCATTAATAAGATATACTGTACCAAATTAATTAGGTATTCCATTAATAAGGTATACTGTACCAAATTAATTCGGTATTCGATTAATAAGGTATACTGTACCAAATTGATTAGGTATTCCATTAATAAGGTATACTGTACCAAATTAATTAGGTATTCCATTAATAAGGTATACTGTACCAAATTAATTAGGTATTCCATTGATAAGGTATACTGTACCAAATTAATTAGGTATTCCATTAATAAGGTATACTGTACTGTATGCTTTTAGTTTGATATATTATGTCCCAAGTGAATATAATGCCTTTCTGTTAGTTTGACATGCTGTATCCAAAGGGAATACAGGGTCCATAAACAGCAATTATATTTTAATCTTTATACTATTGGACTTGGTTGTGAAATATTTCTAAATATTATTTTAAATTTGACGCAATATGTGAAAAGAGAATGCAGTCCCCTTTCTTGACAATTTACATCCCAAAAGAAAACGGTGGCGCTTAACAACAATTAGATCCAAACCCTATTTGCGAAATTCTGCTTTGAAACCTAATTTTTCAAGATACTCGATAGCTTACGTTTGCATATACTTGCGTCGTAATCGTAGAAAAGGGAGGAATTCTTGCAACTACAGATGGAAGTTTGCTGATTCCGGTTGTAGAGACAGTCCACTTCAAGCCTGTTAACACATTTCGTGCAGACGAGTTCTTCGCAAAGATACCCTTTAGTGTCATATGGGCAATAGCATGTCTTAAAACGGCATTCACCTCCATTTTGGCAAGGTAGCTCATCACTGCATTGAGCTAGAAAAGAGGAGGAATATTTTGATTTTACTTATTATGATATTTTTCTGAAAATGAGACTAGTGTTATTAGTAAATATACATATAAAAGAAAAACAATGATGCTAATCTGTTAAAAATTATTATTTTTTAATATTATTATTATAATATTAAATATTATTACTTAATATTAAATTATTATTTTTAGGAAAAAAATAATAATTTTTCCTCTAACTTACGGCCGGTACGGTACAACTGTTGTACCAGATTTTTTTACCTTTTCTTACGGCTTGGTACAACTGCTGAACCAGAAACGAGTTTGAATTTTGTTCCCCAACTTGAACTTTCCAGTTGAACCCTAATTGCCTCGTAAAATTCCTTCCCTTTTGTGTCGGACGCCTTAATATAGAATTCATTAGGAAGATTCTGACTGCATGTATATTATGAAAGTATTTTGTTCGATAACTTGGAATTCTCTGTAATTAAAGATAAAGTCAAAAGAAATTTAGTAAAAATTTTCAACTTTATATACCTTCGAAATATGTTTTATTATAAAATACATATAAAAAATATGACCCCGAAAAGGATTTGATGCATTTGCTATTAATGTATTAAATTTTATTACAGAATAAGCTATGAAATGAATTCTTATAATTTCATAATAAGTAACGAAACTGTGATTAAAATTTCAGAACAGTAGGTGAGGAATTTTTAAAAAGCCAGGAAAGCAACCGTTATATTCTTAATAAATTTAATATTTTCTTGCTTATGCAAGTTACAGACGATCTTACCTTTGCAAACGCCGATAAAATCAACGTAGCCTTTCGGACAAATGCAGGTCTTTCTCCAAACGTTGTCATAGAAACCCTGCTTGAATGTGCAGTTAAACTCTTTCCCACAGTCGCAATCTGAATGAAAAGAAAACAAATATATAAAAAATATATATAATAAAAAAAATTGAAATCTGCTATCACAAATTTCAAGTTATCACGTGAGAACATTATTTTTGAAGTCACGTGGTATCAATCTGACAGAAAAACATCATGTTCTCACGTGTCTTATATTTCACAATCACGAACATTTTGAAAAGCGATAGTTTTTGACCATCTCAACATCAATCGAGTTCTAAAAATTTTTTTTTCTTGAGGCTAGAATTTTTTTTCTTTGAAAAACCAGTTTGAACTGGTTTTAAACAATCACGTGGCTTCAGATTACGCATGCGTTGATATTTAGAAAACGATAGCTTTATTTCATCACAAAATCGTCCGAGCTCCAAAACTTTATCTCCAGACCAAATTTTTTTTTGTGTGTGAGAATCCGGTTTAAATTGATTTGTAATGATCATACAGCTATTGTATTATGCAATCGTCAACTTTTAGAAAAGTGATTGGGGTTTTTTTTTCCCATCTCAAAAATCGCTCTACCTTCAAAGCTTTTTTTTATCACTTTCTAAAAACTCAAAAAGTCATGAATCTCCAAATTTCTGCCCCTGCATTTTGTGACTTCAGAAACCCTAAACCAAAACAACATCATGTTCTCACATGATAAAAAAATATCGCGTTTCTGCTTGAAAGAAATATCATATCAATATAAATGCAAAAATTATTAAAATCATTACAATTGTTTCACCTAAAATTTATTTTCTAATTTGGCTTATTTGATGCAGTCTCTGATTTCTTGGCTATATATTCCATTTATTTTATTTATTAAATGGAGTATTCTTTACAACTCAGTGAGTTCTTTTAAAAATAGAGTAGATATTCTGAACGCTCCAAGACTTTTCGTCTTTGATGCGGAATAATGCTTTTTTCTTTAAATAGATTTTTGTGCAGCCTCTAAGTCATAAAACAAAGCTTTTCAAGCTACAACGCCCTCAGCTCCGCTGTATGAATAATCTGAACGTGGTAGCAGCTTCTTCGATTGGTAAAATAAAGAATACTAAATAGTACACTATGAAATACCAAACACCCCCAACATAATTTCTGTATACCAACTGTCCCAAAAATGAAAGATTTGAAATATTTTGAAAATAAATAAACAACAACAAAAAAAAACCTCGAAAAAATCAATAAACACACACACACACACAAAATAAATTCGGGATGCGATAGAAATGTATCGTTTCACGACTTACGCTTGGTGTAAAGGCAATTTACTCCTACCAAATTGCACATTTAGTCAACATTGCCACCGACGGCTGATGCTGCGGCCGATTTGCAAGAGGTGTAATTGAAACGAAGTCAGGTTCACAACGGTCACTCTGTACCTCATTTATCAGACTCTGCCACGTTGTTGTGGCAAATAGAGGTTATATTGAAAACATCGTTGCTTAATTTTTTAACAGTCCTAGCACTATTACCGGTTTTTATTTTTCCTATTTTGCAGCGCCATTAGGCGGTGGCAATGGTCAATTTGCCATTTGGTGGAAAACAATTCCTTGATTTTCTAAACGTAAGACCACAAACGATGCATTTCCATCGCATTCCAATTTTTATCGATTTTCGAATACCCTTGTCGTTTTCGAAACATCCGGTATATATATTTGTGCAAGTTGGTGGTGGCTCCATCATGGTGTGGACTGTTTTTATATGAAATATATTGGGTCCTCTGGGCTAACTGAAACTATTATTTGACTGGAAATGGTTATGGTCAACTATTTGGAGACCACTTGCACTCATTCATGAATTTCATGTATCCAAACAACGATGGAATTTTTATAGATGGAATGCTCCATGTCGTTGGGCCACATATACTCACAATTGGTTTGAAGAACATTTTGGGCAATTTCAGTGAGTGATTTGAATTACCTAGATCGCCTGACATGAATCCCATTACACATTTATGGGACATAATTGAGAGGTCAGTTCATGCATTAAATCTTGCACTGGCAACATTTTTGCAACTGTGGACTTATATAGAGGCAGAAATTTTCTTTAAAGGCTCAATATTTCTGCAGGAGACTTCCAACGTCTTACTGAGTTGAAGACACATCGAATTGTTGCACTTATCCTTTAAAAGGAGATTCTATATGTTATTATTTCATAACTTTTGTCACCTCAATGTAATATGAGTTTTCACTAAGGGTTTTCATAGAGACATGGTACTAGCGTTTTGCTCTTCATCTTATTTAATCTCAAAAAGTAGCATCATGTCTCTATGTAAGACTTGTAACAGGAGCATCTATGTCTCCATTGCCCTTTTTCACTAAGCGCAGTACCTAAACGTTCAAAGTCAACCGATAGAAAATGCCGCACTTTCCCTTGAGAATGGATCCTTCAGTCATGTTCTTGATTGGAAGTACTGAAGCAGATATTCCTAACCTATTATATGCCTATTCCTTGGAATTCTCAAATGAATGGTTGAAAATGGTCGGAAACATAAAATATCGATATATTAAATAATGCAGAAAAGCAATGAACTAGTCTAAACGCTGGTTCAATTTTGCGGCATTTTGTTGTTGTTTGTTTCATAGAAAAAAAAAACTACCGGCCTCTACATACAGCATCCAAGGATCTCCATTATCGCACATAAAATAGAACTTCATATCACATTTATTTTAAGGAAATCCTGAGATATAATACGGCAGCCAAGACCACAGAACCGATTTCGATAATTTAGATTTCATATGAAAGCATAAACCTCTAGAAATGTCATCAAAGGTCGCCTGTCCATCTCCACCCTCAATTGATTTCGGAATGCATTGCTCATTTGGAGGTAAAAAAATACATGAGGGTCCATCCCAATATAAGATAACATAAATTACTAAGTGATGTTTCATTTATTGTTTGCTAATTCAGTTCTTTTTTAATTTTAGTACAGCGAAATATGTAAAAGCATATGATTACATTTGCATTCGCCATCCTTTTCTGCAAACCCTGGACTGCAGACGCACACTTTCTTCTGGTCCAAACATGGTACAGACTTCTCAACATCACATACTCGCATGCACCTGCCATTCTTGCATTTGCATTCTATAAAAAAAAATAGAAATATATATCAGTTTTTTTTTTTTTTTTACATTCTGCCGAAAAATTAATCATTTAGAATTAGCAAGGGGTTCAGTAGCTTCGGATTAATAAAAAATAGTTTTTCCATTTTTTTGCTCCCCCTGCTTTCTTTCAAAATATTAACTAATTTTTTTCTTTCTTATATACGAGATGTCCCCTCTAGAACAAATGCCAATTTTTAATTTCCGATATGCAAATTTTTCTCAATGAGGAAAGTTTTATGTGCCATAAATTCTTAAATCTTGTCCGATTCAACAAATGCAATGCTAAAAACTTACTAAGTATAAATTTTTATACAATCCCCTGAAATTTTGTCATATTTAATAAAATGATCATATTTAATAAATGATCTTGAATCTTTAATATTTTAAACCCCGAAAAAGTTTTAGATTTTTTTTTTTTGCAATTAAAGCTGACCAAGTTATTTTACATTGAATTTCATTGTCAGACCAATCAACAGGATTCTGGAATAGGTGACAGCCATTGACTGGCGAATTTTCTCGGTAAATTGGCTAATATCAAAGTTTTCTCTTTTTAAATATTTTTTAATATTCAAACTTTAACCAAATCTATTCTAATTCATTGTTTTTAAAAGATTGATATTTAACCCTTGAACTAGTTAAATATCAATAATTTTTCCAGTTTGTTTTGTTTCACTTTACTATATTTATTGTTTCAATATTGTTTGCTATCGTGTCCATATAATTTCTAGTAAAAAGAGTCTTTAAAAAATGCAATTTTTTAAAATTTGGATAATTTTGAGATTTTACTTGTTACCTGCTGACTAGTTTAGTTTGTGTTAATTTGCTTTATGTGTCTAAGTACATAACTTACTTTCTTTCATTTATATTTTACTGCTTACTTTCATTTACGATATTTTTTAAATGTTTGCTAATTTAATTTTATAATGTCTCAAAGATTGATTTTTATTCGGCAGATATTTTTTCTTTTGAGTTATTTTCGATATAGTCCATTATCTTTCTGTTTTAGTGTTACTTGATAGTGTATTGATTTAAAATCTTATTTTGTATTTGAGAATTTAACTTCTCTTCCTTAAAAGACAAAACCTTATACCATCTATGTATGCTAAGTAAACTTCGGCAGATAATTATTGCAGACATAATTAATAAAAGCAATGGGTTATGACTATTATATATATTTTTCAGTTTAAACAATTTTGTTAATAATTAGGCTGTTTTGATTTCAATTATTTTAAGTTTATATTTGAAATACATCACTTCTTATCAGAAGGGTGAAAACAATGTCTTTCACAAGATCAGTATCTTCTGTCATGCACAACTTTTCTCCACAAAGTATTGTCTACGATTCACCTTCGTCATTAGTTTCTGCTATGAATTTCTGGTCTTACATTATTACTTGATACGGGTTATCAGTGATTAGAAGTACTAAATAATTTTCAAAAAAAAGCTGAGAAAATAAAAATATTGAGAAAAATATCAAAGAAAAACAATGAACATCTAAAAAATTTTTTCGATAATAGTATATAATACACTAGTGAAAAGTTATATGAAACACTCACGGTGTTATATTTCTGTCTCTTCTGAGTACCTGGGTTTGAAGATGGTATAAATGAAATCAAGACTTTAGATTTAGTTCTTACATTTTATGAAGATGAACCAATTGATAGTCATATTATCTCAACATCTTCTATCTATTCTATCTAAGAATTATGTATGGATCACATATACCTTCAAATTCAATTCAGAATTAAATTTAATATTACTTTAATTACCTTATAATAGATTACTATCACGTACAGAAGAAATTTCAAACGTAAAATTTTACATAGAAATATAAGAGCGGTAATAGAATTAAACTTCAAATGTCATTAGGCCAGTTCTTTCCCCTCTTGAGTTGTTTGTTCCCATGCACACAAAAAAGACAGATAGGCCTTCTTAACCTTAACAAGAGCGGAAAGATTTTGTGTAAACTTTGATTAGACTTGATTTTGTGTAAATTCTAAATAAAATTTTAATTTGTGTTTTGAAATAATTATCGTGTTCACTGACTGACCGAGGGACGTAAGCCCAAAAATGTCTTTGCCCAAGTGAGAAATGTCGAAAATAGGAAGATTTCGTCAGAATTTTGAGCTCGAATATTTTTAGATTATAATAATTTCTGTGAGTGCACTTCATATGCAAAAAATTAAAAATGCTTCAGTGATTATGTAACTAACCACTTTCAAAGATTTTTCAATGATAGTTAAATATTGTCTACTAATTAATGAACCAGGATTATTGTGCGCAAAAAAAGTTTATCAAAACGCTTTATGTATACAACGGTTTTAATAGATACACCACTATAATATTTCTATTTCACATATAATAGTCATCTTATTTTGAAAACTTTCCGTTTGTTTTTATGTTCTAGTACATGAAAGACTGGTGGACCAACGTTATGAGAAACAAGATGTCCAAGGTTAAAATTAGAAATCTTGTGCGGTTCCTACAGGAGAACGAGGAATTGATTTCTCCAGACCCAAGCCCAGTATAAATTTTCGTTTCATTTCTCAACAAAGCTCTTCTCCGGAATATATTACCTTCAATAGATTTCATCTACTCATACTCCCCACCGAACACCTCCCTCATCATTATAATATTGTATATAGTTACTTTTTATGTGTATTGATGATATTTTATGTCTTTTTATGTGTATATTGATATTTTATGTCTATTTTTGTGTATATTGATTTTTTTTGTCTTTTCATGTGTATTTCTTTTATCTTAATAAATACTCCCACGTATATCCTTTCAACCGACAGGGTATCCTAGAGATTCCAAGTTCGGGGACATTCTGTGGCGAAAGAAAGAAGTACATGAAAGATGCAAAGAGAACAAATTTTTATTGCCCAAAAATTCAAACACGACATTTTGACGAACCTGCACGTTTCAAACTTCTCTCAGGCTGAAATGCATATTTTTGGAATTATATCTGTCTTTGAACACAGTTACTCTAAAACGCTTCAAACTGCACACATAAATTTTGAATATAGTTTCTACAGTAAGTTTTGAATAAAATCCATTCAGAAGAAGTTTGTCCGGACATGAGTAAACACGAACTAAAAAGCAAAGAGAGCTTGTTGCATAAAATTTGATGTACAGATTTAACAATTAAAGATATGCATCAAATTTCGGACCATATCCGTCAAGAGATTGACTGTCTGTCGGTCTGCTCTTTCATAAGCCTCCACACGATAATTCTGAAATTAAATGATAAAAAGAAATATATGAAATTTAATATATAATTTTGGGGCTAAAATTTCATTTCTGTATCGAATTTTGGTTTCGGTCAGTCGGATAAAAAATTTTCCAAAAAGTGCATTCATTTTTAAAGTATTTGTGTGTTTACATCCTAGCGATTAATCGCCAAAGATTTCTCTCTAATAGGCTCTTTTGAAACCTATGTTATGCGATTAATTAAGTACATTTATTAGAGAGTATGCTAAAAGGTTCCGAGAAGACTACATCTGCTGGTTTTATTATGCTATAAACTGCCCCAGTTTATTCTTTCATTTCACCCAAATCATAAGTTTTATTTCGTAACAGGAAATTTTTGAATTTAAATTGTTACATGAACTTGGATGCAGAACTGAAACATGTTCATAAAATTATGACAAAAAAATAAGCATTCAGCACAGCAGAATTTTAGAATTAACGAAAGTATTTCAAAACTTCAAAAAAATTTTCTAACATGCAGATTCTATGGAATTTCGAGGCAAAATAATAAGAAAAAAAAGCGAAAATTTAAAAGCAAATAATTTAGTTTATATATATAATTATGACACATGAAAAAGTGGTAATATTTAGAAATGAATATACCATAAATAATTTTATCATTGCTTGCTTTTGAAGTTAAATCCAATCTGTAATTTTTGCGATCTTAATGAACATTACGCTTTTAAAACTTACTCATTACGGAAAAAAAATTCAAATCTTCATATATTGGTTATTAATAACAGAAGAAGAATCGAGAATAAAATATTTGCAGCAACAATAACAACGATCTGAACTTAATTACATTAATTAAAATTCTTTTAAATATATGCAAAAATATTTTTAAAATTTATTAAAATTTGAAAAAAAAAACCCCACCGGGTGTAGTCACTCCAAAACTTTCCCGTATACTCTCTAATAAAGATGCTATTCCAAAGAACACCTCGCAAGACATTGAGATAAAGAAGTTACAAAATATTAACATTTGGCGTAGTATTTTTACTGAATCAATCGTTTCATACTTGGCGAAATATTTGGCGATTAATATCTGGCATGGAGTTAATAGCATCCAAAAATCGAATTTGTGTTTTAGACATATTTTTCTCAACCGACTAAAATAAAAATTTGTATACAGCACACACCGAATCGTCACAAAACCACATCCAAATTCGATATATTTAAGCCACTGCGTTTTTTAAATACCGGGTTTATTTGAATCTGAAAATACAAACCGACCGACAGACAACTCTTTGTTGGATATGGCCAAAATTTGATGTGCGTCTACATTTTAGATGTTAAATCTGTGAGAAACGAATACAAATTTCGCAATTTGTAATGGCTCAAATTTACTATTATTAATTGCACACAGTTATGACATCTCGCTCAAATTCTCTTTTGATTTACAGATAAGAGAAATCACTGCCTTCTTGCTTACCTTGTTTAACCCTTCAAAGGGCCCTTTTTTCTAGTTATATTATGTTAAAATATTTTGAGGCTTGAAATCAGAATAAGAAAAGGGATTCATTTAGCTTATTAGATAAATTTAATTTGATTAATTATTTAATTTGGTTAATTAATAATTAAGTAACAAATCAAGACGCATCATTTTGTCTGAGATCAAAAACTGAAGCATCTAAGTTTCTGACTTACTAAAAAAATTTGTCAGAACTTATGCCAATTTAAATTCATACAAATATTGATAAATTTGGTGAGAAGCATACTTCCCACGGTCCCTAGAAAGAGTTAAGCTGATTTAAATGCATACAGACCATATCCTTAGAGGCTTTAACCAACACTGACATATTTATTTTAGAGTATTATTAATCCGGAAAATTCACAGTGCTCTCTGGGAAAGGGTTTTAAGGCAGTTATCAAAACTAAAGGTACCCAACTAAGAATTAAGGGGCATTGTCAGATTGTTTGCATTTAACACTTTTTTTCTATGCGTTTCATTTTTATTTTTATATTTTATGTCGTAATGGAATTCTCTACATAAAAGTTACTTCAGTAATATCTTGAATAATTATATTTTCTACCATATATAATTTTATGGTATTACTTTAAAAAAATTTAGCGTTCTGAACCCTCAAACATTAAAAAATAATTTTTTTCCTAAAGGTTTCCACAATTTTGGCCACCTCTGTAGATTAAAACTATCTGTTCTGAGAAAGGATTAATGCTTGGTGCGAAGGCTAATCTATAATATTAATTCGAATTTAAAAAAAATTAACAAGTATTTCCAATTTTAACGAGAAAATAAATAAATGAATTTAAAAACTGTCATTTATTTTTCTGTTACCACTTTTTCATTCGTCTTATTTAATTTATATTACTTGAAATTACTATCGTGGAACCGCGAATGCTTTTCCAATATAGCAGTCTATTAGGACCGGAGACCTAGATCTCTGATTAAATGATAAAAAAAAAATAAAGGATGCTTTTGGTTCTCAAAGAACGGTTTCCATTTAACAATATCGAGATAATAGATTATTTTCATTGGTCATGTAAGTTCCTAAAAAATCAAACCAAACCTTTTCCAAAACATTTGTTTATTTATTATCGTTAGATGTTATTAGTCATTTATTATTACCAATAATTGCAGTTAGTGTCTATAAAAACCAGGTAATGGAAAAAGTGTTTAAATAATCGTACCATTTGATATCTTAACGCAAATAAAAGTGATTGTGACTATATAGGTTCATATGCATGTTTCATACAACTTCCCAAATAACTAGAACGAATTCAGCATAATTAAGAATACTTTGAATTTATTTACGATTAATTTTTTAAAAATTTCATATTGGTTTTAATATATGAATTTTAGTGTTGATTAGATTGGTTTTAAAATAATGATACTTGTGCCAATTGCTCAAATTGAAATGAAGACCTGGAATGTAAAGTTTTCACGAGCAAATGAAATGTTCTTTATTGCTGAAAAACAAAAATACATAAGAAGAGATGTTGCCAGAACACATTATCAAAATTTTAAAAGAAAAGGAGAAAATTTTAAAATAGACGTTTAACAACTTATATGAGAAACGACCAGATATTTGGCGTTTTTTTTAAATTTTATTAATGAGAAATTAGCTGTTTAATTAATTGTTTCAAAAATGTTTCGTTAAAGCCTTTCTTATATTTCAGCATTTTCTGAACAATATTTGTAGTACTAATGTAACAAATATTAATAACGTTGAATAAAATTAGTTATTGTCAGTTTTTAAAAATTCTCTAGTTCAATTGAATATTCTCATTTTTTATTATAAAATTTTTAAAACTTTAAAGGGAATTTACACATTACAAAATCTTATAAAAAAATAAAGTTACGTTACAAAATCTTATATAAAAATAGATTATTCGCGTATGGAAGGATTTTCATCCTGAGCAATTCTAAGTATATCAACTAATTATTAATAATAACCGATTAAGCACATTCACCTTAATATATATGGGATATTCTATTAATAGATAGATAAACTAAGAAGGCTGTTAGTAAGTATCAAGAGAAATAAGAATTGCAATGGAATGTAGAGCCATAAACCACATTGAGAGGGTGAAAATCGTGAAAAATTCAAGTAGGATCTTGAGTCCAGAAGGGATTATCAATACACATAATACACACATGTGGGCAATCAATAATCCTAATGCCAGCATGTAATGGGAATCTCAACGGAGTTTAAATGTTAATGTGTTGGCAGGAATCCTTGGTGATTTCCTGTCGTCCTCGAAGTATATGCTGCCCAACTTTGGGATGGGGTAATGTATCTTGTTTTTCAGCAACACATCCTTCTGGAATCAACTTAAAGTGTCAATAGTGATGCACCGAGACATATGATTCATGCCCCGTAGTGTCCCTGTAATTTTGTCTTGGGGGGGGGGGAGGGGTCATAGTCATCTCGATGCTACACACTCAAGGTAGTGATCCATGCCGGCTTCCTGGCATAGGGGTAACGCGTTTTCCCCGTGATCTGGGCGTCCTGGTTTCGAGTCCCGGTTTGGGTATGGTTGTTCTTCCATTGTTCTATCTGTGAGAGGTGTGAATGTGCCCTCCTGTAAAAAGGGGTTGTGCAAGCGAATGAGTGATGCGAGAGTAGCTAAGTCGTACTCTTGGCCCTAGTTGGAGCTACTAAAAAACAAGAGATGGTCCCCCACCGGCTTAAATCGCTGTCTTCCTAACAGCGGGCTTGCTCATGGCAAATGTCATAAGAAACAACAACAAACAGTGATCCATTGTTCACTGGTTCATAAAAGTGTGGTTTTTTTCTATGGAATCATATTACATCACTATACAGCACCAATGGGCGCATTGGAGGATCTTGCAATGCATATTGTCATTACGCCAGTCACTTAGTTTCACAGTGCAAATTGTCGTCACTCGTGAATCTGCGCCAAACATCAAAAATATACCTGGTATCTTCGAACATGTTCGTCGTTTGTAGATAATGCAATGATGCAACACAATAATTTTACCACTTACAACAATACTTTTTAATAATTAATCAGATAAATCTTTTTAGCTGTTATTATGATTTTTATTGTTCATGTGAGACTTCGAAACTTTCGAACGTTTTCCAATATTTTCGTAATCTCGAGGGGATTTTCAACAACAAGATCTGATGTCATTTTTTTTCCTTCTTGGTTTCTTTTAGCAATCATCCTAATATATCAATGCATTAATTGAACACACAGTATATCAATTAGTTTTTATCGACTTTAAATGGCTGAAATATAGGTTGGTACGGCGCGAAAATCACTTCAGAGAAATAGACGGGTAATCTAGATGAAAAGGGGATGAATATATAGAAAAGTATCATATTTTTATTTCCCTGCAACTCCCTTGTGATTGAAGAGAAAATGATTATTCAAACCAGGCGAGTTTTCGCTTCATCATCATGCACAACTTTTGTACTGAAAGAGTTTCTACAGCTGCAGTAATTCCGAAGTTAGAGGCTGAAAACTGTTTGTCAGCCACCTGAAATTTCGACTGCTTTCTAACTTAACTTACGGTAACTTGCTGGAATGTGCTTATTCTTTGATACTTTTCTTTTGACTTTCTTCCTAATTGTCCTAAATCTTATGAAATTTTTAGAGAATTTTTTATATCCTCTCTAGATCTATTTTTTTTATCCTCTCTAAATCTTCAGAAATTTTGGGAGGATTTTTATTATATTTTCAGTCAAATGAATCGACCTTTGCTCACTTATTTTCATTACAGGAATTGAAGAATGGAGAAAGATACTTGTTTTTCAAAAATCTCATTGACATGACTTTCGATTTTTGAATATATGTAGGTGAATTAAAAAAGTAAGTTACACTTGAGTAAAAATGAAAATGAAGAAAAAGAGAAATATAAAAGAGGATTCTATTTTCTGAATTATTTTTCAAAGTATTCTCCAAAAGAATTGAAGCATTAATTCTACCTTTATTGAAGTTTTCCCAGTAAAAGAAGCCCAGCTTTTCCCAATCTTTAAGTATAGTTAATTTTACTTCGTTTTGAAGTTGTTAATCGAAAAGGTCAATCTTAATTTGTTCAAACGAATAGCAATCGCCCAAAGCTAAAATCAAAATTCTAACTGATGCATCAAAACTTCTCATGTAAATTTCTTTAACAAAGTTTGCTTCATGTGAAATCTGACTTATCTGTCATGCAGCGGTATTATACCATTGCTTAATTTGTCACTTCGACACTCTTTGATAGCCATACTTAAATTTGACAATCAATTACTGTTACATGCACTCAGTTTTATAGGCAATGAATTTAGCATTCAAAATACATTGACAGATAGAAATGACAATGGTCTTGACTTTTCCACTGATTGGAAGATTTCGGGTTTCTTTTTTCTTTTTAACAAAGATTTAGTGTAGTCATACCATTGTTGTATATTTCATTATTGAAGTAAAAGGGTCAAATAGCGATTCATCTCCAGTAATTATGTGATGTTGGAATTTGTTTCCTTTTGCGTCCTTCAACCATTGCAAAAGATTGAAACATTATTACCAACATTATTCATTGTGTGTGGCCATCACTTGTTGGGGCACCCATCTAGCATGCAACTTTCAATATTGTGAATATTCGGGAATATAAGAAATCACACTTCCAAATGAAATGTCCAACCCCGATGCATTACAAGTAATAAAATTATTCCAAAACAAATGTTAGCAATCTATTTGGGAAAAGCTATCTGCGAATAAACTATTTCAAATACAGCCAAAGGTTTCAAAAATAAAACTCTAACCAGAAAGAAAGATGTCATTATCACAAGACTTTGAATAGATCACACCTATTTACCCCCAAAACATTTTTTGGACTCTGATCATGCACCACTTTGTAATAAATGCAATTGTGTACAAAGATTAAGCATATTCCATGTGTATGCCAAAATTTTAGTATTCAACGTCAAGTTCATTTCGGTGTTACTGTTTATAGCTTAAATTACATTTTAGGTAATAGCCCTCATTCAAATATTTTTGCTTTTTAAAAAGATGTGTCCGATACTAAAAATTTCATAAACCATCACTCTTTTTGAATAACTATCTCAGCAACGGTAAAATATTTCGTGCTGACAGAGGCAGCGGATCGCTTGTGTGAACATTGCCATTGATATCCATTAGTAATTCTCATATAATCAGAATACGTTACTGGATAATAACTAACATATTTGCTTGCAAACTGAAACAACTAATTAAAATCCAAATATTATAACACTTAAATTATATTGGCCTCTCTATGGGGAAATCATGCACACTATGACACGTATACGTGTACATCGTCTGCGGAAATTACCGCGGATCACTGCTAACTGGTGAAAGCAATCTGAAAAAGGGATCAAAATCCAGCGAGAGTGAAAGCATCCAACAGGAAGCAGAAACTTCTTCAATTGTAAACGCCCACCACTGGAAGCCTGAAGGAGTTTACAATGCTGGTGTCATTCAGATTCGAATTGCTTGTTCCAAAACCATTACAAATGCGCTGAACATTTGAAGCGGAAGTCATAGTTCAAGAGACAATTCCAAATTCTCCGAAATGTGTCAACTGGGACTTGAGCCACCAACCATTTCATAATTCATACATACCCCCCCCCCCATTAGTCCGTTAAAAAAACAAAATTAAGTATTGCCTTCATAAAATTAAAACGAACAAGAGTTTTATGCACAGTTGCAATCTCGTTCTATTACGTAGAGACAAAAAAAAAAAAATCCTTATTTTAACACACAAGTCAACTTAGTTCAAATTTTAAGATGAAGTATGTCTGTTAATTTTTGTGGTATATTAAACAAACTTTTGTGGTTTATTCCTTAGGTTTTGTAAACTTATTTATTAAATATAACTTAATGGATTTAGAGATCATATAAAAAGTTTCATTTTGTAATTTTTATAAGAAATTTTTACATCCAAAAATATCATAACATGAATGCAACTCATTTTATTTATTTGTAATTGGAGTACTTGTCTACGACGGACAGTTGAAAAAAAAAAGATCGAATAGAAAATTATATATTGCATCTTGCATAAATGAAACGAGGCTGGAAATGATGTATAGTCGTAATATGTATTAAGTTAAGCTCATCATTTTAAAGTTAATAATTAATACTAAAAGATTTGTTCATCTCTTCTTGGCAAAACGGGAAAATGTAAGCGTTATTTAATCTTTTTTGCTTTCCATTATTTTTTATCGCTATAAAGTATACTTATTATCATTGTATACCGTTGCATATTCATAAAATGCGACACCATTTTATTTTATGAGTACATAAAAAAGTGACGAATTTTATGCGCTGATAAATGTAAATAAGTTTTTTTCCCCAAGCTTTTCCGCCAACTTAACGCTCAATATAAATGATTGTGAAAATTTTCAAAATAAGAAAACACATATTCAGAATATTTATATGTTACAAGCTTAAAACACAAATCGCTCTAAATTTTCATTCATTTATTTTACATATCTTTAATTTTCATTATTGGTACTTTTCAAGTAGTTAAACTATTGATCTATCACATAGTTTGGAGTTCCAAATATGATTAGAAATTTGAAATATATTAGATCACTCAATAGATGGCGCTGGGAGACTACAATTATTATTTACCTTTAATACGCTAACTTTGTGTTTTTAAAAGCGGGAATCACAATCGATAGCTTAAAATTTCCTTGCCTGCTGTTGGTATATTCTTTCCTTTTAGTTTCTCTTTAATGGTTTAAATATTATGGTATTTTTATTGTTATTTTGTTACTGTATTTTTACTTATTAGTTGTTATTTTCTTCTAATTTGTAGTTTTGTATTGTCCTTTCTGTTAAAATGGTATATCTTTTGAGTCTAATTTCAAGGGATTTTCGGGTCACGAGGAATCCTAATTAGACTTTCTTGTCTGCATTTCCTCACAGAAAAAAACCCTTTTTTTTGAATCCCTGCCTGAAGATGACCCTTGAAAAGTCTTCAGGCTGGATTCTTTTTTTTTAATTTGATTTATTTGATTAACTTGATTTTAATACTTTTGTCTCAATTCATCTGTGTTTTAGAAGTAGCTGCATTTGCGCTCTCTAAATACTATGAAGTTTTTCCTGTTCCTTTTTTGGTTTTAGTTTGAATAAGAAATAATTTTCAGTTGCGATTCCGAAACTATTTCGTTTCGTTTTCAAAATATTTCTCTCTCTCTCTCTCTCTCACACACACACACACACACACACACACACACACACACACACACACACACACACACATATATATATATATATATATATATATATATATAATATTAATTTTATATTTTATTAATTTTTAAAAAATATCCATGTGTTCATTGCAGTAGTCAAATAAAGGGGAAAATAATAATAAAAATCACAATTCATATTTTAGTATAATTTAGCCTAAAGTATCAAAATTGATAAAAAAAAAAAGTAGCAAGATTTTCTTGAAGCAAAACATGCCCTTGCTAAAAATCATTATACTGTAGTAAAAATAAGATACTCACCTATCTCAAAAGTAATTTTACTTTTCGGAAAAATGAAATGCGTCAAAGACTTATTCCGCTAAACTTTTTCTAAAAATATGTCACTTACAATACTGCAGAAAAACAAAATATCATAGTATTTGAACAATTTGAAAAGCTTGCGATTATTTTGTTTTTTAAACTTTTGTTCAAAAGAACATTATACAATGGTAACAAACATACAGCCAAATATTAAAAGCAAAATGATTGCAAATATACAATTCGATGTATATTGCGATCAAATTTGAAACTTATGGCATTTAAAGGTTTAGAGTCAAAAATTTCTTATTAGAACTCTTTTTTTTATAAAACACAAGAAAATGAATTCTATTTAATTAGGATAGCATAAAATAGCATTTATCAATGTTTTATATTAATTGGCATTAATAAATAGGAATTAAAATTCCTAAGAATACATATAAAAATCATAAGAAATCATAAGAATCAGAATCATAAGAATATAAGAATGCATCTAATGTAGCTTAACAGAATCAATATAATTGCATCTAAAAGTTTGAGAATGGATACAATTTTAATTTTTCCATTCATTGTTAGAAGTTTAAAATACTTTTTTAAAAAGTGAAAGAACAGCGTTTAAATTCGTAACAAAATTATTTTGCAAATCGCAGTTTTTGATTTTTTTTAAGGTCAAATAATAAATAATTTAAAAATCATCTTTAATATCTTCTTTTTCCTATAAGAAGGAGATATTTATATTATTTATTTTTTCAAACAATTTTATTTGAAATATTTTGTATTTTTTACAATAAAATATTCTCGTTTTCTTATAAGAAATCTTTTACAAAATCTTACCTTCAAAAATTTTTTATCTTGACATTCAGATAGATTGAAATTTATACTTTTAAATTTTATTTCAACTGTTCAACTGTTAATTCTTATTTGTTCTCGCGTCCAAAGAATTAATATTACATGTGTTATCATATAATATTTTGATTACTAATATAATTTGATTTAAAATTACATGCAATATTAAAATAGTTAAAATAACAGTAAATTAATGTTTTGAAATTTGAGATTCTTGTAAGAAATCTTGAACACAAAACAAACAAGAATAAACCCTAAGTAAATAGAAATGTCTCTTTTTCTAATAACAAAATATGGAATTCGCTATGCATTAATCAAAATTTGCTTTCATGCTATGCATTAATTATTAAATTAACCGAAGTAATTTGGTCAAAACCTTTTTAAAATTAATTAATTATAATTTTACAAAGAATATTTATCAAGATATAAAATATCCATTCCAGTGTTATGTTCCTTAAGTAACATTATAAGAGCTCACGAATAAAAATTCCAATTGACCACAAAAATATAAACTCGCAGACAGCTTTAACAGTAGAAATTATTAATAAAATATGTTGGTACTGGAAAGCAATTTTTGCTTTGATTTGATATATTTTGCCGTTACCAAAATGCACAAAAAATATCCAATACACAAAATTCCTTCCTGTCACAAACTCCTCCTATCTTTGACTTTGGAATCCGACAGCAGCGTTGCTGTATTCCAGTCAGTTGATACCGAGACCTCTTACTAAAACACTAGCACATGGTCTTCGGGTTAGATTATAAACTGAAGTTTAAGATGCCTTTAATTCTAAGTGTTATTTATGTTTTTTTATGTGCGTGAAGTGTGAATAAATGCTTCGCCTCAACGAATGTGGATTATTTGTGCAAAAGTGATATTATTATTCATCTAAAGTGGCGGTCCTGGAATATAAGGTAAGTCTAACTACCTTATTTTAACTAGATTTTTTCTTCATTTTTGGCTGATAAAATTATACTTCCATTGTTGTAGGTAGCTTTAGATTAGGAAATTCGCCCCTATTTACATAGCTTTAATGACAATACAAAAAAAAACTGAATTTGATGGAAAAACCTCTTAGAGGAATAAATATTGCATACCCTTATAAATAACCTGGTCCAACAATTTATATTCAAATTTAGGTGTATTGTTGTTTAAAAATTTTAATTTCTAATTTTGAAAAACTGTAAAAAACTTTTTAGCTAAAGTAACTCTTTAGTGAAATCGTATTAACACCTCTTTTAGTAAAAAATAAGATAAAAGTAACTTTTAAATGAAAATATGCAAAATATTTTTATAAATGTAAGAAAAAAAAATATATCGATTATTTTTTATCAATATATGAATAAAAGTTCATAATTTTATTTTCATATTAGAGCATTAAAATTTTGATAGATCATAATTTTGAAATTAATAAGTTTAGTCTAATAAAATTTGATTCTGGGAATAACTTTTGGCGTATTTTTGAGATTTGTTGGAAAATAAGAGGTGTTGTTATTGAAATTTTCTATTTGCGTTGTATTTTAATGCATAGATGGCCCCTTAAAAGTTTTAACTCAAAAATCTTCAAAAAAAAATTATTTTTGAAGGGCAC
The DNA here is from genome assembly GCF_947563725.1 of Argiope bruennichi. NCBI lineage: Eukaryota > Metazoa > Arthropoda > Arachnida > Araneae > Araneidae > Argiope > Argiope bruennichi. The sequence goes on from NC_079157.1 coordinate 48,901,634, forward strand.
TTTCTTGTGATTTATGATGAACTATGCTAGAATAAAGATGATCGGCTCCTTTTTGGCGGTTGTACTTCTTAAAAGAGTGGCAAGATTTTGAAATAATTTATTAAATAACACGTAAAAAGAGACGGTACTTTAAAATGGAGACATTTTCATTTCACCACTTTAATTTTAGAGTTAAATAATTTATAACATTTCCTGATAAGCTCTGGTTTTTGATTTAATGGCAGAAGATGAGTGAGTATCTAGGTCGAGAGTATTGATCTGTGAAGAAATGAGAAGAAAAACTTTTTCGATTTTTTTCTTTGAGGTTTTTATTTTTTCAGAAGCAGCTTTAATTGTGGGAGAAAACGATTTCTATTGTGGATATAATATTGTTGTGAATTCTCGCTTAATTAGTTCAGTTATTCTCGCTTTAATTTTGGGACATACATTTACATAAGGACATACATTACATTTTACATCTCATAATATATTCACTGCAATACCTGTTTGGAGATTATGCCATTCTACGCACTAAAGTATGGCAAAGATATTTCTCTTGTGGTTTGCATGAGACCTTGGTGTTTGATGAAAAACGACATATAGACGTAAATCAATTGGTTTTTTTAAAATTTAACATTGGCTTACAAAAAAAAAGGCTTACTTATTCAATTTCACGTCTGAATTAAGTAGAGCTGGTGAAGGTCGTATATTTATTGAAACTAATTAAGTGCTAAAATGAATGCAATTAAAGTATGAGAGTAATTAAAAATCGTATGTGTTGAAAAAAACATAAAAAGTAATTTGTAAATTCTTAAAAAAAAGTTTTCAGAAAACCTTTTTTATTTAATATGTGAAGATATTAAATCGTAAAAGGATTTAATTGCATAAGTATTGAAAGCCACTGTAACCAAACAATTAGTAACCTTTTTCAATAAAATCAGCAAGAACCATTGAGAGATGGGGATTAACACAAAGATCTCTAAATATATCCTACTCACCCTGAATTGGTGATAGGGTTAGTGGTATTAGAGGCCATAGTTTCTTATTGGCATCTCTAAATGACACCAGACTGCAAATCTTACGTTTATGTAAAAAAAAGCCAACTATCCAATCACAGATTATATCATAATGGGCTTTATTAGTATTTTGAAATAGCGCTGTATGTTCAAGGTACTCAAGGTGATACAACGGGAGAAGACGTGCAGCCACTTGTAACACTTTTTTCGCGATAAGGATCTTTATATATTTTTTCACAGCACCTTTGAAAACAGCCTTTATAAAGCTTAGATATAAATACTAATGTGCAGGAAGTTCGAAGCAGAGGTATATATTCAAAAGACACTACGGAACTCTCTGCATTGTGGCACCGAAAATTCACACTGTCGATACATTATGATAAGCAATCTAAATTCTTTAATCTTCCCATTTATTAGTTTTTAAGACAGGCCAAAATTCCTTAAACCATCATTTGTCAGCAGTTGTAGAGGCTTGCTCAAATCACCCTGCATTTTAAAGATACGAAATCCTGCATCTTGCCAACCTCTTTCAAACTCATTAAATGTATATACAGTACACTCCCGAGTATCCGGCCCAATGTAGCGGAAGGGCAGGCCGAATAACAAAAAAGCCGGATAGGCTGCAGTTTTATGAGCTCATTTCTTTGTCCATCAATACCAGAAGATAAAGTTTTTGTACCAAAACTTATTGTAACCATATGTGTTTTCTCACTTCTTATTTACTAAGCTCTCCATATATCTGAAGCCACGTAGAATGTGAACGCAACTTCAACTAACTGGTGCAACACACCACTTTTCAAATTCTGCTCAATTTTTTTTCAATGTACTTTTCCCAACTCCTAACTGTGAAGTTATATTTTTTGCTGTTACACCAGAGTCTAATCATTGTATAGAAGTAATTTCTCCTCCATAACACTACAGCTTCTCGTTTATCACCTATTCTGAAATCTTCATACACCAAGAACAATTTAAGTATACTGTACGTACTGGCCAGTTAAAATCATAAACAGCTGCAACAATTGAGGTCCCTTACACACTGACGAAACAATGAACAACGAGCAGAACGCTGGTCTTTTCCTGACACAACTTGTATTTTCACAAAACACTTAGGAGGATCGTAGCAGACGCCCACCTCCAGTACCTTGGCAATATTGCTAATACATAGCCTTGCCTCCCACATTTAATTACGATAAAAGAATGTCGAATAGTCTCCAAACGGGTACTCGGGAGTGTTATGTAATCATCCTATAAGCTTAGTGGCATAAGCATATATTTACATAATATTAAAATATTTGTTTTAGAATATTACCACTTCATATTGCCAGCTACAGCTCTGGGGCAATTCAAAAGGAATTCACTTCAACACGTTAATAATTGCCACGCTCAGATTTTAATCACTGCTTCAGAAGAGGTCCGTCGTATGCATAACCTTTAGGTTGCCTTTTTGGGGCCGTAATTTTAAATTCCGTCAATATAAAATACCTGATGATTATAAAAGAAAAAGTACATTCTCTGTTTTTAATTTCTCGTACATTAATTATAATGGTCAGAAAATTTGATCTCGAGATGTTGCTGGATCTCTATATTCCAGCAGTCTCTGAGTCTGAAAAATATATTTTTGGAATCCTCCATGTAGGTTCGTGTGTCTTTGAATATGATAGTTCAAAAATTCTACAAACTACATGTATGAAATTTGGAATATAGTCTTAAAACTAAAATTGTTCTTTGTTTTAATTTTGGGACGAAATTCCTCTGCAGAAAGTTTGCATGTTTGTTGCCCGTGCCCTTTAAAACACGATAACTCAGAAAACAGAAATAGCTAGAACAGATGGAATTCATCAAGGAATTAATTTTATAATTATAATTTTACATTCGTTGTATATTAAATTCAAATTGTGTATCAAGTCTGTAAAAGGGTTGGCTGTTTTTATATTTCTTGTTATGTTCTAACGCTGTAACTAGAAAATGCAACAACACAAATAGTGTATTTTAATATTTTCTCCAATATTTTTTTGTATCAAATTTTGGATTGAATTGAAATGTGATCCAAAACTCATATTCTGTTCCCCTCACTGTTTTGAGAAGTTCATAACACTGAATATTATCTTTGTATACAAGAAGATGGTGAAGTGAACACTGTCACTAAGAGCTTTCAACATTCACTTTTTGAGGCATAATTTAAGACAATTGTTATGAAAAGTATACAATGCCAATTTCAAAGATATATTTAAGAAAATAATTAGGGTATTTTTTGACGAAATTGAAAGCATTTCCAATTAATTTTAAAGAGAAAATTTAAAAGAAAGAATATTTAAGAATTTTCATGTATTTTCGCATTACCACTTTAACAATCGATATTACCAATTTATAATACTTGAAAGAGGGTAGCGAGTTCTTGAATACTATTCCATATGAGCATAAGTTTCATGAACAGAGAGTCTGATCTCTGATAGAATTCGAAAAATAGGAATATTATTGAATGGCTATCCTGACAATATTTCGAAGAAATTTAAGGAAAATTTTCAGTAATCATGGGGTGGCTCATTGAACTCCAAACCAAGCTACGTTGAAATATCTACGAATATTCAGTATGATTAATCGTTTATAATTAATGATACCCGGTAAAAGTATTTAAAAATATGTCACATTGACCTGTTATCATTAAATAGCCGCCTTTGGTGACAGTTTGTTCGCCAAGATTATTGGAATTTTAGGCTGTTAATAATTAATATGGGATGGTGTTCTTTAAAAAACATTTCACCTTGTAATTTTATACGACTAAAATACATGAATTTGATTAAAGTACTTAACTGCAAATTACAAAGTGTATAATATTACGGTACGACCGGAGTTTTACCCCCTGCTTGGCACAATTTTCAAAAACCGCCAACTCGCCAACAACGGTCTTGCGCCGTGTTTTGCGAAATGTTCAAAAGCGAGGGAGCAGATATCCAATCATAGTGCATAATAAAGGCGAAAAATAATAGGTTTGCCAGTCTGGAGGTTACCAGCTTTGGCGCGTTATCGTAACTTGGCAAAGAAGAGAGTTAAACTCCGGTTCGCCAAATATTACGAAATAAAAGCGGAAGTGAAAATCCTATTGCGTATTGAATGCTTGGTGAAAGCACGTGCTTGAATGTTTTGATGGAGAACTTGAATTTCATCCTAGCATTTAAAAGCATTGTTTCAGATAGTAGATAAAATTAAATTAAAAATATTATTACAGTTAAATGAAAAATTGGACGGATATAAAATTTATATCATTAAAAAAAATCATTCTTTTAGTCTTAAGATAATATTGTTGTGTTCGTGCATCAACAAAAATAAAATGCAGACAACGTATTATAAAACTAAATATTACATATAGATAATATTATCAAATTTACATCAGCTTATTTTCATTCAACATTCTAGCATCGTTTTTTAAACAACAACAAGTTCCAAAAGTATCACTGTTGCCAATCTGAATTTTACAACTATTTACAAAATAAAATTTATAATTATTAAAATAATCGTTAGCTACTTTTAAATAAAATATTTATGATTTATGCCGCAACATATACTCCCCTACCAGTAACGAACGTTACGTTAGAAAGTAGGAAGTAAATATTTTAGTAGTAGCATAAAGGAGGAAAAAAAGTCAACATTTAAATTTTGAATCTCAATGGCGTCTTAATGATTCTACCAGTTCGAGATTGTCTTAAGGCTGGTTTAAGATCAGGTTGAGATACAGTTTCCTTGGTTTGAATCTTAGCTGGTTGGGACGCAGGTGTAATCTTCACACAAGTTGGAGTTGCAAGCTTCTCTTCAGGATTTTCTTGTGGTAGTAGATACACTGGCTTTAATCTGTCTATAGTTACATTCACTTCTTTATTCTTTATCCTCAGAGTAAAATATTTTGGTGTACGGTTGATAACAAAATATGGACCTTCATAAGGGGGTTCGAGTGGCTTTCGTACTATATCAATGCGAAGGAAAACGTGCGAAGTTGATTCTAAATCTTTGTGCACAAATATTTTTGGATGACTTTTTTGTTGAGTTTCTTTTGGTCTCATCAATTCCATAACATTTTGTAAATCATTTACAAATGTTCCTGGTGACATATGTGGTATATTTGCATCAAAGAATTCTCCAGGAAGTTTGATATTCTCTCCATACACCATTTCTGCTATTGTATAATTAGTATCGTCGTGGATTGCAGTTCGTAAACCCAAAAGTACTGTTGGTAATGTTTCACTCCAAGATACATTATTGTGGGCTTTTAAAGCAGCCTTTATCGATCTATGTAGTCTTTCTACCTTTCCGTTACCCTGCGGGTGATAGGCTGTAGTATGTGAAAGCTTAATGCCGCAGATTCTTGACAGATTTTGAAATATCTCGGATGAAAATTGGGTTCCACGATCAGTAATAAGCTTCCAAGGTACTCCAAATCTTGCTATCCAGTTGTTATAAAAAGCTTTTGATATTGTTTCCGCAGAGATGTTTTCCAGCGGAATAGCTTCCATCCAATTCGTGTATCTATCTATACATGTTAGACAGTAGGTGTTACCATTTGAAGGTGGTAGTGGACCTACAATATCGATATGTATTTCTCGAAATCTTCCTGATGGGTTTTGAAATTCACCCAATACTGATTTTGTATGGCGGGTTATTTTAGACTTTTGGCATGGAATACACGACTTCGCCCATTGCTGGACATCTTTCTTAATATTTGGCCATATAAATTTTGAAGAAATTAATTTTACTGTTGATTTAATTCCCGGATGGGACAATCCGTGAAATTGATGAAATATCTTCATGCGAAAATGTTTTGGTATATAAGGTCTAATATGCTGTGTTGAAGTATCACACCATAGATATTTTCCAGATGGAAGGGGATATTTTTTAAAGGACAAACTTGTAGATTTTTGACAGGTTCGAAATTCATCATCTTGTACTTGTTCCTTGGCAATTAGTTCATAATCTATTAAGGCAATTTCCTCAATTCTTAATAAAGTATCCGCTACCACGTTACTTTCTCCTGTAATGTATTTAATTTCTGTTGTGAATTCTGAAATATATTGAAGTTGTCTAATATGGCGTGAAGATGCTTTATCGGATTTTTGCAAAAATGCGTAGATTAATGGCTTGTGGTCAGTATACACTGTGAATTTTCTTCCTTCTAGAATATGTTTGAAATATTTAATGGATAAATAAATTCCGAGAAGTTCCCGATCGTATGCACTGTAATTTTGTTGTGCGTGGTTAAGCTTCTTGGAAAAAAATCCAATTGGTTTCCATCTACCATTTTCAAGTTGTTGTAGAACTGCACCCACTGCTGTATTGGAAGCATCTGTGCACAATAAAAGAGGTAATTCAGGATTTGGGTGAGATAGCACAGCAACATTTGCCAAATCTTTTTTACATTTTTCAAACTGCTCAATGGCTTCCTTGTTCCAAGTTATTTTCAGATTATCTTTTTTCTTTGCTCCTTTTAAGTATTCGTGTAAAATGGCTTGAGTACTAGCGGCGTTCTTCAAAAAACGACGGTAGAAATTAACCATTCCAAGGAAAGTCCGTAGTTGATGAATAGTTTCTGGCAGTTTAATATTGAGAATTGCTTTAACTTTTTCAGGAAGAGGTTTTGATCCTTCACTTGTAATTAAAAATCCTAAAAATTCCAGTTCTTTAACTCCAAAAATAGATTTAGAAATATTAAGTCTTAATCCATATTTTTGCAATCTATCAAAAACTAATTTTAAGTGTTTTACGTGTTCTTCTTCTGTAGTCGACGCAATTAAAACATCGTCTAAATATGGGAAAACAAAATTTAGTCCTCTAAATACCTCATTGATAAATCTTTGAAAGGTGGAAGGAGCATTACGCAAACCAAAACTCATTACATTAAATTCATACAAGCCGAAGGGTGTTATAATAGCAGTTTTTTTCTTATCAGTTTCATTAATCGGAATTTGGAAATATGCTTTATGCAAATCAATTTTAGAAAATATTCGAGTATTCTTTAAAATATGGTTGAAATCTTCTAATCGAGGTATAGGGTAACGATCTGGTATGGTTTGAGCGTTCAAACGTCGATAATCCCCACATGGTCGGAAGGAACCATCTTTCTTAGGCACCATGTGAAGAGGGCTGGACCATTGTGATTTAGATGGTCGAATAATATCATTTTCTAACATGTATTGAAATTCCTGTTTTGCTATATGTAATCGCTTGGAATCCAGTTGTCTAGCTTTGGAATAAGTAGGTTGTCCTTTTGTTGTGATAAAATGCTCAACATCATGTTCAAATTTAGATACTGTTAAATTAGGTTTAGTTAAATTTGGATATTGTTGTAACAAATTAGCATATTTAGAAGTTTTATCCAAAGTACTAATAACATCATCAACAGATATTATTGTTACGTGGTGTCGAACGGACAGATTAGTTATTCCATCAATAAGTTGTTTGTTATGAATATCTATTAAAAGCTTAAATTTATTCAAAAAGTCAGCTCCTATTATTGCTTTATCAACTTTAGCTAATATAAAAGGAAATTTAAATTCTCTTCTAAGTCCTAAATTTAAGTTCAAAATTTTAATTCCATAAGTAGGAATTTCTGTTCCATTCGCCGCATATAGTTTAAAATCATCTGTTGTTTTATTTCGATGAGTTGCAGGAATAAGACTAACATCAGCTCCTGAATCCACTAAGAACCGCAGTCCTGTGTTTTTGTCCTTTACAAATAAACGAAATTTGCGGCTTTCATTAATATCAGCAACAGCGGTAGCCGCTAATCCTGTTGCATCTTGGAGTTTCCCGCCTTTTCGCTCCAAGCACATGGCGAGTAACATTTATCAGGTCGGCAACGATCGCCAAATTTAAAATGATAAAAACAATATTTACCTTTCTGGTTATATCGCTTAGTTGAACGACTGCGGCTTCGAGATATATTCCGGCGATGATTTATAAATTTGGATCTAGAACGGTCATTTATTTGCAGTGAATCAATTTTTTGTTCTAAAGCAGCTATTCTTGCAAATAAAGCATCAGTATAGTTAACATTTGGCGAAACAGCACAAACTTCCTTTTCCGATTTCATCTCATGAATTTTATCAGCCATCGTAGCCAGTTTGTCTAAACCTTCTTCACTTACAAGAAGAATATTTCGAATAAAATCAGGCATTTTATCCAGCCATAAAGATTTCAACACTTTTTCTGAAAAATCGTCCGCTCCTAAATTTTTCATCTTCTGCAAAAGCTGACTTGGCTTGTTATCGCCAAGGTCTATTCCAGTAACTATGCGCTGAATTCTCTTGTTTTCACTTTCTTAAACATATTTAAAAGTCTTTCTTTCGCCAGGGCATATTTATTAGGCTTAGTGTCCTTAATAATATCCCATATATGCTCAACATATTTCGGTTCAAGCTGGGAAACCAAATAGTTGAATTTAGTTTCTTCAGTAGAAATTTTATTTATTTCAAACTGAGCTTCAACTTGATAAAACCAAATGTCTGGTTTTTCACACCAAAATGGTGGAATTTTTATGCTTACTTTATTTGCTTCATCATCCATAACAGTAGTTGTTTCAGTCGTAGAATGTTCGCTATCCGTTGTCATCGTAAAACCAGGGTCACCAATTGTTGTGTTCGTGCATCAACAAAAATAAAATGCAGACAACGTACTATAAAACTAAATATTACATATAGATAATATTATCAAATTTACATCAGCTTATTTTCATTCAACATTCTAGCATCGTTTTTTAAACAACAACAAGTTCCAAAAGTATCACTGTTGCCAATCTGAATTTTACAACTATTTACAAAATAAAATTTATAATTATTAAAATAATCGTTAGCTACTTTTAAATAAAATATTTATGATTTATGCCGCAACAATATAAAAGCACTATTTTTGTACGAAAATTGTTTTGGAAGATAACAGTTATTATGATTATCAATCTTATGAGTATTAATGAGTATCTTATGAGTATCGATTTTTGTAGAAAGTCATAGCGATTATGGCTGAAACCTAAAATTAATATACGGCGGGTGCCAAAATTGAAACATTTTGGAATGATTTCTCGTCAAATATAATCATGCCAAATTTTTATTATAACTTGATTAGTGGTTTGTCAGCATTTCTGTTATGCACCCAGGATTGCAGACTTTTAGAAAGTTTTTTGGTTGATTGGCAAGATTTTGATGTGCTTGGCGAGAAACCGTACATTAATCGTAAATCTTTCTACGACTACTTATCTGACAATGATTAAGCCTATTTTTGCACTTGATTGAAATTTTTATTTGAAGTCTACTTATTGATTGCCTTTATATCTTCTCTCTTCTAACTGAATGTTCTCTTTGCTGACATAGAGAATTATCTCTGGGATACTTCTGATAATATCTTTTGCTTCATTAATTTGCTAAGCGAAGTGTTGGATTCAGTATAGCTGTCAAAATGTTCAATGAATGAAACCATTCGAAATTTTTATATTTTGTTTATATTTGATTGTTTCCATTCAACAATTAGTAATAATTAGTCTGTGTCCTGTACAGTAGCTTTATATATATACAGATAATAATCGTTAACATAAATTAGCAGACGAAATAATTAAATTGCCTTATATTACATATAAAAAAGATTTATTAGATATAGTATTTAAAATTAAAAAAAAGCACTCCATAAAAATAAACCTGTTATCGTTGTAAAGTTAATATTTTGAAGTTTAAAGTGATATGAAAATGTATATCTCAATTCATTATCATCATCTTTTTGCGCGGTGAGATGCTAGTTAGGAAGAACGGTACAATATCGATTAATTTATAACTAATAAAAGTTTCGAAAAGTCCTTCGTTAAAATGCATTTATAGCAAAGAAATAACTACTAAACAAATTTAATAGCTTTCATGTGGGTTTACACTCGGCCAGTTATAAGATGGCCAGTAAGACAGCGCATGCGCAGAAAGGGACTGATTTATGTTTACCACAATTTCATAAGATAAATTCAGGCATTCCATACTTGGCTTGAAACTGCCGTTTCAGTGTCCCTGAATATCTCTTTTTCACTGCGTATCATATTGAAATTATGGATATTTACACAAAGAAACATGGTAAAAGGTTAACATAAATAAATTTGGAAAAATGTAGAAAAAAATGAAATAATAAATATCAACCTCGCATCAGAAAGAATAAAGAGCAAAAAATATCGGAATTTATGATAAGTAATCAATTTTTTCACTTCAAAAAAAAAAAACCCGCCAAATTCTACAAACGCATGCGCAGTAAGAAAAAATACAATACATCGGCATTTTATCTCGTCGGGACAAGTACTTGCCATGGACCAAACAACATTTTTCAGCCTTTCTTTGCATGAACTGCCTACTGGCCGCCGTATAACAACTGGCTGAGCGTATACCCGCTATATTTCTAGTGGAACGCTACATTCTGCGTGCAAAGAGTTTCTCCAAAAAAAAAAAAAAGAAAAGAAAGAAAGAAAGAAAGAACGAAAAAAAAGTATGCCAGCTGAAAATTATTATTACATTAAAATTGATAAGAAAAAAAGAAATAAAAAAAAAGCCGTCTTACCATATGCTTGAGCTACTTCTAATTCAAATCCATTGCTTTGAAGCTCTTTATTTACAATTGTGCTCGCTGAAATATAATTTGCGAATTTTGGATCATATACTAATTTAACATTTTCTTTCGCTGATATAATACATATGCTGGCACAAAACACTAACACAACTATAAATATAAACGTTTGACGCATTTTAAATTTACATTATATAAATTTCCCGATATAGCAAAGACATACTTTTTAATAAAAACGGAGAAAACAAATGAATGCTTTTTTTACATCCCGCATTAAAAAGACAAAAGATTATAAAGAACAGATACAGTTTTTGTTATTATCGTATTTTGTTTCTGACAGTTGCATTTTATCGGTGAGCCTTTATCTAAAAACCATGAATATGAATTGCTTTTTTAGGTTGAAGTACTCAAGGTCTCTGTTTCTCTACTAATAATAAAAGATCGTGCGTATGTATTGGTATTCTATATGCCATGACTATTTCATTAGGTGCCCCTAAATTTGACACAATAGAATTCCGTAGAATTTATACTTCGGATGGTAATTTGGATCTGTAATTAGAATTTGATATAATTTAAAATTAAACTAGAATTTGGCCATTTTCCTAGAAAGTTGCCGAAAATATTCTTACTGAAAAAGTATTTTAAAATATAAAAAAAAAGTCTTTGTTTATAATGTATATTTAAATGCCTTGCTCTTTAACATAAGTTTTGAAAATTCATTAAACATGTTTTCTCGCGTATATTTTAAATTTTTATAGTGAAATGCCTAACCCATTTCTATTGGTCTCGTAATTTTTTCTTTCCTTGTTGAATGTTTAGAAATAAAAATTGCGTTTCTTATCTGCTCAGTTTGCATGAGATATTAGAGAGTGAAATTAGTTATATTACCGCAAAAAACAACATGCAGTTTGAAATATAATAAACAGGCAATTAAATTTTTAATGCATTATGTTGTCATGACCATGGAACTCTATTCAGTTAGGCACAATAAATAGAACATATGCGACGTTATTAATAGGAATGTCTTCATTCTCTGTCACAATTTTTTGATTACTTTATTGAAGGAATCTGAAACAGAAAATCATGCATAAAAGATTAGATTAAATTAAATTAAATATAACTAATATTCCCTGTGAACCATCTAGTTCTTCAAAAGGTGCTGAAAATTTATCAAAACTTTAATCACTCGCTAATTTTTAAGTTTGATTATAAATATAATTAAGGCGATATATTTCCGAGCAGGATAAATGATGAAATATAGAATGTGATTTCTTTTTTTGTTTAGTTTAGTTATATTAACACCCCGTTTTATAGCAACACTAGGGCTATTTTGGGACGGACCTCGTAATTTTTAACTGCTGTCAGAGGACGAGGACGATACCCGAGCTGGCGCCCCCTCTTCAAGTTTCCACACCATACCAGCAGGAGGGCGTCTGGAACCGACGAACTTAACTTGCGCAGGCCGGCTTACATGTCGGTTCTTCGGTATAATCGGCTCTCGAATCAGTGTCCCTCCGGTCCCAAAGCCGAAACCATACTACCAGGCCACCGCAGCCCCATGATTTCTTTTTATATGTTTTTAAGATGGGAGTATTTTATTTATGAGTAGCAATAATATAGTAGCAATTGATAAAGTTAATTTGTTTCATAATAATAATAGCAGTTGATTAATTTAATCTGTCCTATAATAATAACAGCAAAAGAAAATAAATATAGAAAGCAGTATTTGTTGTCAAAAAACTAGATTAAATGAAACAATGAATTAAAAAGATTACTTCTAATTTTTATTTCGAATGTTCTGATTGTTATTGGAATTTTCAATTATTTTATTACTGCATTTTAAAAACTTACAGGTACCATCTTTTGGCTTCGAAGTTTTGTTCTCTTATTCCTTTTCTTGAAGATATTTGAAACTTGTTTTATGGATTTCCCTTTTACAAAATTTGGAATAATCTATATTTCTGGAACTTTAAAGACGCGAGTTTCTGAGTTTATGGAGCTTCTTCGGCTAAAAGGAATGTCTCTAAGCTTTACAAGTTTATCTCCATATCTTTGCATTTATGTCTACAATTTTATTTTTTCAAAGAATAAACATCAGCATAAGTTTCATCTTGACAATAATTTTTGGAAACAGGTCTCTAAATTCTTGACATAGTCATTCTGTTTGGTGCACTTAAAATGCTTTGAAGCTAACGTAATTACATCTTTATGCACTTTATATGTTTCTTTTAATATATCGAGAATTAGACAATCGCAACTCCATCTTTGCTTGAAACTCTTTTTTTATATTTATTTAATGGTTTTATATTCAACTGAAATAAAAAGCAATTGATTTAATTTAGCAGATAAAATTAGGAAAATAGTTATAATTCTTAATAATTAAGTTAGCCTAAAAATGAAACGTGTCAAAACAAATGCCATAATGCATATTAATTTTGATAGGAAGCTTCTCAGTTTTTACTACCACGTATATTCAGGAAGAATAGCAATTATTCCAATTTAATTCACAATTATTTCCATGTTATTATTACGAGATAGAAAGAATAGCACGGTAAAGCCTGTCTGTTTTTGTACATTTGAGGTATCCAAGCTTATTTATCAAATTTACAGCTACGAACTTTTTCTGACACATGATCGCCGTGATAATTTTTGACACCACAGAGCTCGAATTTTAAGAATTAATTTGGAAAAAAATTAAGCATTGCTTAGAAATATTTTAGATGACTCCTTTCACGTATTTGTCCATATAACGTTTTTAATGATTGTAGAAAAACAAATGTGCGCCATCGAGAAAAGCAAACAATTATCATCCTAAAAATGTTTCGCATCGCTCTCTTTATTTACTGAATTTTGAGAATTTTTTAAAAAAAATTAATAATTTTTCTCAAAGATTTTTAAGAATTAAAACTACAATTCCAACATCAGGCATTCTAATTCAATTATTTTTGAGATACTTATTCAAAATTTGATCTTTAATTTAAAATGAAAGAACGATCAAAATATCTCTATTTATTCGGTTTTACTTAATTACTTTATTCCATAATTTTTGTGAAATTTTTGGAGGTAATTACGTAAACACTTCTCTTTAAATTAAAATAAGAGTAATCAAATTACTTTCATTCATTGCTTTCCTGGTGAATTTCAAGATTTTTCTTTCATTATAATATTTTTTATATCGTTTGTGTAGCTTTATTTTATTCCATTTCAATTTTTCTGACGTTCAACATGTCACGAATTTGCTTTTGAATAATTAAAACTCTCTGAAGAAATCATAATAAAGTATCCATACAAAGCATTAACAATATAGTGGGAAAAATTACTCACGTTTGTGTTATTGAAGTTCATGCCAAAAAAATTTTTTTCATCGTGGGTTGTATTAATATTTTCACGAACATGAAATAAATATTCAAATTACCAACTACAGTTGAAAAGAAACAAACACGACAAGCTAATTGGGTGGCAGACGATTCTTCTGTCATCCCAGAATTCCTCAGCCTTTCTAAATTGGTTGGATGGCAGACGATTCTTTTGTAATTCCGAAATTCCTTAGTATTTCTAAACTGATTGGATGGCTGACTATTCTTCTGTCATACCATAATTCCCGAGTAATTCTAAAAGTTGAAATTTATTTAATTTATCATTATTCTCTAGTTTTTTTTCTCTTGTTGTAATAATTCTTTAAGTTAATTTTTCTAAAATAAAAACTATTTATATTATTAATCCATTTCCCTGGCTATTTCTACAAGACAATACTGAGGTATTAATCTTATTTTTAAAATTTGCTGAAAAAAAAAGCAGTTGCCTCTTTTGTAGTCTACAAAGAAAAATTTAATTATTTTAAAAAGTTATTACCATTACCAGATTAGTCATTAGATTACCAGATGTTTTATCATTGTTGAGACTACTGAGGTTTATAACTCATATTTTAACAAATCTTTTTCAAAAGAAGTTATTCTTTTAATGGGTGGAAAAAATAAGCTTGATTTCATTTGTAAGTTGTGCTCGATCGAAAAAAACTCCTTTTTTCTATATTATATAATTTTGAATCGCCAGATGATTTAATTTATCGTATATTTTTTACAACTAATTGTAAATATTAGGAAAAATTACTAAAAAATTGATTGATTATTAGAAGATATACTAAAATAATAAGGAAATGGGAAAATAAAGGAACTTATTGTAGTTTTGATTTCTGTAATATCCATCTGTCATGGGCAAGGCTATAAAGGTTAGTTAGTAAAAAAATTCTTTTTAGTACCATGATAAAAAACATGCGCTGAAAACTTCTTTAATATGCTCCTTATCACCAGTGTGGTAATCCAAACAAGAAAATGGAGTATTTCATCTAGCAATCCGAGTTATGTTCCATTTACCTTGTCAGCATCTTGATTTTTACATTTGAATGCTTCACTTGCCAAATTGATTAATTCCATAAAACAAGAAGTTGAGAAAAATGATAAAATAGTATATAGTATTTTTTAAAATTCTTTTTTAAATTATAAATTCAAAAATACAATATAATCTGTATTACTGCAGATGCATCTTTTATCTAATAACAAATACAAATTATGAGTATCCTTGGAGTAATTGTTATTATTACTACAATTTTTGCGTGATTAAGTGAGTTAATCGATTTGGGAAGTGAAAGAAAATTATTAATACAAATTTAGTCTTCGAATTAATTGTTATTACGAAAAAACTTCATTACATATGTTTTGTTTAAGATTTTAGCAAAAGTGAATAATAATTGTTCTGTTACATATTTTACAAGTATTATTACTTTTTTTCAATTGATTCATCATCAATATCAGGGATGTCTTCTTTGTTAAATGCATTTGAGCTTCCGTTATGTCGATGTGTCCTTAAAGTTTCATAATAATTATGTTTAATAGAAATAATTTATTTTACAACAAGGCCATCATGTCTTTTCTTTTGTCATAGTTATACCAGTTGGAGGAAGATATGCATTTTTCATATAAAGCTCTCTACATGCTACATTTTCTTATATTAATGAGATTAAATTCCATATTTTCGTTAAAATCAGACTTCAAATGTATGAGGCGTGGCTTCAACTTTTCTAATTTATTCAGTGCATTTTGAGCCAATTTACTGGTATCCTTGTAACTTTAACCTTTCTGTTAATGATAAAATTTTCTAAAGTAGGTGAAAAGAAAAATTCCTGATGCGTTATGTGAACCATACGATACGATGTTTTCTTTTTACAGATTTTTATTATATTATACCAAACATCTAGTGATTTTTTTTTAGCTTGAGATTCGATAATAGCAAATTGTGAATGTGTTCATTTTTAGAATAAAGGGTAAATCAAATAGGCTTCTGAGATAAATTAATTATTATTCAATGGCCAAAAAAGATTTTTCATTTAGTGGTGTTAATACTTATCATAAGAAAAATTTGCTCTGAATATATACAATATGGTGTCAATCAAGTGCTTTGATATTAAAATTTAATAAAATTCAGAAAGTGGAGTTAATCGATTTGGCAACTTGGCATTGTTGAAGATGCACATTAAAGTATATTTCCACCTAAGATTGTTTATAAAAAAAATCTGCTCTTTAATATTTTACTTGAGTTATTATTAAAAACATTAAATAATGTATTCTATATGCTCAAAAATTATATTGGATATTTTTTTTATTTTATAATTAGCGTTTTAGCATTTTAAATCATTTTTTATGCTGTTAAACTCAATCATATAAGTTAAATGAGGAATATTATTTTAATGTTGAAATGAAATGCTCATCTTATATGAAAAATAAAAGTTAATGAATTGAACAGCACGTAATTAGTTGTTAAAGGATGTGGACTATTGTATTTGAATTAATATGTGCCGTGAGGTAACATGGCGATTGAGAATGTTCATTTTGTGGCTACTTCTTTTTGAAATTGTAGTTAATTAAAAACTAAGCAAGATATTGGCGTTTTCCCGCTTTAATTCTCAAAAATGTAAATCCAAGAGACTTTTTTTATATCATTTAAAAATTCATATATATATATATATATATATATACTCAATTAACTATCTTGTAATTTCACCCTGAATTTGGAGATTAAAACAATTACTTTTTGCTTTATTTTTTTAATTTTAATTTTTTTTGTAATTATTCCAAGACGTGACTTCCTTTCGCTGTTATAAGCAAAGGAAGAAAGAATCTGTTTAATAACTACATAATATATGAATAATAAGACAGTGAATTCATAGTACCATGAAAGTTAGAATATAGATGAACTGGGCAGTTACGTTTTTAATAGAACTATAAAAAATGAGCCTTGATTCCATTTGGATGGTCCATATTGACAGTGGATAGAGCAGGTGTAAGGCTATTAAAATGCGACATCTTTAAATGTATGTCACAATTTGTTGCTAAAAAATTTTTATTGATAGAATCATGAAACACAAGTTATATGTAATAGATTTAATAGAGAGTAAACACAACATATTTCCAGAGAGTTAGAGGATTACCAAAGGCGTCTAGTTTCCAATATAAATGATAACGGCTATTGAAATAATACATGTTTAGATATCATTGTTCTTAAGAAAATGGTAACACATACTTAAACGCATATTGTTTAAAATTGTAATTAAATAAGTGATAAAGATATAACTGACTTCACGAGCGCAGTTAAGGCCGAGCCGAAATTGAATTTTCTCCTAAGCAGGAAAGGAATTATTTTTTCAGGAATGGCAACATCTTTGTAAATAGAATTATAAATATTAATTTTTTTTAGAATGAAAATAAATAGAATTAGATTAAATTTGTTTATTCTTTTTCTTCTGTAACCACATCATAAAAGTATTTTTGTAGAGAAATAAATGAATGAAATGATATACAGACAAAGTTTGTAACAATTGTTATACAAAAAAAATAATTTAAAAAGAAGAAATTCTAGTAATTATTTCACTTACTTATTGTGAAACAATGAACTAATAATAGTAAAACTAACAATAAGCCTTTTTTTATTCAACACATTTTAAAAGAAAATATACAGGCAAATATATTTGGCACGAAAGATTTTAGTAAATAAAGCACTGAATTCCATTATTCCTTTCCGAAATATTAATTTGTTATCAACTTTTTGAATTGAAGAGTGCTTAATTGTGCATTCAGTCTGATTCTGTTTATTGCTTTCTGTCTGATTAATATAAGGTATGTCAAAATCTATTCTGTTTTAATGTTATTAATAACAAGCCATTAGAGATTAACTTGATGGTTAGAAAAGTTGGTTATGTTTCATGTCAACTAAATATCATTGCTTAGCTTGCTTTTTATTGTTCTCTTATTCAGATATTTTAAAATTTCAATTTATAATTTTTATTTAAGTATGCTAGTTTAGCATGACCAGTGCAAATTTTTATAGCTCTAAATTTAAAGACGCTTTAAAATACTTCTTTGTAACGGTTATTGCAAAATTTACAAATTAAATGCCTCAAGATTTTATTTAATTCCTCTTTAATTAAAAAAATATCGATGAAATCTTTCTTTGTGAACAGTTGTTGAACAAAAAGCATTTTAATACAACATTCAAATTCTTAGGCTTCATCACCTTTTCATGAATGAAATGTATTCATAAATAAAGCAATTTAAAAAAATCCAGAAAAATAGAAAAGCAAATGATATTGTGACATTAAAGAGTGTCCCAAAATAACGCCCACCATTCGTGCAGCAAAGCGTTGGCAACTATATTAAAAAAACCACTTGACAGCTGATAGCTTTGCTGTCACCATTTGGCAGCT
Organism: Argiope bruennichi; assembly: GCF_947563725.1. Classification (NCBI taxonomy): domain Eukaryota; kingdom Metazoa; phylum Arthropoda; class Arachnida; order Araneae; family Araneidae; genus Argiope; species Argiope bruennichi. The sequence goes on from NC_079157.1 coordinate 48,919,955, forward strand.
GTTTAGTAAAAATAGAACGCTACACGATAGAAAAACACGTTGAAATGAATAACAAACGCATATTTTTCTTTAAATTGTTATATTTATGTTGAATTGTAAAGTACATAGGATAAGGTTATGTATGGAATAACACATAGAGCAAATGACCTCCACGGCTTTGTTGGCACATACACACTCTTTTGTCGAACTTTTCCATGACTATTTTCATAAATGTGGCTGAATTTCCTCCTTCAATGCATGCGTGTTTGTGGGCATGTTGGTATAAACCTTTGTCTTCAAATAACTCCGTAAAAAGAAATCCGACGGTGTTAAATCACACGTTCTAGAGGGCCAATTCTCATATTTTTGAATTGTGACCGAAAGACTTTCATTATTTTTGAAAATTGATCAACAGTGAAAACACGCTGTTCTTTCGTGAATCGATCCCTTTTTTCTAACCCCAAACTATCAGCTGTAAAATGTTTTTTAATAAGGTTGCCAACATTTTACTGCACGAATGGTGGGAAATTCAAATCTTGTGTTAATTTTAGGACATCCTTTATAATCTGGTCATAAATATTGCAGTACATAATTTACTTTCATTATCTTCAGTACCTATTAACCATAGTTATAAGGCATTAATATTTCTCAATATATTTTGACATAATGTGACGTGCAAAAAATTGTTTCGAAATAAAACAATTAATACAAAAAACAATAAATTTCCTTTACTTTTATTTTAAATATGAAAAAATAAGTTAAATAGTTTACAAGTACAATCAGTCCACAAATGAATTCAATAAAAATGTTCTGTCGGATGTCATAGGTCAAACAGTAATGAATTCTTCAATTTAAACGTGCCGCCCTGAAATAAGTATTTAAAAATTAATTACGAAATTTTATTACTAAATGTTATTATCTTAAACATAAATGCTATACAAGATCATAAGTACAAATCTCGATAATATCCAATATTATAAATCTCTACTAATAATAAAGATATTTGTGTATGTGTTGGCACTCTATAAGCCAGTCTGTTTGAACAAGTGATACGAAACTTAGCACATATATAGTTTGAAAGAGAAGTGAACCTTGGAGTGAATTTTCAATGTTTTTCCATCATAAATTCCGAAAATATAACAGTGCAAAAATGGTTTTTACGTTATTTCGAATTAAATAAAATAATACTAATTTAATTTAACTTTTCTGAATTTTGGAATGTTCGAAAAGTAAGGGAGGGAGTGCCTAAATTCCAAGAATAGATTACAGTACAGCCCTGAGATTCAAACGGTTTTCATTCTTTCATCAAATATGATATTGTTACATTGTTAATGATATAATAATATGATACTGTTACACTATTGAAAGCTAAAGTAAAAGACTTCTTTTTAATTCATGTATAGTTTAAAAAAAACTAATTTTGAAAAAATAAGTCACAGTAATGTGAAAATTAAAAGGCAGATGAACCGCACGTTTATGTTTTTTAGTAGTATGATGTCCCGGTACGGATTTTAGAAATGTTCAAATGCACAATGAAGTGATATAAAATAATTAAAATAATAAATCTTTTATGTGTGGCAAAGTGGACGGAATGATTTACATTAAAATAGAACTAAATGATTTAAATGAAACTAAGCATAACCAATATCTAAGGCAAAGCAGCTGGTCTCCAAAGGGGGTTAACGATTACTGCATTGCTTCAATTTTACTAAACTTTTGGACTAAAACTTTCATGCACACTGAAGAGAGCTCAAAGCATACGTATTGGATAAATGATACTTTCAGGTAAATTCCATTTTCAAATAAATAACTTGCCAAAATTCCACATTAATGCATAATTTTTGTGTGAAAAGTTTTAATTAAAATTCAGGCATTTAGTTTTTTTGTACTATCACGTTGAGAGATGTACTATTAAATAGGCAGGTGGACAGATAAACGGACTTCCTACACCCGAATTCCGTGCAAAAGTTTATACAGATCTTTAATATGGTGCTGAGATCAACTTCCCATCGTTTTAGCTGCAGGTGTTTAGAGTTATTGTGTTCGCAAGCCATCAGACAAACACAATCTCCCATAAATCAACGGGAATGATGTCCCCCAAGGTGTTATCCTCTTCCTAGTACCTCATAAAATTGTGAATTTGGGATAATGCCATGAAGATATTAATTTCGGATGACGTGGGAGAGTTGTGTGCTACATAATAAAAGCAAAAAAGACGGTATTTGTGTATTATTATGTTATTGCGAAACATTAATTATGAAAAAGCCTATTAGCCTGCGGCTTTGTAATTTCTTAGATGCGGTTAATACGAAAATATCAGAAAACCGAATATGTATCATTTGTTAGCGCCCTCCATCAGACGAAATAAAATAAAAATTAGATACAAAACTGCAATTGTAGTCACAAAATCATATACCGAATTTCATTTATTTAAATCGTTGTGCTTTTCAGTTTCGCATTCTTGTGAAAGTACGGACTGACTGACAGTCAGCACGTTGACGAATTCGATTCCGAAATTGATACAGATCAACATTTTAGATGATGATACCAAATTGTATCGATGTAGCTCGTTTTGTTTTAAAATAATGCTGGATGAACACTCTACTTCCGAATGGATTTCGTTTAAAATTTGTTAGAATACATAAATTTAGTGTAATTCTCACATACCAAAAGTCAACCGTCTAGCTCAAAGCATTTTTTAGTCATTGTGTTCACAGAAAAACAGATATAAGTGTTTAAAAAACCGTGTTTTCGGACTCAGAAAGTTCTGAAACGTGGAGATAAATCAAAATCTCGAATTTTATTCTTTTGACGGTTATGATATTTTCTTTTTGTACAAGAGAAAACAAAAAAATCTGTTTCTTCGGACACAAAGAAATTTAAAACTTGGAAATTCATCAAAATATCGTAATAAAATGCTTTTGATCTATTTATTCAATTTATAAGAAAATTATAATAATACTTCAAAGTTATAACTTTTATAGTTGAAAGCTACCAGCAGGTGCAGACTCCTCAAGACTTTCTCGCGTAATCCCTAATAAAGGTGTTATCTCAGAGAAAGCGCTACATGGCATTAGCGTACAATATTTACGAAATATAAACCTTTGGAGTGACTTATTATTTTTACCGAATCTATCAAGTCGTTCTTGGCGAGTTTTTGGACGATTCATTCTTGCATCCGAAAAATTTGTATTTTTCACAACTGATTAAAGCAAAACTTTGACACAAAGCTACATTTGTAGTCACAAAATTCTATACCAAATTTGATATATTTAACCATTCCGTGTTTCAGTTGTCGAGTTTACATGTTATCTGAAAGTACCGGCATTTCGGATCAGTCTCAATTTGCTTTTCGAACCCACAACATCAACTCAATTTTTACAGCTGAAGCTCTTGCAATTTGCCAGATTCTGGACTATCTTTCCGTTCCTGAGAAACATTTACTTCTTACAGATAGTCTTTCAGTTCTTACAGCACTTCAAAAAATTTCATATAAATCCCCATCCATCATTCATAAAATTGTGGGCAAAATTGTGGAAAAATCTCAGATTAATCAACATATTACTTTTCTGTGGATCCCAGGACATTCGACAATATTATGGAATGAAAAAGCGGACTTGATTGCAAAATCAGTAACAGAAATCAGCCCATGCATTGAATGGATCGCATCGGAAGACATCATCTCACGCATCAAACAAATCTCAAAAATTAAAAAACAGACAGCTATAGACAGAGCAAATATTATGAAATTCTTGGAGAAATTCCAAACATGAAAAATATTGCTAAATGGCCAAGAAATAGAAAAGATGACATCATTTGCGCTAGAATTTCTACCAAAACACTATTTACTACACTAACACTATTGAATCAACCAAATTGCGAAACATGCCACTCTTTGAATAATTTGGATCATATCTTACTACACTGCCGAAAATACTTAAGCATCAGATGTTGCCTCTGGTCGAAGTTGGGCCTCAACTCTCTTTCAACCTGTAATTTTAAACAACTCGCGAGCAAAGCATTTGCAGATAAACTATCTCTCCATATTTTCCTTCAACACTTGAAATTTTTTAACATTTATTACTTGAAGATATTGTTGAACGCTGGGATGACAGCCTTTGTAGCTAAAAATCCCTTAATCCCCCTCATTCAAACAAACAAACAATCTGAAAGTACAGATCGACAGTTGATCAACTTTTGGTTGGATTTGGCTCCAAATCTGATATATTTCTACGCTATGGATGTTAAATCCATTTACCGAATTTTCTCTGTTTAGCGCGCTTCATTTTGTAGACATTGTGTTAATTTATATTCAAACAGTTGGATAGACAGACTTCCTCTGAACAAATCTTAACAGAATATTTGATAGAAATCTACAGATTAGGTGTAAAGACCGTATACCAAATTTCATACGCCTAACTGAAAGCGTTTATGAGCTATCTTTTTCACAGACAGACGGATGGACATTTTATAAAAATGTGCTTGTAGAACTGTTTAAAGCATGGAAATCCATCGAAATCTCATGATCGAATTTTTTGACGATTACAATGCTTTCTCTACAGTATGTATACAAAAATGTTAAAAGTGGAAAAATTTTAAAAAAATCTTTCGTACATTAAACTTACCTCTTTTTCACGTGAACGTGCACCAAACATGATATGACGATAAGAGCAATGGAAGTGAAGAGTACAATTAGCGGAGGACCCCATGCTTTTGTGGCTGAAAGTACAAAAGGCAAGATGCATTTCGAAATTTGGTAATAAAATTTGGTATAAATTTATATATATATATATATATATATATATATATATATATAGAGAGAGAGAGAGAGAGAGAGAGGGAGAGCTTTATAGCAATTCGTAATGTTTGCAAGTTATTATGGTACAATTCGGGAAAGGGGACCTATTTTTAAAAATGTATAAATATCTGCATGTAAAATAAGCCCATAATTAAGAAATAGGAAAAGCCGTACTAGATGACATTATTTTTTATCAGGTTATGAAGATTCTAAGATGGCTTACAGGCAAAATGCAAAATCATATTGTTGCCAAAAACTTTCATGTAAAATATCGCAAAAATCTTTTTAATAATAATATGTCAAATTTACCAAAACTTGTCCAATCTAACAGCTTGCGATTGACCATACAATAAACCATATCTGTGTTTTAGATCAAGGGAAATTTAGTTTTCCATTTGCAGTACATCGCTAAAATCAGCAGTCTTACAAACAGACATTCGTATGAAAGTCCGCAAATGAAAAAACGGTGGATAAATGGAATCAATGAAAATTTATCAATTTGAATCTTTTGGATTGGAAGATGTTTGTCAGTTTGTTTTCATTGTGTTTATAATTTTAAAAAAATGTTATTTTACTTATTTGAATTTAAATTTTATTTTTTTTATCTTAACTGAAATACCAGGCTTAAAGCGGGAAGGTAATTAAAAAAATATATAAAATTTAATTCATATAATTTAAAACGTTTTCGAGTTATCTTTGCCGAAGACAGACGGACATTTTCCAGAAATGTGTTTTTCGAACTCATGGGAGGTCTGAAACATGGAGATTTGTCAAAATCTTGAGTTCGAATTTATTGACGATTACAATATTTCCTCTGTTCCGTCTCAGAGACGCCTTTTTCCTATTCCAGCTGTGGTTGCCATGGAACCGGCGTCTTGAATGCAGAAATACTTTGTAAGGTAGAGAGGAGGTTTTTATTATCTTTTCTTTATAATTTTGATTAACTAAAAATTAAACTAGGTTTTTCATGTTTGGACGATATTTTCGGAACGATATATGTTATTGCACCAAGAGCCAATATTTACAATATTTTGAAATTTTTAAAATTTGTAATGATATTAAATTTGTTGCCACACATTTTTTCTGTCTATTTTTAATTAATTTAAAAAAATTAAGCTAATTTATATCTATCTATTTCATAGTTGTAAAGCTCAATGAAACTTCGATCATTTTCGTTATTGGTGCAGATTTTAAGTCTTGATTTCTTTTTCTTCCATTGCTTTTAATAAATGATAAATTTTCAATATTAGACAAGTCTCTATTTAAGGTAAGATCTAAAAAAAAGATTTTTTTTTTTTTGTATTTACAAATAAAGTGTAACTATAAAGTGTAAGTAAACGAAAATAGTTGTTGTCCTTGATTAAAATTAAAATTTAAAGTGAGAAAATAGAAATATTTTATCCCTTATTCAGCACAATGCATAGAATCATGAAAGGTTTCTTAAATACTATCAGTTACATATCTATGAAAATGTGAAGTTTCTTTATACTTTTCTGAGGCAGTTATTAACATCAAGTTTCATAAGATATTTAGTTCAAGTTCCTAGCGAACATTAGTCTCTGTGAACCTATTGGTCGTCAAAGGTAGCTAATTTATTATAAAGAGATGAAGTCATATTTTTATATCTAAAATATTTTATGAAAAATAGCGTTGAAATAAGAAAAAGACTTACTTCTAACGCATGAAGTTCTTTGGGGTTCTCTATTATAGCCACTCGGCTCATATCCTTCAAAACATTCACACTTGAAAGAGCCGGGGAGATCGACGCATTTTACATTATTATAAAGCCAGCAAGGATTAGGTGTCTGTTGACATTCGTTGATGTCTGTAACAGAAAACGTATTCAGTGGAATCAGTAGAACAATAGTTTGAAAATATTTAATTTTTTTATAATATTGTTACGGAACTTCCCGGGGTTCTTTTGACGATAAGCTGGGTGATGAAATAAACAGTCCCTTAGTAACAAACGACGACTTTTATTGAGCAGGAAGGCACTAACACAAAGACGACCAATATATACAGCCGTGACGAAGGCAGGCAACACACTACAACAAACAGTAGCCTACAAATGGTAATCGGCAGCAATAACAACCACAGAACACAAAGCGGTCAGACAGAACTCAGCAGGAGGTGGGAATCTGCGTAGCTTCACTCTACGATCTCTCCAAACATCTGCAATCCTCCTCGCTTTAGCAGTATCCAACTGCTGACTCACTACTATACGACTGGCTACTCCACATACGACTCGATGCTTCTTCCACAATAAACACCGGGACTCGGCACACAGCTCAGTTCAGCAACCGCTTGAGCTCCACTAGACTGATCCAACTATTCCGCCGTTGCTTCGCTTTCCTCTCGACGACTCGATTCACCTTCAGGCTGCCGACCTTTTATAGCTCCCGGGAAGAGGCTCGAAAAGATCCTGAACCAATCAGGTACATCTCGATTCCTTTTGGCTGAATCACTAAAAAACTGGAAGTTTCCAGTAATATCTATTTTGTCGACAAAGTCGCCAAATTCGTCACCAAGTTACCAAATAGTCGCCAGTTTGTCGCCAAGTTCTGGAATTACTGATTCGGCTCCCGATCAGCATCCAACAGAGTTGATTGTAAAACGGTCTTTCGGATGGTTGATGGATGGATTTAGAGTCTTGAAGAAAAAATTTTTCTTTCCATAGATGGCGTCACTTTTATGGAATCAAAATTTGGATTGAGTTAATCAATTAACTGATAATAAAGTTCAGAAAAAGAAATGCTGGTTTTATTCCTCTTGTTTTATATTTTTTTAATTTATTATAATAAATATAGATTCCTGAAGGTAAAATATATCTCCAGCTCGGAACACGGGGATGTTACTCTTATCAAATCAAAATTTGATTTAATTCTTCAATTTCCTGATAAAAAAATTCTAAGATACTAAAAATGTGCTTTCCATATACACAAAGAGTATAACACTCCAAAACATCCATTCTTCACAGAGAGATTGAAAACTAGGTTAGATGTATTCCGTGTATATAAACAGAAAATAATTCTTAAATTAAATTGGTTAGAAAAACAGAATACTGTAGTGTTTCATTCCAAATATTGTTTTTGACAAACACGGAAAATTTGGTATTGCACAAATCAAAGTGAAATTGGTGATGGTAATATGATTAACTTAACATTTTTTAATCTGATGTGGTATTTGTTTCCTCAAAACATTACAACATATATTATTCTGCTCTGTAATGACCTAAAATTATTTCACCTTTCACGTCTAAAGTATGCACATATGTTTTTAATAATTTTGTCAGAAGTATAAAACCAATTTTTCAGAATGACAATGGTTTGCTGTCTTTGATAGTTTGCACAATCCTTTCTACAATAATTTGAAAAGGTAGAAAGAGGCAAATATATACAAAACGTCATCCAAAACTTCACGAAACAATAAAAAAAATGTCGATAATAAATTTTAAAATTCGGTCCTCGAGCTACATTGAGTCACAATTACAACTACCAGTGTGAAAAATTTCATGGCATTGCGATAGATTTGTGCAAATACCGCAGACACATTCGAATAAACAAATTTCATTTTTTATAAGTATAGATCTGTTAGTTTTCTTTATTCTTTCCCGACTTTTTTTAAATGTAGAGCAATTGTTATTTGTATTTATTTTTTACTTGTTTATAAATTTTTTTAGAATTATACATTATTTTTTTTTTCCTCACTGTAGCCAACGCACTTTGAAATAGAAAGCAAAAGGTCAGTGAATGTATATTTTTACGAACTTCCGGATTACTAAATCTCCAAGTTCAATTATACGTAAGATGGTTGGTTGCATTCCCGGGCTTATTTGCCGATTTTCAGATAAATAGCCAGGAACGCAAATGCCAAGTTACCAATCACCAGTTATCAAACTAGTGACGGTTTGCATTTTTTTTCTTTTTTTGGCGATTTATCATCAGACTCATAAAAATAAACAAGTATCATATGGTTATTTTTATCTTATCTTATAGTCATTTAGCTCTTTAATTAAAAATATGCGTTCACAGTTCTTAGACATACAAAGCTCCCATCTTACTTTACAACAGCTCTTCTAAATAATATATTAAATATATTTATGCGAAGCTCTCCTATAGAGCCGTCATTTGACTATCAAGACAGAATATCTCAAAATTTTGGATTTACCTTTACAAACTTCTCCTGGTTTAACTATTTTTCCAGATAACCCCTCATAACCGTCTGGACACCGACATTCGAAACTTCCATACTTGTTGTAGCATGTTGCTGATGGATGACAAGGGTCATATATTTCGCATTCGTCGACATCTAAAAATGAAATGAATGCAACATTTTTTGTCTGTATAGGAATGAAGAAATATTCGAGTTACCACACACATATGGGAAAAAAATTATCTGTGTTAAGTATAAGAGAAAATATGTGAACACCACTCACATGCCAATTATAATAGAATAACAATAACTCTCTTCAATTTTATTAGTAAAAAAAGCTTAGGAAAATAAGCAATAGTTCAACATTATCCGAAATAGTATATTAAAAGAATATAAATTAATAGTGTAGAGGGGAGGGACTCTTTATAACTTAATTATGAGGTAGATAAAAATGATAGATGAGTTTCAGGAACACTAATATAATATATATATATATATATATATATATATATATATATATATATATATATATATATATATATATACACATGCTTATATATATTTAGAGAGCGCAATTGCAGCTATTTCTAAAACACAGATGAATTGATACAAAAGTATTAGAATCAAGTTAATAGGAAAAACAAAAAATCAAATAAAAATTAAACCAAAAAAATTATAAAAAATATAAAAAAAGAATCCGGCCTGAAGACTTTTTCAAGGGTCACCCTCAGGCAGGGATTCAAAGAAAGGGATTTTTTCTGTGAGGAAATACAGACATTGTCTAATAATGATTCCTCGTGACCCGAAAATCCCCTGAAATTATGCTCAAGAGATATACCATTTTGACAGAAAGGAAATATAAAACAACAAATTAGAAGAAATTAACCACAACAAAGTAAAAATACAATAACAAAAATAACAATAAAAACAAAAAATAGCACTAAAATTAAAAATTAAAAACGAAAAGGCCAGTACATACCATCAACAGTCAAGGAAACTTTAAACTATCGATTGTGATTAGAGGTAAATTATGTAAACAGATGTAGGCTCCCAGCGCCATCTATTGAGTGATCCAATATGCAAGGAAAGTTCTATTTTTATTTAAGCCAAAGGATTAATCCCAAACCATACTTTGTTTAATTAAAAAATTGACATTACAGTAATTTCTAGGAAATTCATTTTTAATTAAATTTTTAAGGAGGTTGTTTGATGCTTCAATATAAGAATTTTTATTATTGCAAACCCTTTTGATCCTATTAACTTGTGAGAAAATTAGATTTTTGAAAATTTTAGAGTTTAGATTGGAATGGTAATTACATAGTTTTGTTATATTAAAGTTGAAATCATCCCTTTTATCGTATATACCAACTATTGTTTTATCATTAGCAATTTCGATTTTTAAATCCAGAAAGGTAGCCTCAAGTTAATTTTTATTTGTATCTTTTAGAATTAAATCTTTTGGATAGCAATTAGTAATAATATTAGTATTGTCGAAGTTAATCAAAAGTAGGTCATCAATATATCTCCACCCATTTATTAAATTATATTTCATTATTTTTTTCTTATAGTAATGCAGGAAAATATTAGCTAAAGCACTTGAGAAAGCTGTTCCCATTGGAATGCCCTTGACTTGTTTATAAAAATTAATACCATTAAACACGTAATTTTCAGTAATATTAAAATTACATAACTGAAGCCAGTTATTTTTAGGAATGATATTTTCATTTAAATATTCGTCATATATAAAAGTGCAGACCTTTATTAATTTTTCATGAGGTAGATTAGTGTATAAATTTTCGAAATCAAAAGTATTAAGTTTATTAATGTTGTTATTTTTAAGAAAATCCCTTTCTTTGAATCCCTGCCTGAGGGTGACCCTTGAAAAAGTCTTCAGGTCGGATTCTTTTTTTATATTTTTTATAATTTTTTTGGTTTAATTTGTATTTGATTTTTTGTTTTTCCTATTAACTTGATTCTAATACTTTTGTGTATGTGTGTATATATATATATATATATATACTCTAATTTACTATTTTTATGCGCATGACAGAAATTTCTAAGACACTGCTATGATATTATCAGTTCGCATTTCACATACATTACTATTTTTATTGAATTAGTATCCGACTACCATTAAATATAGATTCATTTAACTTCTTAGAAGGAACATGATCATAAGGATAGATAACCAGTATCTAGATTTGTGGGTATGCGACAAACATATTATAATGAAAATAAGAATCAGATGCATATCAAGGTAGTTGTCCTCACCTTCGCACTGTCCAAGGACATCATGGAATCCTTCCTTGCAATAGCAGCGTTTCACGTTGTCAATTATTTTACACTTGGTGTCAGTACCATAAGGTGTGCAGTCACACACTATGGAAGAAAAGGACCACAAAATATTCAAAAAGAGATAAAATTAAATACATAAACTGTACAAAAATGAATATCTCCTTAGTATAAGGCGAGCCAAATGAAAGTTGAGATTGTTGCTCTGCAGACATTATTCAACTTTGAGGTTTCTTTGACAGATTTCTGTCTGTGTATGTGAGGAGAAATACGACATAATAGGGTTAGTGTCGATATGTCTATTAGTGAAATATAAGTGAGGAAATAAATGTTGCGATACTAATATACTTGTCTCCCATAAATGCATATTTTGTTGGCATAAGATATTAATGGAGTTGACATTTCAATCTCATATTATAGAAGTGAGTTTCGTTCACGAAATACTGTTTTAATCGATAAGGATTTTATATAAATAAGTATCTCTGGTTGACTTTCTCAGGGCATATTTATTTTATGCATGTGTCCAATATGAAATTAACTACACATGCTAAGTTCTCTGTATATTCGTATTCTACCTCCTGATAGCAAAAATTGGATTACTGCATTTTGAAGAGGAATTCATGGAAATCCATGACCCTATGATTGTCATTTTAGTTTCGTTCATTAACGTGCCACCCCAAACCATTTTGTGCCATATTTCTCTTGACATACACGACCATCAACAAGAAAAATGTCGAAATTGTACTCCCTGAAGTAATGATGTTGGAGTCCCACTTCGTCTGTGTAGCTCATTGCGCATTCTTTTCGCTCAGAAACATAAACATAAACCTGTTGAATTTAATGAGGTTCTTTCTTAACCAAGTGTACGTAATCTACTTCAATCAGAAAATCAACAAAATTGGCTCTTCATTTTTTTTTTTGCTTTATTATTTTTTTGAGAATTAGAAATATTATTTGTATTTTAAATATAATTAAAGTGTACATGAAATATAATTAAAGTACACAGGATGGAGAAAGAAAATTGTGAATTTCGCTTATTATCTGACATGTTTCAACCTGAAGAAAACTACAAAAGTCATGATTCTTGTTTTTTACTTCTTGTATATAGTACAGAGAAAGTATAGTAATCTTCAAAAAATTGGAACTCGAGATTTTGACAAATCTCCGAATTTTTTACCTTCCTGAGATCGAAAAACACATTTTTTTTTTTTTTTGGAAAATATCCATCAGTCTGTGAAAAAGATAATTCAAAAACACTTTGAGCTAGACGGATAAAGTTTGGTAAATGGTCTTTACATCTCATCTGCAGATTTCTATCAAATTGTCAGCAAAATCTATCTGCCCGGCTATTTGAATATAAGTTAACAAGATAACTACAAAACGAAGAGAGCTAGATAACATCCGGTTCACATATTTAACATCTATAGTGTAGACACTTGTCAAATTCTGAGCAAAATCTAATTGGAAGTTCCAGAAATATATTAATGCAATAACTGAGTTAAATATATTAATTATGGTATGGGATTTTGTAACTACATATGCGGATTTGTGTCGAATTTCAGTTTCAATCGGTTGAGAAAAACATATCTAAAACACTAATTCAATTTTCAGATATTATTAAAGCAAGCCAGGGATTAATCGCCAAAATACTCGCCAAGGATAACGCGATAGATTCAGTAAAAATGCCAAATTCTCGCCAAAAGTTAATATTTCGTATCTATTAACCAATGTCATGTAAGGCGTTCTTTGGCATGGCAAATTTATTAATTATACGAGAAAGTTTTGGGGAAGCCACTTTCGTTGGTTTCTGCCTAGCAATTAACTGCTTCAGATTTTGAAGAGCATCGAAACCATGAGAGGAAAGAAGCCTATTAAATTTGTGCAAAGTTTTTGAATTTTTCTATATATGTATGTCAAATATTAACACGAAAAAGAAAAATCACCTGAAATTTCTTTCGTAGGCACCAAAAGTTTATATAATGTTTTTCAGCATATCTAATATATATAGTAATAATATATAATAGAACTCTGCTGAGTTCCCTCACATATAGGTATATCTGGCAATGAATTGGATGACGAGGCAGCGAAATTGGCTATCAGTCTTTTAAATGACTTGTTCCTTTTCGTCAAGAGATATATAAAAACGATTCTAAATTTGGAATGGCAATCAGAATGGAACAGTAAAGAGACAAACAAGCTTCATTCTGTCAAATATTCCATCTAATGTTGGCCCAGTTTACTTAGCAGAAAATTAGATACAATTATTACCTGTTTTAAAATTGACCATACTAGACTTACATAGTATAAGCATTTGTTGTTGGGGAGCATATTGGCATATTGTACTCCTCCCCTCGGTGCACAATATGCCAATGCCTTTTGACAGTTCGGCACATTCTTATAGAGTGCCCACGTTTTAACTCCAAACGAATTCAATGATTTTATTCTCCTCACTTTATTTTAAAAGACATCCTTCATAAAGTGCCTCATCCTCATCTTTTTACTTTTTTTTAAATGACTGGTTTCTTTTACCTTATATGAGTATTGTTCATTCTCGTTTAATGCTTCAAATCTATGCAACAGTTTTTTAAAAATCTAGAATAGAATATTTCTAACATTGAACAGAAGTTTTAATTAATCTTTTAAAATGCGACCATGCGCCGTTTCATGAACCATATGTTTGCATATACCTAATGGTTGGCGCTGCATAATCAGAAATGGTTTTAGCGGCAGTACATTGCATCAAACTCAAACTCATATAGTTTAACTTTTTGTCCCTTTTCAATTTTACCAGATACAAAAAGAGATTAATAAAATAGGCAAAACATTTGATCCCAAAATTATGAAAAATGTTCACTGTTATAACCTCTTTTTTGATTTTTGATTGCGAGTATAATAATAAAATAGTAAAGAAATAATGAATTGCATGTGCTCTTTGCACCAAAACTGTACATCGGTAGAGAAAAAAATTATCTACAGAAGAATCGAATTTATGTTTTAGATGCGTTTTCCCCAACCGATTGGAACAAAAATTTGATACAAAACTGCATTTTTAGTCACAAAACCTATACCTAATTTGATATATTTAGTGTATTACGCTTTTGAATTATCACGTTAACATTTTTCTGAAAGTACAGACCGACAGACAATCAATCCGTAGTTGGTTTCGTTTCAATCTTTGGCCGGTATTTACACTATAGTTGTTAACTTTGTGTACCAAATCTTATTTATCTAGCTGTCTTCCTTTTGTAATTATCGTGTTAACTTATGTTCGAACAGAAGGACATGTGTACTTCCTCTAAGTGATTTTTACTCAAAATTTGATAGAAGTCTGCCAATTCGGTGCAAAGACCGTATACCAAATTTCAACGGTCTATCTCAAAGCGTTTTTGAGTTATCATTGTCACAGACGGACAGACCGACATTTTCCAAAAATGTACACTCATGTTAATAAATTAAGGATAATGCAAGTTCAGGAAAAGAAAGAGTCAGAAGCAAAACAAAAGTGACTTATTTGTAGAGCCTTTTTATTGAACAAAAGGTAAAGAATAAAAAAGATGCTATATGTTTAATATCATTAATTAAAACTGCAATTTTTTGCTCCCTAGAGCAAATTACAAAAAAAAAAAAAAAAACACCTTTTTACAAAAACCAATATTACCAAACCAATAAAACCAAATTTTATTCGTTTTCACTGCTTTTTTTAAATATGTAATTGTTTGACTTTCAACATTGTTGAACGCTAAGGAAGACAAATTCTATTAATTATCTGCTAAGTTTACATAAAGAGTCAGGAAGAGAAGTTACCATTGTTTCAAATTTGAGGTAGATTACTCAGATATTTAATGCATTATTATGTTATGCGACTTGGTTTCAATAGGATGGTTCATGTACAGAATAAACTGAATAGGTGTTACTATAAAAATAAAACGATTTTAACATCAATACAATTTAATGTTTTACATATTTTACTGAGAGAAACATGTAAGTTGTGCATTAGAATTTTAACTGAAAATAAACATATTACCAATATTACTGTAAACTATCTGGTCGCCAATGACGGCTTATGATTCAATGAAATAGAACTTACTTATACATCTTCCTTCCCTTTCGTAGAAGCCATCTTCACAATTACAGATTTTATTTCCCTTCGAATCAAATTCACACGGAAAGCCGAAACCGCAGTCGCATCCTGAAATGTAAAATTTCCATCAGAGCATAAAGTATATAAATATTTAGCACCATTACTTATAAATGTTCAGTTAAAATATAATCTACGTCAAAATGAATATCATTGATGTTTTATATTCTACCGGAATTTAACGCATGAATATATTATCTTCCACTCTTACTCTCAAATAATGAGAAACATAAGGAAGATTTTAAAAAAAGTTCATGATATTAAACTAAAAGTAATATTTTTATTAATGGGAATCTTCCTATCCGTCATTGGCGATGATTACTTGATATTTAGCTTTGTCATACTAATTAAAACAATATATTACAAATATTTCAAATCAATTTTTATTACTTTTTAGTATACGGAATGTAGAGAGTATTCATCAAAAATTTCAAATTAGAAGATTTTGACAAATCACCGCGTTTCAGACATCACCGAATTCTAAAAACACATTTTTGGAAAATGTCCGTCTGTCTGAATATGAAAATGATAACTCAAAAACGCTTTGATCTAGAAGGATAAAATTTGGTATGTGATCTTTATACCAAATTTGTAGATTTGTATTATATTTTGAGTAAAAACTGCTCAGAGGAAGGTTGTTTGAATGCCAGCTGTTTGAATATAAGTTAACACTATACTTACAAAACAAAGTGAGCTAGATAGATAAAAAAAAATAGACTGATAAGTTTTTTTGTAGATTATGCAGCTTAATGAAACCCATTTCAACAAATACAATACTTCAACAAAAAATACATATATATATATATATATATATATATATATATATATATATACGCAAAACGGAAATCTTCTTACATCAGATATTTTCTCTAAATGTTTGAAAGACATTTTAAAACACAGAGTTAAAAGCTTTAAGCTGATTTTAAGCTTTAAGCTGATATTTAAAGAAAAATGGCAGTTTCAATTATTAAGAAATTAAGCTGGCAAAATATAAAATTAATTTTGATTATTAATTCTCTGAAAAATGTGTAGATTATGCAAAATAATGATTTAGGATAATAGCATAAAAACATATCTCACAAAAGAAATCGAGTTTTTTTCCGGCACAATTTGAATATTAATTTAACCCTTTAAAGGGCCATTTTTTTTCTAGTTATATTATGTTAAAATATTTTTAAGCTTGAAATTAGAATAAGAAATGTGATTCATTTGGCTTCTTAGATGAATTTAATTTGATTAATTAATTAATTTGGTTCATTAATAATTAAGTAACTATTCAAGACACATCATTTTGTCTGAGATAGAGAACTGAAGCATCTAAGTTTCTGACTTACTAAAAAAATTTGTCAGAACTTATGCCAACCTACATAATTTGGGAAGCATACTTCCCACGGCTCTAGAAAGGGTTAAGCCATGCGGAGCATTGCGGCTTCAAGCAGTCGTTCCAAGAATGTTGGAACGTGTTGTTGTCGGAATAAATCTACAGCAGTTTATTGAGTGGTATGTAATTAGTCTAGGCATTAAACTCCAACAAGAATTGATTTTGACGCCAAATTTCTTTAATTCAATTCGCCAATCTTCTGCTCATTATTCTACTACTGAATTCGACTTCTTTTTATTCTACTTGAATTCACCAAGCTATACTCGATCAGTTAAACATTAAAAGATTTAAAAAAATATCTATTATGATTTCTCAGAGACAACATAACCATGTAATGATATAAACTTACGTTTACAGTAGCCTCTGAACTCCTTGTAATTAGGCTGACATTTGCATTTCAAATGCTGCTCATTATAATCGAATGAATATTCACAATCCCCCTTTCCACATGGGCATGCTAAAAAAATTGAAAGAAAATATTTTTTTTCAGTGTGACATCATTTTCTTAGCAGTTACTTTAAATAAAAGTAAAAAAATTATCAAAGTAATTTCAGCCACAATATTGCAAAGAAATAATTAATTTCCAAAATCATGTTTTAAATTTAGGAAAACATGCTTTTAAATTTACGGAAAGAAAAACTGAAGATATTATGTTGAAACAGAAATTTTGGTGGCACGTGCTTTTTGTTACAAAATTTTTCTCTATGATCAGTTGCATTTAAAAAGTATTTACTGGAATATAAAAAAAATTGTTCCAGTAAGGAACTATCAATATTATCGAGCTGAAATTACGTAGTCATTTAAAATGCGCAGTTTAAAATAATGACTTTGTCTGATCATATTCAACGCAGAATGGCTACAACTGCAGCTGTAAAAGAGATGTTTAGATGTAATAAAGTGATTATGCAGCATGTGACGAAATTACATATAGTGCATTGACAAAATGTAATGATAGCTTTCTATCATGATCAAACAATTGTTCATTTTAAGCGTTGTGTTCTTAGCAGTAATGTGTGCCTGGTATATCTTTCTGCATCTTAAATTCAACCAATGGAATTTTTCAATGGAATTCAATTTTTTCCATACAAAAATGAGTATCACATTAATTTAAATCATCTTTAAATTGTTAATTTAATTTAAGTAATTCTGAATATTTATAAAAACGCTTTCACACTTATAATTATTTTTCTTCTACAAATTACATTAAAATCCAAGAATTAGGAGAATAAATATTTATTCTTTCATAAAAAATTAAAATTATTTTAATTAAGCTGTTTGTAAATAGTTAAATTAATTTAAAATAATTTAGAAAGAAAACAAACACTACAAACCCAGAACCGAACCCAAAACTCGAAAAGGCTAAGCCAACGCCTTATCCACTACACTGTTTATGCGCTCGGTAATTGTGACACATTATTAATATATAATGTATGATGAGTGTTTGAGAGCCATTTCCTCGAAATTGGCTGGGTATTTCGCTTTAATATTTTTCCGCGTTGGGCGCTCGGTAATTGCGACACATTATTAATATATAATGTATGATGAATGTTTGAGAGCCATTTCCTCGAAATTGGCTGGGTATTTCGCTTTAATATTTTCCGCCTTTTGCGCTCGGTAATTGTGACACATTATTAATATATAATGTATGATGAGTGTTTGAGAGCCATTTCCTCGAAATTGGCTGGGTATTTCGCTTTAATATTTTTCCGCGTTGGGCGCTCGATAATTGTGACACATTATTAATATATAATGTATGATGAGTGTTTGAGAGCCATTTCCTCGAAATTGGCTGGGTATTTCGCTTTAATATTTTTCCGCGTTGGGCGCTCGGTAATTGCGACACATTATTAATATATAATGTATGATGAATGTTTGAGAGCCATTTCCTCGAAATTGGCTGGGTATTTCGCTTTAATATTTTCCGCCTTTTGCGCTCGGTAATTGTGACACATTATTAATATATAATGTATGATGAGTGTTTGAGAGCCATTTCCTCGAAATTGGCTGGGTATTTCGCTTTAATATTTTTCCGCCTTGGGCGCACGGTAATTGTGACACATTATTAATATATAATGTATGATGAATGTTTGAGAGCCATTTCCTCGAAATTGGCTGGGTATTTTGCTTTAATATTTTTCCGCCTTGGGCACTAACCTTGTTAAACTTGGCTCTCCACGTCCCAAATTAATCTAACAAGGGAATTGCACAAGGTTGAAAATTCAGTTCCGAATGAGATTTAGTATAAAGGTAATATACATTTAGAATATTCACTCACGAAAATATTAAAGCGCAATCGCCAGTCAATTTCGGGAAAATGGCCCTCAGATTTTGTGCATAGCTTATATGCCAATAATGTGTCACCGATCTCAAGTCGAGAATAGTATAGTCGTTAAGACACTGGCTTAGCGAACGAGTGATCCGAGTTCGATCCTGATCTAGCGTTTTTGCTTTATTTATTTATTTTTCTAATTTATTTCAAATTCATTGAACTATTTACAAACAGTTTTAATTAATTTTTTTTTTCATTTTTTATGCAAAAACAAATATTTTTTCTCATAAAATGTGGATTAAAATTTAATTTTTCGAAAAAATGTAATTAAAAGTATGAAGGCATTTTTTTAAATATTCAGAATTACTTAAATTAAATTAAAATTTAAAGATGATTTCAATTAATGTGGTATCATTTTTGTATGGAAAAAATAATCATGTTCATGTATATTGTTCTTGAATTATATCTATAATTTGATTTTTAAGTGTCAAAGTAAATATAACTAGAATTTTAACTATAAAAAGATTTCAAAACAACTATTTTTTATCTTACAATCATTAAAAGTTTTATATTTTAGGATTTTATTAAAAATAAATTATTTATAATTACTCTAACGAAGCTGTAATTATATCGGGAACTAAAGAGAGCAGCTGAAATAAATAAAATGATATCCACAAAAATTCAAAATGTTAGTAATCGAAAAGAAAAGTAGAAAGCAGCTGTTAATGTTACGGAAATGCACAGGCAGATGGTTCAAAATTTTTAGCAACATACTATATGCCTTGTGCGCAGTCCGATTTTCTGAAAAAAAAAATTGTTGAATGATTTTTTTTATAGATTTTTTTTAAAGTTTCTCTTGTAGAAAATCATTATTTATAAATTTTGCAAAATTTCAAAATATATTTATCTTGTTTGAAATGATTTTATGATAATTTCCATTTTGTCTCTTGTATGTAAAATTAATTAAATATTTTTATGATGTCAGTAATTTAATTAACATTTATCATTATTTAAGTTGTATATGTAATTATTTTTTCTGCTGAAAAATAAAACTATAATTCAAGTATTATGCAAATGAATATTTATTTTTAAGGAAGATTAAGTTTTAAAACATTCATTTTTGATTGATTAAAATAGTTACATGTCAATTAAAACTGTCTGTAATTTTATTTAAATAAATAAAAAAAAGCGTACATATTTATTTTTTAAAAAAATTATAATTCAGGTATGAAGAGAAAATACATTTATTTTTTATACAAAAATTAGCACCATATGAATTGAAATTATCTTTAAAATGTTTATTTAATTTAAATAATTAAGTAATACTTATAATTATTTTTCTTCAAAAAATTAAATTGTAGTCAACGTATTAGGAAAATAAATATTTATTTTTGCATAAAAAAGGAAAAGAATTTGTTGAAACTGTTTGTAAATTGTTAAATTAATTTGAAATAAATTAGGAAGAAAAAAAAAATAAGGAAAGCAAAAAGTGCTAATCCAAGATCAAACTCGGGTCTCCTGATAGTTACGCCAGTGTCTTAATGACACACTACTCGCGACTCGGCATCGGCGACACATTTTTAGTGTATAAGGTATGCACAAAGTTTGAGGGCCATTTTCTCGAAATTGGCTGGCTATTGCGCTTTAATATTTCCCTGAGAGAACATTCTAAATATATACTACCATTTTACTAAATCTCATTCAGAACTGAATTTTCAACTCCCTGCCTCTCCTTTCAAGTCAAAATCTTGACAGTATTGGATTTGGTGGTGAAAACCTTTTTTCTTATTACTCTCAACTTGGTACATAACGTCATAAGAACGAACTATATCACATCCAAATTGTAACAACAGTAGCTTGCTAAAATATTCATTTACTTACGTTTGCAGTAATTTTCTTCTGGATCATAATAAAGAGACGAATTCTTACAAGTACAATAGGGAATCTTTTCAGATAGGTGGTAGAGACAATTCAGTTCAAGTTTGTTCTCACACATTGATCTACAAAGGTAGATTTTTTCGCAGAGATCTCCCATAGTGCCCCATGAGCAAGTGCACTTCCCGTCGGAACAAATACCTCCATTCTGGCAGGGCCGTTCGTCGCTGCATTCGGCTAAGAAATAAAAGGTAACATTTCATTTTTTTTTTACCTCAGGGTGTTTCTGAAAATTAAACCTAATATAAATTAATCATCACTACAAAAAATGAAATATAATGTAAAAAAATAGTTTATCAGAAAAATGAACGTCATGAATGAACCTTTTAATTAGGGAGGTACAAAGAAAAGTCTTTATGAATAGGTTAAATACAAAATATTCAGTTGAAATTTCAATCAAACAATAGCTCGTCAAAGACGAAGGTGGGTACTGTTCATGCAAAAACGTCCTTTATTCTTCAGCTGTAACTTAGAATTCCTGCCAATCGAAGGTTTCAGGTAAATGGATTTTTACCTAAAACTTCTATTTGTTACATGATTTAGGACCGCGGTGGTAAGATATCGGCTTTGGAACTAGAGTATTTTAGGTTCAACACCCGCTTCCACCAAAGAAAATCCGTATGAGCGGGTCTGATGTGCGTTAATTCCGTCGGGGTCAAACGTCCCCTCCGGTGTGGTGCGGAAGCTTGGAGAGGGGGTGACAGCTCAGGTATCATTCTCTTCATCTGACCGCGGTTCAAAATTACGAGTTCCGTCCCAAAATAACCCTAGTATTGCTCTAAAAGGAGGCTTCAATATAGCTAATATTGTTATATGGTTCACATTCTGAAATAAGTTTGATACATTTGCAATGAAAAAGTTTATAGGCCGAGCGGAGCGACGTCCTATTTCAACTCTACCTTTCGGCATTTCAACTGTTTGTCTGTAAGTTTGCTTGTTGAGCAATCCCAACCAAACGCAGAGTTTGACCACATAAGATATTTGAATCATTTCTATAAAAATGAGACATTTAATCGTAATATTGTTATTATTGTAAAAAAAAAGGTATTTGATTGTTTCTTTGTAAATACTGATGGGGACAGATATGAGTAAATAATTCACTTTCGAAACAAAAGAAAAAAAAAACTTCAAATCAATAAGCAAGAAAACGGGTTTTTTTCTGGACAAAATATGTCAAACAAAATTATTCAGTAGCTGTAATTGGACTGAAATTTACTTTTAGATGTGGTTTCTTCCCTATTATATGGGTGTATGTTGACAAATTATTAGCACAAGATATTGTACGATATTGTTCGATGTTCTGATTGCCGACCAGTGTCGGAAAGATATCATTACAATGTTGTTCGGCAATTTGAGCTTATATTTGAAAACAAGGAATAACTGTTGTTACGCATCTCAAACTCTTACTTTCAAGTTAACGGCAAACAAATTAAATTTTCAGGTTTCTTAATAGTCGCTGGATCATTTCAAGATCTGTTAACAGCAACTATAAATAATGAATAAAGGATGACGGCCCAAGTTGTCTTTTCGCGCAAAAATTACTTTCAATATTATCCTTGCCTTTCAATAAATAAGCTGATCCTTTAACGATCCTGATAAAGGGCAGATCATATTTTTAATTTTGATGCAGTTTCTGCTGTTCACAGAACTGACCACATGAAATATTATTACTGAATAATATGATCTATATATATATGAATATGATCTACTTATATGAATAATATTCTATATAAGTTGCGAAACTGTATATAGAATAAATAGTAAATTAAATTATCACAATTTCTAAGAAATATATCAAAATTCAAAACAAATTCCATGAAAACTCCCGTTACATTTTGTATTGTATTCATGGATGAATATTTTCTTGATTATTTGAGTAACAAAAAATATCTTACGTTTACAATAGTCGTCGTAGGAATCAGAGGAATCGAACTGGAAAAATGTGTAGCCTTTCGGGCAAAAGCAAATTTTCCGGCGTGAACCACGGCCATCCTTTTTGAATGTACAATTAAACCCTTGTCCACAATTGCAATCTGAAAAAAAAAAAGCAAAATGAAATCTACAATAATTTTATAAATCTAAGTAAGATAAATAATATATCTGTATGTGATACTAACTATAAAATATTAAAAGAACAACAAGAATTATTTCTTCAGGGTTTTCATGCAGTTGTGTTTGATGTCCAATTTTCAGGTATAACGGGAAGAATCAGGGATGTTTTTTTTTTTTTTTTGACGCCTAGCCTTTTATTCATAAAGTTAAAAATTTATCACGAATTTAAAATTTCGCTGTACAAACCACTATAAAATTTCATTTATGTTTTATGTTATGTATTTGAGTTAAAGCATTGAGATATGTACGAATGGATACAGCCATTCCACTTTTATTTTCTTAAATTGTTTGCAATATTATTGAATAAAGTAAGCCCCTTTCAACTTACTAATAACTTACAAAATAAGCTTTTCCTGCTTTTGAGGAATTTAGTATCCTTTCATATTAATAGATGGCTTTTGGGTTGCAATAAAGAATTGAAGAATTTTAGTATTACATCTGACGTGAAATAACCCCAAGAAAATTCAGTTTTGGTGACCGAACATTTATCGAATGTCTAGTCGATTTATTAGCCATCGCAATAATGATCAAAAATCAATTTGGAAAATTTAATTTCTGATAAGTCCATCATGTAAATTGTCTGTAATATTGTTTCGTAAGGTAGTCAAGTAAAATACATAAATAAAACTCAAACTCAGAAGAAATATCCAAGCATTCGAAAACATAACTAATTCAAAGAAAATCATTTTAAAAAGGAAATTTATTCATTTATTATTAATCTTATTGTCATGTGATGTTGTTTTGTTTTGGGTTTTTTGAAACCACAAAATGCACACGTAGAGAATTGGCGATTTATCTCTTTTACATTTATTAGAAAATGATAAAAAAAAAGGTTGTTACATTTGGCCACTTATTACCAAGTTACAAGATACAACAAAAAGTTACAACTTGGCGAAATGTCCGCAATGTACCCGATTCTCCTGTCTGGCCAATAAAGAGCAGGGTCGTAAGAAAATAAATATGTAACATCGATAAAGCATAGAGAAGAAAATGGGAATGAACGCAAAACAGTAAGGTAACATAACAAAAGTTATATATATATATATATATATATATATATATGCTTAGCACGATTTTGATATTCTTGGCGAGAAATCGTGCGTAAGTTTTACCCAAAATTACTAAGTGAAAAATTCAACACCTTCCAACTTTGGATAACCAAAGTTCTTTAATCGCGTATAGTTTACTCGTGATCGTCATACATTACGAACGTATAAGTAAATTTTTCGAACGCAAATTATTTTTCAAGAATGACCAGATTTTTATAATAACTTTTAGAGGACTCTTAGTCATGGGTAATATATTCTAAATTTGAGTGTTTATTACCCATGACTAAGAGTCCTCTAAAGCTACATAAGAGGGCAGACTTTTGGAGAAATTTTGGACTAATGGCATGATTTTAGTATTCTTGGTGTGAAATCTGACTTTAATCATATGTCTTACAAATAAATCTTTATAATAAACTAGGAAAAGACTTTTATGGTTAAATGGCATTATGGAGGTTGATTAGTCCCCCTACCGATGACGGAACATGTCTCCTTCGAGAAAGGTTGTATCGTTGCCTGTGATGATTCTTTAGGATTCAATATTGTTCCAACTATGATGTCGTGGCGTCCGGCCATTCAGATTTTATCCATGTTCCTCAAGGTGAGTCGAAGTCGATTGTGATAATCGCAAGCTATTGGCAGGCATATTAAAATTTTAATTAATAGATATTTAATAATTTCTTTTAATGACTAATACATCAATATCACTGAGAGTTAAGGTATCTTTCTACGTCTAAAAAGCCATTTTCGGTCAAAATTCACATTTTTTTTTCATTTTATAATACATTTATTTAGCTTTCTAAATCTGTGTTTATTTTTCTTCTACAATTAATGAAAATAGAGATATGAATATATATGTAATTCAAAGTAATCGAAACCGAAACTGGAAGTGCTTACCGGAAGTTGGGTATTTTTTGTCGTTTTATCAAATATACGCTCCTTAAATCATAAATGAATTTATTTTTTCTCTTTATAACATACTCTATACGCAAGATACCTAAGTTTGAATTAGTTTTCAGCTTTTTATATACATAGAAGATAAACAACAGCTGTTTCTCGAACTTTGTTTACGTTTTGAAAACATCTGCTCGCCTCGTGTTATATATTTATTTTCTTTATATTTCAAGTGAATATTGCTTAGTTTGACCTGAATATTTATTTTTTTATTGTTTAACAAACGTTTTAAATGGGCAGAAGAAGTATTAACAGAAGTAAGAAACGAAAGTTTCATAGAAATAAGCATTCTTCTACCATACAAACTGAAGCTTCTGTTGGTGCATCATATTCAAAATACAAGACTTGCAGTGAAAGGAAATTGCTAACACGACTACACAGCGTCTTCCACAGAACATCATCAAATCATTTAAGTCCTCATGCATGCAGCTATGCAATCAGGACTTACTGAAGAAATGCTTACAAGGAAAACTCAACATGCTAATGAAAGCTACAATAATCTTTTGTGGAAGATTGTTCCAAAAAGCATATTTGTCGAGTTACGGATTTTACGTTTAAGAGCATCAGTATCTGTAATAATTTTAATGAAGGACTTTATGGTCTCTTAGCAATTTTTTCTGAACTGGAAATAACTCCTGGGGATAATACACTGAGAGACACTCTAAAAAAAGAATCGCCACATCAAAAACGCAGTCTTTAAGTGCAACAAAAGTTGCCGGAAAAAATTAAGAGCTATTAAAAAGAAGAAAACTGATACAATTGTTAACAAAGAAGGTGTATCCTACAAATTTGGTGTATATTAAAAAAAAGATAAAAGATATTTTTCATAAAACATAAATAAAAACTTTAAGGGCATTTTTTGAGGAACTTCTATTTTGTAAAAATTTTGATACGCAAAACATGATATCTCAAAACATTATGAATATTTTTTTTCATGAAATTTTGTATGCATATTATTTATACTATCCTGAAGGCAATAAACTAGGATTATAGTTCTGAGCGGAATAGTTTTTATTTAGAGCTGCTTAATTTTGTTTATACGTATGAATTTTGATAAAATTTGTGTTAAAAAATACTCTAACTGCTATAACTTTTTTGTAAATACAATTATTTCTTAGATCCTAGTTCATTGCCTTCATTAAAGCTGTAAATATGTTCTGTAGAAATAGAATTCGAAAATATTGATTAGAATTTCTGCTAGGATGTTTTGCATTTTACATTAATTTTCTCTATTTTTTACTTAAATTTTCCCATTTGACTGAATCGCAAGTTACATAAAACTTTTTAAATGGTATTATTCATTTTTTTGAATTTCAATGACCTAGAAAATAAAATAAATTGATAATTAAAGGGGGATTTTTTTCAAAGATCTGTATTCGCATGCAGACATATACCATATAGACGGTCTAGTGGCTGAGAAAAAATTCTTGTCTTGCATTTAATTCTGAAGGATTTTATACTATAAGGCTATATATAAAAGGCATTTAATTCATGCACATCAAATGAGCCGAATCAATCAATTTTGGGGCTCATTGAGTATTTTGCAACAGGGAAAGAAACATGTGGTATTTCAGCACAATGTAAGACGGCATAGAGATAGATGTTACATTGCCGTACATATTCTATAATTACAATCAAATGTATTTCGATCAATAAAACAATATAAGAAAAAGATATGTTTACCTACGCATACGCCATCCTTTTCTGAGAATCCAGGACTGCAGACGCACACTTTCTTCCTTTCCAAACATGGTACAGTCTTCTCAAAATCACAAACTCGCATGCACCTGCCATTCTTGCATTTGCATTCTGCAATAAAAATTCAAAAAATATTATAATGCTTTTTTAATTCAATTTCCATAGAAAATCCAATCACCTGATAAATCATTTATTTATAGTGATTAATTTAGAAAATTAAAAACGAATTCCTTAATCTGCCTTTTTTTTTTTTTTTTTTTTTTTTTTTGGAAAAAGAAATTAATTTTACTTTTTCTCGCATTCGAAACATACAGAAAGTATTGTATAATTGTCAAAAAAAAATGGAACTCGAGATTTTGACAAATTTCCATTTTTCAGATTTATGTGAGTTCAGATTACTTGACTTACATACTCCGTTATGTAGGCATCGAATTTTTCCGATATAGTATTCCTGATGATTTTCGTAGTATTTGATCCACTCTATTTACTTGACATCCATTCTTGAACAATTACGAACAAGGAATCCGTAAATCCATGGAAAAAAATGACTAATCGCAAAGAATTTCCTTAGAATAGCATGATTCAGATGAAAAATTGTGAAAAAAAGACAAACGATTTCAAAAAGCTGAAGTAGATGGTTTTAATTAAAATAATAAATTTATTTATTAAAAAAACAAAAAATCTTTCCGAATTTCCTTTTTAAAATATTAATAAAATATTTTTAATGTATTACTATTCAAAATATTTTGATTTTATGAAATTAGATAAAAATTTTGATTCAATTCTTCAAATCAATAATTAAATAATTCTTTTATTTTCAATTATTATAATATTCGTCAACAGACGATTTTATTTAAAAATGAATTACTTCTGCAAGAATTATGGAAAAATAAATATTAGCTTTTCGTAATTTACTTTAAAAATAATACTAGAATGTTTTATTAGCAATAAAAGGCTTTTAATTACAATGACAATTTAACTAAATTCTTTAATTGACATTTATTTTTTGATTATTTTTAATTTTCAGTTTTCACAAAAATTCGTATAGAAGATGTTCAATAAGGGAAAACATTTATTAGATATTTTATTGATTCTTATTGCAGGACAATTTTATTCAAATTGAGAGGACATTGTGATAATAAACAATGCAGAAATTGGGTTGCTAGAAGAACTATGTATTTCGTTTGCTTCGGGTTACCAAACTGGTGAAAAACTCAAGTAGATTTAAACCCGAAGAGCTACCAGATTTGGCGTATATATACGTTGCAGAGTGTATCTAGAAGTGATTCATTGAAAATTAATTGTTATTTTGTCCTTTTTTCGTGATAGCTCATAAAAATATTTTTGCATAAAACTGGCTATTATGATATTCTAAAATTTTAAAAATCAGTTTTAATGATAGCAATTTAGTTGTAGGGTAAATTTTTCCAGGATTTTTTTTCCCAATTTTTTAAAACTTTTTTGTATAGTTTTTAATATGTTGAGTATGGAATAATCAAGTAAATTGCATTACTATAAAAGACGAAGTGCAATTTAAAATAAAATATCAATACATTTACGTTTTGAATGACACTATGATGTCCCTCGGGTATGTTCTCAGGTGTAAGATTTCAAAAATAATTAATTAAATTGAACACAACTAACATTCACAGAAAGCAATTTAGTCTCTAATAATACCTAGTATTTATTAAACCAAATATATTTATAATTATTGAGTTGTTTCATTTTTGTAATTAGTTTTGTTAGTTTTTGTTAATAATGAAAATGTTTTGTAGGCAAAATAAAGAATACGGAAAATATTTTTTATCAATCTGTGCCAAATCGTGCCAAACAGTAGAAATATCGCCAAATATTAACTAAAGAATTCTTTTTCTATACTTTAACGATTGTATTGCATTCTTTTGTTAAATTATTTTAACTTAGTCATTTTAAATTTATATCTCAACTTCGCGACTTTGAATGGAATATGTTTTTCACAAAATGATTATTATCTGCAATACACAACTTGAGTTTTCTTACTAAACTGACAATACAATTTCTTTTGTTTCTTCTGTTTATGCTATCAATTGGAAATCTTACTTTGCTGTATAATGCATAAGTGATTCAAAACGCTGGGTAATTATAAAAAAAGCAGAGCAAAAAGTTACTGAAAAATATTAATAAAGAATTAACTAAAGGAGAAATTCAATTTTTCTTTTACCACTATAATATGTAAAGTATTGATAATACATCAGATACTGCCAGCTACCCTTTTAGAAATCCTTCAAAATTACAGGGGTTGAAGGTGGTGTAAAAAACTTTTAAAAAATGGAGTTTTATCTTCTCCAGTTTTTGTACGAATTAACAAACTAGTCTTCGCCAGGTGTAATTTGGATTTTATCCGCGAAGAACCATCTGCATAGAACTTATATGCATTTATTTTCTGTTCAAATTTCAATTTTATTATTACCAGTTTCATTGCAATATATTTCAGTTATAAAGCAACAGCAAAACCGTTTCAATACAAATATCGTCTTTTTGTTTTATTGTCAACAAATCCTTCCAAACATATGTGCAACATAAGTTTCACGACGTTTGACTCTTCATCTGAAATCTAATTCGTACCAGACCTACATACGACCAGTCTTTGATGAACTCGGTTTCCGGGACTGAATGCTCAGGATTCATAATGTCAAGTCCTTACCACTTTCCTCTCTTGATATATATATACAAGTCTTGATATGAATATGGCATTGAAATGGCATTTTTTCGTACTCCCAAGACTCAAAATTACGACTCTTTTGTCAATGGTTTTCTTATAACTTTACATTCAACTTTTTGTTTGTTTGTTTAAACGTCTTGCATCTCAAGGCACAGCTCTAATTGTGATAAGTCGTGAGTTTTTTCACATGAGTTTTTGTGAAGCGAGTGAGTTTTTTACATGATTTTTGTAATATGAATGAATTTTTTTCTCACGAGTTTTGTAATGTGAATAAGTTTTTGAATGATATGTTCTTCAATCTGGTTATTTTTAAAGAGTATGTGTTTAGAGCTTGATGCTAAGAATATACTGAGTTAAATACAACCCATTTCATAAATATTTTATTGTGAGATCATGGAAAATAAACTTATAAAGGAAGAGAAATTACATTTTCGCCATCAGAGGCTCTAAGCAGATGTTTGGCAATAAAATATATATAAAAATTTTTTTAAATATTTTAAGAAACAGATTAATAGATATTTTCTGACTCTTGACATTAAAGTAAATATAATATTTTTGTAATGTTTTAAATAACTGATGAATGATAGCATTGGTTTCTGTTGTTAAAAACAAAACATGGGGGCGGAGGTTGAAATGATAGAGTAGAATTGATAAAAACGAAAGCAAATGAAGATCAATTTGAATTATCTGTGAAGATAAGAATGAAATTTTTGTATGTATCCCGATGATGAGAAAAAAGTTGTAGGTAAACCGCAGGATTTGAAATAGATCAATTAAAAGTTGTAAATGGGCTTATGTCCATATAAATATAAGTATTGTGATTTCCATGAAATGAAGTTCATGTGATTTCCATGGGGTGAGATGATATGTTACATTTAGTACAACAAGAACATTGTGTAAGTTTAAATTACTATGAACGTTTGTTTCTCTTGTAAAGAATGAAGGAATGCCGGTTTGTCTAGCATTTTGTAAGCGAAGTAATTAAAAAAAAGAATGTGGTGGAAGAGATAAGATTTTCTAATAGCACTGAAGAGTTAGCGTTTTGCATCTCTAATCGATAGAGGGCTCACTACTTTCAGCGAGAAGTACCAAAGATACCGCCGCAAAGTCTGAGAGTAGAAATAATAAATCGGATCTGATATTTTTAACATCTCTACTCTATTGTATCAATAACAGTAAAAAGAAGGTTGTGGATTAAAGTTTATCTCATTACCCATTCATTCGCAGGCGTTTCCCCTTTCTTTACAGAACAAAATGCTATATAAATCACGTTTTAAGACCTAACCTCACGCTCCTCAAATTCGGGAATTTGCCACTAAAACCAACCGAAACAAAACTCGAGTTTTACAAAATGAAATACTTCGTATCATTACCAATGCTCCATGGTTTATCCGGAATAATATTCTACACAGAGATCTTAAAACTTCAAAGTTCAATTATTTCATCAAAGAACTTTCAAGAAAATTTTTTCAGTCAAGTCAAAATTCGTGAAAATTTCTCAATCACAGAACCAATTAACTATTCCCACTGCAATACGCCTTTCCTTACTTCAGTACTAAACGGACTTTGTCACTTAAACTTGACTAGCTTCTTCCGAAATTTAAACTGCTTCTGAAGAACTGCTTCCATTTTCACCTTAAGTAATCCTTCTTCTACTCAATGACACTCCAATGATACATTTCTTACCTCTTCTGCTAGATACCTCGATCTAAGTAGAAGTGTCTAAGCACTAAAATCTTCACACATCTAATTCAAGCAACATACTCTGTCATGCGGAGCCATATATTACGTAGTCGTAATTCTTCTTGGGAAACTTGGATGCTCTCTGCAACATGGCATAACGATATTCTAAAAGCTCCCCAGGACATATTTGAATAATCCTTCAGGATCTTCAGAGGGTTTTCAAATTTTTTTCGTAAATGCAAAATATGAAGGCGAAAAGAGGGAAGAGGGTTCTTTATTAAATAGCATGCGAGAAAGCTGCGGAGATATTTTCTCCTGCTGGTTAATGCTAACAGTTTGTCTTTCATAAAATTTAATGAATGTAAATAACACAAATTTTTATTCAACTACTTTTACGTCTAGTGATTTTATATTTTGAAATTATTTATATATCGTTTGTGTACTTAAGAAAAGTAGATAAGTTGACAGAGTATTAAAACACCGAAAAGGTCAGACGAACCAGTAAAGGCATGCAACATTCATGCTTCGTTACTGTTCTTTTGAGAATAGCATGGCGCAATATGAGCAAATGAAATGCATTACAAATGTGAAATGAAAATAGCAAAAACTTCAGAAATAAGTTTTAAGTGTAAAATCAATAAATGAATAGAAGATATACAAATATTTAGAAAAATATTAAAAAGAGTGTTCTTAAAAAAAAAGTATGCTTTAAAATGTTGATTATATTTTAGACAATTGCACAAAACATTCCCTTTTTCTTAGTTTTTAAACTTCTTTTGATGTTACAAATCACTGTGCAGCACCATTTTTGTCCCTGGTGGCGGAAAAGTAAACTATTCTTATTTTTATAAATATATTTCCCGTGGTCTAAAATAGTACATATACGAAATGGTATTGCATTTTCACAATAAAAATCTTTATAAGTGGGCTCTAAACATATATAATGTCCATCTGTTGTGTCTTTAAAAGTCTATTAATATATTACGCAAGAAGACATTTTTTTAAGGTCATATATGTGCAGCGAAATGGTCGGAATAGCTAAGAAAATTAAAATTCGTCTCATAAGCTGTGGTGTTTAGTCAGCGCATTAATTAGAAGTGCTGGATGAATATCTATCAAAATATTGCAATTTAAAAAACAAAGATACTTTACTCTTAAATAGTTTAATTTTAAATTCAGGAATTAAGTTTATTGCAGTCCAAAAATAGTGAATAATCAGCATATGATATAAATTATATGTAGTTTTGGCAATAGAAAATTTTGTAAATGCGAGAAATATGATTCAGTAGATAAAAGTGTCAAACCATGACTTTGCACACAAACAAAGACATAAACTTCTGTCTTCGTCCCACTTCAATAAAATGCGCCCAAACAGAACATCAAATTATTGATACTTATAAGAAATTCATCTGAATCGAATTTTAGAGAGTTACCCATATACTTGCTTTCGATGGGTGAGCTTTAACCAAAGAAAATGAATATTCAGCCTACCAAATGTGTTTTTTTCCAGCCAGAAGAAATTTATTAAACATTTTCTGCAAAGATATGACTATTGTCTGTAATATTGTCTTATTATTTCATTTACGTTCCTGATATAAAACAAAAATGCGGTCTTAATGAGTTTAAGAAAGGGGCGAATAAAAATGCAACAATCCTTTTCGAAGCAAAGGTATTTTAGAATCTACTATTTTTCTTGCCAAATTAATCAGAATGTTTTCCATTCAACTTTCTCGTATATCTGCGTGATAGAGTTTGTTTCATTTTAAATTCGAACATTAATACATCTTTCCTTTAAATGATAGCGTTGTAAATTGATAAAGATGCAAAATTATGAGTCAAGAATACATACCAAATTTCATTTAAAAGTTTTCCCGCTATCGCATTCACTCTGATAATCTGATTAAAAATAAATGTCATTGGATTTGTTTTGAAATTCAACATAGATATGCAAACATAAAGAGTAAACTGTACCTCAGATTCAGAAACATATACAGTCTGTCAAAAGAGTATTGGTACACCCCACATGTTCACAGATTTTTATCATAATATTTTACTTAAATATACTAATGAAATTAAAACAAAGAAGTAAATATTATTTTGATATATACAAATCATAATAATTCAAACAAAACTTTCATATTAATGCAATTATGGTTATAATTGAAAATAGAAAAAAATCAAATAAAAAAAACGTGCTCAAAAAAGTATTGGGATACTCCCCATAAATAAAGGAAATTAATGCAAATTTAAAAATTATTATATGGATGGGCCGCCTTTGCTTTTTATGACCTCTCGTAGTCTATTTGGCATGGGTTGGAACTATTTTTTGGAAAATGATCCATCGAGTTTTGCCCTCACTTCGACCAAATGTTTTCTTAATTCCTGCTTGTTAGAAATTTGATGTTCATATAGCTTTTTTTCTGCAAATAATCCTACACATGCTCAATAGGATTAAAGTCTGGAATATGTGCAGGAGTCTTATAACACTAGGGCAGTGGTAAAGGACCCATTACTTGCAAATATCAGCGATGGATCCTCTATAATTGGGGTCATTATCTTTATACAATTTTAAATGTCTTGAGATTCCCGGCTTGTATGCACTTTGCTTTAAATTTCGCTTGGGAATGTAAAGAGAGATATGTTTATTCATTGAAAAACCAATAAAATGTAAATTCCCGACACAAGTACTTGCCATGCAACCACAGGCTATGTGATTTCCACCTCCATATTTGGCAGTAGGTCGTAAATTGCATAGCTGTATTTGGTTTCCGACAAACATTTTGCTTGCCATACGATTCGAAAATGTTATATTTGCTTTCATCAAAAAAATTACATTTTCCCACAATTCTTTTGGCTGTTTTACAAACATTTTAGCAAATGCCAGCCTAGCTTGTCAATTTGCTTTACTGATGTAGGGCTTTCTTTGAGGTACTCTGCCATGATATTTATGTTTTCTCAAAACACTTCTCACAGTTTCAGAATTTACAGATTTTTCAAACTTACTTTTACATTGCAGAGCCATTTTTATTGCTCAAGTTTTTGGATTAAAGTGAACTTTTTTTACAATCTACTTCTTTTCACGTTCATTAAATGTCCTTGGATTCTTTGACCTTTGCTTGTTTTGAACACTGTTTGCTTTCTTAAACCTGTGAATAACGTTAAAAACAGTAGACGTACTCCATTTCAAGATATGCCCTATACAGCGAGCTGCTTTCCCATTTTTTCCAATGACTTATTACAAGATTTCGCACATCAACCGATATATCTAAGTTTCTTGCCATTTTATTTTTAAAAACTAATCTTATCTTTTGAAAATTTTATGTTTAAAATTATAGTCTAAAAATGTGGTAGTAAATTCAATTCTATTCATGTGCTATATATTTGTTGAATTTCTCATTTTAAAAGTGTCCCAATACTTTTTTGCCTTCTATTTCCCTTTGAATTATCTTTAAAAAGCTAGATCAAATTATAATTCTAAAATATCAGTAAAATTTTCTTTACAAACTGTACACCAAATCTTAAAATATTTTTTGATTCATTTTGTTTTTTATTTTAATGTGATAAATAAATAAATAACTTAGTAATTATTTAAGCCAAGTGTCCCAATACTTTTTTGAGAGACTGCATATTTGTTGTATTATAATTATATTATATATTGTTATTACACACAGGAGGATAAACAGGTGGACTTCGCTTTTACTTACTTTACTCAAGTTTGGTAGAAACTCAAAATTTATCTGTAATGATCTCAAACAAAAATTCATCAGTTTCGCTTGTTATATTTTGAAATGATAGTATTCAAAGGGCGGATTTAAATTCAATTTTTTTTTTCGAATTTATGAAGTCTACAAGCTGGAGATTCATCAAACGTTCGAGGACAAATGTTTTGGTAATTTCAAGATTCTTTTTAGTGGTACTTTTTCAAGCGAGAAAACTATCCCATTTTTTACAACGGCTTGTTTTATTGTTTGTTTTACAGGGATTTCGGCACGAATAAGGAATTTGAAATCGAATTATAATTCAAATCTCTCTTCTGCACTAAAGCCATTATTTTGTTCTACAATGAATGGCTGATTAATTTATCACTTAGGAAAGAGAACTTAACTAAAATAAAATTTTTTACTTATTACCAATTTAATATTCAAGTCAACCAACTTATATAATTTTTCATACTGTCTTTCAGCAGCTAACAGTACTTTTTAATTATTCGAATTCATGAAAGGAGACTTAGCGTCTCTGTCGGTCAATGTTAAATTACGGGTCATTTTTTCGGAAGGTTATAATAATTGTTCTGAATTTTTTTTATATAAAAATACAACATACCCTCTACATTTTGCCCTTAAGCTTAATATTTATCAAAATCAATGCTCAAAAAATTTATCTAAATTTTACAGAAATCAAAGTACAAGATTATTTTACGTGATCATGCAAAACTTCAAGTCATTAATATGCCTGGTTTTTACCATTACGTTACACTTTCTGCATTCCTTCTAAACATTATTCATAAATTTCGAAAAGGCAGTAGCTTATGAATCTCTCTCGTTTAGATAGTGGGCCGCGGTGGCCTGGTGGTAAGGTCTCGGCTCGGAGCCGGAGGGTTTCAGGTTCGTGACCCTATTCCACCGAAGAACCGTCGTGTAAGGGGGTCTGCACGTTAAATCCGTCATGACCAAACGTCCTCCCGCTGGTGTAGTGTGGTGTGGAGAGGGGGGGTGCCAGCTCAGGTGTCGTCCTCTTCATCTGACCGCGGTTCAAAATTACGAGGTCCGTCCCAAAATAGCCCTTGTGTTGCTTCAAACGGGACGTTAATATAACTAAACTAACTAAACTCGTATGGATAGTATAAAGGTATTGCAATCGTCAAAAATTTCGAACTCGAGATTTTGACGAATCTTCAAGTTTCAGACCTATCTGAGTTCAAAAAACATTTTTGAAAAAGGTCCATCTGTCTGTTTGTGACAAAGACTGTCTAGGCGGTCGAAAACAACTTGAGCAAGACGGTTGAAATTTGGTATACAGTCTTTATAACAACTGCAGGTTTCTATCGAATTATGAATAAAATCTGTTCAGTGGAATTTCATCTATCTGGCTCTTCGAATGTAAATTAACACGATAACTACAAGACGAAGAGAGCTAGTAAGATAAGATTTAGATTATAGATTTAATATTTATAGTGTAGATCTAATATTTATAGATAATCTTTATAGAATATAGATTTAATATTTGTAGTGTAGTTATAAGCCAGATCTAACTACTAGTAGACTATCTGTCGATCTCTATTTTCAGAAACATGTAAAAGCGATAATTCAAAAATGCAATGACTTAAATATATTAAATTTAATATGGAATTTTGTGACTACTGGTGTAGTTTTTTTTTTTTTTTTTTTTTTTTTTGTCAAATTTTCGTTTGAATCGGTCTAAAATATAAATTCGATTTTCAGATTCTATTAAACACATGCCTTATCAAAATTGTCAAAAAACTCGCCAAGGATGACACAATAAATTCAATAAAAATGCTAAATTCACGCCAAAGGTTAGTATTTCATAACTATTGTAGGCCTCTGGGGTTGTTAAAAAGTATGTTATTATTCTGTAAGTAAAAAAGCAAAAAGTTACCTTTATTAAAATGTATGTGTGTATGTGACTGTGGTTTTTAATTGGATTCAAATCAATTATGTTATCATTCATGACTGGCGTTAAATGTTATTTCTTACGCTGCAAAAGAAGGATTATAAAAGAGATTCTGAAACAGAGTAAAAATGACTTTTTAGTACCATTGCATTTTATTGTTGCTGTAAATGGCACTTGTCATAGACCAGCCCACTGACTTTAGAAGTCAGTGATTTTAAGCCAAGGGTGTGTCTCTTGTTTTTCAATAACGCCATCTAGGGCCAAGAATACGACTTAGCTACACACACTTCACAACCCTTTTTACGGGCGGACTTCATTCATGCATTTCATTCACTCATCCACAGATCGTAATTTAGACCTCAATCAGAGAACGATCACTCCTGGTACTGCCCCCAGTACCCCCCTGGTACTGGAGTACTGCCCCCAGTGGTATTACTCTTGACATGGAGGACTTTGTGACCAACAACAACATGTTTCTCCAGATTTTGTGCACCTGTTTCCTTTTTTATGTTGCGCTATTGCATTTTATTAATGTTTGGAACTGTTAAAGTTGTTGGAAAATCTCAGTCTTTCTGACAAGTTTGAAATTTTATTCATCTACTTATAAAATGTCATTCACAGAATGCCACAAGTTATAGGAAAATGGAAATTATATTTCCTATTAAATACTTTGAAGTAAAGAAAATATGTAAATTTACGAATGCACTGATATGCAGACTGAATTATCTCTATTCATATTAGTAGCTTAAAATTTTTATATTTTATGGCAAGAAGAAAGTCATTTTGGAATGTTTAATATTTATTTATGTTTATTTTATATGCTCAAGATTTCTTACAAATATCTCAAATATGTACTAAATTAACATTTATACAACATAAGCGGTATTAAATTCGGACACTAAAACATCATTAGATTGAGCATCTAGTATTAATTTTTGATTGATTAATAAATTAATTTTGAACCCAAATCCAAATGAAAAGGGATAATTTAAAATAATTTCAATGATTTACACATGATTATTTAAAATTTCAATTACCACTATTTCTAATTGTGAAAAATTTATTTAAATTTTAAATTAAGCCCTTCGGCCCTATTTTCAATACATTTGAAGCGTGTTAATTATTCAACAACAATTTTAGGCATTTTAAAAATTAATTCTACTTTATTACAAATTTGATTTCTTCGCAATTTGTATATACGACACATAACATTTAAGAGAAAAGAATAAGCAGAAATAATTGCCTTACCATCTGCTCGATCTGCTTCCAGTTCAGATACATTGATATGAAACTCTTTATTTATAGACTTATCCATTGAAATAGAATAGTTACTTTCTGGCTCGGATAATAAAACATCATTTTTTCTTGTTTCTTTTGCTGTCACAACACACATAACAAGACAAAACACTAGTGTGACTGAAAATGTTAAGATTCTGCTCATTTTAATTTACGTTCCATAAGTTTGTAAGTAATATTACAAAAAAGTACTTTTTAATAAACTCGGAAGACACGAATGGATGCAAAACCTACATAGTGTTTTGGAAAGACAAGGCTGTAAAAAATATTGAAAGATTTATCGTTATCTTTCTTCATTTCTGATACAGTCTCTTATCAGGGAGCTCTTATCAACAAATCATACATATGAATTGCTTTTGAGGTTGAAATATTGAAGGTTTTAATAATAAAAATAAAGGTAAAAATGTATCGAAATTTTAATCATCCATTATTTTAGAGAGATAAGAAATATTATTAAGGAATACAGTATAGTATAAATATGATCACATCTCAAATTAAGCATTTTGATAATATTTACCGATTAATAACAATAACCGAACTGAGTAAAATCAATTGCATTTGTATTAAAGCAAAAGAATAAAAGAAACACTGACCTCAAAATTAGTCACATGTCGAAAATAACAATTAAAGTTGTTTGAATGGTCTCCCCAAAACTTTCTCGCATATACGCCTTACATGCTATTGGCGAACAATAATTACGAAATATTAACATTTGGCGTGAATTTAACATTTTTACTGAATCTATCGCGTCATCTTTGACGAGTAATTTGGAGATTAATCCTTGTCATGCCTTAATAAAATACAAAAATCAAACATGTGTTTTAGACGGGTTTTTCTCAACAGATTGAAATACAAATTTGATATAAAACTGCACCTACAGTCATAAAATTCCGCACCAAATTTGATATCTTTGAGTGTTTGCGTTTTCGAATTACTGATTTTACTTATTTCAGAAAGACAGATAGTCAATCCGTGGTTGATTTTGGCTCAAAATTTGACAGGTGTCTATTCTATAGTTGTTAAAACTGTGTACCGAATTTTATCTATCTAGCTCACTTCGTTTCGTAATTATTGTGTTAACTTATATACGAACAGCCCGACAGCGCACTTCCTCTGAACAAATTTACTCACAATTTGACAGGAACCTGCAAATTTGGTGTAAAGACCGTTTACCAAATTTGAACCGTCTACCTTAAATAGTTTTTGAGTTATCTTTGTCAGCAACAGACGGACAGACATTTTCTAAAATGTAATTTTCGAGGTCAGGGAAGTCTAAAACGTGGAGATTCGTCAAAATCTCGAGTTCAAATTTTTGATAATCACTATACTTTCTCTATACATGCATACGAGGAATTAAAAAACCATTCCTTAACAATTCATTTATATAATAATCGTATTTCTACTGTTTTATTTATTTGTCCAAAGATGCTGCACGCCACGTTTCAAACTATTAAGAACTTGACATATTTCGGCGTCCGTTGGCTTTCGTTAACACATGAGATCCCACCAGTATCTTCTTTATATCTACCAGTATATTTTTATTTATGAAGTTGGTTAATTTATCCATCATTCAATGTCCATCATTTATCCATCATTCAGCTACAATGTCCATCTAGATCATGTATAAAAGTTTGTGTTACATACTGTGCAATATGGTAGGCGCCGTGCTTGTATAGGAGCAGTTTGTAGTAGAGAATTCTGTACTAAGCATTATAAGACTAGCCTACTTAATGGCGAAGTTTGATAAAACTTTAGAATTATATATATCTCAGTAATAGGTGTTCTCGCTGTTTTGAACGATATTAGCAGTGTAACGAATCACTTGCAACATCCTCCACATCACATCTGCAAAGAATGTTGCCTGGATTTCTAAGTGATTCGTTATAAGGTTGCATCAAGTATAATCTCTCACAGCTATAATCACAGCTCCTATCAGTAATACCTATAAAGATATTGACCGGTTCGGATAAGTACCAGTTCTCTCAGGATTTTCGAAATACTGCTTTTTGAGGCATACAAATTAATCATGGATCATAATTTCGAAAATCGCGACTAAGCAAATGTACATTTTACATTTTCCTTTCTTATACTGCGCAAGTTATTTTTATCGCGCTAAATAAATAATAATTTATAACTTACTAGTTATGTATTTTTTTCCATATCTCATTCTATATTCAAAATAGGAATGGTAACTTTGATTTTCACTAGTAGGTGACGTTGTAATGATGTAGCTATATTTCTTATAATATATTTTTATGACTGTAGCTTTCGCAGGAGGGGGGGGGGCTGACTTATCGTTTTTGTGGGTATTTTGTAAGAAAAAAATCCAGCTCGCTAAAATGAAGGAAGCAGAGATTTTATTGAAATGATTGATATATTCTTTATTTTAGTGAATTCCATATTCTTCTGGACATTTATGAATTGTTGTGCTATTTCACATTTAATTTTTCAAGCGAAAGAAAAAAATCCAAGATTATTTTATTTAATCCACAAATGTGCGCAGGGAAGGAATTTGCTTATATTACCATTTTTTTTATTTATTTATTTGCTTGCTTGCTTGCTGAAAACTAACAGTTGTTTGCTCCTTATTTTCATGGATACCCTAGCAGGCTAGAAATTATACCAGCAAATTCAAGAAAAATTATGGCTAGAATTATGGCTAAAATTTATTTCTAGCTAGACTAAAGATTTATCTGGTGCGAATTCTAACTCTAGATTAATTTAACTTCATAGTTGCAGGAAAAAAAATATAAATAATATGTAAAACATTGATTTTGTAATAATTTAATCATTTTTATGCATATTTAATTAACTTATGAAGATATGAACACAAAAATTACTTATAAGTCTTGTTCTTATAAGATTTTTTATGACTATAACTTATCTTTACTTGTGATAAGTTTTGTTTATATGTGGAAAAAGAATGAATGTATTGAAAGTTTTATAGAAAATGAAACAGTTATATTTTTTTTTTATTTCTTATTGAAAATCGCACTTTTTTTTTCAAAATCAAATTATATAAACGAAAACAAGTTTAAATATTAGGTCAGTAATTTTTATTGCTATTACAGGAACCAAAAGAATAAGGAATAATTGCCAAGAAATTTTCAACCAAAGTGCATCCACTCTTCGGTAATATTTGAAAATTCAACATCTGTGTTAATGGGTTAAATTTGAATATCTCTCTTTCAATTTAGCATTAGTTGCTAACAGAGAGATGAGTGAATAATTCTCAAAATTCCGTTTCTCTCTCTTATCCTTTTGAGGATAAAAACCATATCCTTCAGTTTACTGCATGACTTTTAAGACGATGATCAACTTCTATAATTTGTTATAATTTCTATTATTTTAAACCGATTATTTAATAACTAGAGTTAATATTATTAGATAGTGACGAATTGTGAAATTCCAAAATTCATCACATGTTTATTTTCACCTGTTCTTGATATTTTTAAAGTTAAGTTCAAGAAATATCTGTTATTTTTGTCAATTTCTACATCTTATGGAAAATTTGAATTTAGTCCCTCTGTAATGGCAATCAGAACAACTGCTATTTAAAGATTAAATTTGAATACTTTTCAGTACTTCCAATGCAATAAAATCCTAGAAAGCTTAATTTTATAACCGTGCCGTGAAGTTTTCCGTTCCTTTGTGTAGTGATGTTTTCAAAAACAATCTAAAATCGCTGCAGAATTTTTTATTGAAAACTAAACAGAAATGAGCAATTGTAAAAACTAATCAAATATATTAAAACAAATATAAAATTTACATTTCAATAAGTCTGAAATTTATAGAACGCTAAATAAGCAAAAAATGAAAAGAAAAAAGTTCAATTTATATTAATCCACAAACAACTGAAATAATGTTTTGCCATTCCATTTTTAATAAAAAGTAATTTTTATGAATTCTGTAGTTTTTATTAAGTAAGCAGACTGTCAGAAATCTGAATTTCTAACTGGTAAAAGATTCGACGATTTATTATTTTCTCATTTTTATACTGGCAAACGATTTATTATTTTCTCATCTAACCACAAGTGAACATATCTGGAGTGATTGTGATTTTCTGAATTTCTGCTGTGATGATGGCTCTTATTTGTCTCTGAAAAAGATTTCGCAGAAGTGTGTCAACAACAGGTGTTAGAATGTCACCCAAGAGACCCAAAAGTAGTTGGGTTAGATTTAAATTCAGAAGTTTAATCTCAGATATCCTAGTCACTCGAAAATCGGTCACCGTACAAGTAGACCCTGGAATCAGCCTCTGTTCTACTGTTACTACTACATTGATTTCTAGGGCGAGCAGATTGACCAGTAAATTGACGACTTGACCCAGAAGACGGGCCAGGCTGCTGCCGAGATTTCCTAAAAGACCTCCAAGCAAGTCTAAAAGAGAAAAATATCCAAGTTATATTTCACTAATTTAATTAACAATTCAGTCAATAGCTTTATTTTAGTTTGAAAGATTAGTTTAATAAAGCTTTACATAACTATATTGAATAAATAATAAAATAATATTATTATCATTCGAAACCTTGATGACTACTCTGATTGTAATTTATTATGTTTTGCCCATAACAATAGGTAAGAAATATCTGAGCATCAGCAGGATATACTCTCTTGTATTTTCATCATCATCTTTGAGCATCAGTAGGAAAATACTCTCTTGTATTTTCATCAATTAAGATCTAATTCCTCACCCCCCCCGCATAAAATTGTTGACCTTGTGTAAAGCCGCGAATAGCTTTTATGGAATTGACGAATAATAGTAACGAAATATAGATATATTTGAAATATATATACATATATATGACGTGAATATATTGTTACGAAATTTCCGGGTTCGTTTGGATAGTGGAAGTTATATGGTGTGGAGAACGCTCAATCACCAGGCGGCAGTAGGAAAAGAAACAACGACGTTTATTTACACGAAGACACACAGGACAGCACAAAGATGACAACTATATACAGCACAGAGAAGACAATTATCATCAGCCGCGAGACGTGCACACAACAAGACTCTACTGCAGACAGTAGCTCACAGCTTAGCTCAGCACTAGCCTGAATCCATCGCTGCTCTGCTAATCTCTGGAAGACTTGCTCTTTACCGTCAATTCCGACTACTCCGGCAGCTGCAAGCTGCCTCCTTTTATAGGTCTCAGGAGGTGGGGCTAGAAGCCTCTCAACCAATCATCAGTAACTTTCGAGGCGTATCTCGGTTCCCAAAGGACGGTTCGGGAAAATTCTCGATGTTTCGGGTATAATCTATTTTGGCGCCAAAGTCGCCAAGTTTGTCGCCAAGCTCTGGGACCTCCGACGCGACACCCGGACTCCGTCCAATACAGATGACTGTCTTTCTCATGATGGAACCAACTATGCTGGGAAGCAGCCTTACAGATTCGTAACAATATACTTTGGACTCTTTTTACCAGTTGATCAACATCAATATTTGACACCTGCAATAATATACTTGTATACAAAGATACCCTTGATGAGAGAGAACTTTGCCAATTGCGATAAAAACCAATACAAATCCTCCAAAACACAAGAATAGTCACAAATCAAGTCAATAAAATAGTGAATTTCATGGATTTAAATCATTGCATTTGCATTCATGCGAAGGTAGAAACCGATAGATGGTCAAACGTTTAACAGATTTAGTTCAAAATTTGATAAATATCTATATTTCAGAGGCTAAGTTGTGACGAAACTTTATCTACCAAGATTTTTGCGTTTTGTAGTTTCGTACATGTACTCAAACAGCCAGACTTCTTGTAAATGGATTTCGTTAAAAATCTGATAGAAATCTACAAATTCGGTAGTAACTCCATATATAAAACTTCATCCGTCTATCTCGAAATTCTTTTGGGTTAACGTGTTCCCTGACAGATAGAAGACATAATGCCAAAAGTGTGATTTTCTGATTCGGGAAGTTCTGAGGCATAGACATTCTCAGAATCTGTAGTAAGAATTTTATGACAATATGGAGAACGTGCATGGAGAACGGTACACTGAACATTTAAAAGCCGTTATCCCAAGCAGCTTCATTTCTTTTGTAAAGCATCGTTGTATCAATGTGTGGCATGCAAACTGCAAACTTCTCAACTTGAAATTTCAGGCAATGAAATAAATCCAGGAGAAATGTAATTTCATTTCCATTCTTTCTGTGCAGCTGGCATGTTTCTGCCTTCATTCTTTTGTGAATTAGGGGCTTTCTTCATATTTCCCTGCACATAAATGGCCCCGTTAAATTCTCTCATACTTGAAATATAAGTATTAGGGTGCCCCATAAGTTTCTTTCCCATTTCTAATATGAAATGAATACACAATATTTACTGTTTAAAATATTATTTATTTTGTTATATAAGAACCATTTTGCTCTATTACCTTCTTCCATCTCTCAGGAGGCCTTATTATGCCTTCTTTCCAAAACTGTCGTGTTTTGGACAAGAAATAATTCTCGTGATGCGCTTTTATTTCGCTGATGGATTTAAAGCGCTTATCACGAAGAGAATTTTTTAACGACAGAAAGAAGTAATAATCAGATGGAGCGAGATTTGAAGAGTATGCAGGATGCGATAAAACATACCATCCATGCTATGGCAGCTCTCAGTTGATCCA
Organism: Argiope bruennichi; assembly: GCF_947563725.1. Lineage (NCBI taxonomy): Eukaryota > Metazoa > Arthropoda > Arachnida > Araneae > Araneidae > Argiope > Argiope bruennichi. The sequence continues at coordinate 48,964,635 of NC_079157.1, forward strand.
GTTGATGATAGTATTTCGTAGAATTTATTGTTTCATCTTGAGGAAGGAGCTCGTAGAAAATTACGCCTTTCCAATCCCACCAAATAGACAAAAGAACTGTTTTGGGGTGCAGCCCCGGTTTTGCGACAGTTGAAGGCCTATTGTCCTTACACCAAGTGCGTTTTCTATGCACTAGACGGCTAATAGATAAGCTGCACGTTTGCACAAGCAGAGCCAGATAAGGCTATTCATAGCTCGATGAGAAAGAAACATTTGGGACATCCTAATACTTAAAAATGGTTCTTTGTTTTATTTATTTTTTTCGGCTTCCGCGTTTACTTGACGCTTTTTAGATTACTCAAAAATCGCTGATTTTCCATAAACATAATGTTACTATGTTGACGCCATATCTCAAATTCTTGGCGATAAAACCCGTGGGAGCCTTAAAAATGATTAGCTTGAATTGAATGATTATGCTGAAAAATAAAAGAATATTTACCGTCCAGTAATGTGACGAGGAAACTGACCGTCACATCAATGAAGCTGAGATTGATGAAGATGCGCACTAGGTTCTTGTCACAGACACATCGGAGGGGTGGATTAATTTTGCAGTTATTCAACCCTGTCACAGTCCCGCCGGTCATCTGAAAATTGCCTGCATTTTCGTCTTGCAGGTTGAAGGTCTCATCTGCTAGCTGAGCGCGTATGTTCTCGAAGCACTTGTTGATTACTAATTCCAATTTAGGATTGGGCTGGCAATTACCTGAAATAAAAAGAATAAAAGTTTTTGTTTGATTTGCCAGATGAACAGCTATTTTGATTCTAAGCTACGAATGGGAATTCAGAAGTTAGAAATTTGACTAAGTGACGAGGAAGACAACCGGAAAGGCACCCTATTGTCCAAATGTCCTAGCAATAACAAATTAATACGTTTGATTTCTTATGGAACTAAAATAAATAAATAAAACGCTACCTCTCTTTCACATACATGCAAACACAGAGGGGGCCAAAATTGTCGGTAGAATAGTCAGTAGAGACAGTTATTAATTGTGCCTACCAATTAACTAATTAATTGGCTTAGAAGTTTAGTTCTTTCACATTTTATTTCATTACATATAGGGGTAAAAAGAAAGACCTTAACACAAGATTTTGCAGCACTCTTTATTAGTATTCCTTTTTACTGTCGTCTGCATCAATCACCAGACGAAGCATTTCTATACTGGCATCTAATACAATATTCAATTATTTAAATCATATCTCAAAATATTTACAAAACATATTTACATCAATTCTTGAGTCATTTTGCCCCAGTACCTTTCGGGAAATAAATAAAAACTTTTTTTTTAGAGGCTTTTGGGAATAAATTTTAGAGAAAAGAAAAATATGTCTGTAGTGAGATTTAAAATGTCTTTTCATACTTTGATTGAAATTGATAAAAAAAAAACTGTTTTGTTTTTGCGTTAGAATATCATTTTCAAGTTGTTTCCTTGAAAGTTTTGTAATCTAAAGATTCACTTCCATCAAAATCGTCTGTTGGATTTTTTATTTTATTTTATTTTATTTATTTATTTATTTTTTTGAAATTTTGTTGTTAAAATATTTGCAATAATTATTTCTTCATTTAATATTTTTATTAAATAAGTGCTCTAAATTTAGTAAGGTAATTTCGTCTTTAGATTATTGGGGCATTGTGTCATACATAAATCCAATAATTGTATTCGATGCACATATGACACATATTTCTCATAAAACAAATTTCTGACTGGAAAACAATCATTAAATTGAGCAGTATATGTAAAAGGATACTTACCAATGACTGATCCAACATAGCCGGAGCTCAGCAGATACAGAAAAACTAGAGCCCAATTCTTTGTGTCCATCCTATGGGAAAGAAATTAGCCATTTCAGCATCTTTGTTACTGGCTTTCGTAAATGTAAACAAAAATACTTGGGAAAACCAGCAAGGGTGAATTCCTGAAATTTTCTCGCATATTCTCTAATAAATATACCTATGTAATATTAATCATATGTCATTGGCAGAAAATAATTACGACAGAACCTAATAGTACATAATCTTTGGTGATATATTTTTTTTTTTTTTTGCTATTAATTGTTGGAATGTATTTAATATAAAATAACCAGGATGCCGGATTGATATTTTGGATGCCTTTCTTCAGATTGGTTGTAATCAAAATTTATCTCACAGAACTGCAATTATAATAACAAAATCATATACCAAATTTCATATATTTATATCTTTGACTTTTTGAGTTATCACATTGAAATATTTATGAAAGTACTACCGATAGACTGTTATCCCTTTCATAAATGTCGCTCAAAATTTGAAAAAATCTATATTAGAGATCTAAAACTGTGAAACAAATTTCATTTTTCTAATTCATTACGTTTTTGAATTATGGTCTTTATTACGTAAATGATCAGACCGACAGATGGTGTCCGGTCTTTGTAGATTTTGTTCAAATTTTGATATGGAATCATAATTTTGATATTAAACCTGTGTACGAAGTATTCTATATCTACGTTTTGTAGCTATTGTATTCACTTCTATTCAAATATCCGAACAGGCAGGTTTTCCTTTAAGAGATTTCGTTCAAAATTTATTAGAAATCTATATATTTAATGTATAAACCATATACCAAATTTCGTCAATCTAACTCTAAAGGTTTTTGAGTTACCTGTTCGGAGACAGACAGACATAATTTTAAAAAATGTGTCTTTCGGACTCAGTAAGACCTGAAACGAGGAAATCTCGAGTTCGAATTTTATGACGATTACAATACTTTTATCGTTATTTAATTCGTATGCGAGAAAATAACCACAATGGAATTCTCGAAAGGGTTACTTATTTCTGAAATTACATTACGATTTGTCAAGAAATTTATAATTATTTAATTTATTTTGTATCTAAATGCTATATGGTAATTTTTTTTAATGTTTTTACAATAAAGAACAAAATATTTTTTATTTAATAGTTAAAGATCTTATCCTGATTATCATGAAAAAATTTTAACCAATCAAAACATTCATTAACAGAATTCTATTCTAAGAGTTTTCTTTTAAATTATGTAGTCACTTTTTTTTTTCTTTTTCTTTTTTTGAAAATGTTCTTTAAAATGTGGAAACATTTAATCGGTTCTTGAGGACAGAATATGGCATTTAATGAGTTTCCCTTAGGGTTAATTGAATTGAATTTCCTTTCATTAAATGATTCGAAACTTTGAAATTGACGACATTTTTTGAAGATGTTTTATATATTAAAGCCGTTGGAGTGGTTTCTCCAAACTTTCAACCCCCGGGGTGGGGGGGCACCTCGAAATGAGGATGAGATGCTTCCGGTATGGTGATTGGGTTTCGCCACCCTGGAGGGCACACAAAAAGGTGGGGGATCTGACTCCTCCCATCGAGGACGGGACGTACTTCCTTCGGGAAGGGTTGTACCATGGCCGGTGATGGTCCTTAGGACTCAACCACAGTTCCCGCCAGTGTTGCTGTTGCGACGGTTCGGTCATTCAGTATTATTTATCCTTGTGCCTTTGGGCGGGTCGGAGACTCAGTGATATGACTTCCCCAAACTTTCTCGCCTACTCTTTAATATAGTGTTATCTCAGAAAACGCCTTGCACCACATTGGCGTATAATAGCTACGAAATGTTAACCTTTGACATAAATTTAGCATTGTTATTGTATCTATCGTGTCATCCCTGGTAAATTTTTTGGCTATTAATCCCTGGCATGCGCTAATAGTATCCACCAAACATTTTACCATTAACTCTAAAGACAGTAAAATCTGTGAATCATAGAAAATAATAACTTTCATATGAAGCAAAATGCTGTGTTACTACGCTTTTCCTAATTAACCCTTATCATGGTAAGATTACTTTTTTGAAGAAAAGCAAAAGAAATGTATATAGGTATGTATATATAAAAATGTGTAAGAACAAACATTTAGGCATGTGTATTTTATTATTAAACTTATTACTATTTTATTATTAAACTTATTACTATTTATTTATTAAATTTATTATTATTAAAAATTATTTTATAGAGGTAGTATATTTTTATAAAATTGTATGTATGGTATATTATAAAAAATGAACATAAGGATTAAATACAATTTCGATAGAAAGAATTTTTAGCAGCCAAACTTTAAATTAAATTTCTTCAATTCTTTTTCCTAATTCTTTGACATAGGCTTTAGGCTCTTTAACATACTTGAAAAATTCGTTCAAAACCGGAATAATTTAATCAGAAGCAGATCCAGATTGTCTGATTATTTCAGTTTACATTGTTCTAGGCATGTAAAGTACATCTTTACGTGCCTAGTAGCTGTACATGTAAAGTACATCTTTACATGCCTAGTAGCTGTACATGTAAAGTACAACAGATGGTAGCCATAGAACGAAATGTGAGTAGACGTTTGAAAAGAAACTTTTAATGACTTCTAAAGTTTGATTGAACATAATTCGTGCAATGAATTATTTTTCTATTTTAGTGTACAAGATAAAACCCTTTAAAGGGCCATTTTTTTCTAGTCACATTATGTTAAAACATTTTTAGGCTTGAAATTAGAATAAGAAAAAGGATTCATTTAGCTTATTAGATAAATTTAATTTGATTTATTAATTAATTTGGTTCATTAATAATTAAGTAACAAATCAAGTCACATTATTTTGTCTGAGATAAAGAACTGAAGCATTCAAGTTTCTGACTTACTAAAAAAATTTGTCAGAACTTATGCCAACCTACATAATTTCATACAAAGATTGATAAATTTGGTGGGAAGCATACTTTCCACGGCCCTAGAAAGGGTTAATGTATGTTATAATACGATATACAAGTTATGAGGAATACACAATGTCTAAACTGCTTCACGAATTAAAATAAAATTAAAGTCAAATATTCCATGCTTAAAACCCATAACAACTTTTGTCTAAAATTTAATGGGATAAATGAATATTATAAAAATGCCATTTTCTCATAATACGCAGATGATAGAAATCTGTTAAGATACAATTGAAAAGATGACTATCAACCATTTGAATTCTTTCGTCGAACATCATTCTTGGAATGAACCATAGTATTTTTAAACTTAAAGTTAAATCATTCTTGGGCATTATAATTCGATACATATTTGGTGACCTCGAGCATTTAAAAATTCCATGGAGTATTAAATTCAACCTATAATACTTAAAGCTTCACACAACGTATGCTTAAAAATCAATGGGATTACTGAAAGAAATTGATGCTTACCTCGAGTTAAAACGGATTCCGAGAGACTGAAAAGTTTTTGATTGCCGGTTGGAATTTGATGGTTACATTTCGCTGAGACAAACTAAATTAGTATCATAATAGTTTAAAAAATGAAATAGCAATGTCGAAATAAACTGCTGAATGGTGGGATTCTCATTTCACATTGTTGAAATGATCCTCCTTTTCATAGTATGTTCAGTATTATTTCACATTGTATAATGTGTAAAGCGTAAATTCAATATTGCATGAATGCAATAACTATTAATCTGATATTTTAAATAATTCTTTTGCAGACTTAAGCATTTATATTGTAAAATGCTGATGAATTGTTTGTCACACTATAAATGTTTTTGCTTTCGTCGCAAGGTGTCCATTGTAATCGAATGTCAAGAACTAATTTCGAAACAGTAAAAAAATTAGAATATATGTATGAATCAATAAATGTATTGCTGAAAAATTACAATATCCACTTTTTTCGCGATATCCTGGTTCTATTAGTTATATTTAGCAAATTATTCTTCATTACCAACAATTTAAATAAAAAAAATAAAAAAAACAGCACGAATGATCATCCTAAAATTTGATATCCCGTTGTATTGATATAAGTATGCATATTTTTTTCCCCCGAATGAGAGAAAATAACATTATTCGTAAGTTATTAATTATTAATTAAAGTATTAATAATTAATAGTGATGATGATTATATAGAACTTATAAACTGGGAATTATTTGAAAAAGCAGATTCAGTTGTAATGTAATTTTTATGTAATTTCTAAAATCTACTATGTAAAGTAGATTTTAGAAATTCCATAAAACCAGTCGGAGTGGTCTTCCTGAAACTTTCTAGCATATTTCTAATAAACTTGTTATGCCAGAGACGCCTCGCATGGCATTGGCGTATAATTATTACGAAATATTAGATTTTGGCGTAAATTTAGCATTTTTATTGAATACTAGCCGCCTTTGGGGACTAGTCGGTTCGCCAATCTTAAGGCACGTTAAAATTTTAATAATTAAATATTTTATGTAACTTCCATTTTAATTGCTTCTTCATTAAAATATTTTAAAACTTCAAATTTTAATAGTCATATAATTCACTCATAATATTATAAAGGCTTTCAGCCGTAACGTAATATGTATCTCTCTAATTTTCTGTTGGCTCTCGTAGAATTTATGCTTTAAATTAAAGTGGAAATGATTAAACTGCAATTAATATAATAATATTTTTTTTACTGAAACGAAGCATTTTTTTAAAATATGAGTTCTAAAAACAGAGTCGCTGATTATTTAAACGTTATGGGCACTAAAGAATATTTTTCTTAATTTATATAATATCTCAAGAAGTTTCAACAAAATTTTCTCAGATTCATCATGAGCAGATCGATTAATTAACAATGTTTAGTTTTAAGTGCATCACACTAAAAAAATAAACAGAATCGTTTGAAATAATCTGTCGAAAACATATTAAGCCTTCAAAACCAAGTCCGTATCCAGTTGTCAACAATGCGCATGCGTGAATTTTCAACGCCAATTATGGTAACGCAAATGCGTGAATTTTCTACTCCAGTTGGGGTAACGCTATGCAGATTAGAAATTTTTAATTTCCTTTATTCTGTTTTATTTTTATTCAAAAGTACTTCAGAATGAATCTGAAAGATCGATTAATTAACAATGTTTCATTTTAAATGCATCAAACATTAAGAAAATAAACAGAATCGTTTGAAATAAGCGGCCGAAAATTTGTTAAGCCTATCCTCTTTAACGTGGGAAAAAAAACTGAAGCCTTATTCATTTGGCGGTGGGGAAATGAAAAGATTTTTTTTGTCGGAAAAGTCAGTTTTTAATTAATAATTAAAATTCTAATTAAAAATTCAAAAAAGGGACCCCAGGTGCACATTCCCGATCTCCAAGTTATGCATGTGCCAAATTTGGTAGCTGTAGGTCGAACGGTCTGGCCTGTAGAGTGCCAACACACACACACACACACACACACACTCACACACATTTAGCTTTATATAAGTATAGATAGCGTGCCATCCTTGGCGAGTATTTTAACGATTAATCTCTGGAATGCCGCTAATATTATTCGAAAATTGAATTTGTAGTTTAGAAACGTTTTATCGCAACCGATTGAAACAAAGATTTAACACAAAATTGCACTTGTAATCAGAAAATCCCATACCTAATTTGATATATTTAAGTCATTGTATTTTTGAATTATCGCGTTTCCATGTTATTGAAGACAGACGAATAGACAGTCAATCCGTTATTGGTTTTGGCTTACAATTTTGATAGGCGTCTGTGTATATATTACAGATGCTGAATCTGTGTATTGAATCTTATCTATCTAGCTGCCTTCTTTTTATAGTGATAGTTGTCATATTAACTTATATGCGGTCTCGGCTTGGGAACCGGAGGGTTACAGGTTAGAGACCCGATTCCACCGAAGAATCATCGTGTAAGTGGGTTTGGTGGATGTCAAAGGTCCTCCCACTGGTGTGGAGATGGTGGTGCCAGCTCAGGTGTCGTGCTCGTCATCTGACCGCGGTTCAAAATTACGAGGTCCGTCTCCAAATAGCCCTAGTGTTGCTTTAAAACGGGACGTTAATAAAACTAAACTAAAAGCACAGTTGCCAGTAATGAGGACAATATATTTATTCATTCATTTTCTCCTCAAAAGTGTCATAGTCGTTTAAGGAGAGTAGTACTTTCATTTTCAATAATGTCAGGCCATTTTAATTAATGAGAATAATATTACTACATTTTTTTCTAAATTAATGGGAACATTCTAAATTTAGTATAAATGGTAATTAAATATTTAAATAAAAATTCTTTGCTCAGTTTTTAGTTTTGTTTTGTTTAGTTTTCTCCAAATTGAAATCTAACTGAGAGGCATGCCGAATCTGTAATGCAAGTTGAGAAAAGATCTTTTCTGAAAAGTTTTCTGGTCAAAACAGTCAAGAACTATTTGCGGAATAGTATGAGTCAATTGCCTCACTTATTTATTGAAAATGATATTATCAAAGAATTAGAGATAAGTTTTCCCAATTAAAAACAAGAAAAGCTGATGCCTTTCAACATTTGTTCAATATCTTTGTTACCTTTCAATATCTATTTCTATATTTGTAAAATTTTGCTTTCATTTTATCTGCACAACAGCAAAAAATTCATTATTCAACAAAAAAAAAAAAAAAAAAAAGAAAAAGAAAAGTATTCAATATGCACTTTCGTACCTCCCTCTAAAATTTAACTTAATTTTGTTTGTTATTTGGAATTAATATTTCTTTATCAGAAAAAAGCTAGATTATAGAATATGCTGCTTGCGTTATTGAAAGTTGGCAATCGTTATTTCATTTAAAAATTCAGAACGAATATTAAATTTTCCCATAATTATCCTCTGTTTATTATAAAATCTACTGTAATTCATAAAAAAAAATCAATGATTCATGAACTTAAACCCATTTTTACTTACTAATATAACTAAGTATACAAAGAGAAAGTATTATAATTATCAAAAAAAAAAAAAAAAAAACTCCACATTTTGACGAATATCACTAATTCAGACTTCTCAAAGTCCATACAGCACAGTTTCAGAATTATGTCTATCTATAAGTTTGTAAACACTATACCGCAAAAAACTTCTTGAGCTAGAAAAATTGAAATTTGGTTGTGAAAATTGATATATGGTTTGAAACCCTACAATGCATCGTGTAGTCATTTAGTTACACACATTTTGTTCGTATTTATACGTTTCACATGATTATTCCAAAAAATAACGAGTGTTTGGAGATCTGTTTTAAATGCGGATTTCCAAAAGCTCATTGCTAACCATTTGCAGAAAACACACATGCATGGGGAAAACGGAACTAGAGCTAGATTTAAACTAGAAACTTAGAAAAATATTAAGATTGCTGTTGTATGAATAATTCTATTAAAGTTGCCATCAGAATATTTTATTTCCATTGTAAAAAATATATTGGTAAAAAGGGATTTTTATTTTTATTGCAGAATTATTATAATGTGATTTATGTTACTGGGATATTGTTTAATTCATAATGTAGCCAAATAACACGTTTTAATTGCTTTGTTAAAATTTTGTTAAAGTACAATTTTTAAAAAATAATTTTTCTAAATTATATACAGCTATTCAAAACCTATATATTTTTTCCATAAAAAAATTTAAAAAGTCTTGCATTCTAGGGTTAATTGTCAAGTATATAATATAAGCTTAAAAGTATATATATATATAACAAATCTAAAGTAAGAAATATTTTGAAAACGAAACTAAAATAAAAACGAAACGAAATAGTTCCGGAATCGCAACTAAAACTGATTTCTTATTCAAACTAAAAACCAAAAAAGGAACAGGAAAAACTTCATAGTATTTAGAGAGTGCAAATGCAGCTACTTCTAAAACACAGATGAATTAAGACAAAAGTATTAAAATCAAGTTAATAGGGAAATCAAATAAAGCAAATAAAAAAAACAAATAGAAAAAGAATCCGGCCTGAAGACTTTTTCAAGTGTCACCCTAAGACAGGGATTCAAAAAAAGGAATTTTTTTCTGTGAGAGAATGCAGACAAGAAAGTCTAATAATAATTCCTCGTGACCCGAAAAATCCCCTAAAATTAGGCTTAAGAGATATATCATTTTAACAGAAAGGACAATACAAAACAACAAATTCGAAGAAAATAACCTCTAATAAGTAAAAATACATACATGGGTCATTCTCCAAAAACAGGGTATTTTTAGATGTCAATTTAAAGAAAAAAAAATTCTTTTAAATATTTTTTTTAATATTTTTTAAATAATCCCTGCATGGTTTTTAATACATTCCAGCTTATGGCCGAGATCACTAACAAATATTTTTCATGGAAAAAATTATTTTTGTTTTCATTGCCCACGGAGTTGATGTATCAGGACATGGAGTTGACACACAATGGAATATTGTGGAAATATAGGTTTTAAATATGAAACTAAGCATCTTTAAACATCACTTTCAATGGAATCAAATGTCTTAACTAAAATTCACACTATAGAGTTTAATGAAAAAAAAAAAATACTACAGTACAATTTAAACATAGAAAAGAAACTTTATTAGAAAATGGATACTTCAATATCGAAAAAAAAGCACTTTTTAAAAACAATTTATTCTAAATTAGGATAAGTTTTAAAATCCAAGTCATTAAACAGATATGTATGTCGACGGGTAAGCATAGGGTCACTAAGAACTTGTTTTATATCTCTAGAGTGAACCCAGGATAAGTCTCTGCAATATGGAAACGAAAAGGTATTGTCTGTATTTTTTGTCATGAAGTCACCATAATACATTTTACCACCACCCTCTTGGCAGTCATTTTCTTCTAAAATCATTCCAACAAAGTGATGAGTTTTTTTCCGACCCATGAATTCTGCAACCACATATGTATTTATTAGGCTGTCTTCTGTCATAACTAATTTAATTGCATTACACTCCCCTGTTTTTTGCATTTTGCAAGGAATATCCTCATTCCATTCTTCATCTGTGTCAGAGTAGACATCACTGACTTTCAATTTCTTTGAAGAGGATTTCTTCTGATTAATGTTGGTGGAACATCCAGGTTGATGTGGAGATATTTGTATTGTTAGGACTCCTTTATCATAACCGTGAGAACAAATATCAGTCGGTATACACTGAAAGCAGCTTAATCGTCTGAAATGCAGAACATTAGGCTTTGCTCTGGCCCACAAAACTTGGTGCACTTTCATTGTTCCTATGAATCTTTCTCCCTCTTCTTTTAGGTTTTCATGAAGTGTACTGAATTCATATTCTTTTATGGGTATTATTTCGATACTTTTAAGATTTTTCTGTAGTTCAGAAACAAATTGATTGAAGCATGAGATGTCTTTTCCCCTGGCCACTAGTGCATCAGCAGTACGCTTCAAAGTCCCCCCGAGTCCATCTGGTGCACCTTTCCCATGCCCTACTTCACTATAATTCCAGGTTATTTCCTTCACAGATAAGAAGACAGATGGTAAATGAGTGGCAATTAAGTAAAACATCTTTCGATTGCGATATTGTGTACTTGGTCCATCGCTGAGAAAATGAACAGTTTTTAAGTTAGGAACAAGGGTTTTAACAATTTTAAGTACTGGACTCAAGTGGGTACAGATAGCAATAGGATCATGTTTCAAGTTTTCTGATAAGGTACAGAATGACTTGGTAAGTATTGTAGTAGATGATTCATTTCTATAGTAAACTACAACTGTGTGGATGCTTACTTGTTGGCGTGAACCACCGAAATGAAATGCCTGGATTTCCCTTGAGTATTTACATTCATAATTTTCAGAGAAATCCATATGGATTAACACTTCCTGGGGTTTCAATTGATCTTTTATATTCTTCATTTCTCTCTGCTGGTGTAAAATATTAGCAATATGAAGCATGAACTTTGGCATTTCTGATTGCAGGGCATGAACCAGTTCTGCTGCAGAACAGTTAATCTGATCTTTAGAGTGTTTTTTAACAGTTTTAGGAATTCCTTTGGCTACAATATTAACTTTTTTCAAAACCCATTTCTCATACGATATTGTGTCTTCTTCTGAATATTCCAAGAACTTAATCATCTTGATTTTACATTCATTGCAGTTCCTCTCTAAACATTTTTCAATATTGTCTTTAGTATTACAGCACAAACTTTTATAAAGTTCATCTGGGGATCTCTCAGAAATAATGTTCAGCTGCTTTAATGCAATCACCATCAGTTTCATGTTCTCATGAAGGCTGCATAAACATGAGTCTCGCTTACCGACTTTTTTCTGGACACACCAGAATGGACGAAGTTTGCAAAATGTACTGTAATGTATAAAGTATTGTGTAAACTTCCTGGAGAAATTCTTGTGAAGATTTTGTAAACTATCATTCAAGTAGCGTTTTTGTTTCTTCACTCCTTTTCTACTAATTGTATCTTTCTTACCAGGACATAATGTGCTGCAAGAATCATCTTCCAAAAAATTCTGAATATCTTGTTTAATCAGCTCTAATTTGACTTGACTCGTGGTTTTTTCTTTACCATCCGTACTTTTAAGATTTTTTAATTTAAATATTTTTTTTAATTCATTAAGGCACTTATATTTTTTCATAATTTTTCCAGCTACATAACAGAGAAAAGATTTTCTAGGTTCTTTCTTATTGCGTGTTTTTAGAAAATTATCAGTCATCTGGGAAATGATTGCTTCACTAAAAATCAGTTTCCTTTTTATAGGAGACGATACCTTCACACCTTTTACCAATTTCTTGACTTTTGTGCTTGGTGTATCATCTTTCCTTTCATTTTTCTTTCCCTTTTCCCTATAATATCTACTTTTATACTTGCTATATTTTGCTTTGTACGCTTTTAATTCTTCCTCTAGTTTTTTTATTTTCCTGTAAGCGGCTGATCTGCTTCTTTTTACTTTTTTCCTACCGCTTTCTTTTCTAGATTTTCCAGAAGTGTAAGAATTAATAGGTGTTTCAGAACTTGCACACTGTGACTGTGCACTTGAGAAATTGTCTTGAGGTTCAGTAGATTCATTTAGGACTAATGGTAATGCAGGGCTAGAAGGAGGGCTGTCCACACTTAATATCACTAATTGTTCATTCTTTTTGGCTGCTCGGTATTTCCTTGAACATGCTTTCCAACTTTTTCGTTTGGCTCTTTGCTCTCGGACTGATGTCATTTCATGAATAGATTTTATTTTGCCGGCTTCTTTTCGAGCATGATACCGTTCACGTTCTTTTTTCTTTGCTTCTTCATATAACTTGGGGTCACTTTTAATACGTTCTCGTCTTTTTTTCTCGCATTCCCTTTTCTGTTTCTGCCTTGCTAATTTTTTCTTCTCACATTCTTTCTTGGTTTTGGCCATATCTAAAATTTAAAAATAAAAAGTTTCTTTTATTATCATATTTGCTTAATGTAACTTTTTAAAAAAAATAAACTTATCATAACATTAACAACTATCTACTAGGTATACAACTTTAAAATCAAATAGGCCTATTACTAGTTACATCTCTATCCATTATCATTATCATAGTTATTTTTTTTAATTGGGTGAAAAATCATGCATTGTCATCAAATTTAGGCCTATCTCTATGTTTGGCACCTAGCATTTTTTTAAAAAGTTATGGTGAAACCACACCAATAAAATGGTAATCTATATTGTTTGCTTAAATATCGTATAATTATGGTTATATATTTATTATTGTAAAAGAAACTTAAATTCATAGTTAAGCCTAATTACTCCATGGACAAAGCATCAACTCCATGGGCAAAGTTGTCCACAGAGTGCCCATGGAGATGATGAAATTACATTTTTAGTGTAAGTTAAAGAACAGTTTTAATGATACAAAATAATTTTAAAGTTTTTTATGTCTTTTCATCAAGTATATTTAACATGCTTTAAAAAAACATACTACAATTCACATCTTATAGCTTTTATAGAAGTCATGGAGTTGATAACCAATAAACATACTCACCTAGAATTGAAACTTTCTTTTTTTCCTGTGTACAAACAAAGCTTAATTCAAATCTGCATTCAATTCAGAGGCATACAAAATGGCTGCCTCTCTTCAACAACACTTGAAAAAAATGAGTAGTGTTGCCACATGAAAGAAATTTTCTAATAAATATCTCTGTCCATGGAGGTGATGCTTGAACCTGGTTGCAAACTTTAGATGAATAAAACTTTCTGAATATACCAGATTTATTATAATTTCAAAACACAGCAATATTTTTTAATGCATAATTGTTTAATTAAACTTAAATAAAATATAAAATTTCATGTAGTTTTAATAATATATCCACATATTTAAGTAAACTATGGGTTGGTTGCAGTCCATGGAGTTGATTTTTCTCACATATTTGGATTTTTATCTCACAGAAAAATTTTTCAATAAATTTTCAATTTTAGGAAACTAATTAGTACCCATCTAAAATTATGTAGTACAATTTGCTCTGTGGATATTATATTAACAGTATAGTTAATATTCTTGAGTTTCAAGAATGTGCCCGAATTTGGAGAATGACCCACATACATATATATATGACTTTCAACAAAAGCAATAAAGTTTTATTTTTGAACAGTGTGAAGAATTTATCAATCTAAAAATATTTGCTAATTTTTACATTTATTGTAAAAGACAAATTTTCTTCTTCATTGAAATCCTTTTACATTTTAATATTTCAAAAAAAAAAAAATAACAACAGAATTTATAAGATATATGAAGAGATTGAACTAAAAATTAATACACCTAATGTATCAAATGCAATTTTTGTTAGGATGTTCTTATTCTTTCGGATGATTAGCTAATCATAAAGAATTTCAAGAACTATCATAAGGTTTCAGAGTATAAAAATATGAAAATGATTAATAAATAAAGTGGAAAAAATTATCATCAACTTTTAGTTTTGTATATTATAAAATACACTATTTTGCATTCATTTTTATACTAATATGGCATTCAGTGTATTAATGATCCTGTGCATGTCTAAGATGGACAACATAGAAGTGGAAATAGGCAGATAGTATTAAAAAACATAAATAGAGAAATGCATGCGTGTTTTTATTCATTTATCATTACATCCAATTTAAGAAGTCGCATGAAACCTATTTGGGAATGCATTTATTTTTTAATCATAATCAGATGACGAAGGCTACACCTTTACAATTTCTAAACTCCTCCACCATGAGGGTATTTCAACACTAACACGTTGGATTTTTGATCAAATCATATCACTAATTAGAAATCTTCCACAATAAAAATAAAGACTGCAATCAAGCAAAATTAACTTCCATGTATGTTCACTAGGTAATTTTCATTAACAAGCATTCAACTTCTCTATACAAATTATTCTCATAAAAATATTCCATTAAAAATAATACACAAAAAAATATTCACAATTCATTGCAAATTTATTTTTTAACAACTCTTTTACAATATTTTACAAATATTTTCTAATGCTTTTCTCCTCTTATATATTATCTTCATCATATTTTTTTTCTGGCCTCAATCTAACTATAAAGTAACAAAATATAAAAGTAGTCAAATAACATTTAAAATATGCTTAATAATAAAGAACAAACATATCTAAATAAACATTTGCATAAATAAATTGTCAATTAAATATAAAATAATAGTTCATAATAAATATTTTAGTAATAATATGGAAAGTTTCTATAACAACTTAATAATTAATATAGCTTGAGAGAATAAAACAATATTAGAGGATACATACAGAGTTTAAAGTATATGAACAAATATTAAAAAAACCAGTACAAATATCTGCTTTCTGAAACAAGCTTTTAAACTCTTAAAATGAATAGTCAGCATTTTTAGTTCAGGATCATATCTTATGCTCATTCTATGAAAACTTGTCCATATTCTACAGATTTATCAGATACAAATGAAAGTATAATAATATATAGAAATTTTTTTAAAAAATATTGTAAACATAAATAGTAGTAATCATTCATATTTTCCCAATATAAGAATTACATTTTCTCTCTCTCAAAACAAAAAAAAAAAATTTAAAAAGAAAATACAAGACAATTTAAAAATAAAAATTACTAAAAATTAGTTTTATGATTTAAAGCAATTAAAAAAGTTCATTTAAACACATAAGTATTAAATTACAGACTTTTAGCATTCCTTTCAAAATTGACATAAAATTTTTTCATAACAAATTACATATTAGATTCCACAAATTAAATTGTATTGATGCTAATGACAAAATATGGATAAATTATGCAAATGGCAAAGATTAATTTTACAAATTATGCAGATCTTAGATTAAAAAAATGTTCAGAAATATTTTTATTAAAGCATTAATTATTTTCAGAATTTAGAGATATTCATTCTAGAGTAATACAATAAAAAGATTCCATTCAACCTCAAACTGCAGTTTCAGTAACAAAAATATTTATCATCCATTCATTTTAAGTTTATTCCAGACAACAATAATTTGTTGTAGTTTTTAATATTATACTGGGAAAGGTATAACATAATATGTAAAAAAATCATATTAAAAATATTCATTAAAAATGTCAAAATAAAATCCAGAAATTATTACAAAAGGTTTTGAAAATAATCAGCATGCACAATTCAGTTCCATTACAAAAAATATTTATACAAGTCTTCAATGAATTATATAATTATAAGAAATATGAAAGATTTTTTAGAGCATCTTGAAATATATATATATATTAACAAAAAAATTTAGCTAATTTATATTACTATATTAACATGTATTTTGGTGTTAAAAGTATAGTGTTGAACTTCAATGTCAGTAACAAATCATAAAATAAACAGAATAAAATCTAAAGCAATAGGGCATATGAATATGCTTTAATTAAAAACTGGTTTCCCAAATCTACAAAAACCATCCTACATTGTGTAACATAAAATTTGAAAATAAATAATGAATAACATGGCAGGCATATCGAAATTTCTTTGGCAGTGTAATGGAATTTATTTTAACATAAAATTATATTAATTTCATTGGAAAAATTAGTTATTTACAATATGATCAATAAAAATATATGTATAACTTTACAAAATTCTATCATACTTTCAAATAATATATTATCAATAGAAACAAAGTATATATACAAATATATATCACATCATATGCAATGACTAATACAATGGATAATAAATATGTATATATATATATAGTAAAAATATATATTTATATAACTAAATTACATGCAAACAGTTGGTAGTATCACAGTTTTTCGACTCATTTGAACTTCATAAAATCCAGAAATCTCGCACCTCGTCCTTAAATCACTAGCCCAACTATTGACAGTACTTTCTGTTTCTCTGAAAAATTTTTGTGGAGCACTGAAAGAAAATAATTCACATTCATCTTTACTAATTGTTATCACTTGGTGGATATTCAGAGGTACCATTGATAAGCATGCAAATTCTGCATCTGGAGTCTGAGATGCATACCAGTAAAGCACTGGATAGCCAAGGAGAAATCCAAACAAAGTTGTTAGATTGACATTTAACTGAGTATTTGATGCATCTAATGCATTATCAATGAATTCGAAATGCTGTTCAGTCGAGGAAAATTTGTAAATATCTTTCAAAAGTAACCGAACAAATTTTAATACTGGTGAAATGGGCGCCAACTTTTCATCAGGGCGGAGAAGCACAGGTGAAGAGTTTGATTTGGACACGTCAACGATTTCAATGTCTTCTAAACGGAAATTATCAAGATAGCTTTGAAGAAGAACTATATCTGTAATAAAAATTGTGTCTCCAATCGAAAATGCGTTCAAACGAGATTTCGTGAGTCCAAGAGAATGAATTTCTTTCAAATAATTATGAATTTCAGAAATGTCAGCTGTAAAGAGGTCCCACAAGTAACAAGGTTTTATTTGTTTGTCAACTGCTTGTAAATAGATGAGTATTTTAGAAAGATGCTTTCGTGCAACTCTTTTATTTTTAAATGCCATGAGATTGATGACAGCCAAGAGCGTTCAAAAAATAATAAAAACGCACACACATACACATCTCAAAAAATTAATTTCAAAATTCAACAACCCCTTTCCATTTCCACTTCTTTGCCGGAAGCGTCTATAGCAACTAGAAACCAAAAGCAGAAGCAACGTGAATGAAATTGGAGTTGAGATGTATGGTTCAAAACTAACTGCTAGCAATTATTATTATTATTTTTTTTTTCCTTCTTTTAATCGAGTGCAAAAAGAGTTTCTCTTATATTCAACGAATAAGCATGATAGTTGTAGTACGAAAGAGTAATCAAAGTCATTTGCATCAAATGAAGCATAATTTCAAATTCAATAGCATCCAATTGGTTTCATGACGTCATCAGCAGTTACGCAGTGAGTTATTTGGTAATCAGTATAGAGTAATTATTTTTCCTCTCTCCTAGGTTTTCTGTCTTCTTATTCTTAAAATATAATTTCAAAATGTTATCTGCGAGGCAATTATATAGAGATTAGCTGTCACCTTTGATAGATAAATCTTATCTATCGGAGGTTACGGAGTAGCACTCTGTGCGTAGCATCTTGCTCCTGTTACCTTTCATTATACCACTCTATTCTTAGCGAGTAAATGTAAAAAATTAAGAACAAATTTTTTGCACAGCATTTCCTCAACCTTTTATAATCTATAAATATATATCGATAGAATTCCCAATACATTTCTATTTTCAGCAATGTTTTTAAATAATGATTTCAATTTTTTTTCGCCCTCAGAGCTTTTTGTCAAATTTCATTGGAACCCTAACCAGTACTTACTTCAACATTCTTAGATAGAAATTATATAACATCTAGAATATTATTGAACTGGAGCAGGAACGAATTCACCAACATTGTTTGAATAAATAAGATTGTATAAAATCATCATGCACCACTTTTTTTTTTTTTTTTTTTGCTATTTAAAAGCAGAGTAAAATTTCCTTCTTGAGGTAAAGAAGAACAATTACTTCAGTGATCCATTTTTTAACCGAAAACTTATCCATTCCGCAATCTTATTAGCACAAGATGTTATTCGATGAGCAAGATTGTCCACTTTTCGGAATTTTATGCCATTGTAATATTGAACTTTCTGTGCTATTAGGAAAATGATTGACTTATTTTATATTACTTTGTGAGCTCTCTGCTATTCACGCCTTTCTCTATACAATATCAAAAATTCCTTATATTTTAAAACAATTGCATTATAAGGAAAGTATTCCAGCACAGTTGATATTGAAAGAAAATACGGCAGAATAACGAAACAGGGTTCTTTTCAGTATGAGCATATGTGCAGAAGTAATTAATCAAGAGAACAAGGCAACTGAATTTGACCAAAGCCAAAATCAGAAGGATTCGGATTCAAATTTAAGTCGAACCTTATGAAAAACGAAATAATAGAATCCAGCTAAGGACAATTAGTAACCAAGCACATTTGCAATAAGATACTACTAGAGTTTACTTATTTGATTTCTTTATTTCAAGAGCATCTGGAATTACTTACTAAAAAAAAAAAAAGATATTCTGATATACTTATCTTATAATGGAAGGATTAATCAGTGTGACATAAATTTAATGTTAGGTCTTAATGGTTCTTTATTTTAGTCTGCTCATAAGTTTATTTAAATCTTTGCATTCATGAGTCAAGTCTTACCTAAAGATTGAAAATGATAAATATAAATTATTTCCATATTCACATTCTTGTTAGATAACAATTATTATAATAGTCATGAGATATCAAAAACAACCAGATAAATTTGATAACTTTAAATAAATCGTTACTTTTTCAGGTTTGCTAATCATAAAATGAATGTTTATGGACACAACTATAAATTGCTTCTTATTACTTCCCAAGTATAAAGTGTAAGAAAATTATTAACAAAAATAAATGATAATAATAAGTGAATGCTATAACTTTAAGAATTGGTGTCGCAGAATATTTAACCCCAAGCTTTATCATATTATTAATGCATATTAATCTGGAAGTGACAATCAGTAATAAATTCAAATTAGAAGAAAAACTGATTATACCAAGTTTAAACACAACTTTTATAGAATATTATGGATAAAATGCGGTAATAATAAAATAAAAAACTAAAACACCCAATTTTCTAAAAATTTCATTAATGATAGTAGTCCAATAGTACACCTATCTAGTAATTAACAATATACAGATATGTCTGTTACTAATAAGTAATTTATCCTTACATACATTAAAAAAATATAGCTATTAAAAAAGTTATATTTTTGGGGCATTTGAATATTGATGATTTATAAATATTCTTGAATGAAAATACTCTCAAAATGATTACATATTAAATACTGTGTGCTTGAAATATTTTAAAAGTGTAGTAACTGATTTTGAAAATGGAATTTCTAAGAAACTCATTAATATCACAACATACATAACTGATTACCAAATAAATCAATAAATAAAAGACAAAGAAAATGCATCTTCAAATTTAAACAATGTGAAGAAACTTCATGGATTTAAGCAAGATAACATGGAATTAACCTTTTAAAATACTTCAAGAAATATATGACTCACTCCCTATTTTCTTTAAAAAAAAAAAAAAAAAAATGCATTATGATTTTTTTTTTTTTTATGAGTATACATTTCCCCCAAGATCTGAATTCAAATATTTCTGTTAATAAATAAATATGAATTACTT
Organism: Argiope bruennichi; assembly: GCF_947563725.1. Lineage (NCBI taxonomy): Eukaryota > Metazoa > Arthropoda > Arachnida > Araneae > Araneidae > Argiope > Argiope bruennichi. The sequence goes on from NC_079157.1 coordinate 48,985,058, forward strand.
CTAGTATTAAATCCATCTACTTTTTATTTCAAGCCAAAAATAAAAATCTAATCGAAAATGAATTAAAATAGACAATTATGTTTAAACAGTGTTTTTTTTTAATAAAATGTTTTTTATAATGAGTCTGTTCATTTTTCTTTTTTCATTTGGAGCATTTAAAAAACTTATTTGAATACATTTATTTAAAAAAGAAACCAAAAGAAATTTTGGAATAATAAAAGCTCACACAAGAAAATAATACATTTATTTGACATTTTTACTTAAATAAATAACATATAAATACATAAAAACATTTTAAAAAGTCCTTTTGTGGGAAAAAAAAAGCCTTCTAATAATGCAAAATTCTAAATATATGTTTAAAACCATGTATAATGGGATAAACAATCTTTTTATTCATAAAGAGAAAATTTTCATTTTCTAACCTTATTTAAAAATACAGTTATTAAGGTGTTGAATATAATGATTTAACACTTAAATGACTGTATTTTTAAATAATTAAAACTGTTTTATTAAAAAAAAAAATAAGCATGATTCTATGTCAGTCAACATAACAAAATAGAATATTATTGTATTTCAGAAGTGCATCAAAATTCTAAAGTAGAATTGGCAATTATAATTAGATGCTTTTAAATATTTATTGCTTTTGCCACATGCCAATAAAAATAATTTGTTTCATTAATAGCCAAATGTTAATTAAAACATATGTATATTTATTTATAAATATTTATATAGTTTATAAATTCATTTATTATAAAAAGTTGCAGAACTTTTTTTAACCAAGAAATTAAATGATGGACAAATGAGCTTCACTTAATACAATTTAGCACACACACACACAAAAAGAAATAGAAAAGTTCTGTGTTCAGGTGGCAAATGTTATAAATGATTAAAATAAAAGAAATTTTTATTTGTTAATGTTTAGAAGGTGATGAAATGCCACACTTATTACTAATAAAAGTGAATGATCATGTACAATTTAATGACATTTTCCATTTTAAAATGCAATGAAAAATAAAATGTCACTGTGATTTTTAATTTTAGTTTTCATATTTTTTTATTTTAAAAATAATTTTTTTTTTCAAATTTAAAAAGTTTATGCATAACATTTTGCCATCTAAGCAAAGAATTAACATATGTTCTTAATTAAGAATTTAAGAACATATAATTGATTAAGTATCCAGATTCAGCTTCAATAAATTTCATGCAATCCTCGAAAAAGGTATGCATGTACTTTTTAACAAAATATCACAGAACATTTTTCAAAAGCATATGAAAACAAGTGCTAATTAATACTAAGATTCATTATAATGGCATCATTTTTGAAAATTTGCAAATATAAATTTAAAAAAAAAAAACAGAAAAAAATTACTTAATATTATATGTACATTAAACATATGTTAGCTACCACATTTCTGTAAAATTATAGTTATTTATTCAATATGATAAATATTTTTCAAAAACATTTAGAAATGATATAAAATTTAATTTTACAAGATTTCAAAAAGATTAGAATAATTAACAAAGTTCACCCTCATCATTTTTTTAAAGAAGATATTCTATTATAAACTAAATTTATAAACAAATGACTGCATAGAAATATATTCTACAGAAAATCCAATGAATTTCATAAGATTAGTAAGGTTTCAAAACATTAAAATTTATAGCTATTGCAATATAAAATTTTTGAATATATTTGAAAAAAAAAAAATATGTAACAATAGTTTTTTTTTCTTTTGTAACAGTGTTATTATACAATGGACTTGTGTATTGAATAAAGAGTTTTAAACAAAAAGTAACAAAATTTAGACAACTCTTCGAACTTCAAAGAACCTCTTCAAGTAATAAACTTGTCCCAAAGTCATAGTGATAAGAACAATTGCTTCGAAAAATGCCCATAACACAACACGAGAGTTTGTGCTTTCATTAACTGAAAAAAAAGTATATACATTAATTGCTTTGAAAAGAGAATATTAAATTTTTTAAACTAATGATAAAATTGATTAATTTTAGAGACTTTATTAAAAGAAAATAGAATAAATTTAAAAAGTAAATAAAATGTATTTTTCATGTTCTTAACAATGAAAAAAATTGATTAATATCTAATTCAGACAATAAACATCATTAAAAAAATATTTAAATTAAAATTGTAATAAAAGCACATTTTCTTCAAAACTTTGCCAACCATGTAATAAGTCACATAAAAAATTAGTAATATTTAAGAATAATACTAATTTTATAAACTAACATCATATTTTTTGTAAAAATATTTGCATACTTATTTTGACTAAGATTTTGAATACTTAATGCTGTTTAATACTTTAATACAGTTTCCCATGGCCCTATTTCCCCCTTACTATTGCTTGGTAAAATCTCAACGGAAAAAAAAGTTTTGGAATTGTTTCTCATAACAATTTAAGAAAGCTGTAATTAGTATGCATGCAAAAAGTGCATTTTTATGACCCAATAGATGTGACCAAATTAACAATTTATATTAATCAAAGACAATATCAAAAATTGATGCTCGTTAAAATTCTCCCTCTTCCTTTATGTTCTCCTTTCACAAATTGCTTTCCTTGGCCTTTTCTAAGCATTCTAAATATTAATACATGCATGAAATAAGTATATTTTTTGACATTTAAATCTTTCCATTATTCCTCTTCCTATAAATCAATTATTCAAACTAAGCAAAGAAATGATTAATTTTTATTGTAAACTTTCAAAAAATGAGTAAATACATACTTCCACGGTGAATGCGGTCTCTTACAGCCATGTACTCTTGTTCATGCTTCACAGATGTCAAAGACGTAGACAACTCTTTAATCATTTCCTCAAGTTTATTTTGGTGGGCTGGAAATAAAAATATTAATGATGAAATTATAATTGCACAGCAATTCATAATTACTTCATTAATAAAATACAAAATATACAACACTTTGGTAAGGAAGAATTCAAAACATTTTCCTTTTGTAGTCGGCTCTCTTATTTAGGAATCTAACTTAAAATTTCATGAAAGTTTCAGTGAGGCTTTATCAATTAATCAAGATATTTTCTATGGGAACAAATTTGAAGGATATACAGATAGTACTATAATTCATGCAACACTACATTTTTATATGAACCAATATTATGGTATTCCATAATACAATATTTATTTTGTTCATTACGATTCTTTACAGATCGCAAATTTTTTTACATTGGTTAAAATTAAAAAGATATTCTAAGAATTACACAGAAGCAGAAAATAAATATCTGCTTTTTATCAAATGCATCAAACTGAAACATCAACTAATTTTAACAATTCCAATATCTAGGAGGAGGAGAACAACAATAGAAAAAAATTAAAACTAATAAATGGTCATTTACTGGTTGCAATTTCAATGTATCAGTGAAAACATAATTTTAGTTAAACAATAGTTCTTGTCTTGATTTACCAAATGAGTTTGATTAAAAGATTGAGATGTCCAGAAAACAATGCAATCAATTATATAAAGGTATAACATAATAATCGAACAAACCAAATAATACTAAAGAAATATCTTAGTGCTTAGTTTTGTTAAAAGTTATCTTGGCACATAATATGAAGTTTTGTATTAATAAATTAATGCAATCTGAGTCAACTGAATCATAATATATACATGGACATTTATGTATACTTGATGGATGTATGGTTAAGGGAAAATCCATAATCATAGGTTGCAAGGTGAAAGGCTCGATAACAAGGTATAAAGTTTTATGCTACACGAAAACACAAATAGAGAGTTAAAGTGTACACAAGAAAAACACTTGCAATAAGCAACAGCATGCAAGTAGCAATAAACTATTAAATTATTGCAACAGCACAAAATGCTGAAACTGAACGCAACTACTCTATCATGACTTGACTCATTCAAGCTTAGCTCCAATGACTCTCTCCACATGACCGACTTTGAATGCTAACTGATTACTTGCTACTCAGATTTTTTATAGCCTCCAGACAAGGACATCAACTTGAGTCCTAAGGTAGCTATTGCCAAGATTCAAGAATATTTTCTGTCTTCAATTTTTATTGCTAAAGCTGAGGTAGGGGATCATTGATCCAGCATCTATTATTACACCTTCAAATTAACCTTACCAGGAGACATACTGCATTAGGAAGCAATATCAGAAATGCATAACAGCGTAATATTAATGAAAAACGGTAAAAAAAATTAAAAAATATTTAAAAAATTATTAAAAATATTAAAAAAAATTATTAAAAATATGAAAAAATAATTAAAATATTAAAGAAAAATAAACTTCCTTTGATAATATTATAAATATCATTCACCGTTTTAAGCACTGCATATAGAGTACACTAATTTGAAATAACTGGAATATTCTAGATTTTAACATTTAAAAATTCTTTATGAATTGATATATTAAGGGTCAGCAGAGAAGCGGAGGAAATGCTTTAAGTCTCATAATTCAGAGATGATAAATATTTTTTTTATCAATTTTCATTTCTTGTACATGAAGAAAGAATAATATTTACTTAATTCCCTCAAGGATTGAAATTCCTAGCTAAAACAATGACAGTAAAAGCCGTGACTTTTATATAATGGAATAAAGAGAGTAGATTTGAAAGAAATTTGATGTAGGTTCCCACTGGTAAAATACTGCATTGGAAATTTTGTCTTCTAGAAAATGGTGTCATTGAGTTTAAAACACATAGACAGAGTTTTGAAAATCAATTCCTGGTTATCGCATGTGCCAAATGAAAAAAGTCGGCGATACAAAATATTGCCAATGGGTCCCTATACAAAAACCATAACATGGATTCTTAATACAGGAATATTTTTTTTAAAATAAGTCATACCTTCAGTTTCTGCATCATGTCCTTTTGGTGCTTCACCAACATCCATAGAAAACATGACAATTTTTGGTGTCATTGTAGACATAGCATTGCTAAAACAGTAAGTATAGATACCATCAGCATGGGCAGCATATGTATATTTCCCATTGGATTCTCGCTCCCCTTGGTAGATAATTTTACCATCTGGTCCAACAATCTATGAAATGAAATTATTCTTTTAAATGAAGATTCATTTTCTTTGACATTGCTTCATCTTATTTAAATGCTTTGTTACATAAATATCTGTGTATAATTCATATGCTAACAATTAATTGCTAAAAAAGTAAAATATTATTGCAAACAATAATTAATTGCCACAATGCTAAAGATATTTTGTTGGTTGTACCAAGTATATACATGTATAGGATTATAATGATAATTTAAGAAGTTTTATAATTTCAAAGTAATTCTAAATTTCAGTTCAATAAATTACTTTAAATCAGAAATTTGATTAGCTTAATTACAATAGTTTTAACAAATATGTAAATTATGGCTTGATGAATTCCTACATTCTTTTTCACAATTATTATTATTTTTTGAATTTTACTTTTTAAAAATATTTGCTGCAGCTTTGAAAAAATCAATAAAAAATGCAAAATTTCAACTTAGAAATTTTTTTTTTACGAAGCACAATCAATTTTATTTTTTTGAATCCTCAGTAAATTGGGATAGCAACTTATTTGGATGTAATTTCAATAAACAAAAATCAAACTAATATACAAAAATTACACACTCAGAGAAAATTCAATATAATTAGGGACAATTAAAAGTTTCAAAATAAGAAATGACAAATTCTGCTGTTACAATAAATTGATACCACCCTATGAGAATACTTATCAATATTGTATTAGTTCTTGATTTTTTACCCCACTGATTGTAAGAACTTCAATTCATATAATCTGAAAAATATCTCCTGAAAATTGATGATCATATCATGTTCTTATGTCTAATCTAAACTATTCATAATAGACCCTCAGTTTATAAGAAATATACGTCATAATAAATGCAGTTAGTCCAACCTGCACTTATTAATTTATGCAATTTCTTAGTTATGGATAGGACAACAGAAAAAAAAACTTAAGAATTTTTTACAGTAAATTTATTTTCATAGAAATTAACTCTTAAATTAGATGATGAGACTAACATCAATTATTAATGTCACAGAATGAAATGAGATTGAGAAATATAATTTATACTTCTTTCTTTCATCTACAATCTCAAAATCCATATTTTTTCACAGCAGATACAAAAAAGGAGAGGATAGTTTTGAAAACATATGCCTCGCATGAAAACTAATAAGACTTTTAAGTATACTTATACTCAAAACTTAGAAATTCAGACAGTTTAAAAGATACAAAATAGGCAGCTCATATACAAAAAGCAAAATATTGGATGACAGCGTGAACACAATACACAATATTTTTCTTACTTTAACATCAATGTCAAGAAAACCACCTTCTGCTACTTCGAATGTTAAACCCATTTTAGTACCGGCTGTAACTTTGTCAAAAAAACATTCTTCAGCATGGGCATCAACATTAACAAAATAACAATGAATGTTCGGAACGACTGAAATTAAAATGAGAAAAAATTTAATTGCTACAGAGAGATTCAAAAACATCTTGAAGACCAACAAAGTAGAACCTAGCAACCTATTAGTATATACACGCAAATAGGACACAGACACGTTCTATCAAAACATTATAAACATATGACGGTAATGGTACGACTCATCAATGCCAGATTTATCATATATATTTTGAATGCTTCACTTGGTTTCCTTTCATAATATTTAATTTCAAAAATACTTTTAAAACCATATAAAAGTATTTGCAGAAAAGAATATGATGCTAAATAAAAATATAAAAGCATGATTTACTTCTGGATAAATAGAGTATAATTTTTTAAATTTTAGTTTAAACCACGCCTCCATAACCTCCTCATGATTCCGAAACTTTAGCCGTTCTTTTTGTTTTCGGTTGACGAAAAACAAAGTTGTTAACCTTTTACAATCCCTACGCAACATTGGATGCTTTACGCTGGAGAACAATATTTCATTCATAAAAAAAATATATTAATTTTTATTAAATATTTTTCATTAGAGAATATAGCTTAAAAAGGTCCGCAAAAAACTTTTTTAATGCTTTCCTGGCGCATTTGCGTTCGTGCTTGCTGTACTAGAAGCAAAATTAATTTTCAGAAATATGTTGCAAAAAATGATCATTCATATTCTTTATGTAAAAGTGGAGGGAATTTTTCTCCACTTAATAAAGATTACAATTTGAATCACTATAGATGGATTCAGCTATCTAGTACATCTCTTTCTCGTACAAGCAGGACCTTTATGCCTGTTGAAGAATTTGTGCATCCAAATAAAGATGAAAAGCCGAAATCGAAAGGCGGTAATATAAGTTTAAGGTAATACTTTTTTATTGATATGTTTTTGCTAGAAATAAATTTTAAAAATGTGGAATTCAAATTTTTTCGGGCAGAAATTAATTACTAAATTTGTCTCATTTTAAATATAATGAAATTTTTTATTAAATACTATAATATAATATAAAGAGAAGAATATGTCTTTTGCGAAAATAAAACGTCGTGACTCAATTTTTTTTTAGAAAAAACAGTAAAGAATTAGAGAATATTAAGTTTAAAAAAGACAGTGAAAAATGTGACACAAATTTTATTCGTTTGATAATACTTCCATAACACAAAATCTTTTATTAATGCTATTACATTTCTTTTTAAAAATATTGAATTTAACAAATACACATATTACAGAAAAATACAAATTTGAATGCATGAAGCACACTGTAATGCATGTAAATTTTATGGTTTTCCTTCTCTAGTGTTTCGCATGTCAAGTATTGCTATTTGACAATGTGATACAATAGTGTTGATGGAAGAGTAGAATCCCTCACTGTAAGATGCAATTTTCAAAATTGTCAACTTGGTGCATTCTTGCATCTTGTCTCTTCAAGTTGCAACTCCTATGCATGGCATGTTTATGATTATTGAAAACTACTCTAAAGAAATGGGTGATTTTGCTCTTTAGCCTTTACATTATTGAAATACCTGAAAGAATATTTTGATTAGCTTTAATAGGTATTAGTTATATGTATTAATCTTTACTTGTATAAAATGATTATTTCATTTTTCAGTATTTTTCATTTTTGGATGTGATTTTCAAATATTATTTCTGTATCTATTAAAAGTAACATTCAAGATACACCTTTTACCATTGTAGAGAAAGAGAGAGAGAGAGAGAGCAGAAAATATATTTTTGATTCATAATATTATTACAGTGAAAAAGAGTTAAAGACTATTCATATTCATAATTTTTCAAGAATGAGGTGGTATGTAATATTGACTTAGATTTGCCATTACAGCATTTTAAAAGCCTCTTGATGAATTTTTAAACTTGGAGCTAATTTTTCAATAGTCAAAACAAGTAAAGAACTCAAGGTGGACTTAAATGTTAAATGGCTCTGTAAGAATATATTGGTGCAGAAAGATATATTAAAGAATATTACAAAGGCTATTCATTATTAGATCTTTAATGATTAGAATTATTTGCATAAGAACTTCAGAATTGTTAAATAAGCAGGATATCTGCACTAATTTGGTCTAAAAACTACTTCTTCACAAATATATTCTTAATTGTTTTAGATAGACCTAAACTTTTATTCTGTCACTGGAAGTTCAAAAAAATCTTCCAATGACAGAAAAAAAATTATTTTATATTCTTTGAGTGAATAGACATACTGCTGAAAAAAAAATTAAATTTTTATACAGTCTCTCAGTCTTAATAATCATGTTTAGAAAATATTCTTGGCACATCAATATTTTTGAAAAAAAGTTCTTTGCTGTTGCAACTAAAAATATTTGAGTTATAAAGCTTTCTTTAAATTTGCCATTTTAAGCCAATCAGCAGCTGCTTTGAACAAATTTTACACAGTAATTGGTGGATTATTCGCAAGGCAATTGAAACTATTCAACAACTGAAATTATCACAAGTCATATGAAACAATTCAATAACTGAAATTATCACAAGTCATATGGAACAATAGTATTCAAAGGTTCAAAACTTGATAAATTATAATCATATAAGCACCAAACAATTTTTTATTTTAAATGCCGCATGCAAGAAATATTTATTAAATATGACTAATAGGACTAAAGTTTATATAAAAATTTAATTCGAATTTTTTTTAAGTATATTTATTCACTCAATATAAAATATAATTCTTAAGAGCATTTCGAGTATTTTTCTAACAGAAAGTATCTGCTTATCACTAACAGCTTATAAATTTATAATTAGAATTCTATTAATATTGTATAAAGTGTGAGTAATATGAATTACAAAAGAAGGTGAATATTTTCTGTTATAAAACTAAGAATCTTCCTGTCCATTAAATATGTTTACAAAACTAGAAATTTAATCAAAATCAAAAATTTTATTCAGTGCCAAAAAATTGATTTATATTAGTAAAAAGAAGTTAAAGTTATCAAAATATTTTTTTACTATTGTATTGCATTCCAAATAGTGACCAATAGTTTAAAAAAAAATTTTTTTTCTACTTCTTTCAATGAATTGCATATAGAAGCATTAAACTAATCTTATCTTTGATTTTTTTTTAAATTCATTTTTCAGTGAGAGTCCGGCAATTACAGAGAAAAATGTTGATGATATTTTGTTTGATATGTTTAAAGATGCAGATGGAAAAGTTGCTGTTGGAAAATTTCTTTCAGTAAGTGTAATTTATTTCTAAACTGTCTGCTTTTAGTAAATTCTGGCTAAAAACTCTAATGTAATATGTAAGGTAATGGCTTCTTCAGTAAAATATTTTAAAACTTTGATAGACATATAACTTACATTATTTTAGAAGTCTACATCATTCTGTTCATTATACTATACATTTTCATAATTATTTTCTATATGCTTATAAATAAAAATTATATTTCAGAAAAGAGCAGTATTGTATAAAAATGTTTTCACTTTAAAATTTTTTTCCCATTACTAGAGCCAGAAGTTAAACTTCCGTTGTAAGTATAATAAAATCACGAAAATTTTATTAAAAGCATGCCTGATACAGAAACCTACTAAGCATGAAAAAACTTATCCTTATCCTTGGTCATCAACATTAGAGCAGAAACTAGCATAAAATAGTAGCGAAAGTGAAATGGTTTTGAATTTCATTTCAACTAGGAAATATACTATTGTAAAACATTCTTAAAAATGATTAAAGATTTAAGAAAAATTCTAAGGTAAAAAAATGTTTAATTTTTTTTTTTTTTTTTTTTTTTGAATTTTAAGATGATGTAATTTTTATGCTATAATATTAAAAAAATTATCATATGAAAAGATTCCAAAATTCTGTTTAATTTTTATGTATGCTTAAAAAAATGATGGCAAGTTGGAAATGGTTTTTTAGATCTTATTAGACATTATGTGAATAACATGTTATCTTGTAGCAAATGATACAAATGAAAAAAGCCAAATATGACTTCTCTAAAAAATTCATGCATATGATTCAAATTTTTTTATTTTGATAACCAAATGATTTATTATGATTCATAGGATAAAAATACTAGTTAATGATTGGTTTAGGAATACAAGTTCTACTATTAGTAGGATATTATTTAAATCTCTAATTCAAATAATTAGATAAAAGGAAAGAAAGTATTTTTATTTTTATATCAAGATTACATTCCTACAATTGAAAGATATTATAAGTAGAATATGTGCCTATCTGGATGAGCTGTTATCCTCTTAACAATATCATGTATCTAATTATCACAGATTAACTAATGGAAGTTGTAGTAGAAAATCTCATGTGCATTGGCAGAGGGCTTAAGAAATTAAAAAATTTTATAATTTGTTGTCTTTTGATGTGAATATATATATATATAGTAACATTAAAAATTTTACTTCCTTTCTTTAGAATCTTCTGTATCCATTAATTTCATGAACATTCAAATGTAAAATAAATACTAAAATGAGTTTGAAACAAATAGTGAATCTGTTTACAGAAAAAAGTCAGACATGACACAGGCTTGGAATTTTTTTTTAAAAAAAAGCTGAACTCAATGAAATAATGACTTTTGTTTAACATAAACCCCAGAATGTAAAATAAGTATGATTAAATGAATTACAGAGTGTATAAATGTTTATAAAACATGTTTGAGATGTCAAAATAGTTTAGAATTATTACATAAAAGAAAACAGACCTATTTTAAGAACAGCAACATTTTATTCCAAAACTACTGAAATCCCCATTTCCATGGAAATGCAGTATCAAATGCAAAGTAAAATAAAGCTGAAAGAAAATAATAGCAGACCTTGGCTCATTAACCTTTGCTATGAACCAACATAAAAAAAAAGTGGAAACTAAATTTTGAATTTTAATCTCATAGGTACATAATATTAAGGAACATTCAAATTAAAACTAATTAAAATAAGATTGAAACAGATGGTAATCTACTAATGGAAAAAAATATACAATGCTAAATCCTCTCCCTCCCCCTAAAAAAAAAACAAACAAAAAAAAAAAAACTGAATAGATGAAAAGAAAGAATAACTCCATACTATCTATGTTCATAAATGCTTTTAGGTTTGTTTGGATTCATTATTCATTCACATTAAAAGAAAAACAGATACCTACACAGCCGTAGAAATATCTGTGGATAATTCTTATATAAAGGTATTCTAATTTGGAAAACCAGCTGAATTTGAGCCATCAGAGAGAATTTAAACTAAAAATTATGGTGATATCTGAAATACTAAAATTATAAATGAATTTTCTCAAAAATTATCATATTCATTAAAATTAAATTATTTTTACTCTTTTCTTCTTTTTTTTCTACATCTCTTTTTTTTTATTTTAGGCCCTTTCTGCCACTGGGCTAAGAAAAAGTGATCCACGTTTAAAAGAAATGATGACCAAATTGCGAGCCATACATAAGGAAATGCGAGATATGGGTTCTCCAGATTCTATTACGTTAGATAGAGATAGCTTTAAGAAGTAAGTAATTAATAAGCATGCTAATTTAATTTATATCTTTTCTAGATGTGTAAATGAGTAATTTAGTTTTTTTTTGCCATTTTTAATGAAATATTTTATTACTTTTATTTCCCTTTATAATTTTTTTTTCCTCTATGAAAAAATAATTGTCCTTTATAAAAAAATTTTGTATGAAAGTTTTTTTAATAATAAATATCATGTATGAAGGTAAACTATTGTTAATATTTGAATAAGCCAATATTTTCTGTATATAGATCTTTACAATACGGCCAGATCTGTGGTGCATGACAATATGTGTTCTTCTGTGCAACATAATGCTACGTTAAACGCATCCATGAATTCGAACACTTTTTCATTTTTCAATATTTATTATCAGAATATTAATACTTATTTATTTATTTTGAATTCAAGATTATTTTACTGGATCTATTTTTATTTAGGATTCTTTAGTGATCAGTTTATTTCTTTCTTTACATTCTTATCTTAAAATGTAGTTGTCTAAAGTAAATTTTCTTATCTATTTAAAAATAATTATATTATGTTTTGAATTCCTTTCTCAATAAATTTATATTTGACAAAGAATCTTTGAATGTAAGTAGAATTTTTCATCAAATAAAGATATTATTGAAATGCATTGAAAGAAATTTTATTTTACAAACAAATGTTTCACAATTAAAAAAATTCTTGATGATATTATAATTTCAACTAGTGTTTTAAATGATATTATTTCCTTTCTTTTACAGAGTTATAAAAGAAAATATCGTCCTCATAAGCAGAGCTTTTCGTAATCATTTTGTAATTCAAGATTTTCCTGATTTTGTCAAATGTATTGAAGATTTTTATTGGAAGTGTAAAGTAAACACTGGTGGAAAGGTAATGATAGTTTATTATCAATGTTTATATTACTGCTTTATTCTCTTTGTTATATATTTGGAATCATTTTATAAATATTTCTTGCAATTAAAAAATTAGCATCTTAATCTTATTTTAATTTTTAGTTTATTTATTTAATGACTATGTTGCCATTAAAGTGCAAAAATGAGTTAATCTGCAGATTAGATAGCCAATGTGCAGTCTGTACTTTACCTACCAGGCATTTGTTAAAGTGAAAATAAATCAACATTTCTCTATGCTTAAATGAAATGTTCCTTATTTATTTTCCAATATCTAAAGAATTATGTTAATGCAGTCAAGCAAACAACAAATTAGTTGATAGAATCATCAGTCAATTAAAATCTATGATACAAATAATCAAATGGTTTAATATATTATTATAATTAAGGGAAAAAAATTTGAAACATATGATAAAATTATGCTTACTTATTAGTAGAATCTAAAGATAGGTGACATGTTGAATTGAATAGTAACTGGTTTTTGCAACAAGTATATATACTTGAGATACATTTAGATTTTCAGTCACATTCTTTGAAATCCCTATGCGCTTACAAGCAGAAATGAATTTGAAAACAGAATTAGCTATGCAATGATGAGGAAAAAAAGCTACCGGCGATGATAGACACTGGAGAAACCCAGCAAAAAGTGGAGGGGAAAGGAAATGAGAAAAACAAACTTTTGAATTTTAATAATATCTAAGCTACTAATATGTACATTTCCTGATTAAAATGTGAAAAACTCTTGATTCTTCACTTTAACAGAGCAAATTAGTTAATCTGCAAATTACCTAAGTAATCTGCACATATTAGCATTCGAGCATTAATGGTAACAACTATATTGATATTTTGTTGAACAATGAAATTAAAAAAGGATGCACAAAATGATATTTATATCCATATTTTTTATGTATTATTAATTCATATTTTATGTTAAAAACTTTAAAATTATCTTAACTTTGAATTTTTTTTTAATATTGGTTTTTATTAATTATGTCATGCAATTTCAAAATAATTGTGTTGCATTTTGTAAAGAATTGCTATATATTATTTTTAGGTTGCTTCTTATATTCCCCAACTTGCCAAGTACAATCCTGATTATTGGGGTGTTAGTATATGTACTGTTGACGGTCAAAGGTAATTTTATGAACTATTATTAGTTATATTTGAATGTAATTCTTTGTAAAACGGGAGTTTGTTTATAAATGATTTTTTATTTATTTTAGGATTTTAATATAAATGGAAAGAGAATAACTAAACAGATTTTTTAATTAAAATTTTTATTTAGATTTAAAATATCATATTAAAAATCAGTTTAATTAATTAAAAAATAATTAATTATGTTAAATCTTAAACCTTTCACTGCTGCTGAAATGATATCAAAGCACTTTTTTAGGGTTTTTTTTAATTATATTTTTAAAGATATAATTTTCAATTGATTTTTCACTCACTTTCTGATATGTTAGAGTTTTCAAATTTTATACACTTAAGGATTATTGACTGTGGACTATTTTGATATTTTAAAAACTTAAATATGAATTTATCAATTTATATAAAGTTTTAATTCAATATTCATAGCACTGTCTGGCTTTGAAGTTAAAAAAATGAATTCAAAAATTTAGAATATTTTAAAAAATGAATTGCCAATTAAGGACTGATTAGTAGAAAATAATTGGAATAAAAAAATGTGCAGTGTAATACAATTACAAATACAGTTAAAAATAACAGTTACAAAATTGTTAACCTTAATAAACAACATTAACTTATAATATGTATAAACAAATATATCTAATTTTAAAATTAAACATTATCACATTAGTAAACTATTATTTTTTCCTAAATTTGCAAATATATTTGAAATAATATAGTGCATAATTCACTATAAATATTCCACTGAAGAATGAAATAATGTTTGATTATGAAATGTTTCTTTAAAATGCTATTTTATGTACTTGACAGTTGCAACATATTCAACAAAGGTCTGCATATAAATACTAAAATTATAAATATTACAATACAGTCTAATTTCACACTTCAGAACCTGAAGAACTATGACATACTTTTGAAGACACTGCTTACATATTTTAGAATTTAAAATAGAATTTAAGAAAGTTTTTCTGAAATCTTTATCTGTACAATTACAGTCAACATATTAATGAATATTATGGATTTGAATAAATGTAAACTATTTTTGTTATTAAATCTGTTCAATAAAGTTTTTATTCTTATTATATAATAAAACAAACTTTTTATAATACTGTTACATGCTATCTTAAAATTTCGGACCTGATGCTATAAAATCAATAATTCATCCATCAGATAATGATATACAATTTTGCTTTTTTGCAGCAGTTTACTTTTTTAAACATATGGAATATTTTAGGAATTAATTAAAACTTTTGTAAAATATTGTGGCAATGTGTGTTGCTTGATCAATCCTTCATTTGAAAGGATTGATCAAGCAACAACACACCCTTTCTTATATGATGAAAAAATATTTCCATCCTTTTTTATTTTATGCCAACAATTTTTTTTTTATTTCTTATTACATTGCATTAGCTGAAAGGTTGATAAGATTTCAAGCAATTAATTGTTTAATTATGATCATCATGTGTTGTTCATTAATGTTTCCATGCCTTTTGAAAAATCATTACATTTTAATTTGCAAAATAGTGTTATTCTTCATTTTAATGCACTTTAAAAAGCAAAACTTTTCTTAAAGTTATCCAAAACTTAGAATTATATATTTGAAATATCAAAAATTGTTAAATTAGAGAGAAATCTACTCAATCAAGTTTATTACTCATTGTTTCATTCACAATATTATATATAGCATGCCTGAATTATTATTGTATATTTATAATTCCTACTTCTTTGCTTCATGTGTTTCAATCTTTAAAATTCTATTCAATGTCTATTCTAATATAAAACTAGTTCTATCCTTTCAAAATTTATAAATTGCATAAATTTATTTCATATCCAAGGCTTGAAAATTATATATACTACATTTTTATATGGATATGGATTTTATGATAATCAGTTTTCAGATCTTAGGAATACCATGTATTTCTGAAATAAGTTTGTCTATAAATTAATGTTATGTTTTATGGAAAGGTGTTCCATAGGTGATACAGAAATTCCTTTCACGATTCAATCATCTGGGAAGCCAATGAATTATGCAATCGCACTTTCAGAGCTGGGCTCTGATATTGTTCATCAGTATGTTGGTCAGGAACCTAGTGGACGGATGTTCAATGAGCTTGTTTTAGATTATAATAGTAAGTTTCTTTATAAAATTTTAATTTTAAAAAATTGCTGCTGCTATTTTTTAAATCATTCTTATATTGTGAAATGTACATTAAGGTTTCAGTCAGTAATCAATTATTCAGTCAATAATTGTAGTCAATTTATTCTTATTTATTTGATTTTTTTTACTGTCTTGGTGTCTTTATCTTTAACATGATAACAGCAGTGTAACTTCATGTCTTTATCTTTATTAATTGCTGAATATTTTTTACTATTTAGCTTCTAATACTAATTCCTACTTTAATTTTCATGCTACATCAGTAAAGATTTTAAAACTTTCAATACTCTATATAAAAATATCAAATGATTATCCAAAATATAAACATTTTTTTTTTACAAGCTGTTTTTTTTTTTTTTTTTTTTTTTTTTTACAGTTGATTGTTTTTTCTGGTAATATATAAAGTTAAACTAAGAAATACTAATTCATTTAAAAAAAAATGAATTAGTGATACTTAGCTTTTTAATTCATGTATCTCTAATAAGTACAATAAACAATGAAATTATAAAAATAAACATTAACATTCCATTAGGATGTCACTGTTTCCTTTTTTAGTAATTAACAAGTTATTATATGAAAATAATTGCTTATACTCAGGGCAAAGTTAAAATAAAAAAATTAAAAAAAACTAATTTGGCATAAATTTTGTGAATCATAAAGCATAAGATCATAATAATAGTGAATAAGATCGTAAAGCAATTTGGTGAATTAAGAAAATATTCAAAACAAGAATGAAGTGAACCTGAAATGAAAATGTAAGTTATAGTTTTTAAAGAGTATTCTCAAAATAGGAATATTATAATGAATTTTACCATAATCCTAACCAATATAAATTTTCATGAATAATCCACTTATCAATAGAGGTTTAATTCAATAATCTTCAAGTACAAGGGTAGTGGATCGCATCCTTTCTTGAATTGAAATTCACAAAGTATGTGGATTTAAATCTACAATTTTGAATCATACATGTATGATTTGTGAAAAGAAATCTATATAATTTATAAAATGTCTACCAATTTATTTTAATCAGAAAATATATACATTAGATATAATACCCATACAGTTTTTCTATATAAAGTATCCACAGTGATAAATTTAAAAAAAGGAGTAAAAATTCTTTGTAGTAATAAAAGTAGACAGATATTGTTGCTTTTTTTTATTGATTGGTTTCAAATAGCGTAGATAATAAATATTATGTTATTTTTTTAAAACTTCTCACTTATAAGAAACTGGAAAGAAAATCATTATATCGGAAATATTGAAATGAATTTTCTAAATTATTTATGGTTTCAAAGTTGAGAAAAACAATGTTTATTAGTATTCTTAAAAATTAATATTTTTTTTTTACTTCAGAAAAGCCTCACAATCCAATGGTAAATGCTGGTGCTATTGTTATCTGTTCACTCCTTCTGTATATAGTTGAAGTAAGTAGTTTAATTTTTTAAAAAGTTTGTTGAATATTTATTAATTTTCATTTTATCTTTAAGAATGAAAATAAAGGCTTTTCTGGGGATCTGGCATGTAACCAGTTAATCAGCTCTAAATTTAAATCAATTTACCCCTTCTCTTTCTGAACATTAATTCTGTTCTCCCTCCAGTTCATTGCAAAAATACATAATATAAACTGTACATAACTTTTGAGAAATTTTTCTTTCTGATTTTGACAGCTCCCTGATTTAATAAGCTTCAAATATTTTTAAGAAATTATTATATTTTTCAAATAAATGTCCTTGATTATAATACTCCCCAACAAGTCTGAATTTGTAATGAAACAAATTTTATTCAGTATTTGCACAGTTCACAAATGCTATATTTTAAAAGCTTCAAATTTATGATTCTTGGCATTCTATGAGAGATGTTTAGAATTTAGTGAAATTATCCTATTATATTGACTAATTATATTTTACAAAAATTAAAATTTTGAAAATTAAAAAAAGTCTATATCAATTTAAACACATTTTGACCTTAAAAATTAATATACATAAGTTGATAAATACTTTTGTAATCCAATATATCTCAATAGATAGTTTCAATATGGTTATAAGCAAAATTAAACTATATAAAAATTATAATATGAGACTATTAGTTAATCTTTTTTATTTTATAATTTGTTTTAATGTAATATATTTCATTAATTTTTATTAATCTTTTTTTTTTAATATCAGCCGGAGATGAGAGTATCAGAAAAGTTTGACTGGGTAAGTTATTTCATTAAAGTACTTATATTTTTTTTAATCAAAAATATGATACTTATTATTAAGATTGTGTCTCCTGCTCTCCTCCTCTCTCTTTTGCCTTCTCATATTTTCATTTTAATGTCTCATTTGTTAAACTTATGCTATCTATGAATTATTAGTTCTTCATTCTAATAAAAAAATGAATATAAAATGCATAGCATGTTTGTACACTGAATATTATTTAATATGATTCTGATTGATGTTATTATTTACTGTATATTATACAAAACTTTAGTTCCAAACCAACATATCAAATATACTTGAAAATATTCATTTTTACTACATTATTTAATGTTATCAGTTTTGAATTAAATAATTCATTGTAATCCTTTATTTTCAACCAAAATTTATGATTTTACACTCATAAAATTGCTTGCAAGGAAAGGAGTAATATTTTGGGATAGTATTCAAATTTTTTTGTATGGTCTAGAATGATCTACATTAGTTAAACTGATAGTTGCATTGCCAAGTCTGACTTGAAATTTGTTGCACAACAATAAACAATTATTACATATAATTGAATCTCTAAAGCAAAATTTATAAGAACAAAAGCAAAATTGAAATTTTTTAACTGGTATGAAAGTTGATGTAAAATCAGTCTTTGCAATACTGCAGTGGAATTGAAAATTTCACAACCTCTTAGTAAAATTATGTAAAATTTTGAGCTAGATTAAACAATAAATTCTGATAATTCTGACTGGAACAAGTGAGTTAAAACTGTCTTATGAACACCGAGATGAGTCAAGCATTGGGTAGTTTGAAACATGAAATTATCATTTAGCAAATTTTGAAAGGAAAAATGTTACTACAAACAATTTTTTAGTGAATAGCTATGGAATGATGGTTAATGAATATTATTAAATATTTTTAATTAGTATTTTTGAAATAAATAATTCTAAATTTGAAGTAGGAGTTTTTATTTCTTTTCTCTTGATATGATAAAAATATTATTGATTTTACCCAATTGATTATTGCTGTTATGTACTGAAATTTTATAACATTTATCATCTTATTTTAAATTTTTTCAAGTTTTTCTTTTTTTTTAAATCTGAAATAGACACTTATTTGAATACCTTTCCTAAGTTAATGAAAATAAAATCAACTATAACAGCTTACTGTGAATTAAAATACTGTAAAATAAACTATTTTAAGCTATTATTCATTAAAATAAAATGAAATTTTTTATAATTTGAAATTTCAAGATGGCAGTTAAAATGAAGATTGGCAACAATTAACATGATATTTATTACATTAGCGCATATTTTTTTTTATTTAATGAAAAGTATGAAATGATTGTGGATCTTTGATCATTGCTTATTTATGAATTGTACACAAAATATAATTTTGAAAATTATTTTAAAAATGGTTGTATTTGGTGATTAACGGCATTTAGCATTATAGTAAATTTTTCTGTAGAATTCTTCCTTTATTTGCAATATATATAAATGAAATGCTTCTACTTTCTGTCTTTGCTCATTAGATCTGTCAGTACTACAAGGCAATGGCTGGAGGGGAATATCTCGGATTCAACAATGCCACGTATGCCATGCTTTCTTGTCTTTCTTTCTAATTTTCTTCCTACTATAATGAAACCTTTGTTCTTTCCCTTTATCCCTGTGAGATTCTATTTATGTAATGAATCTTAATTCTAATGCATGTTTAAATGATTTTATTAGACAAAATCATTTAAGGAAACAATAGCTAAAAAACTATAGATATTAATAATAGAAAATTATATCGGTTGGTTAGAGATATGAAAACATCTATTCATATGGCAGCTTTTTTTGCTAATATAAAATATTATTGGTATATAGTATTATATATTAATATATAAAATATTATTGGCATAGGTTATTATATATTAATATATAAAATATTATTGGCATAGGTTATTATATATTAATATAAATATATTGGTATATACATTTATAGTTAGCAGCTGTAATATAAAAGATTATTATAACTATATGATTATAATTTTGTTATTTTTTGAAATTTATTTTTTTTAGATTCTTAAACTATCAATTTCTTATTTGTAAGGATACTAAATTTTCTCACTTAGATGGTTAAAAGTTTTGCAAATTTTATTAAATTATTTTTTTTATTTAAATTGAATTTTCTTATATAAATTATTGCCACTGTTTTTCTTTAGAAAATTTTTTATTGTTTTGTATTATTATGAAATATTCAAGAATACATTGTGCCTTATGTTTATCCTGTATTTGTAACAAGATTGCATTTTTTTAGAAGTTTCACATCTGTATAAATAATTTTAATATGTATAAATCAGGTATATGTTATGTTTAATATGTATGTTAATATGCATAAATCAGGAAAAGGGAATGTAATAATGAACAACGAATATTCTTTTTGATTAAACCTCTTAAAATATGCCATTTTAAATCCTTGTTTAAATATTTGTCTGTTTTTCATTATTGATAACATTTTCTCTTATAACCCCCCCCTCTTATTATGTAAAGAACCCAGTATTATAATACAATATTTATATTTTAAATTTAGAATTTTAATGCCCTGAATATTGTTTATTAGTTTTTAAAACTAAAATTTGATCAAATATATCGGTTCTTTTAAAATACTTTATCATGTTTTGGACTAATTAACTGTTTGTAATGGAACATCATATTGCCCCATACTTTCAATTTGAGTTCTCATTGACTGAAAAATTCTGTAGGCATGCAAGTGTTAACACTATTTAGATACTGTTCTTTTTGTCTCCAGTTTATTATTTGGAATTATTTTGTGTATGTGCAAAATCCTATGTAGCAAGACAATCATATTAAAATAATGCTGATAAAATGATATGAAAATCACTTAAAAGAAAATATCTTTCGTTTATAGTTTTCTATCCGAGCGAGAAGCTGCTGACAGAAATTATTCTATAGGATTTTACATGAAGGAGAATAAATGCTATCCCGAAAAGGCCAATTTAAAAGATATCATGGATTTTTACTTTCAAGTGAGATCTTATTTCTTTGATATTTTTTAATTATTAACTTCAAATATTAATATTTTTTAAGTTGATTAATTAAACTTTATTTTTTAATTATGATGATATTATTTATTTTATTGATATTTCTATTATTTTGATGATAAAGTAAAGATCAGGATAAAAAAAAATCCCATTCTCTTATAAAAAAACTCTCAAAATCTAACTTTTTTCATTAAAAAATTAGTGTAATATTTTTTTTTATAAAAATTAGCATTTTTTTAATTAGAACAGCTCTTAAGGTAAGTAATCTAAAAAATCTATGGAATGGTCATAAAGTAACTTTCCCTATTTAGAGGTGTCTGTAATTGAAGCAGACATGATGCCTTTTCATGGAAATGCAAATTTTTTGTTTTGTTTGTTTCTTTCAAACCTGTGTCAATTCTTGTTAAATGAATAGGATGATATTATATTTCATATAAGGACTGCGATAAACATGAGGAAATAAATTCTGTCAAGGTGGCTTCAAAAATTGCTGATAGGATAGATTTATATATTGTAGAATCTGAGAACATACCAATGATTATAATGTAGGTATGGAATTTGGATTGTACAAAATTTCATTAATCCTCAAGTAATCAAAAATGCCTGACTTTAAATGTGTTGATTGTAATGAGTTAGAAAGAATGTGTCTATCAATTTATTATTTACTAAATTTGATTTTGAATGAATTGACTATCAGTAAATTTTCTGAATTAAAAAAAATTGACTATTTCTCAAGAATATGGTTTGATGCTGAAAAATATTACACGATTATGATTTTAATAGTTTGGTAATCAAAATTGGTATTTTATTAAGTGTTTCTACTCTAAATTAGGAGCAGATGACTTATTAATGTATTACTTATTAATATGTATTACTTATTAATATATATATTTTTATGCTTAATAAATTGATAAATAGCCTCTCTATTGAACAAAAGTTTATGTTTTAATCTGGAATGTCTTTTATAATAAATAGATATGTATATAAAAATTCAAAATAATATTTATCAGTAAAATAAAGATAAATGTTGATAATAGGATTAACTTTCTTTCACAGTTGGTCAAAACTTTAAAGTTTGCCATTTTTATTGAAACTATCACAAAATGTTGTATAAATATTTTAACTAAATAATTTTTTTAATGAAAAAATCTAATATTCAGATTCAAGATATATGTTTTTATTAAAGAAAAGAAATAATCTACGATTTAAAAAAAATTTAAAAAGTGAAGTTTTATAATATGAATCCGTGTGATAAAACTTTGGCACCATGGGATAATTTTTTTTTTATTTAATGAACCTTACAAATATGTTTAAATTATTGAAGAAAAGGCTCCAAAGTTATTGCTTGCTCCACTCTTAATTATTTCTTTTGAATAGATGTGTTCATTGGAGGTGAATTGTGAAACTGTTGGAGTAATGGCCGCCACTCTTGCCAATGGGGGCATATGCCCCATTACAGGCCAACAGGTAATTGATACCCATTCAGTTCGAGATGTCCTTTCCCTCATGCATTCTTGTGGCATGTATGATTATTCTGGTCAGTTTGCTTTCAAGGTAAGTCTGTACCATCTGTTTCATAAATTTTGGTAGGAAAAAAAATGCATGAAAAATAAATTAAGTAACTTTTAAATGTGTCTTAGCAGTTTATATGCATATTTTTTGTATTTGTTTGTTGTCTATAAAGATCAAATTTGGTAAAAGTTTTTCCCCCTCAATTCTTAATGCAGTATAGTCCAGAATATTTGTGGAGTTATGTGTTCTCAAATGCTTTAATTTTATATTTTCATAATTTTATTATCAGTTAATCTATTGATTTTTAAATAAATTTTGATTTCAAATAAGTTACCCTTCAGTAGTGAATTTCAAAAATAAATGATTTTAAGATTCCATTTCTTTTATAAAAAGAAAATATGAAATATATCAGATACTTAAAGTAGGAAACATAAAAATTAAATTAAAAAAAATATTTTATTATAGTACCAAAAAAAGTGAAAAAATTATAAAAAATATTGACATGGAAACAAAATAACAAAAGTATTAAATATTGAAAACAATACTATAAACAGATTAAATTGCAGTGAATATAATAAGAAAGAAAAGTTTAAACTTTCATAAAAAATTAGTATAATTGAAATTCCAATTTACTTAGAGAATTTGTGTTGGGGGCTTTGATGTATTAATTTTGATGTCCATATTTTTGATAAAAATATTTTCTGTTTTTGAGACACTTATAAAAATGTAGTAGTGGTATATGGTAATGTTATATTGTGATAATGTTCTTAAAAGGATATACTTGTTTATTTGATTTATTTTCATTATGATTTAAATAATGTTTCATAATTCAAAGAATTGATATTATTTTTCAGGTTGGACTTCCTGCCAAATCAGGTGTGTCGGGAACAACTATGGTCGTTGTTCCTAATGTGATGGGAATTTGTCTTTGGTCACCACCTTTGGATAGTTATGGAAATTCAGTTCGTGGAGTTCAATTTTGTGAAGTGAGTAATCATTATATAATATTAAGTGGTGTAACCCTCTTCTTTTTAAAAAAATCTTACAAAATTCTTTAAAAGAAATGGAAGAAATATCAGACTGAAAAAAGTACTTAATATTATTTGTTTCAAATTTCTTAAAATACTGTCAATAGTAGAAACAGGTAACCATTGATGATTTATCTGGTGAGGGGGGGAGGTCATACTTTTAATTTCAAATTGAAATTGGTACAGTGATTTGTGCTGGGAAATAATTTGCATCTGTTTGTCAAGAAAGTCTTCAATATTACATGATTTAATGATAATGAATTAAAGTAAAAGCTTTGAACTTTTGAAGAAATGCATAAATTAATATCTGAAATAGAAATATGTTTGTGACCTAGGTGAAGAATTTTGTGGGCATTTTGCAATTGAGCAGGCTTTTAACATCTTTCTAAATGCATGTGAGTTGCTATTTAAAAATATGTTCTTTCCTTTTTATAGAAAATCCAGTCTAAATAGACTATAAAATTATTAAGATCATATTTGTTATAATAGATATTTAAAGATATTATTTGTGAATTATTGTTTTTATATCTTTAACTTAGGCTGAACATATGCATATTAAATATTTTAAACCTTTGAGCATCTTATTTCAATTTATAGTTTTCAGGTTAGGAAAAATCAGTTTTTAATGTAAATTATTTGAACTACTTTTTTTTAATTTAATCCTAAGGATTCCTAATCCTTTTGAAATGGATATTTTAGAGATATTAATTATATCTGTTTTTTAACTGAACATAAGAAATGCCACCACTGTGGGATAATACATTTGGGAATTTTTAGCAGCCTTTTATTTCAAACAGAGAAATAAATGAAAGGGTTTCTTATAATGTAAGATTTAACTATGGCTTAAAATTAATAACATTCATATTTGTATTATATAAAACTAATTTATCTTAGAATTTATTATCTTTAAATTTTGTTATCAAATTTTATTATCTGATAACCTTTAATATATTCTTTATTGTTTTATGCAAATTATTTATTTTAATTTCTTTTTTATTCATTGTAGAATTTTTCCTAGTTTTCCATGAAAATTCAGGAACATTCATTGAATATATTTCTCTTATATCTTATATTGAAGTATATCAGAAAGGGTTCAGGCAAATAAGTTGCTTATTTCTTTTGTTTCAGGAACTTGTGCGCGTTTTTAATTTTCATCATTATGACAATCTTCGTCACACAACTCAAAAGCGGGACCCCAGGAGGCAAAAATATGAGACCAAAGGACTTAAAATTGTTGGCCTTCTCTTCAGTGCTGCCAGTGGAGATGTCACAGCAATGCGAAGGTAAAAGAAAAATGAGCATTAGACAATAGTCCCTTTTATTTCATATAAAGTGGAAGAGTTATTGTTATAATGTATAATAAATATGATTTTTTTTTGTGTGTATTTGTTTAGATTTTTCACTTATAAAAAAACTGTAATTCTGGAATTGTTGCTAAATTTAATTTATTTCATGATATTGCAAGCAAGAGATTTTCTTGAATTTATGAAGCTGTTACTGGGTTTCCCTTATTTATTTTTAAAAACTGCTTGGAAGTGCTCATATCAAAATGATGACACCAAGTCGTCTTGTATTTAAGAATTATATGATTCCATTTAATATTTGTAGTGGTTGCTTTATAAACATTTAATTGATTTATGCATTTTTATGCAGCAGATTAGTCTGTAAACGTGTGTAGCAGTATACGTGTTTACTTTTTTCTAACCACCTTCGGCAACTAACGGATTCACCTATCATATAAATAGTATAAAAATTGCATTTTCATAAATATTAAATACTTTTTTGAAAGAAAATTGCTTTTTACTCAATATGGCTAGATTGGCTGCTGCAATTCACATGGACATAGTAAAGAAAAACTGAAATAAATAAAATTGAATATTGTAGTTTCAAATTATGGAACAAAAATGTTCTGAACAAAGTGTACTGTGCTACAAATTATGTTTAGCACAGTTTTTAAAATTTGAGATAAAATTTAAATTAATAAAATTACCACCGTTAATAGTGAATTTGTTTTTAAGTTAATATGTAGGAATTCAGAATGATTTTAATCATGTTTAATGATGGAAAAGTTTGAAGTTTAAAGATTTAATTAAATAAAGATTTTAAATTCATTATTACAATATATAAATTGTACATGAAAATATCTGAAAAATTTAATTAAAATGGGAGAAAAATGTCATTGTAATCAAATCAACATTACAATATATATTAATTTTTAAATGATATAGAGTTTGTTAGAACCATTCTTATGCAATTATAGTTTCAGTGGATATTGTGAAAAAAATGTGTATAATTTAATTAATTAAAATTTCATAAAATTTCCAAATTTGATAGCTCTAGGTTTAACAGTTTGTTCTGTAGAACATTAACAAGTGTGCACATGAATATACAAATTCTCATTAGCTTTTACTATTATTAAAAGCTTTATTTATTAGCTTTTATTATTATTATTATAAAGTATCTATTATATCATGTTTTCTCAATTTTTGATTATATTATGCTTCTATTAAGGCACTACTTATCTGGAATGGATATGGGACAGAGTGATTATGATGGTCGCACAGCTTTACATCTCGCAGCTGCAGAAGGTCATATTGAATGTGTTGAGTTTTTACTCAAAGTGTGTGGAGTGGATTATAAACCCCAAGATAGGTGAGTTGTTATTAGATTAAAAAATCTTTGTCTTATAATTGAAATTGATATGTTTGTTGAAAGTTACTGGTAAATAGTATACTTTTTTAAAAAAATAAATGATCTTCTATGTGTTTGAAGGTATGTAATTTTCTTGCTGTAAAATTTTCAAAATAACTACTGTTAGAAAATATATTTTATTAAATATATTATGCATGAAATGTTTACTGTATTCACTCTTGTATCTGTAACTCAATCAAGGAAATCCAAAAATTAATACCAGAATTTAAGAAAAAATACCTAATTTTTTCTCTAATTTAAATAAATTAAAATCATAACAGCATTCTTTCTTATTTTTGCCATCTTAGCAGTATTTGTTGCTGTTGAAGTATATCTAGGTCAAACAAAATTAAAACTTATTAAAATTATTCATTCAGAAAGTGATTACTGGCAATATTTCTGAAAAAAAGGGGGTTAATTGGGTTTAAACAATTAATAGTCACACATTAAATTGAATGTAATGAAATTAAAATTATAAAACACATTTTTGAAAAAGGAATTTTTTAACTGTGTTATTAAGTCATTAAAAATGTAAATATATAATTATTATAAAGAATGTTTTCTAAGCCTTGTTAATTTCATTTCAAGATGTGTTACTCTTTCTATATAAATATAACTGATTTCTATAATATATTTGTTCTACTAAGTAGATTGAATTGACCATTAAAGGTGTTCAAAACTTACCATAAGAGAAATTATTCTACATGAATTTTATTCAATGCTAAAGTATACAACAAACCTAAATAAAATATATGGAAAACAAATGCAGGGTATATATATAGTTATCTGAAAAGAATAAATCATATGAAATTTTTCTTAAATATATGGATAAAATTATCTATAATAAATATAGGTTTGAAATATGCATTGAGATATATATTCATTGCTTTTTCCATCAAAGATTTCATTCTCTTTTTTGGCATAAATATTGATGCGATCATTAAAATCAAATTTTTATTTCATTTGTGTATTCAGATTGGTATTAAACATGATGGTTGCAATGTCAGTTGTTCTATGCCATAAATTCTGTTCTTACAATCTTATGTTGCTAAATCCATGAGTCAAGCACTAATGATAAAAAAGATTGTTCGTTTGTTTTGTAATGGAAACAAGCTTGGTGTCATCTGAGGTAGAAGTCTGCCTCAATTCTAATAAATGAGGGTAGATTGCTTTGAAGATTGATGGAGAAAATTTGGCCATATTTATGTTCGGCATGGAAAAAACACCAAGTGTGTATTTTCTACAGTACAAAATCTACAGTATGTTAAAACAAATATTGATTAAGGGCACAGCTTGTGAAAAAGTATTACTTTTTTTTTTATGTGGTTGCTTTGAATTCACGAATACTTTAAGATGGTTGGAAGAGAAAAAAATGCTATGCTTGTAGTGCACTGAATCTCTTGTTTCACTACCAACATTCAATCAGATTACTTGATTAAAAATTACTTGATCAAATAAGTAGGATATATACTGTATATGTTTTTTTTTATCCATTTGTGGGACAAAATTTTAAAAAAAATCTGTCTTTCTGTGACAAATTTTATAGAGTGGCTTGCATAACTAATATAAATATTACCTACCAGACTAATGTTAATGAGGACTTTTAAAAATCTCTTTTAGATGGGGCCATACTCCACTGGATGAGGCTCATGCATTTGGGCATGCTGATGTCGCTGAACTTTTGGAAAAATGGGAATCTATGCATGATCAAGACCTACATTCCAGGAATGAGAAGGAACGGTCCCTACTTTTTAGAAAACCCAACCCCATTGACAAAAAAGTGTTTGATTGAGTATCCTTAGTACCTGTTTCCTTGGAATTCCTGTGTAGCACATAAACTTTTGATGTATTTTGCACCAAATTGTTCAAGAGACTTAATAGACATGTTCCAAAAAGTTTTCTGGAAAATTGGGTCTGAATTAACTATTGACATGCTAAAATTAAATTTTTATGAGTGTGTAATTTTGTAGTTACAGACTTATGGTGGTAGAAAATGTGATTTATGTGCTGAACTAGAATAACCAAGAAAAAAAAATTAGATTTTAAATGGAAAAGAAAAACACTACAAAATGTAGAATGATTGAAGTAATCATTAAAATTTTTGTAAAAGCTTAAATTTTAAAATACAAATTATGCTTAATCTAACAAGGCAAAATACTAAAAAAAAATTCTATAATTATTTTTAGATTGGTTCTCTTATATTGAAGGATAAAGTTAAAAAATGATTACAAAGAAAATTAAAAAAAATATTTTTTTAAAAATCATGCCACTTGAATATTTTTTTTCATATTATTGTCTCCCAAAATGTGTCCCATTTTAATTGAAATGAGTTATCAAAAGATGTATGATAGACTTTATAGAGTAATTATATTAAAAATATTAGGATTATTATTGACAGTAGTCATTATTTAAAATTTGACTTATGAACATGTCTGTTTTACTTATTTTTAGAATAAAAGGTATTTATTTAATTTTTTTCTAATGTTATAGTATATTTATTTTCAATGAATTTTTTGTCTTCAATAGCTATATTTTTTGTAGCCGTATACTTTTTAGTTTTCATTAATTATATGTGCCGTGATATTTTTGTTTGAAGTAAAAAGTTATTTTATATTTATAGTGCAGGAACACATTTTTATTATAAGAATGTTATTTGACAACCAGATTTAAAACAAGTTTTTTTTTTTTTTTTTTTTTTTTTTTTTTAGAATAGTGCATGTTTTTTCTTACTATTGTATTGATTTCATTTTCTTCATAAGACTTTTAGATATTCAATCTAGATGTTCAATGTATAACATATCCATTTTAAATAAACAAATCTAGATATTTTTATCTTTATACTTTCATGAAGATAATTTACAAAAAGTATCTTATTATAAAATGTCTGAAAAAAATTTGAAATTATTTTATCTAATGTAATAATTAAATTGATTTAAGAGATAAATCCCTGCAATCATTTTATGAAATCTATTTTCAAGTTAAGAAATAATCATTTTTTTCTTTAAATTTTTAATTTAAGTCATAGAATTTTTTACATAACAGTTTGAATACTTAAATAAATATGTTGAACATTAAAAATATGACTTTAAGCAACTTTCATAAAAAAAAAAAAAAATATTTTTAAATTGTTAATTATTGTCAGATATTTTTTCAATTGGAGTTTTTGAAATTAAAGAAACAATATAAAAAGTAGCATTCCATACCTAGTTTCACATTTAAAAAAAAATGTCTGTATTTGATTAACATTATTTTGAATGGTAATATTTATACTTTTATTAATTATTTTAGAAAAGGAGTTCAAGTATATATGTTTGAATTTTCATTTGTTTATTTATTTTATGTAGTGTATTTGAAAAGTGCAATCATTTATTTATTTCATCTTATTTTGTGTAATCTAATAGTTATAGACCAATTTTTTAAAATACTTTTTTTTACATTACTTATCATATGTTATCCTTTTAAATATTTGCTTCTTTTCTGTAAGCAAAGGGGATAAACTTAGAATTCTAAAGACAACCTATTATATTATTTTTATTATATTATACAACCTATATATTAATTACTAAATTTTTTAAAGGTTATATAGTTTCTTTGAGATATCTAGAGCATGTTATTTATTTGGTTAGTGTTTTCATCACTACTTGCATTAAATAATCTGAGTTGAAATGTGTTCACATTAAGCACTGTGTATTGCATTGTGAAGTTTTCTGTTATAAGAAATCTTTATATCATGCTTTTACTTTTTTTTTTTTTCATTTACTACCTCATATTTGAATTTTATTAAACCTGCTTAAATATTTTTACTTGCAGGTACTTATTACTTTACTACTTAAATAAATACAAATACATGTTTTACTAACATGCTTTACTTATTGAACAAAGAACATTTTTTTTTTAATTTGAAAGTAATCAAATACATTTTTCAGCTTTATTTATTGTATTTACATTCAATACATATCTTATTGGCAAAAAATATGTGTTGAAAATTAGTTATTTGATTTATGCATATTTTATTTAAATAATAATAATTTTGTTGTATTTATTATATAGTTTTTAAGAATAGTCTATGATTAACATTCTCTCTGAAATTCAAGTTCATTTATTTTTATTCTCTAAGTATTATTTGCTGCTTTTTCAAATTTTTGATTTTTTTATAATGATGTGTGCAATATATTGATTTCAAAGATATGGTACTTAATATATGCAAAAGAGAAGAAAAAAAAAAATCCTCATAATAGGAATTTGAAGTTGGTTCAGAAATTTAAATTTTATAGAAATACAATTAATTAAAAAAAATAAAATGTAACATATGCAATGTGATTTTCATTTAAATTTAGTCAAGCTAAATTGTAATTTCTATATTGTATCAATCTTTATAGATTGGATCCTAGTAATTTTCTGAGAAAAAGAAAAGATTGGCATTTTATGAAATGTTTAAAAATAATAAATTCTTTCAATAGATGATTTTATTATTGTATCTGTGATATTCTGTCTAGTCAGAATGAATCTCTTCAATCTAGTGAGAGTTTTATGTTTTAATCTTTTCAGTGTATTTTCTTATGGAATTAGAATAAAAGCATAATAAATGTATTTTGTTCCTTATTTTATTTCCTGTATTTTTAATGAATTATATTTTGAATTTGTTCCATATTCTCAGCTTTGATTTTGTATAGTATTAATAAAAAAATAGTATTTATAGCAGTAGAAAAAGCTAAGAAAGTAGTGTTTATGCTATGGTCATTGTGAATAGTAGGTTATTATTAATACTAACCGGTCATTATTAATAATAACAAAACCTGTTAGTATTAATAATTATTAACAATAACCGGTTCATTATTAATAATAATCAAACCAATTGGTATTAATAATAATCGATTATTCACATTGACCATGAAGAGGGTTGATTAATCCACAAATATTATTTATCATAATCTGACTCTATGCAAGGGTTTGGAAGCAATCGCTCTACATTTATTATCAAAAATGTAACTTTATTTTACAACCAACAATATCGCGCCTTGTCGCTAAGACCTACTCTGCATATATTCTTCCCGCTCTCTGCGAGGCAGGAAATGCTGAGTCATGCAGCTCCTCAATGCGATTGGATGATTAATTGAGATGAAACACACGTCACACTTTGGCGCGATCTCTTCGAGAATTGGAACAATCGCTATAACCATAACTCGCATATTATAAATGAAATTCCCTATTTTTTTTTTTTTTAGGAACTTTACTGTTAAAATAATAATGCAACATAGTTTTCATAGAATTTTGCCTCTTTCTGCAAAAATGCATAAGAATAACTGGCAATAGTAGTCACCCCAGAACTTTCTCGCATGAAGTCTAATAAAGGTGAAGAACCTCTGAAAAACATTGTGGTCTTTGGATAAGACAAAGAATGCCTTACAATGGCAATGACATATAATAGTTGTGCAATAACCTTTTGACTTTGGCGAGAATTTAGCATTTTTACTGAATATATCGTGTTATACTTGGTGAGATTTTTTTTTTTTTTGGAAATTAATACCTGGCATGCAGTTAATAGTATTTGAAAATCGAATTTTTGTTTAGACCGATTTGTGTTGTTTTCCCACCAATTAAAATAAAAATTCCACGCAAAATTACATTTAAAGTCACAAACTCTCATACCAAATTTGATGTACGCAAATCTTCCGTTTTTTTTTTTTTTTTTTTTTTTAATTATCATGTTTACATATTTCTGAAAAATACATACTGACGGAGAGTCAATCCCTTGTTAGATTTGACTCAAAATTTGAAAGGTATTTGTTCGGTAAATATCATAATCTAAATCTGTTAATAGACATTTAGCAGACGATTCCTTTTCAGACATTTTATAACTGCTACTATTTTTATTTTGTTAAAATATTATTAAAAAGTAAAAGCAAACGATTTTTTCTTTGATAAACATATTTTGTTAATATTATTTCGTTTATTTTTTGTATAATAACTGAGGATCAATTGTAAACCTTCTGGAATCTGGCAATTTTTGTAAGATACGTTATGTTGAAAGAACAAATAAGCCGATGGAATTCTAAATTGCTTGGAGTATTACTTTAGCTTTAAGAATTTAATATGCTCTTGCAAGCTATATTTTAAAGCTTAAGAAAACGGGTAGTTTTCTAGAAAGCATGCAAAAGTATATATACTATAGATGTCAATACTTTGCATCGAATGTTATCTATCTAGCTCTCTTCGTTTTGTAGTTATCGTGTTAAATTATATTCGCAGAGCCGAACAGACAGACTTCCTCTGAGTAGATTTTGCTGAAAATGTGATAGAAGCCTACAAATGTTTCCTAAGCACCGTATCCCAAATTTCATCCGTCAAGATCAAAGCATTTTTGTCACAGACAAACGGAATGACGAGCAGATAGACATAATTCTAAAAATTTGTTTTTTGGACTTTGTCACAAAGAAATATACATTTTTTTAAATATGTTTTTCGAAACTCACAAACTCAAAAATTCCATACACAAAAATGCAGCACTTCTTTCAATTCTACAAAATTCCTTATATTTACTATTAACATGTAAAGTTTCTTCAAGTTGTAGAAATTTTACACATTATAAATGTTAGTGTCGGTTGATGTCCAACATACAACATTTTACAAGCACAAATTAATAATTTACTTCAAATTTCTAATATTTTCTTGATCTATATTTAGTTGTTTGGTTTTGTAGCTCAAGAACCAAATTTAATTAATGATTAACACAATATTTCACAAAAATTCCATACCCAAACATGGAACACTTCTTCCCATTACAGGAAATTTTATTTACTATTAATTTACAGAGTTACTTCATATTGCATTAATTTTAAACCTCATTATAAATGTTAGTGTTAGCTAATATTCAATAAACAACAATTTACAAGCACAAACTTACTTCTTATTTAATAACTTACTTCAAGTTTCTAATATTTTCATAATTTATGTTTAGTGAGGTTTAGATTTGTGGCAAAATAACCAAATTTGATCTATGATTAACTCTGAATATTTGAAAAATATGTTTCACAAAAATTCCATGCACAAAAATACAACACTTCTTTTACTTATACGAAATCTTATTATTAACTTACAAAGTTACTTTATTATTATTAACTTACAAAGTTACTTTATGGTGTAGAAATTTTATACCTTATTACAAATGTTAGTGTTAGCTAATGTCCAATTGATAACATTTTACAAGCACAAATTAACAATTTACTTCAAATTTCTAATTTTTTTTAAAATTTATGATTAGTTTGGTTTTGTTTCATGGCACAAGAACCAAATTTGATCTATGATTAACTCTGAATATTTTACAAAAACTCCATACCTAAAAATGTAAACACTACTTTCAATTATACAAAATTTCTTTAGACAAATATTTTTTTAATTATTATTTTCCCCTCTTTATTTTTAGGAGAAAAGAAAAACAACTATGCAAAACAATTTATTTACAAAGACCTTCATTAAATAATATTTTAGAAATACAAAGTAAAATAATAATTTACTTGAAATTTTTTACTGAATTTTCTGTAATGACTTATACACCCAAGCAAAATCCTGAAACTATGACTTATAATTTAGAAGAATAAATAATATTGACACAAAGTAATTTATAAAAAATTTATTTAAACTTTATTTATTATGTAATACTTGAAGAGTTTGAAATTTCTAAAAATCCACACACATTTATATAAATATTCTATATATGTATAACTGAATCTTCAGCTACATATAAAAAATTATACATTTATTTATACATTTCATTTTTCCTTTTTGGTGAACCTAGAAAACAATTATAATAGTAATTGAGATTTCGCTTCATTTAAAAGTACAAATAAAACATTTGTTGACAAGTGGACATGAGTAATTAACAAGCAAAAGTCTTATAGAACTTCATAAGCATAATATTTTTGTTCTGATACTGGACTGTGTAAGCAAACTTTATAATAATGTTTAGGATAATAAAGAAAAAAAAAAAAAAAACTCATACTAATGGGAGTAAAATTTATGTTACTGTTATATGAAATGCGAAATACTTTGAAACTATTCATATAAGAGAACTCAAAAGTGCCTGCATAATCTCAAGTTTTAAAGTTTTTTTTTTTTTTGAAGTTTAAAATAAATACATTCTGCTAAACTTTTTTTTAGCCTCATGTCAAAATAAAAATAATTACACAAATGTTATTTCAATACCAAAATATAAAAATGTTATTTAATACTTTATTAAACTTCTTTCATAGAAAAATTGTAAATGAAAAGGAAAATTAACTAAGCTAAATAGAATTAAAATCACTTGAATTGTCAGTCTGAAAAAATAATGAGGTTGCCATTAAAAAAATTTATTCAAATTATATAGAAAAATAAAATTTGTACAAAACAAAATTTATGCCTTTCTAATTAAGGCAAATAAGTTTTCAGATAAAAAAATCAGAAATTAAAATTTACCTACTTGTCATTCAAGCCTATCACATTGCAACATTTTGAAGTTTTACTACATTTTTCACGTAAAGACATTACATATTTTGGCACTTAAACACATACATCTGATAAATCCTTGATTGCTTCCACTGCTCTGAGTAATTGCAACTGACCAGAGAGAAATTTTCTGATTTGGAATATCTTCAATTCTAAACAAGTTCTTAGGATATAAAGTGAATTGGGACATATAATTGTTTTAAATTTCCTTCTGATGTTCCAAGTAGGTAGAAACCATACTCCGTCACATTAATTATAACTTCCAATATTTTGCTCTTTCTTGAAGTCAGGAATAGAAACTTGCACAGTAGTTTCCAAAAAAATATTGAGAAATTTTTTTTTGTTTATATTTATAGATCAATTTTAAAATTTATTTTATTTTTAATTGCATTTTCAGTTTTGAAACAAAGGTTGCACAAAATTTTTATTTCATTGAATGAGAGATGTATTTCATACTTTGCCAGGTTGTCATTTGGCATTTTATAGAATGCTTAGAAAATGTATGAAATACAAATTGTTTCATACATTACTGGCTTGTTTTAGGCATTATATACAATGCTTGGGCATTCTATAGAATACTGGATTTCATATTTTGCTGGTAATACATATAAAGAATTATACATATACTTTTCTTCAAGTTCACTCTTCATTTTGCAGATTTGATGAACCTAAAAAACATATTCCTTAATTAGAATAATGATTGAGCTTTCACTTCTTTTAAAAGTGCAAATAAAATATTTGTTGACAATTGGAGATATGTAATTAAGGAGTAAAATAGATATATAGAACTTCATAAGCTTGATAATGTTTTCAATCTGATAAAACTATATAGGCAAATATTATAATAATGTTTAGGACAATAGAGAAAAATAATATAAACTAATGGGTGTAAAATTTATGTTACTATTTTATGAAAGGTGAAATAAACTATTCACATAAGAGTATTCAAATATAACTACATAATTGCAAGTTTTAAAGATTTTTTTTTTTTTTTTTTTTGAAATTTACAATAAATATATTCTGCTAATCTATTTTTTTAGCTTTATGTCGAAATAAAAATAATAACACAAATGTTATTGCAAAACCAAAACATAAGAACGTAATTTAATATTTTTTTTTAAACATTTTTCATTAGAAATTGTTGTTAACAAAAGGAAAGGCACTGTAAATGAAATGGAAAAATATCTGCAATAATTTAAGAACAGACACACACAAAAAAAAAAAGGTAGGAAATAAAATCACTTGAAAAGAATACAAACAAGAAAAGAAATGATAATCGTAGCTTACGCCTAACGCTAATAATATCACGTGCAACTCCATGTTAAGCAACGAGTTCGAACGGCTTCAACAAAAATAATCTTTTTTATTCACTATTTAGAATAAATAATATATTATTTACAAATATATAATAATAAAAACTTTACACTTACCAAGTTTCTTGAAATGACAGTATGCGTTGCTGGTTGAATTTCAAAATCCAATACACGCCAGGTGATTCATGGGAAATTTCTAAAATATGTTCGCATAGCGCCACCTAGGAAAAGCAACTTTCCCGACATCGAGGCGACTATGGGCCGATTGCTTTGAGCCGGTCTTTTTCACTAAGTCGCCGTAGGAGTTCGCCCCGATGAAAAAGCGATCTTCAGAGGCGACAGAAAAAAATATGGTCAAAATCCGATGTCGCGCCAATGCAAAGGTGACATTGGCAAAATACGGGCGGCGTATATCAGATGGCTGCGATGCTTGGCCAATCGTTTAGCGACTTCTCTTGCTGCTTGGGAAGGCATCTAAAACATAGAGTTTCGTAAAAACTCAAGTTCGAATTTTTTGACGATTATTATACTTTCTTTATACTTTATATAAGAGAGAGCAAAAAAAAAGGAACAGAAGATATTTGGAAAAAAATGGCGATGAACAAGCAGACTTAGTTGAAATCAATTGCAAGCAAGAAATAAAAAATGCTGAACAGAAAAAGAAACAACTAAATGCTTCGTTTGCATATTACATTCAGATGCGTATATGCAGAGTACAAGTAATCCTGCCGGCGTCCTGGCATAAGGGTAGCGCGATTCCTCGTGACCTGGGCGTCCTGGGTTTGAGTCCCGGTTCGGGCATGGTTGTACTTCATCTGTTCTTCTGTGAGATGTGTGAATGTCCCCCCC
The DNA here is from genome assembly GCF_947563725.1 of Argiope bruennichi. Lineage (NCBI taxonomy): Eukaryota > Metazoa > Arthropoda > Arachnida > Araneae > Araneidae > Argiope > Argiope bruennichi. The sequence continues at coordinate 49,022,253 of NC_079157.1, forward strand.
CCGCAAAAAGGGGTTGTGCAAGCGAATGTGATGCGTAAGTAGCTAAGATGTACTCTTGGCCCTAGTTGGCGCTACTAAAACAAGAGACGCTCCCTTGGCTTAAAATCTCTGACGTCGTTAGCGAGCTTGTCCATGGCAAGTGCCATAATAATCAACAACAACAAGAAATCCTTCTTTACTTTCTCGTATACGTAGTATAGCGAAAATATAGTAATCGTCAAAAATTTCTAACTAGAGATTTTGTTGAACCTCCACTTTTTAGATCTCCTTGAGTTAGAAAAACACATTTTTGGGAAACGTCTGTCCATCTGGTTGTCTGTCTTTAAGAAAGATAACTCTAAAACGCTTTGAGCTAGACTAATGACATTTTGTATATGCTCTTTATACCAAATTTGTAGATTTCTATCATATTTTGAGCAAAATCCGCTCAGAGAAGATCTGTCTGTTCCAGCAGTATAATTTAACACGATAAATACAAAACGAAGAGAGCTATATTGGTAAAATTCGATACACAGAATTAACATCTATAATGTAGACATCTATCAAGTTTTATGCCGAATCCAACAAGGTGTTGATCGTCTGTCGGTCTTTTTTTTTTTTTTTTTTTCAGAAACATGCATACGCGATAACTCATAAACTTAATGATTTGAATATGTAAAGTTTGGTATGGAATTTTGTGACTACAAGTATAGTTTTGTATCAAATTTTAGTTTCAGTCGTTTGGGAAAAAGGCGTCTAAAACATTAATTCGATTTTCAGATTCTATTAACCACATGTCAGAGATAATTCACCAAGAATCACACGATAGATTCAGTGAAAATGCTAAATTCACGTCAAAGTATTTCGCAATTGTTAGCCTTGCTGTGCAAGGCATTCTTGGAATAATACTTTTATTGCGAGAAAGTTTTAGGGGGACCATTCCTACTGTTTTTTTGTTGTTGTTGTTGTTGCTTTCGGAAACAGAATTCACAATGTTGTTAATTTCCATCACCATGTTTCTTTAAATTTAAGCAAACAGCTGATTTCACGGGATTATATTTTGCTGCTACAAAATTCAATATACTCAGTGCTAAAAAAATGTTTTTTTACTTTTTTGCAAAATAAGAGATATTGAAAGCTAAATGCCAAGTGATGGTACTTTGATATGAAATTAGATATTAGCACATAGTCTAGTAGCATCAAGACTAAATGCTCTTGAAAATTACTTTCTTACTTTGAAATCTCTTGAAAATGCATTAAAATTAAATGCAAATTCCAAATAAAACGTAATGAAAAATAATAAATGAAAAAAATAATTTGGACCCCAATTTTTTTTTTTTTTTTTCTCTTTTACTCCAGTTGGGGTTCATGATCCATAATTTAAAAATCCTTGATCTATAAAACTGATTAATGATAGTGTGTCCCCCACACTGTAAACATATACTTATGCTAGAGGGGGAACTGGATTAATTAATAGGAAAACTAGGCAATAACCTAGAAGCCAAAAGGTTTCCAGATTTTTCTTGTGATATTTTCAGAGAAATTTAATTTACAAGGGTTATGCACTCAAACTTGTTGAAATAAAATTAAATATTGTTTAAATTTTAGAACAGCATTTCCCCCGAATTTTGCAAATCTTTTGTATTGTCAAGTAGTGAAAAAGCAGAAAAATGGTTTATAAATAGTTTTTATTTTAGAAAATTAATTTAAAATAATATTATCATAAGACAGATAAAAACTCTAGAAAATCATCATAAATAAAAATGAATATCAACTTTTAGAAGAATTACTGAAGAATTATGGTATGACAGAAGAATCGTCTGCCATTCAATTAACTTCCTTTCTTTATCGCTATTTATTTGCATATTGTCATACTCGTGACAATACTACGTAGAGATGCATAATCCACGATTTTCTGAATAACAGATAATTTTACTATAGTTATTTTTAAATATTTGTTCCAGATATCTATTATTTGAATCATACTAATTATAAATTATTAATTAGATTAAATATAAAATTTATTAACTGTAATTAATACTTAATTTGCTAATTTAAGTAACGTGTGATTGACTTAATTGATCTACTTCAGCTTAATCTTTAATTTTTTTTTGAAATCTATTTATTTAAGTTATTTATTGGAATAAAGCATTTTCTGAAAAAGCTGAATGAAAAAAAAGTGTTATTTCTTTAAATTTTTCGCTTTAGTTCTATATTCTGCCAACAAATGGCGCCAGCAGAATGAATACCATTAGAAGGTCATGTCACAGGCAATTAGAAATAATCTTTATGGGATATAGCATCATCAAGTCACCGCTCCATTCAGTAGAGATGTATAATCCATGATTTTTTAAATAACAAATAATTTTGCTGTTGTTATTTTTAAATATTTGTTCCAAATATCTGTTATTTCATTCATATTATTAATTAAAAAGTATTACTTAGTATTAAAAAATACTTAATTTACTAATTTAAGTAACGTGTGATTGAATTAATTTATCTATTTCAGCTTACTTCCTAAATTTTATTTTTTTTAAACTATTTGTTTTATTTCTTTATTGGAGTAAACCCTTTTCTGGAAAATTTGAATTAAATATATATGTCATTTCTTTAAAATGTTTACTTTAGTTCTATATTCTACCAATAGATGGCGCCAGCAGTAAACTGAATATATGCAATCAGTCATGTCACAAGCAATTAAAAATTATTTGTATGGAATAGCGCATCATCAAATGCGAGCATCGAAAGGCAAGGTCACTCTCATGAAGTGGAACGGCTACTTCACATTTTACAGTGAAGTTACTGCTCCGATAAATTTCAGTGATATGATAATTCCAAGAATAACCGGTCCGTTCACTTTTCAACCCATTCACAGATTTCTCCTTTTCTGTTTTGTTCGAGAGCTTTCATTGGACAGATCGTATCGATTGTTTCTTTCTATCAGGATCCAAAACCTGTAATCAAAATATCATCATAAGATCGTATCAAGGATTTGAATCACACCCCTATTTGAAAAGTATTGATCACTGGTATTATGATATTGGTTATGTAATAACCGCTCGTAAAATATTCGTCATCCCTAATACTACTTTGCTTCATGATTTTAATAACATATATTGTTTTATAACTAAAAAACTATTTGGTCCTATAATCTAATGCGTTTAGATTTTATTAGAAAAATTGTGTCATTTTTTTTATTGTTATTTCGTTTAAAATTATTTTTAAATTTGAATTTTTTAAAGGACGATATACTTTTTAAAAAAGCGACTTGAAATTAAATATTTTGTTATGTCAGTTTTATCAAAATCTATAATTTAAAATAATTTATGTTGAGATTAAATTTAAAATCAATAAATAATCTGGTTTTAGAAATTAGGAAGGGAAATGGTGGCCCTGAGATTTATATTGCCTAAGGGTTCCCAGAGGACTTAATTCGGCCCTGGTAACAGCAGCATTCTATGTTTGGCTATTTGATAAACATAGTGAAGAAAATCAAATATGCAAGTTGGACCTCTTTTCTTTACTCGATTAAGTCCAAAATTCGATAGAGATGTACAATTTTAGATTCACATTCTCATAAATCTGTAGTCCATTTCTATTTTGAGTAACAACATTGATACACATACGAATACTCTGAATGACTGAAAAACATCCAATAATTTTTACGGATTTAATCTAAAATTTATTCACGTTGCAATTCTGATGATGACACCAGTATATCAAATTTTTATCCCCGAACATAAATAATGCACTCAAACGGACACAGAACTATAATTCGAAACATATATTTTCGAAGCGGAGTAAAACCTGAGATACATCAAATTCTCGTTGTTAAATTCTTTGGCGATTACGTTTTTTTTGTGGAATACAAAGAGAAGTTTACAAAGAGAAGGCACAAATTATAATTTAGAAAAGTACATTCTATTTTGTTTATGTACTGCAAAAAGTATTGGAGCAAATTCGTAACCTTATTGATTGTCACAGGCGATTTGTTTGTATTATTATGGATTCGTAAAGTTGCATCCCAGTGCAGTAAATTTCCTGGCAAGAGAGGACTTTACATTTAATTATGAATTCCGAGCCAATGACTTTTGACGTTGTTGTACTCCGTTCATGTTGCGTTATCGCTAAGATTCCAGAATCAGCAAGAATCTTAGCGATAACCTTTTTAGGATGCGAGTAATAGATATTTTTCCAGAACCTTCTTTGCCTGTTAGGGAAACTATAAAAAGCCGGGAGATGGGTGGGAAGTCAGTTAGTATTAAAGCCAGTAGTCAGTTGAGTTCAGTTTAATAGAATAATTGTGCGAGTTCTCTCTGAGCGCTTTGTGCTCTTAGTGATATCTGTAACAGATTCGCTGCTTGTACGCTGCCATTTACTGCAAATGTTGTTTTTGAGTACATTTTGTCTGAATTTTGTACTTTCGTATAGAATAAAGCGCCATTACTGGTTAGTGAGTCGTCAGACTGTTTCCCCATGCATCCACTGTATTCAACTTTGATTTTGTGGTGAATAGCATATAAGCCAGTTAACAGTTCTGCTACCCGAACAATTGTTTTGGTATCATGGTCATGTTACTGGACTGCGAACCATAACGTCCAAGGTTCTATCCCCGCGCATAAACCGCAACCAAAGTCGTCAGACTGACTTGACGCAGCAATCAAAGTCGCCAGACTCACTTGGCGTATCAGCATCAGCAACCACTCACTCATACACACACTCGCTACTCAAACTGGGTACAGGCGCATTAGAATCAACAGCTAAATACATCACCACTCAACAGCCATATCGTTCGTCTCACCTCCGACTCACTGGAGGGAGAGTCTGTGGTGACTAGCATATAAGCCAGTTAACAGGTCTGTTACCCGAGAAACTGTTTTGGTATCATGGTCATGTTAGTGGACTGCGAACCATAAGGTCCCAGGTTCTATCCTCGCGCATCACAGACCGCTAAAATTTTCTGATTCAATTATATAAGAGCGAGAATTAAAAAGCGCAGTCAACAAGGTAAAAGAAAATTTCATATGTGAAAGTGACACCAATATTTTATACCTTGTTCGAATTATAGTAGACTCAAATAGGCAAAAGGGAAGAGGCACAAAATATATACTCAATTTTTCACCAATATACGATGACGCTAAACTCAAAGCGCGCTTTATATATAAATGTATATGAAAGAGTATGATTACATCTGATTATTAAGCATTCTATCATGAACATGTTATAGTAAAATGGAATTTAAAGTGTGCAAAATGACTAAATTCTTTAGTGCATTCTTTCTTAGTGTAAAGAGAATTTTTATGACCTATAATTCTCAACAAATAATACGAAACCCATAAAATGGTCATCAAAGACGGATAGATTTTAATATGTTCGTGCATTTTTATTTATTTATTTTTGCTGATTTATTAAATAAATATGTATGAGCTAATTCTTTCCAGATTCTAAAATCTTGAATCGCACAGCAATTTTTTATTTAAGAAAATAAAAGCTCTTCAGAAAAATATTACGAACTTCTTTTGAGATTCCCCTCATTTTAATGCATTAAATTTCTTTCAAGAAATATGGCCCTGTACTTGGAAAAGGATTTCGATCTTCTTAAGACGTATTTCCAGAATCATTAGGGACAGAAGAGCCGTTCATGTTGCCAAAGGAAATATTTTTTTATGATTGATATTCTATTCTGGATTCTAGGTCGTTTTAAGACTAGGCGGGAGATTAATGTTCCATTTAAATCGCTCCTGGAAACGAATGTTTGAATCATATCCTTTCAGTTTATTCGAGATTTTCAGAACTATTAAAGAAAATGTATGTTGCTAGTAATAGTGGCGAAATTTGGGGATAAAAGAGTATAGCGGGCCTTACAAGAGGGCATCAATTTTGTAGGGTCCAGTAAAGACAAAATAGTAATGGAGATTTTTCGCTATTTTAGTCAAATAGGACGACAGACAGACAAAAAAAAATATTTAACACTTGTTATGCAACTTTATACTTGAAATGGTTGCTGGCTACTAGAAAATTCATTAATACTTTGCATTAAAACTTTAAGAAAGTAATAATTTTTTTTCGGTGTTACGTGTTTTTGAATATTTGACTAGTTTACTGCTAGAAAATTCATTAATACTTTGCACAGATTAACTTTAAGAAAAATATCATTTTTTTTTCGGTGTTACAGGGTTTTATATTTTTGAAAAAAATTTAAAATAATTTAAAATATTTTATAAATAATTTAATAATTTAAATAATAATAAAATAATTTAAAATATTTTATTAAATATTTTTCCACACGAAAAAAAGAATGCTTAGATGATTCCCCTATTATATATATATATTTTTTCATATTACCATAAACATACACACTGACAACAAATATAACGTCTACAATAAACTGTATTTTATTTTCAATAAAAAGTGTAAATACAGGAAAAGTATGTTTCATACATCCAGAATTGCCCGATTTCTTTCGTGTACAATGGAATGTAAAACTCATCCACTTCGATTGCAATTTGATATACGCGGCCATAATCAAACCCGCATGTTTTAATTTTTCTGCTAAAAGATTTCCCAAAATATTAGCTTTCTCTGTAACACATGGAGTTTCAAAATGCATATTACAGAACATATATATCAAACATATTGTAAATAACAAACTTCAGTCAGGAAATTATTCGAAATGCCTTCCCATGAATTATGTTATCTAATTAAATGTGTATTTCTCATGCAGATGTTCTGAATATGTTTTATGTTACTGAAGATTCCATATATAATTAAAGAGAAAAAAATTGAATTTATGTGTTGGCCTTTCATTGAAAGCATTCATATAATTATATGTTCATATTGTAAAATAAGTCATATGTATTAAGTAGAAAATTAGCTAATGCTCTGCAATTTAGAGATAAAAATGTCAAATGATTTATATTTTTATTAAAAAATATTTATATAATGCTAGTCTAAAAATGTTGAAATGGAAATCTGGATACATACAATATTGAATTAAATTTAAATGTATACAGTGAAAGCAATATATATAATTTATTAATTGGTTTTGAACAATAAATTTCATAATTCAACTAATTAATTCTGACTCGCTTATATCCAGTGTTTCGAATATATTAATATCTCATTTAGAAGTAACATAAGAGTTATGTTGGGATAAATGATTTAAAACGCGGTCAGATAACGAGGACAAAATCTGGACTGATATCCTTTTCTCCAAACTTCTGCATCAAATTGGTATGAGGACCTCTTAACTTTCGGCATGGCGGCTGGCCTATGCACGAGTTCACGTACATGATGGATTTTTAGTAGAGTTTTTCGGTTTACTTGGGCAAGGAGTTTTTTTTGTGGGTGGGGGAGTTTCGAAGCCTTATCTTTAAATCATTGCCCAACTCCCTCTCTCTCTCCCTTTTTTTTTGGGGGGGGGAGGGTCGAAAGATTCGTTATGTTATGAAAACTTCAGCTATAAATTAATCTTTTAGCTGTTTTATTTGCTTTTCTATACTTATTGCGCGTAACCTTCCACTTTAGAAATGCATTATTTATTGATTGCATGGTCCATCCAATGCTTGAGATGTTTGTAGATTTTTCGTCATTTTAAGATAGAATTATGGATCTTATGAAGGATTTTGTTTCAGTCTTCAAGTTTAAAAGTAGAATAAAATAGCGGTCATGTATGCTAAGGGATTTAAAATAAAAATTCTTCTCATTATGAAATTTATACGTTATGGCCGTTGCAAGTTCGTGTAAGCTCTCTCGCGATTTTATTTTGCATGAAAATGACATAAAATAATTATAATATGTTGAGTAGTATATCGGTTTTTGTAAATTTTCATATTATGTTAAAGATAAAAAATCAGAATTAAAAAAAAAAAAGATGCGTAAAAATGAAAACACTGGAGAGATTCCTTTTGCTCGTTTTATGTATTTTGCTTTGTAGAAATGCTACATTACATAATTTTAAAAAGGAAAGAAATGGTTCCTAAGTTTTTCATAGATAAATAAAATAAGCATCTTCAGTCTTTTGTATTTATTTATACTACGATTCCTCGAAATATTACTGGCAGATATTTTTATTAAAAGGCCACGAACTGTCCAAAAACTATCAAATTTTAAGTTTTAATAACTTGAAATATTTAATAAGAATAATGAAATTGATTTGATTTGCAACTATGAGATCGAAAGTATAGTAACAAATATGAATTTTTAGGTTATAGTATTTTACAAATCGTATATTTTTCTCCAAAAAATAACAACCTATTATTATTTGTTTTATTCACCATTTTGATAAATTCATGTAAGATAAAACATACAATGAACATCTATACACAATGAATACATTACATAAAAACAGACTTCTTTTCTAAAGTTGTAATAATACTTCTAGTAATATGTATTTTGAAAAGTTTTCAAAACTTTTTAGCTTAACTCTTTGCATGATTTTTCTTAAAATGTTCTCTAGTATGCATTTAATATTGTTTGAAAGAGATAAGTTTTTTTTAGTAAAGCTCAAAAAATTCACTAGTTTAATTTTTTAAAGATAGTAAATGGTAAATAATATTAAAAGAAAACGGATGAACTAGTTTTAGAATGGTATTATTTATAATGGAATCATAGTTGTAGGTATCAAAATAAGCTAAGAGCTAATCAGCCAGTTTTCGGATTTTCTAAAATTTCAAGTATTGCTTTCATGGATTTTAAATTTGTAATTGAAAATGAGAATTTCTTTTATATAACTTTTTTTTACATTAAAATGGATGATTCACAGTAATTTTCAATCGTCTACTCCATAGATGTGCATTCGTACATTTGTATAATTGAATGCATATCTTCTATTCAAATGCTACAGCTATACTTGATGTAATCGTTAGTTAGATAAGCATTTATCATAATAATATTAAAAAATATAAAATTAGCAAATATTTATATACTCTCGCACTATTTCACATCATCTGCCATGCATAATATTTTAATCCAATGCAAAATACACAGTTTTCAATGCGAGTTCGCAAATTGTACAGACTAAGTCTATGGCAAAGGATACCGACGTGCTCTGATTGGTTTAAGCCTTGGGAATCCTTTTGCCAAAAAGATGCCATACCGAAATATATTTTTACAAAAATAAATAAAATTTGTGGATTTATCCCCCCCCCTATTTTTTACGGTTTACATGTAATATTAATCTAGAACACATATACAGCGGAAAAGATCAAATCCTGAAACCTAAATTCAGGAAATATAAAAATTACAATTTATTGAAAATAATTTTCTTGTGTGTTTCTTCTTAATATTATTTTGATATAACTAAAAAAAATTAGCTACGAAATCACATATTCCGTTAAAGCTTACATATTTATACGTTTTGGGCATTAAGTAATCATCTCCCCATATGTAGTTGATGGGAAAGTAACAAATGCTCAGTAACAATTTTCAATGACTGCATAAATTATCTAATAAAGGCACGAAAATCATAGAAAAATAAGAATTATTTAATTGCTGCATCATATGTTTAGTAATTACTTTCATATAGTTTTTATACTTCTGTGCATAAACAACATTAGTTACTTGTATTACTAGTATCATTAGTAATATTTATTATTATTATTATTAATTAGTATTAGTAGTATTACTACTAATATTTAGAGAAAACAATTATATTAATAAAAATTAGACCGTGTTGATATTCACTCGTATCTTCCATAAAACTAATGAAAGGTACAAGGTTTGAACCAAATAAGTGAAAACTAGACTATTATGAGTGCAAAACATTACCAAAAGGATGCCAAGATAAATCAGAGCACGTCGGTATCCTTTACCATAGACTTAGTCTATACAATTTGCGAACTCGCGTTTTCAATGATAGCATAATTTTAACATGCTTCAAAAAAAAAATTCAGTGAATTGTGACAACATTTGTTTCAAAATCATAGTTCAGCTAATCATTTCGGAAATCGTTGCGGTTTTTTATCCTTTGAAAACCCACTAAAGAGGCGATTCATGGTAAAAAAATGATAATTTAATGATTATTGAAAAGATTTTATATACTATGACTTCTTTTCATCTAATTTTGGTAGTAATTTTTTTTTTTGTTCCATGAAGTCAATATTTGTTCAATTGTGTCAGTTTAATTTTAGTAAACCATTGCCTATATCGTAGCATGGTATAAGTCAACATATATTTAAATGTTATACGGCATACGCAGAACTGAATTGGCATCGATATACATATATCTATATATATATAGAAATATAACATCAACAACGCGAGGTAATATGATTTGTGAAATGATATAAGATTTACACAATTTGTACTGAAGAGAATTACCAGCGCCTTTCTGATATTTTCATTGAGAATTGACAACGAAAGTGTGGTGCGAATCACAGATGGCCGAAAATGAATCGCCACTTGATCTCTTAAATTGTAAGGTGACCATTCGTTTTTAGCCACATAAGCGCAATTTGATGAAATGAGATCTGCAGTTTCGGCTAAGATATTCCCAGGTTTTCTGTCAGTCAGTGGATGATTATGAAGGTCACTTGGTGCTAGTGTTCTCGAGCCATTGGACGATGTGTGCGTAGTTGGTGTCCATCCACCGGACATTCGCTTCAGCGTTCTCGATGGTCTGCTCGAAGGCTCTCTTAGCTGTACCCAAATTATTCTTGTGTTTCTCGTAAAATTGCTTCAGCTGAAATATAATTTATACATTACTTAGTGGATTTAATTTTTTTTTAGGTTAGTACATAAATAATTATTTAAATATTTTTTTAATGCATTTCATTTTTAGAACGGATTAAAAAGTAGAAAATAATTTTTTTTAGTCCTATACAGATTGTCTCGAAAATTTGTGTTGTGAGTTTTAAAAATTCACTATCATAAACTTTCAGGACAATCTCCATGGGTTTATAAATCTGGTTTAAAAATGGAATTTTAAAAATTCACAATCACAAAATTTCAAAACAATCCGTATTAGGCTAGGAGAAGGTATTTAAAAGTTTTGAATCCATTTGAGATACGGGACACATAAAAATTTTTCAATTAAATAATTATTGTCTATTTTTTAGAATAATTTGTTTGCAACAGAATTTCAAATAACTTTCCAATGGGTTACACACAATATTGAACTTTGCACCGAACAGACAAGAAAATGAGTTATTATTTCATTGTCGTCCAGATTATATTTTCAAGTATGTATTTCATCAGGAAAGTTTAAAATCGATGCATAATTTGTACCATACAGACAAACAGACACATAAGAAAACGAGCAAACAAAAACATAAGAATAAAAAATCATTTTCAGAGCTTTTTAAAGAAAATTTCCTTTATATACTTTATAAAGGAAAAATTATTACTTGTAAACGAGCCTTAAAAAAAAGATTTATGCCTTATTAACATCAGACCGAAAAAAAGTTACTTATTTATTTACTAACCAACGGGAATTGTTTCCCTCTAATAAATTTGTCATGCTAGAGAACGCTTTACATAGCATTGGCATACAATAGCTACGAAATATTAACTTTTGGCGTAAATGTAATATTTTTACAGAATCTATCGTGTCATCCTTGGCGAGTTACCGAGCGGTTAATCCCTGGCATGCTTTAATAATATCCAAAAATGAAATTTGTGTTTTAGACATGTTTTCCTTAATCGAATGATACAAAAATTTGATATGAACCTGTATTTGTAATCACAAAATCCCATACATAATTTTATATATTTAAGTCACTGTTTTTTTTAATGATCGCGTTCGCATATTTCGGAAAGTACAGACCAATCGACAGTCAACTTGTAATTGGATTTTGCTCAAAATTTGAGAGGTACCTACACTATAGATGTTAAATCTGTATACCCAATTTTATCATCCAGCTTACTTTGTTTTCAAATTATCGTGTTAACTTATATTGAATAGGCAGACAGACGGACTTTAATTGAATATACTTTACTCAAAATTTGATAGAGATATGAAAATGTAGTACTAAGACCGGATGCCAAATTTCATCCGTCTAGCTTAAATCGTTTTTGAGTTATCTTTGTCTCAGACATACAGACGGGTATGTTCCGAAATTATAGCTTTTGAAACTCATGGAGGTCTAAAACGCATAGATTCGTCAAAATCTCGAGTTCGAATTATTTAATGATTATTATATTTTTCTGTACTACGTATACGAGAAAGTAAAAAGCATTTTCAGTTCTTTTTTAAAAAATTTTCCTTTATATACTTTATAAAGGAAAAATTACTCCGTACTTTAAGCGTGCCTTAAAAAATGAAAGAAAGCTACTGCGTGTCTTATTAACAACCGACCGAAAAAGAAAAAAAAACGTTCATTTATTAACTAATAAAGTTCATACCTGAGATAATTCAAATTCTGTATTAAGTGATGAGGTGACCGATTTAAGTAAACCACTGATGGCGAAGAAGGACTTTCCGTACCTTTAAAAAAGAACAAACAATATTTTAAGTTTTGTGGAATTATTGGAAGGGGATAAAATTCCACATTTTAAGAATGAAATGCACTCCTCACCTCTTGAAGATAACGTCCCACTTGTCCCGAATATAATTAAAAGTGAGATCTCGGCCATACAGTTTTGCGCCAACAGAACGGAATACGTAGCTCCCGTCTTGACGACGGATGCCGGAATCGGATGTCAAACTCCAGTTCAAGTACCTATAAAGCAAAACATATTTTTAAATTACCATTGGAATTTGTAAAAGAAAATGGCACATAGTTATAACAACTATATGACAGTCTATTTATTTCAAAGCTTATAGATAAAATTCCTTAAAATTGAAGAGTGATACGAAAGTGTTACAAATATATTCTTTCTCGGCACTTTGAAATCTGTAAGAAACATCCAATCTATATAGAGGAACGCAAAGTCATTAAGATTAATTTTTCAGTGTAATCAGGGCCAGTTTAACGAATTTAAACACCCTAGCTATAATAATTTTGCATCCCCATTAAAACGAGCGATATTGATCTTCATTAAACTTTCTCGCATACTTCACAATAAATTAGTCATGCCAGAGAACGGCTTATCTGGCATTGGCGTACAATAGATACGAAATATTAATTTTGGCTTGAATTTTGCATCTCCATTGACTCTATTGTATTATCCTTGGCTAGTTTTTTTTTTTTTTTTGGCGATTAATCCCTGTCATGCATGAATAGTATCCAAAAATCGAATTTTTGTTTTAGACACGTTTATCACAACCAACTGGAACAAAAATTTGGCACAAAACTACACTCGTAGTAATAAAATCCCATATCAAATTTGATTTATATAAGTCTTTGCATTTTTAAATGATCGCGTTTATAAATTTCTGAAAGTACAGACCAACCGACGGTCAAACCGCCGTTGGATTTTACACAAAATTGTCTTGTAAGTATCATGTTAACTTATATTCGAACAGTCGGACAGACAGACTTTCTCTTTTATTAACAGATAGAAATCTGAAAATTTGGTGTAAACACTATATACCAAATTTAAACCATCTAGCTGAAAGCGTTTCTGAGTTATCTTTGTCACAGACAGACAGACGGACACTTTCCAGTTTATATTTTTCGAACTCATCGAGATCTAAAACATGAAAATTCATCAAAATCTCAAGTTCGATGGTGATTACTGTATTTTCTTTATACTACGTATACGAGAAGCTAAAAATAATCAGGCATTTCAACACTGCGTGGCTCAACGAAGATACATGCTTATTGAAATAGTTAAGGAAAAAAGTAATTTGTTCAGTGATTAATGTTTTACCATTTTGCAAATCAGAACTTTTTCAAAAGAGGATTTGGTAAAAAATTTTTGCCATCCGAGTATATACATCTAAGTATATACATGTTATATGTTTTAATAATCATATACAAAAAAATTCTATATATTTGTCAAAAATAAAAAAAATGCAGTAATGTACTTAAATTTAACTTAATTAACATGAAATTCATAACATTTTGTATGGTATTTAACTTTCATTTTAATATTTGTTTCATTGATTCAAAAATATATATATATATATTTTATTTATAGCATAGGATATAAAAGTTATAATTTTACATTACAAAATCATTGGCTATCTAGTTTCAAGCCCTAATCATATTCTATATTTTAAAATATTTAAAATTATAATTAAATAAATTTATTGATTCACAATTAAAATAAAATCAATATAATAAATTGTTAGGTTCTTTTGAATGAATGTCTTCCATGAATATGTAAGGGGCTGCTTCTAAGGGGCCAAAGCGGTAATGAAGTAATGTGTAAAATAGAATACTTAGTCCTTGTAAGATCTTTCTTATTATTCAAGCTAAGTTATCAATAACTTTTATTTCATATTTGCCTTTTGTTGCTATGAATAAAGTATTTTAAAATTTTCACATTTTATAGATGACAAGAGAACTTTTCGATGTACATTTTCCATGCAATGATGTTAACTAAGCTTCGTCTTGTTGATCGTGCAAAACGTGTACGCCTGAAGACACCCGAACATAGTTGGTGGCAGAGCTGCGGGCTCGTCTTTTCCTATCGAATATCAGTGGGGAAAAAAATGGGCAAATCATAATATATGAATTGTGGTATACCACACATAAACATTTTTTGATTTGTGTGTGGTACTCTAATACACCACACATAAATCAAACATTTTGTAGCATTCATTGAATGTTTCTATTGGCATATTAAGATATTCTGTAGATAATCCCCGTTTTGAGGCCCTTCTGTTAATAAGATGGTCTATTTAATAATGTTTTTAACAAGCCAATAATTTATTCTAGACTATTATTTTTATAATATTAACTTTATGAATATGTATTTATTTTTATATATCTGTTATAATTTCAGATTACCTGGTATATTCACTTTTGTACACAATATTATTAAAGCAGATGTTCGATTTTATTAATAGTCTGACAACTAAGTGAATCAATTGAAACATATAGGAACCTGACCAATTATACTTGATAAAGTATTATTATTATCCTAATATTTTATAACTGATAATTCTTGTATTTTTTATCAACTTATTTGGCAATTGGGAATTCAAATCTACCTGCAGCTATTTAATCTGCCTATTTGAAAATCCGCT
Organism: Argiope bruennichi; assembly: GCF_947563725.1. Taxonomy (NCBI): domain Eukaryota; kingdom Metazoa; phylum Arthropoda; class Arachnida; order Araneae; family Araneidae; genus Argiope; species Argiope bruennichi. Next base: position 49,037,308 of record NC_079157.1, read on the forward strand.
ACTGCATGTTTCCATAATTTTTTGTTTACGCCTATCACATTTCTATTTTCTTTTTAAAGGAAATAAATTCTATGCACTCATTTTATATTCGAAAATCTATTGATGAATTAAATAAACTTGCCGCAAATTTGCAAAAATGCTCGCCGAATTTTCTTTTATTTATGAAGAAATTTTCTTTAATTTTTTCTGATGTTGAGAAAATAATTAACATTTTAAATTTTAAATACACTTATCTAGAAAATAAGTTGGATAGTTAAGTCGAAGTTGGAAAATAAGTCGAAGATATTATAATTGGAAAGCACACTGAAATCAAATGGCACGCTAGCAATTTCGTCCCAAGAATAGAACATTTCAATAACCATCTGTAATGAATGTTATCCCAGAGCATGATGTTGAAAAAATGCTTTTGAATTTTAACTTACAGGGTATATATTGATGATTCCATAAATGAAACAATAAACAGATTGCGATTGTTATTCATGTAATAATGACAGAGGGTGAGATTCAGAATTTTGTTAACATATTTTTCATGAGAGTACCAAATTCCGTTGATAAATGGTACCCCAGATTCATATATTATCAATCATTTCAAAACAGGAGGTTACATGATCATGGTTTTCTATGCAAAACATTCCGATACAGTTAGTTATATCTATCTGGATTCATCCGGGAGTTTATATCCGTTATCACCTATATGCATAATCGGGCCCATTGTTATTAGGAATACGTTTGATTCCTATGATTGTAACACTCACAATTACTTTTAAAATTTTGAGAAATAGATTATAATTTAATGTCAATAATTGCTTCGAAGAATGCATGTGGCGAAAAACTGCTTACCTGGAGAGCAGCCATGGCTCTCTGGCGCATGCCAGAGCATACATGAACTTGTCCTTCTCGGATGCCACTTGAGCTGTTTTGTAGCGTTCCCACAGGAAGTCCCACACTTCCTGTCCGCCATGGTTGACGGCAGTGCAGTACACCACGCTGCGCAAGTTGGGAGGCACTCTAAAAAAACATAAAATCGATTAATCTTTATTTTTAGCATAGCATTTAATGTGGGTTATATAGAGAATGGGTCTAAAAAATTTAACAAACTATGCAAGGGGAAAAAATTTCAGCCTATTATAAAAATAAATTTTACATTGGAACATGGAGTGGCAAACACAACATAGATCTTTACAGTGGTTACACTAACGATGAAACATAAACTGTAACCCTGGCTGATACTTCCAACTGAGTTTATTTCATGATGAAAACTGCATTTCCAAGGAATATTATGATGAACATACATCACTGACACCTGTAAACATCGAAAAGCTCTCGAGTAACAAGATACATAGAATACATAGCATTGACGTTTGTAAAGCGAGAAATTAATTGCTCCTGTGACCTGCACAATTCGACGCGAGCATTCACGGACAGTCTTAAAAAAATCTCAAAAATTAGGACAAGAATCATATTTTCTTTAGTATGGCATTTTGCTCCTTTTATGACTGAAGAGTAACAAAACATTCTTTTGCAGCCATTACATTAGTGACAATTTGTTTCCATTTAATGTTGCCTTATTTTGAAGAAAATTCCATATAATAATATTATCCCCCATTGGGAAGATTCTGATGAATAATTCTTGGAACATCTGATTTTTGTATTTCTCCGATCATGACAATTATATAAAGGGTATACAAAGAGTTTGTAAACAGCTAAAGATAGACATATATTTACTATTAGAAAAGGGCTTTAAATGATGGGACGAATTATATTTTATGCCATTTGTGTCAGTAAATATATTTCCAAAGAAAATTAATCCTTTAATTTTTTATAAGGATTTAAGGTCCTATCATTTATACTTAGTGAAATATTCTTAAGATAGTAACATTTTACACACACACACACACACACACAAGATTACAATGGAAAGAAACTAACAAATTAAATCACCCAGAAACCAATTCATAAATACTTTGGATTAAACACAAGATGAGAAACAAGATTAACTGCTTCTTCACTCAGCAAGCAACAGAAGTGAAAATAATTCAACAATAAATATCACAAAAATAGCAACAATAGATATAAAACATAAGGATATAAATAACTTTCTTGTAAAGATAATAAAAGATAAGTAAAAATTACTTACATGTTGACATTTTCAGGCTCCTGTTTCCATTGATTGAACTTCTCCTGGGCCTTCTGGACACACTCTTTATAGCCGTAACCGCATAGCCATGCTAGTGTGCTCACACGCTTGTATCTGTAAAGTAATGCAATCTTAATTCATTCTGAATTTAATTCATAATTCTATGAGAGATATATGAAACATAATTAAGAAGGCTTTATTAAATGAGATGACAAAATGTACGGTTTAGTTAATTTAAGGAGTTGGTGTTAATAAAAAACATCCATATATACACAGCAAATAATTTTCGATGGGAAAAAATATTAATTACCCATATATTTAATATAAAAAGAAACAATAATGAATCAGTACTCAGCCTTATTCACTGGTCCGATTTTGACAATTTTTGTTTCGCATGAAAGTGCCTTCCTTCGATCATAATTTTTGAAAGAGACCGAGAAATACATCTCTTCACTGTACATTTTCTATGGAGAAAAAGATCAGTGGAATTCGCAGCCACAACAGCTGGGCCCATTTTGAAACGTTTTATGTCTTATGAAACCGCCTGACCACCTACATGAAACGTCATATGTCACCTGCTTCCCATTGCTCATCATTTTCGAGAGGAATCGAAAAAACACTTCTCCACTAGTATTCTCTATGGAGGAAGATCTCTGATCAGATTTCTATAAGCTTTATTTCATATGAAAGCTCATAATCTCCTAGATGTGTCATCAGTATTGTCTGCTCCCTCCTTTTTCTGCATTTAGATCAGGGATGGGCATTAAACCGATCGTGATCGACCAGTGGACCACCAAGACATTTTGGGGTGACCGCCTTTACTAAGACTTAAGACGCTCATGCCAAAAGAAGTGTATTTGTGGAACACCGATGAAAAGTTTCAAAAATATTCCTGACGAGTTGTTTAAAAATGGAGGTATGTTAAACAAAGAGAAATATTATAGTGAAATAATAAAAACTCACTCCGAATTAGAGGGATGCTTTCAAGAATTTACTAGACTAGAACCAATCGTTACATTCATGTATTACCCATTTGGCAATGTTGATGTGAAAGAAGTAACTGAAAATGTAAATTATATATTCTCTTTATCTCCCGAGGAAAAAAATATTCTCTTTTTGACGAAGTTTTTCTCCTTCAGAATGACATAATTTTAAAAGCACGCAGTTCAGAATCTATGAATAACTTTAGGAATCTAATGGACGAAGTAAAGTACCCTAGTTTAGTTTAGTTATATTAACGTTCCGTTGTAAAGGACCACTAGGGCTATTTTAGGATGGGCCTCGTAATTTTGAACCGCGGTCAGATGACGTGGACGACATCTGAGATGGCACCCCCCTCTCCACACCACACTACACCAGTGAGAGGACGTTTGGCATGACGGATTTAACGTGCAACAGACCCCCTTACACGACGGTTCTTCGGTGGAATCGGGTCTCGAACCTGAAACCCTACGGTTCACAAGTCGAGTCCTTACCACCAGGGCTGTAAAGTATCCTATTTTTTTTTTTAAAGTTACTATCATTTAACATGGTTTTTTTAGTTCTACCTACTTGTGTGAATCTGCATTTTCAACGATGAATATAATTAAGACAACATATCATTTCTGTCTCACAGACGACCACTTAGAATCCAAGATTAGCAGTTAGGAATTGTATACCAAGATATTCAAGATTAGTGGACAGTATGCAGACTAAGTCGTCTACTAACTATAACAAAGAGAACTAACCATAGATGAAAATGGTTTATTTTCTAATGAATTTTGAATTGTTTGATATTGTAGTGAAAGCTTAAAAGCCAGTTAACAGCTACGCTACCCGAGCAATTGCTTTTTTATCGTGGTCATGTTACTGGACTGCGAACCACAAGGTCCCAGGTTCTCCGCGCATCCCAATCCGCCACATTGGTGACTTCGGACGATGAAACTTCAACCTTCATACAGCTGTTGTGGCGCCATCTACCCGAAACCCAAAGTCGTCATATTCACTTGACGCAGCAACCACTCACCCACACACACTCGCCATAACGCTTGGCGCTACTCAAATGGGTACAGGCGCATTAGAATCAACAGCTAATACATCCACACTAAACAGCCATATCGTTCGTCTCACCTCCGACTCACTGGAGGGGGAGTCTGTAGTGAAAGCTTATAAGCCAGTTAACAGCTACGTTACTCGATCAATTGCTTTTGTATCGTGGTCATGTTACTGGACTGCGAACCACAAGGTCCCAGGTTCTATCCTCGTGCATCACAAAATGCTACAACATTAAATGCATCATTTGATGTTATTATATTTGAGGCTATTATTAGTATGTTGTACTTATGTAAGTAAGTACATATTCCACATTTATTATTAAATTATAATAAATATTGTATACCTTTTTTTAGCTCACCTCACCTACGCCACTGGGTGGACCGAAACACCTTAAAAAAATTAGGAGTAGCCATATCCTGGAACAGTCTGCTCACCCTTGCCTTAAAACGTGGAAATTTTTCCAAATCGAGAGATCCCGACAACAATATTTTCTCTTTATTATATTTCATACGAGAGAATAAAAACGGATCCAAGCATAGCCAACTTAGAATTCAAGTCGTGGTAGAATAAGAAGGGAAAATAATGCCGCAATAATTCCCTCCGCCGAAGAATAGGGGCTTCCCTCAGCAATGCGAATTTATCGCTTTTTCTGGTGCCTCCCCAAACTCCATTTCTTTGCGGCGAAAGGAATTTATTAGATGAGGAAAGAATTCATGAGGTTCGAGCCTACTTACTGAGTGAGGATGTTCTCATCCGGGCTCTCCTCCCAGCCGAGAAGTTCGTAAGTGCGCTTCAGTTGTTCGATAAGATACGTCTGCAATACAAACAGGAATTAGAATTCTGGATCATATGCGACCTTAGGCAATGTATATTATGAGCCACTTCTTTTCTAATATATCCATTTAGTTTTATATTTCAACAGATTTTTAGCTTTTAACTTGTTAGTGATTTAGTTTAGTTATTTGCTAATTTTAATAATTTTGTGAAAATATGTTTTTATTTATCTTTTTTTTAGTATGCATATAAGGAGACAAAAGTAATTAAATAAATAAAATTCTTGAAAAATAAACCATTATCGTTGGTAAATGATTTTCCAATTTATAATATAAACATTTAATTGTTATGAAAGCTATGAAGAAATATTAAATTTCAAATAAAAATACAATATGAAAAATTACTATTTTACAATACTGTAAAGTGGAATATAACTAATTAACGAATAATTAATTTTTTAATGTATTATTTTTTTCTAAAATATTATTTATTTTGATTATTTGTTAATTTTAGTAGTTTTGTGAAAATATGTGCGCTTATTTATATCTTTTTAGTATGTATACAAAGGGGCAAAAATAAATAACTAAATAAAATTTTTGAAAAATTAACCATAATCATTAAGTAACATAACAGGTAATGATTTCATTGACAGCATTTAACTGTTATGAAAGATTATGAAAAAATAAAAATATAATATGAAAAATTATTATTTTATAGTATTGTCAAATGGAATATAACGAATAATTAATTTTTAAATACATTATTAAAAATTTATTAATAATATGCATATTTTAATTAATACATTTAATCTATAATCTATATTTTATCTATTAATAGTTATATCTATAATTTACTTCATAATCTATATTATATTATCTATATTTTAATTCATAACTTTCATAATTCAATGAGAGTATATACTGTATTCCTAATATTTTATAATTCAAGCAGCTTGCATTTCAGATGGATTTATTAATTTGTTAAGTAGTTTAATAACACTTTTAATTGAATTTTCAGCGGTTCTCTTGAGTCTTGCAGCCCTAGGCAGCTGCCTACTCTGCATATTCAGAAATCTGTCTCAAGAAACATATTTCAAGTTTGTTCTTCAAAATTTTGTCGCTCCTAATGAGAAATTTATTTAGAAACAATTATATTCTTATTGTCGGATAATTGTTACAATTGGTTTAGTTAACTAAAAAACTGAATTTTAGCGATATTTTTATAAACAATTAGTTTAGTTTGGCTATCAACTTATTTAACCGAAACATTAGTTTTTCTCAATGTAAAATTATTATGGATATTTTGTAATTTTGTCCTCCAAATGGGCACTATTTCCATTATGGGGTAAGATTAATATACTAAATTTTAGTTTATTATTTTAGCGAATAATAAAGCATTATTTATTAATTTCTTTAATTAAAGAAAACAATTTCTTTAATCAATTTCTGATCTAATAAAATAAAAACTGTTAAAGTTTTGACTATCAAGCGGAAGATTTTGTTTTATTCCCAATTTAAAGATTGAAGAGTCCATACTTCCACTTGCAACTTCAAACTGTTATATTCTTTGTAGATTTACCGAAAGAGCGTTAAATAACTTCAATACATACTTGAATAAAACTTTAAAAAGAAAAGAGTTATGTACCTCTAAACTATTGTTTTGAATAAAAACGAAAAAACAAAAAATGAAAATATCTTTCTTTGATATTTCCAATGAAAGAAGCTGTCTTCTTTTGCACCGTATAATTGATATGAGTTTTGAATAGCCATGATTCTATCGAAACATGAGGAAAATATATAACATACAGCAAGAGAGAATTTTTGTTACCACAAGATATTGTACGGAATCTTCACGGTACTCTTTGATATTCTGAATGAAGTCACAACATCGTGAAGACATTGTAGTAATATTGTTGGGCATTTTGTGCTAATAGGGATTTGTCTTATATGATAAAAATTTTTTGGCTATAATTTCTTGAAAGTATTTTTAAACTTTTTGGGTGATTTGATGACATGATTCTGATTCGTGATTCGGTGATTCATGACTTTTTGGTGTCATGATTCTGTTGAAACATGAGGAAAATATATAAAAAACAGCAAGAGAGAATTTCGTACAATATCTGTTACCACAAGATATTGTACGAAATCTTTAAGGTACTCTTTGATATTCTGAATGAAGTCACAACATCGTGAAGACATAGTAGTAATATTGTTGGGCATTTTATGCTAATAGGGATTTGTCTTATATGATAAAAATTTTTTGGCTATAATTTCTTGAAAGTATTTTTAAACTTTTTGGGTGATTTGATGACATGATTCTGATTCGTGATTCGGTGATTCATGACTTTTTGGTGTCATGATTCTGTTGAAACATGAGGAAAATATATAACATACAGCAAGAGAGAATTTTTGTTACCACAAGATATTGTACGGAATCTTCACGGTACTCTTTGATATTCTGAATGAAGTCACAACATCGTGAAGACATTGTAGTAATATTGTTGGGCATTTTGTGCTAATAGGGATTTGTCTTATATGATAAAAATTTTTTGGCTATAATTTCTTGAAAGTATTTTTAAACTTTTTGGGTGATTTGATGACATGATTCTGATTCGTGATTCGGTGATTCATGACTTTTTGGTGTCATGATTCTGTTGAAACATGAGGAAAATATATAAAAAACAGCAAGAGAGAATTCCTGTTACCACAAGATATTGTGCGAAATCTTTAAGGTACTCTTTGATATTCTGAATGAAGTCACAACATCGTGAAGACATAGTAGTAATATTGTTGGGCATTTTATGCTAATAGGGATTTGTCTTATATGATAAAAAATTTTTGGCTATAATTTCTTGAAAGTATTTTTAAACTTTTTGGGTGCTCTTGATGTTGCATTTTAGAATTAATTTTTCAATTTAGAACAGCAAAGTTTTCAGACTTTAAGATTTAAAGATACAGCAAAGTATTTCAATATATTGCGGAATAACCATAATTTTAGCTTTGGTCATTATCATTTTATAATATTACATAATATTTTTTTTTATTTCCATGATTTGTATGGAAGACAGAGACGATACTTAAGAAGACTTGATAATTAACAGTTCTTGTATATGGAATTTTGAGATATCTTGCCCAGATGTCTTATAAAAATTCGAATTTAATTAACGCATGCAATGTAGAACTGAAGGTATCACCGAATGGTATCAGATATAATAATCCAATTTTTAAGTTTGTAAACATATATTAAATCATTTTCACTTTGAAAGAAATTCATGAGGAAATCTCTCGCATCTCTCGCGTCTGTGATTACTAATTCGATTTAAAAAGCAAAATAACTTCCGAAATACAACACATAATCAAATCAGGCAGTCAAAAAAATAATACTCTAAATAGCAAAATAACATATTTTGTATATAAATAAAATATAGAATAATTTTCCAATGTAGAATTGCAAAAAAAAGTACCTTCCATTTCCCATAGATGGCGCTTCTACAAATCATGGAATCTATGAATGAGAATCCGTGAAGAGCTGCTTTCCAAGGCAGGTAAGCATCCTCTTTTTTCAGATAAAGTGTAGTGTTCAGAGCAATATGGTAATTCAGTTGACCGGCTCTAAAGAAAGAAAAATATAAAAAAAAAACAAAAAACATTTTAAAACAGACTCATATTTTATTTCTATTCTAGAAGAAACAGCTACATAAGCAACTATGCAGAAAATATTTTACACAGTTGAAATATACATACCCAAGGAAAAATTATTTTTATTTCTCCTTAATACATAATACATCCAATACATTTTATATAATATATCTTACCATGTACCGTCCGCCACAAATGCATCAGGATATTTCTTATTATTCTTAATCTATAAAAGCTAAAGTCAAGGGAAATATTTCATTCAACTTGGAAGTATGCCTTCTTTAAAAATTGGAAAACTGCGTCATCAGAAGGGGCCAAAAACATATTTATAATTGCACAATTTTCAAATTTTCCAACTACAACTCTTAATTTTTTTTTCATCCTTTAAATAATTCCGAATAACAAGAAATCTCCGGGTATAAAATTATAGGCAAATCGGTTCTAAATAACTGGAGATATACAATAAAAAATATTTGGGGACTTAAATGTAGCAAATAGGTCACTCTACCAATGCTTCAATCGTCCTCAAGTTTTCATTCCATTTAGTGACTTTGCTCTAAAAAATTATTTTTTTTAATGTTCATTATTATGAAGGAAGAAGCATGACTAAATAACAATTTGGAATTCATGCTTTTATTTGCATACATAGTAGTAATAAAATAGAATTCTCAAGGCATATCGTTTAATATAATGAAAAATTCCGAATACGTTTAATAATTACTATTAATAAAACATACTTAAATTACAAAATAATGTGGAACAGAAGAAATAAAAGATAGATGCTTATTCCAGGAACTTTATAATTGATATACAAATAGCGTAATACGGCTGATTTGCATATTCAAAATTCCAGCAAATGATATTTTAAAGGATCTTTTAAAATTCTTCTTATATTCAATCTCTATCAGAAAGAATAATAAATTAGAACTATATATATATATATTCCTACCGAGAATAATTTTTTAAAGTTAAGATGCCCACAAAGAAAACAAAAATAATGCTGTTCGGAAGGTTTACAGTTTTTGTTATATATCTTGAAAACTATTGATGCAATGGATAAATTTGAAACAAAGAGTTTTAGGACTTGCATCTTTCATTGGCAATAAAATTTTTGCGAATTTCTATTTAAAAAGTTTCAAACTTTTAACTTTAAAAACTATTAATAAAACATGAAATACATTCTTATACTTTTCCAAACATATGACTTCTGCCTTTTTTATAAACAATTTTAATATGAAAAATAATTAATATCAGATATTCAATACATTTTGAAATGTATAGGGAAAAACGACGACTTTCATTGAAATTGAAAATTAAATACAATTCATTCATATTCATTAAAAATTTATAACATATTAATCTTTTATTAAAAATTACAAAATGTTACATGTATTCAAGCTGTTTTTGATTTTGAGGATTCGAATATGCATTCGATATAGGGTATTGATATTTGAAAAGATTGAGTTTGTGTAAATCCAAATACCAAATCAACACTTTGTATGAAAAAATATTTTATATACTTTATAAACATCATGCATTTACAGCTTTCTTATTTAGTTTCAGAATAACGTGCAGCGTCTGGATAATTTTTTGATGGATTGTACATTAAACGATAATGAACATTATCTTCTTATATCACAATTGCTACTTTTTCTCATTTTTCCTTACTGCTGTGGTATTACAGAAGGACGATTTATTTATACTTTTTATTCATTAATCATGAAATATATCTTCGTGAAATATTGTCCATGAAGACTTATATCTTCATTGGAAATCTGTAATTACAGTCTGCAAATACAAATTAAATTGCAGAATTAAGAGACGGAATTAAGAGATTAAGTTATCAAGATTTCTGTGGTCCTAGGTAGTGAACATTAAAAGGCCCCTTTTTTAATAAATTGGTGAATTTCGTTTCACATTTCGGCATATGTTTAATATGCTAATAATTTATTTTGAGTGGATATTTTTAATTTTATTAATTTTGGGAATGTGTATTTTTTTTATTATAACTCTAAATTTTCCGGACTTGCGAATTTCTATACAATATTGTTGTCGCAGGTATTCCGTTTTAGAATTATTCTAATAACTAAGTGAATGCATTAGAACACACAGATACATGAGCAAATATACTTAATAACATTTTAATATCATCCTATATTTCATCAATCATAGAATTTTTTTTTTTTTTTTTTTTTTTTTTTTGCAAACTTATAGATCTATTTGCAATCCCCCTCTCAACTTAGAAACCCTAGGCAGATTAGTTGAAAATACATCATAGTTTCGATTAAGTTATGGAATTGTTAGAAAGAAAATGCAAGAAAGTTTTTATTGTATAATAGAGTTAATAGGGAAAATAGAATTATATAGAAGAGCATAATTAACGAAATCTTTTTATTCTTATGGTAAACCCATCATTTATTATTACATATTTTATTCTGATACATTATGTATTTGAATAAAAGCTTTTAACAGCTGCAAAAATAATTAAAATATTTTTACAAGCCCATTATACAAATAATCCCTTCCAATCGTCGATATCAGCTTCGTTCTTCCAATTAATTGCCCTTGTTACTTTTATACTAGAATTCAATAAATGCAGAAGTGGTTATGCAATTTAATTAAATGTATTGCATTAAATGCACTACAAATGCTTATTTCAATAAACAAGTAGCTTTTGTAAATCAATTCAATGTTAATAAGGGAAAACGAGATTAATGTTTATAAATTCGAATTCCTACGTCGACCTTAAATATTAGCCGACAGAGATATAAACGAAGCTGTCAGATGTCTTTGTAAAATTAAGTATTCTAATGAAAAGAAATCGAAGCATTTTTTTTTAATAACAACTGTTTCTGAAAGAAAATTTATTTTTTGCTACGTATTTCGTAATAAAATTTAGGGAAGGAAGTTAAACTTACCTCGCTAAATCTAACGAATCATCTATGATCTGAGCTCGATTTACAGTATGGATTTTCTGAAAAACCAAAACACTACGTTAATTTAAATATTATATTTTCATACGAGTTTCAGAAAGGATATGAGCTTAACAGTTTAGCAATTTTAAATACCTTGAAAATTTTGCAATAAGGGTTTTTGAGTTCAAGACAAGTTTTTAAATTTACAAATAACAACCAGTGGGCTTGATCTCTCCAAAACTTCCTCCCATAATAGGTAATAAAAGTGTTATCTTTCTCCCTCCCCCCCCCTGCATAAAACTGCGGGCTAGGCCCGAATATCTTGCATCGTAATTATAAACGATAGTTACAATATATTGATGTTTGGCTTGAATTACATCTTTTTTTTGTACTGAAAATATAGTGTGTTTTTTGGCTATTTTTTGGACTATTAATCCCTGATATGCGGCTAATACACAGGTACCTGAAAATCAAATTTATATTTTGGTCGAGCCCGGGGGGGGGCACCTCGAAATGAGGATGAGATGCATGGTGTTTGGATCTCGCCACCCTGGAGAATACACTAATAGATGTTGGATCTGACTCCTCCCATCGATGACGGGACGTACTTTCTTCGGGGAGGGTTGTACCGTGGCCGGTGATGAGCCTTAGGGCTCGACCAGAGTTCCCGCCAATGTTGCTGTTGCGGTGGTCAGGTCATTCAGTTTTTATGGTTTAAATCTGTGTGCCTTCGTGGTGGGTCGGAGAGTTAGATGGCTGGCTTATATTTTGGTCGCCTCTTTCCCGACCAACTGAAACTAGAATTTGATCTAAAGTTTCAAATATAGTCTCGATATGATATATTAAATTTTATTTATTTAAATCATCGTGTTTCTGAAATATTGCATTTAAAGAATGAGACATTACAGACCGAAAGAAAATTAACTATTTCTAAGATTTTATTGAAAATGTGATGCAAATCTACACATTAGGTGCTAAAACTTTGCACCATATTTCATTTATCTAGTTATTTACGTTTTATAGTTATCATGTTCAGTTATATTCGAATAGCTGGACAGAAATATGTCCACTGAAATTTCGTCAAAAAATTTGCTAGAAATCTACAAATGTGAAGTAAAGTCTTGTGGCAGATTGAATTGAGTGAGTGAGGATAGAACCTGAGACCTTGTGGTTCGCAGCCCAGTAACATGACCACGATACAAAAGCAATTGCTCGGGTAGCATAGCTGTTAACTGGTTTATAAGCTATTCACCATAGACTCTCCCTCCAGTGAGTCGGAGGTGAGACGAACGATATGGCTGTTGAGTAGTGATGTATTAGTTGTTGATTCTAATGCACCTGTACCCATTTGAGTAGCGCCAAGCGTTATGGCGAGCGCGTGAGGGTGAGTGGTTGCTGCGTCAAGTGAGTCTGACGAGTTTGGTTGCGGGTAGATGGCGCCACAACAGCTGTACGAAGGTTGAAGGTTCATCGCCCGAGGTCACCAATATGGCGGATTGAGATGTGCGAGGTTAGAACCTGGGACCTTGTGGTTCGCAGCCCAGTAACATGACCACGATACAAAAGCAATCGCTCGGGTAGCGTAGCTGTTAATTGGTTTATAAACTATTTACCACAGTCTATACACCAAATTTCATCCGTCGGCCGCAGCATTTATTTGAATTATCATTTTCACAGATAAATAGACAGACATAATTCAAAAATGTATTTTTTTTTACTTTCTCGTATGCGTAGTACAGAGAAAGTACAGGAATCGTCAAAAAATTTGAACTGGAGATTTTAATGAATCTCCATATTTTAGATCTCGCCGTTTTTGGAAAATTTCTGTCTGTCTTTGTGAAAGATAACTCTAAAACTCTTTGAGCTGGACGGATGACATTTGGTATATGCTCTTTATAGCAAATTTGTATAATTCCACCAAATTTTGTGCAAGTACAATTCAGAGGAAGTCTGTCTGTCCGACTCTTCTAGTATAAGTCAGCACGGTAACTACAGAACGAAGAGATCTAGATAAATAAAATTCTATGCGCAGAATCAACATCTATAGTTTAAACACCTATCGAATTTTGAGCCAAATCCAGCGAAAGGTTGATTGTTCTGTTGGACAGTTACTTTTATGGAGGTATCATGTGTGAAGGTATCATGTAGGCATGATACCTCCAAAACGTAATTATTTAAGCACATCAAATTTGGTATGGGATTTTGTGACTACAAATGTAATTGTGGGTCAAATTTTTGTTTCAATTGGGTGGGAAGAAGTCATTTACAACAAAAATTTGATTTTTGGATACTATTAATGTGACGCCAGAGATTAATTGTCAAATAACACGCCAAGGATGGCACGATAGATCCAGCAAAAATGTTAAATTCTCGCCAAAGGTTAATATTTCGTAACTATTGAACGCCAATGCTGTGTAAGGCATTTTCAAGGTAACACCTTCATGCGAGAAAGTTTGGAGGAGACCACTCCAGCTAGTTGAACTCTGGGAGTTCGGAAACATAAAGCGTCACCAAAATTGAGTTTGATTTTTTTTTAGTAGACAAGGTAATAATATCTTTATCTAAATATTTCCTTTAAGAAGTTATACATAATGCAAATCGTTGGGTGGGTTATATTTATTCATCTTATTGAATCATTCTAGAGAGTACTCATTATTCAAAAGATAGTTACAATTAATATGATAACAATATGTAGTTTCCATTATTTCATTCTGACATTTCTTAACACGTTAATAATGTTACATAGCAGTTATATAAATAAACGATGTTTTAAAAGAGTATATATTAAATAGAATCCTTTTTTATTGGTATATTCTGTAAATAAAATTTAATTTTTACTTGGTCTCTTAAATAAATGGTCCACGTGATGGCTGACTTACCTTGTGATCATCCTGGAATTGTTCAATAAGTAATTTCCAGTTATGCTCATCGTAGTTCACTCTGTAATAGCCAACCTCCTGAATGTTGGCCACGACCCAGTGATTTTTACCAGGAAGGCCACTAAGACTGCCTACAAATATACAGAAAAAATTTTGATTGATTTCCTTGAAAATGATATAAAAGTAAACACTTTCTCCATTTAAAAGTGCTTTTTTTTTTTCTTTCAATCTATACTTATATAAAGCTCAATGTGTGTGTGTGTGTGTGTTGGCGCTCTACAGGCCAGACCGTTTGATCTACAACTACCAAATTTGGTACATGTATACCATGGACGTCGGGAATGTGCATCTGGAGTCCCTTTTTTGAATTTTTAATTAGAATTTTAATTATTATTTAAAAACTAACTTTCCCGCCAAAAAAATCTTCATTTTCCCCACCACCAAATGAATAAGGCTTCAGTTTTTTTCCCCACACTAATACGGCTATGCTTAAGATTTTTCGGCCGATTATTTCAAACGATTCTGTTTATTTTCTTAATGTTTGATGCATTTAAAATTAAACATTGCTAATGAATCGATCTTTCAGATTCATTCTGAAGTACTTTTGAATTAAAATAAAACAGAATAAAGGAAATTAAAAATTTCCAATCTGCATAGCGTTACCCCAACTGGCGCATTTGCGTTACCGTAACTGACGTTGAAAATTCACGCATGCGCATTGTGTTCTGATTGTTGTGACTGATTGCGGACTAAATAAATTATTTTTAAATTAGTTGCCTGCTTTTGTAATTAAATTGTATTTGTGTTATTTTTATATATATATTTTTTGTATATGCTTATAGTTTTAAGTACATCGTTTTTTAAGTAGTTTTTTTAATCTGTTTTCAACCGATTATTTAATACGATTCGTTTTATTTTCTGAGTGTTTGATGGATTTAAAATTAAACATTGCAAATTAATTGATCTGGTCATGAGGAATCTGAGAAAGTTTGGTTGACAAATTCTTGAAATATTACATAAATTAAGAAAGATATTCTTTAGTGCCCATAAGGTTTAAACGCTCAGTGACTCTGTTTTCAGTAATCTTATTACAAAAAAATACTTTGTTTCAGTAAAAAATATCTTTATATTAATTGCAGATTAATCCTTTCCACTTTAATTTAAAGTATAAATTCTACGGGAACTAACAAAAAATTACAGAGATACATATTACGTTATGACTGAAGGCCTTTATAATATTATGAGTGAATTATATGACTATTAAAATTTAGATTTAAAAAATATTTTGATGAAGAAGCTATGAAAGTAGGAATTGCATAAAATATTTAATTATTAAAATTTTAACGAACATTAAGATTGGCGAACCGGCTGGTCGCCAAATGCGGCTAGTATTACATAAAGCAAAAATTTCTATTTACTTTCGAATGGTTTAAAAATTTATTTTAGAATAGCTACTATACCCTCGTATTCGTCTGCGTCAATTTGTTGTATAAATATGTAAAAAGCTAAATACATATTATTTTAGGTTATAAGTTTTCTTATGACGAATTAAAGCATTTTTTTAAATTCTTATATTCGACGTCTTAAGATGCTTTAGAACTATCAATGCGAATATTCCAGAATTTGGCAGCATAAATTTGTGTGTGGGAGAAATTTGAAGTTTCTGAACTGATACAGACATGTTTAAGACATAAAATTTTAAATTAAGAGAGCATCAATTTTAAAAGAAAATAATCTAAAAAAATTCTTTGGTTTCGAATATTTAATATTTCTTTGATTTATTACTTGATGTAGTAGTATAACGTAGATTTTTCAATATTAATAGCTACTTAACAAAAAACAAAATATATGAAGAAAATTTAAAAAATAATTTTTCTGCAATGTTATGTTCTAAAGTTTGGCGGAAAAACTAAAATTAATAAACCCCTTTTTCACCCATTTTAGCGGGCTGTATAAATATTGTAATAGTGTAGTTAATTTTTCTAAGTGCTACGGAACGAGTGTGCCAAATTTTATTTGAGTTGCTAATTGTATATAGTTTAAACAAACAAATAGGCCGGCGTCCTGGCATAAGGATAGCGCGTCTTCCCCATGATTAGGGCGTCCCGCTTAGGGCATGGTTGTTCTTCTGTGTTCTATCTGTGAGTAGTGTGAATGTGCCCCCCTGTAAAAAGGGGTTGTGCAAGCGAATGTGATGCATGAAGTAGTTAAGTCGTACTCTTGGCCCTAGTTCGCGCAACTGAAAAAACAAGAGATGCTCACAGGGCTTAAATCGCTGACGGATAACTGTCAGCAGGCTTGTAAAGTGCCATAAGTCATAACACAACAACAAACAAATCGACACTTAATTTTATTTCTAGGTAACATCTAAATTTCTTACCAAATGTAAGGGAATTGAGTTAAAATACTTTCCCCCATATAGGTGTACTGTTTTAGCTAACACTGGAAGGCAACAATTTGTGGAGTTATCATCAATTAATACCAAGGTATGAACTGTTAGAAACCCTTGGATTAATTAATATTTCCATAATATTAAATCCAAAAACTTCTGGCTTTCACAGTCAGCCAATGAACTAAGAATTCATAATCTTGAGAGAAAACAAAAAGACAACAAACGAAATACAACATATTAAAAGGGAAATGGTACTTCAATTACGGCAATAAAAGTCAAGATACGTGTTAACATCTGTTAACATTGATGGAAAGGGAATCCTAAGGGTTTTTGAACTCGCACCAGGTTGTAAGAAATAAAAATGAGAGATAAGTTTAAATGCCGTTCTAGAATGATAAACAGAAGGGAGACTGAAAAATCGATGAAAAATCAGACAGCAAAAAATTGTTTCATTAAGTTTAAAATCCCGAGGTTCTAACCAGAGTACATCAGCTTGTGATTTCATAAGATATATTTTAAGAATTATTTCTGGACAGTCCGAACTAAAAGGGTCTAATATTATCGAATTCATCATTAAATTACAGGATTCATATAGAATAGAGATATGTGGAAATTAATAAGTTAAAATCTTAATGAAAGATACATTGGAATTCAATAATTTGTTGGGTATGACTATGTAATATTGAATATACGAGAGGCATTAAAAACAAAGATTTGAATGTGCCAGTAATATAATGCGTAATTCAAACAGCATACAAACTGCTTAATACTTTAGGAAATTTTAAAATAAATTTCAGTACAATACAATACATTCTTTACTTGTATATGACATTATTTTACATCTATATATATCAATTTCTTCAACAAGTCATCTCTAAGAAATAAAATACCCCTTACCATTGGTTTTGTGAAGCCACATCTTTGTGTTTGGAGTCCAATCAGGATTCAGACCATCGGTATAAGTAAAGGGAATCTCCCAAGCGCTTCTATTAAAAAAAATTATATATATATATATATATATATATATATATATATATATATATATATATATATATATATATATATATATATATATATATATATATATATATATATATATATATATATATATATATATATATATATATATTGTAATGTGGATGTTATAAACAACTGTCTTGGCACAAATAAACGGATGCATTATTAATTTAATTGAAAGCAGAATAACAATAAGAATTTTTATTATTTAATCGAAATTTTACATTGAATAATGCAAAAACACTGAGTTATAAAAACGAGTGTGAAATATTAATGTTTTGAATTTCATTATAATAGCGGAAAATGTTATAACAAATTAAATATTTTAAAATGCTTATCAAAAATGAAAGAAAAATGTCCATTAAACAATTGCCAAATTTAAATATTTATGCAGTGAGGGAATCCTATGATATAGCTTTCGAATGAAGAATCTATCTAAAGTTTAAAAAACTCTAAATAGAAAATTACTCAAATATCAAAATATTCCATCATTTAAAAAAATCGAAATTTCGAAAAATCCTCAAGAGGTTACATTTCTTACCCCTCAGTGTTTCAGACAACAAATAGCTGCACACTCATATATAAAATAAAATAGTAATATACGTCTTAAGATAATCATTAACTATATATACCTAGTATTATAACTATTATACTAGTAGTAATAATTATATTGTAATTAATTAATTATAGTAATTAATTATATTACCTAGCACATAAATTCAAATCTCTTCATATTATTAAAGTTCTTCATGGTAAAGAGCTTCATAATTTTACTAAACATTTCATATTCTTATTGAAAAAATAATTAAAGGGGGTTTGAACTCACGTGTCCATGGCACCACCCTTTTCGAGCAGGAACCGGACTTGCTGGACGGTAGCTGTGCCTGCTGAATAGTCTCGGATAACACTGACCACAGGGTATCCAGTCTGTAATGTCCAGGAATCCATCACTTTCTTTACATCGATGCGATCTGCACCGTTCTTCTGAATCTGTAAAATAACAGCACCGGTGAATATAAACCGTCTAAAATTTCTTATGCCAGTTTCAGGAGAGAGGAGCTGGAATTTCAGTCAGAAAATTATTTGTGTAAACCTTTTACATACTTCACATGTTTACTGACGAGGAAAAAAATAAACTTCAGTTAAACCTTTTTAATAAGTCGTTCAAAGGACATCCCAAAACGACATATTAAGAAGAAAGATGAACGATCTAAACATGATAAACTACTCATATTACTTACACAACATGCATGTGTAGATATAGGGGAAGAAATTTAACTGAAAAGTACAATATTATGAACAGAATTTTGAATATCTTTTCGCCAGTGTTTTGAGAGATAAAACAAATTCGAAATTTATCTAAAGTGCTCGTTGAGTCTTTAAAGGAATGTGGAATAACTCCTCACATTCGTCTCCGTTTTTTAAATTAGTATCAGACAATTTCTCTTCTATTAATTCGAAAATCATGACCCCCCCCCCAATGCCGGTAACTAGTCATCAATAGCACTTCTAACCGATATATTACATGCAATGCAGTATCAACAAATTGTTGGAGAACAGACATTTCCGGATATTTCAAATAATCAAAACACATATTTTTAAATACTATTCAAAATTATTTAATAGAAATTTAATATTGATTAAATACATATATAGGTGAAATATAAATTAATATTATTTGTTAGATATTTATAATTTTTTTTCCATTTTTTTTAGGCTAATTTAACATTAAAAACGTTTAACATCATTTTCATCATCATTTCGTTTTAACATCAAAAAACTCTCCTAAAACGTTTTTGCTATGAAGAGTAACTCCAGCGTTTTTATATAAGCCGCGGTGGCCTGGTGGTAAGGTCTCGGCTTGACAGCCGTAGGGTTTCAAGTTCGAGACCCGATTGCTCCGAAGAACTGTCGTGTCAGGCGGTCTGTTGCACGTTAAATCCGTCATGCCAAACGTCCTTCCGATGGTGTGGTGTGGAGAGGGGGGTGCCAGATCAGGTGTCGTCTTCGTCATCTGACAGAGGTTCAAAATGACGAGGTCCGTGCCAAAATGGCCCTTGTGTTGCTTTACAACGGGACGTTAATATAACTAAACTAAAACCAATGTTTTTATATTCATGTTGAAACAAAAATTCCGTTTCTTTTTCTTTTCTTTTTTTTTTTATTTTGCTAAAAAATTCTTTTGCTATTAGCTTTGTTGTGAGGCAGAATTCCAGAAGAGAGTATTTTCGCGGTTTTTTAGTTTTGCGTATATACCCGTTCGTAGTTTTTCACTATATATCTGTTAATTCCGGAATTTTCATCTAATTTCTATAGAAATTACGGGAATTCCGCAGGTACTGAGGATACGTATCAGAATCACATTTCACATTCTTTTCGAAAGTGACTTCGAAATCAGCGTGGGAAACGATGTATAACTGAAACTTTACATCATATAAATAAAATTATTTATCATTAGAATGGGTATAAATGAATCGGAATGTGAAATGACGTATAAATGAGAGACGCATAAATGGTGCTTTATTGAATAAAAATAAGGAAAAAAATTGCGAAATTCCATTAAGAATCGAAACGGTGTGTGGAATGTTACTACAACTTATACTCTTAAATAATAGGAATAAATCAGGTTAAAACAAACCAACACACTAGTGGGGTTTCACTGTGCAATAATTAAAATCTTTAAATTCTGAAACATGAAAATAACTTATAAATAGAATACATTTTATAACTTGATTAAGAAGGGGTTTAAAACAAAATGTATAAAACAATCACAATTATTCAAAAATTGAAACCTAGTAATTCAAAAGGAACATTTAGTGCATTTTACATTTATCATTTCCCGGATTTTATTCTAAAACGCTTTGATGCTGAATAAGACAATTAATAAAAAAGTTTCTGTCTGATTGGAGATTTATAATTCGTAAAACAAACGATAATTGTAAATTTTGTTATTTGTGTTGTGATTTATGGCACTTTACAAGCTCACCGACAGTTATCTGTCAGCGATTTAAGCCGAATGAGCGTCTCTTGTTTTTACAGTAGTGCCAATTAGGGCCAAGAGTACGACTTACCTACTCACACATCACAATCCTTTTTACGGAGCGGACTTCATTCATGCATTTCAATCACTCAACCACAGATGGTAACTTAGACCTGAATCAGAGAACAATCACCTCTGAACCAGTACCCCCAGACAGTATTGACGTGGAGACCAGAGGATTTTGTGACCACGACAGATTTATACGTGCGCCAGCCACCCCACACACGGAGAGTCTTCGGCCGGCGGGGTTCGAATTCGCAACCCAAGGGATGCGAATCCAATGCACTACCAACTAGGCTACCCTGGCCTCATTTTGTTATTTAATAATACAGATGAAATGATTTATGTAGAAATATAGAATTATGTAGAAATAAGGAAACACAGTGAAAATGACCTTGTTTGTTAGAAAAAAATGTCAGATAAATAGCTAAGATAAACACAGTCAAAAAAATGTATCTTTCAAAAAGCAAAGACATTTTTCGCCTAAAGTTTTATATCTCAAAAAATGCTTATCTATTTTCATTACAGAGAAAAGCAAGCATGCTTTTTTTAGATTTTCATGAACTTAAGGCATGCATGGAGAGAAAAAAAACAACAAAAAGTTTACATTTCCAGCAAAAAGTTGGAATATAATCAATAAGGGAAATTATGGTAATCAACTTTTTCTTTCAACGGAATTAAAAGGTGGCTATCATTGTTACAGAGAAATTGTTGATTCTAAAGCTTCGGTTGAATTATACAAGATGGAGAAGCCACGGAAGTTTCTAGCATTATAATGTGATAGTAGAGAATTACAAGGAAATTTTTACAACAAAAGATAAAAGGTCGTATTCAAAACAAGCTCCTTGAACTGTAGCAAAAATACTAACTTCATCGTGACAGTGCAAGGCCATTTTCCGCAAGATCATTTGAATAGAAAATGAAAGTGATACGAGTCTTACTGAAAAACACCCTTGTCAATTTGTTTTTCTTCTTCTCTATAACAAGTTATTAGATAATATTTAGAAATGAAAACAGCACCTTGAAAATTTTCGGGTATTCTTATTTATACTGAATGATAATGATGTATATGAACATAGCTATTGCCCTATCATGATCATATCTTGTGATTTCAAAAACGCTACTAGGCATTCAAGTAGGAAATATTTTGTGTGTGTTTGTTAGGTGCGAAAGAGCTGATTGAACATCTGGAGAAGAGATTTTTTAAATGCGTGACTGTATGGCGTCTATCACTTTTTCAGCAATGAAATTTGACATACAAGTAGTAGTAATGGTGGTGAAATGCAGCTCTAAAGCCTGAATTTTAAAATATAATATAGAAAAGTTTTTATTTAACATTTTTTTGTTTTATTTAACATTTTTTGCACATATTTGTCCATGATATCGCTTCTAATAATGATCGAAAATCGGTGTATCACCGAAGAGCATGAACTTTGCCGTTCTTTTAAAAAAATTGTTTAAAATTCCTGACATAATTTATCGAATTTTGAGAGATTTTTAAGAAATAACAACTTTACTTGAAAAAGTTTAGAAATTAAATAAAAGTTCTTGCGTTCTATATTTAAATACCATTATATTTCCAAATGTATTGATGTTACTAATCGGAAATTTCTCTGTAATTTAAAACAAGAAAACTTGTAATAATTCTTTGATTTTAAGTTCAATTTTTCTTTCCTCATGAGTTCAAAAATTTTTTGCGCATATCCGCGGGGATCGGCATTTGGAAATCAAGAGAAGGAATAGGGAAAATTATATCGGCATAGTTTAAATTCTAATAAAATCATTTGAAGAAACATTTCTAATTCCGTAATCTCTCCTTTGCAGCGCGTTTTTATCTTCAGATAATTGTTTTGATTTTTTTTCACTAGATGATACCATTATCAATAAGAGACGTGCAAAATCAATATGCTCACGAATTGCTTAAAATATTTTTTTTATTCCACTTATTATCAGAAACAGCTAACTTGACCAAATTGATCATAAATTAATAATTTATCCATGATACTGCAATTGATTTTGGCTCTTCAACTATATTAACAGCATCAGCTGTCAGAAAAGCGAGTGAGAGAATCAAATATTGAAACCAGCTGTTAACTGTTTTAAGAAATAAATTTAATGAGTTGGCTAATAATTAACACGCCTATATTGATTTGAAAATCTTTTATATCGACTTGGAGGAATGCACTTTCGGAAACAGCGAATGAATATTCAAAAAATTCTTAAAATCTTATTTTGAATAATGCATTGAAATGTAGAAAATAATTTTTTTTAAAACAAAAATCAAATTGATGAAAACAAAAATCGTCAAAAATTAAAGCACCGATATAAATACTTTTGAATAAATTTGAAATTAAACCATATTTGTAATATATTTTAATGCTTATTTAAGAATTTTATTTTTTTGATAATTATTGTAACTTTTCACAGCTCCATGCATTTATAACTTTTGCTCTGAGGACCGAATTCTTTATAGAATTTGTCACCTTAGTAAACAAATAATAGTTTGATTTTGAAAAAAAAAAAATTCATATCCTAAAATTTATTCTTCAGTACATTTCATTATTCATTCATGATATTTTTTATGGAATAAACTTATAACCAATCTTTTTCAATTCTTTTAACAAATGCCATCTTTCATACTGAATGGAAATGAAATTCAAATAATTAATGTAATAAATTTAATTCACAATTAAATTGTGAATTTATTACAATATGCAGTTTTCGCAATTTTAAAAACAGAAAAAAAATATATAATTTCCGCAAGTGGTCGAAAGTTTGAAACACTAGGATATAAGAAAATAAGTGAAAAATAAATTTCGAATTTCTCTCTTTAGAAATATGCAACAAGAAAGTTAAATAAAAGAGTAAAAATAAAACGCTTCCAGCAAATATTGTCTCTTACTTTTTTTTATCAGTTCGACAAATTTTATCTAAAAATTTTTTAATTTAATGAATTAAATACGCATAATTCTGTTATCTAAATACAAACAGATATATTTTTCGTTGTTCAGAAAACTAGAAATTAAATTCTATATTTCTAAATTTTGATATGACGACAAAGAGATTATTTTTTCTATACAAATTACTTAATTCAAATAAATATATCTTGTTTAAACATTTCCTCATTCCCTAATTACTAGTTATTTATAGATTAGCACCTTTGACAACCAACTGGCTTACCTAGAAAATTGATTCTAATTATTTTCAATTAATATATTGTGGATAACTTATTTATTCTTCTCAGAAGAAAAAATGTGTAAGCATCAAGTTATGGACGACATTAAAGCCGTGCCTTTTTTAATAATCTTATAATTATTGTTTTCATTGTGCATATAAGCCAACCGAAAAGAGTCAAGCCCTATGACATCATAGCGCTTTTAATGTCATATTCATCTGTCTTTTGTAATACTGTTTCACTTTATTATTCATCATAAATAAACATTTAAAAAATCCTTTTTCATCTGCTTAAAACATAAAAATGATCATTAAAAAGGCTTTTTGATTAGACTAAATTACGTATGAATAAAAAAATATTTTTGTTAAAAAAATTTCAAAATGTTGTAAAAATTGTTTTTTAAATAACATTTCGAGAGTTATCGTGAAAAAAAAATCCCAAAATCTCATTTAATTTTTAATTAATTAAAATCTTAATCAAAATGTTTTTAAAAATCACCCTGCGTTACACATACCGACTTTTTAAAATATATCTATGCCAAAATTGGTAGTTTTAAGTCAAAAAGTCTGTCTTGCCGAAAGCCGCCACACCCGCAGCCCCCCCCACCACACAAACAAACAAGCATACACACACACACACACACAAACAAACAAACAAACGTACACACACACACTTCTTTCTGTATTATTAATTAGCCGTCTTTGGCGACCATTTGGTTGTTAGATTAATGGGTGATAAAAATCACAGTTAAATATGGTCCTTATAGTTTCTTTGGCAAAATGATTTTGGACAGATTTCTATCAATACTCATTTTATTTTAAAAGCCTCATGCAATTCTGTTCATTATACTGTACGTTTTCTAATTTACTGTCTGAATTTTAATACACCCAATTATATCACAAGAAAGTGAAACAGAATTTTAAAATGGTCTTTCGCATTTAAAAAAAATTTATCATTGTTTTATTCTAAAGTTAAATTTCAATTGTAAATAACAAACTTTCAAATATTTAATTAAAAGCATGCCTTATCTATTCAATATAAAAAAATAAATCGAATCTTCATATTTAAATCATTAACATTTAAAAAAACAGAATGAAATATTAGCAGCAGTATTTAAAAAATGAAATATATTGTAATAAAATAAATTAAAAACATTTTTTAAATCAATTGGAAGTAGAAAAAAAACATCCGACAGAAAACTGACATCATTGAAAATATATTTTTTATTTATTTAAAATGATTAAAAACCTTTTCAGTGCAATAATATTTTCGTAAGTTATCACAGAAGAACCCTCAACTTTAAATTTTAATTAAAATTCCATTTAGATTTTCTAAAAAGTATTGCTTTCAGTTGCACACTCCAACATATATATATGCAAAATTAATAGTTCAACATCTAAAGGTTTGGTTTGTAGAGCGTCAATACCAACACACATATAGAACCATTGATAAACATAAATACGCGTAAATGCTTTTTATCTTAATTATTATTAGAGCTCAGATTCATTCAAATAAAACTATTTTAAGTTCTGGCAAACTTATCTTAAAAATATACCATTTTGCCTTATATCAATAATTAGTTCATGGAGGTTAACGACACTTTTGAATACATGGATTCAATCAACCTACTCCATCATTCTAAATCATTAAGGAATTTAATTGAAAGAATTTCTTAGAAAATCTGAGCAAGACGAAACGGAAGAGTTTTTCAATATATCTCGAAAGATTCATTTACTTATACTTTTAAAAAAGTGCGACTCAGTGCTAATATAAAAAAGTAGAAAAGTTCATTGACTTCGTGCACTTTTTTTTTTTAATCCCTCAAATTCAAAATATGTAGGCAGCTTTCAAAAAGACATAAAAAAATTGCAGCGTTTGAATGAACGGAAATCGTGATTAAGAACTCATGTTAAAAATATGAACGAATATATTTCTAGAGTACTCTTTCATATTTGTGTGATTTGTCAAAAAAATCCCCCTTTAAATATGAAAAGTTTGAAATCAAGATGCAAAAAGAAAATTGTATTTTTATATATATTAAAAATACTATGTGGGAGGGCACAGCGCTTTTAACAGACGATTTTTCAATCAAATAAAAAAAAATATGGGATTCATATATAGTTTCGTACAGTGCAGCTGATGCCAATGCTGTGATAGAAAAGTTGACTAAATATCTATCCACTACTTTGAATTACTAACATAGAAATTTTTTTTCTCAAAAAATTGTTGTTTATTCCTGCATTGTTTGTATTTTACAAAGCCACCTTTTTTTCTCCAGGAAACTCAAAACAAACTGACACGACCTGTCATCGGACCATCTTTCCAGAAATTTCAACTACCTTTTTTTGAAATCTGTAGAATAAATATGTTATTCACTTTCTTTTCTGCACGCATGAAATGTTTTTTTGTTTGTAAAAACTACCATTGTATCTGTAAAACCTGTTTAGTGCATTTCAGTAAAATTTGCTGTTTTGAACGATCAACATATCTGTACATGTGGGTAGATCACTGAAGAAAACAAAACTGTAATACCTGCAATTCTTTATTTCGTAGAAATTCGTGCGGTAATTTTATGCAAAATTCAATGAAGTTTAATTCACTAACGAATTAATTTGCTACTCCATGACTAATTTTCAGAGGACAAAATACATTTTTTAGCCTTATAATTTGGCCAAAAGTACTATACAATCTTCTCGCTAACAAGCGAAATTCAGTTTGTTTAATCAGGAAGAATTTTTTAAAATAATTTCAAATGCTTGTTTAAATTTTTCACCAACAATATTTATTAACATTAAATTATCTCATGTCTTTAGCAAAGTTGATTCCCGTCAAACGCAGTGGATGAAAAATGTAATTTAAAGGTGGGTTTACACTTAGCCAGTTGTAAGATTCCAGTTAGCCACGCATGCGCAATAAGAAGATTGTGCAAGCACTGAGATAGCAGACAATAGCATGTTTTTGTCCCGACGAGACAAGTACTTGCTACAGTACAGTTTTACAGTTTCTGTGCATGCTTGGTTTTGCTGGATGATTTAACCCCCGGGGGGCACCTAGGAATGAGGATGAGATGCTTCCGGCATGGTGGTTGGATCTCGCCACTCTGGAGGGTACATTAATAGGTGGGGGATCTGACTCCTACCATCAATGACGGGACGTACTTCCTTCGGGGAGGGTTGTACCGTGGCCGGTGATGGCCCTTAGGACTCAACCACAGTTCCCGTTAATGTTGCAGTTGCGGCGGTCCGGTCATTCAGTTTTTATGGTTTAAATCCGTGTGCCTTCGTGGCAGGGCAGAGAGTCAGATGGCTGACTTACTGGATGATTTGTAGTTGGCTGGGTGTAAACCCACCTTAAAACAATATTATCTTTATTTCGTGCTTTTCTGCAAGATGCATTACATTTTCTTAACCTTTATATATATAAAAAAATTAAAGTTCATAATAGCAAAAAGTGGTTAATTTATCTCTAAACGATTGTGGCGATTAGTTTTTTTTTCCTCCAAACAAAACCGGTCGCTTCGTCCTGCTAGAAATAACTTCAGAATCATAAACTATTTCTGTATTAATTATGTTGTAAAAAATCATTTCTCACAAAAAAATAAGCTTATGCCGTATAATTAAGAATATTTCTGACATTATACGGAGAAAAGAATATGTGTCGATCAAACGAATGATATGGAATACAATGATTTCAAATAAGATCAAATAGAAATTAACAGACTGATATAATTTTCTTCTATTGAATCAAATATTTACCACTGTACTGTATTCTTGTTCTCTTTTGAATGCAGATAAATTTTATGGCCATGTATATGGAAACAATATGGGCATATTATAGGTGTTTCTTTTGTTTCAGGACTCACGAATGTAAAAGATAAGACCTCTTCCCTTTGGCTCAAACTGCAAATCCCGCATCCAGAATTTGGTAAAGGTTTACAAGTTTGGCATTGAAATTCAATTTCATCTATGTAAGTTGTATTTTTGTGCTATCGAGTATACATACACACCAATAACTCTTTGATACATTTGGTCCAGAATTTGGCACATATTCCATAAATTAATTGATAAAACTATATGTTAGGCGTTATCCTAAATCGTTGCATTTTTGTACTATCGCGTTCACATGTACATGCATGTCATTTTGTAATCCAGATATCTATTGCAACCAGAATTACCACTGAAATGGGATATGGACGGATATAATGCCATCCTATTCACCGATAGTAGTAATCCTAAACATTATCTTACTAATTCAATGGGATACGGACTGACATCAACTCACCTCATAACATTGCTACTTATAATCATTTGGATTATGTTAGTTATTTGAAAGGCATATGGACAGAAATGAGATCACCTCGTTTACCAATAACTTAACTATTCAGATTATTTTATAATCGAGTGGGATAAGGGCGGACATTAAACCACCTAATTCTCTCTATAGTTGTAACCATTTAAATTATTTTATCAGTAGAATGGACGTGGGTATAGATAATGCCACCTCGTTTCACCGATAGCAGTAACAATTAAGATCATCTAACTAATTTAATAGGATATGGACGGGCATCAAACCACCTCATAACACCCATACCTATAATCATACGAACCATGTTATAGATTTGAAAGACATATGAACAGAAATAATGCCACCTAGTTTCCCGATAACTTTGATCATTCAAGTTATTTTAGTCAGTTAGGATACTGACGAACATAAAACCATCTCATGTCCTCGATATTTATAGCAACTCGAATTATCATTTAAATAGGACATGAATGGACATAATACTATCTCGTTTCACGGATGTCAGTAACCATAAGGTTATTTTACCAATCTAATGGGATAAAGAAGAATATCAAAGTACCTCATACTACCTATACCTATAGCACTTGGGTTATCTTATCCATCTCAATGGAATAAGGATGAGATAAAAATTACCTCTTATTACCAATATCTATAACTACTTGGATTATCTTATTTACTTCAATGAGATAAAAACGGATATCAAAATACTTCTTACTACCAATATCTACAACCACTTGGATTATCTTATCCGTTTCAATGAGATAGAAAGACATAATGCCATCTCGTTTTACTGATGCCTGTAACCAGTTGGATTATCTTATCCGTTTCAATGGGATAGACAGACGTAATGCCATCTCGTTTTACTGATGCCTGTAACCACATGGATTATCTTATCCGTTTCAATGGGATAGGCAGACATAATGCCATCTCGTTTTACTGATGCCTGTAACCAGTTGGATTATCTTATCCGTTTCAATGGGATAGACAGACATAATGCCATCTCGTTTTACTGATGCCTGTAACCACATGGATTAACTTATCCGTTTCAATGGGATAGACAGACATAATGCCATCTCGTTTTACTGATGCCTGTAACCACATGGATTATCTTATCCGTTTCAATGGGATAGACAGACATAATGCCATCTCGTTTTACTGATGCCTGTAACCACATGGATTATCTTATCCGTTTCAATGGGATAGACAGACATAATGCCATCTCGTTTTACTGATGCCTGTAACCACATGGATTAACTTATCCGTTTCAATGGGATAGACAGACATAATGCCATCTCGTTTTACTGATGCCTGTAACCACATGGATTATCTTATCCGTTTCAATGGGATAGACAGACATAATGCCATCTCTTTTTACTGATACCTGTAACCACATGGATTATCTTATCCAACTAAATGAGATATGGACAGACAAATAGACAAACTTTCATATCTTTGTTTGGCAGTTTCAGTGTGCAGGCTGAATTCTAAATTTTGTTCATCTAATTTGGTCCGTACCCGAGTTATCTCGTTAATATACAAACATTATAGCGAAAATATTTTATTACATTTCAATCAGATCTAAATCTTCCAGTCAGTAAGATGAGACGAAATTTTTTTATCGATTACCACCCTTTTTTTTTTCGCACTTCGTTAGGTGAATGTGAAGAGATAGCATACTTATAAGGGAAATGACATTCTACCTCATCTGGAAAGTTAATCGAAAAGCCAACGCATCTAAATGAGGGAGATTGTTCAATTTATAAAAATACATCAGAAACAGAAAAGGATTTGATGCTCCTCCACAAATTAGTTTTCGGAAAGAAATTACTTTTCGGTCTCAGAGGGAGGTGAGTTCTCATAAGCTTGAGGGTTTGCTTATTTTCGCGAATTCTGTCTTTTGAACAAACGAATATAAATAGAATATAGTAGAGTTTAAAGTAATTAAATAAGTTAATAGAAACTATTTTTAAAAGCAATATTTTATTAATGTATTAAAAATAGAGTTATTTCAATTATTTTCTACATACTTTTTTCTTTAATTTATAATTCATTTCTATAAAATAGGATGGAATCTTGAAATCAATATTATCTCAAATTTACTATCAGATGGCTACATACGCTATAGAACCAAGATTCTACAAAAGTAATTTATTAAGACTGAAAATAAATTTCAAAAGTCATTAAAATAACGTGGTGTCATAAAGAATACATAAGTGTAATTTTTAAAAATTTTTTTAGCATATTAGGAAGTGGGGATAAATAAAATAAATCAGATTAAATAAAAGTTTATGGTAATAAAAATACCTTAGAGAATAAATTACAGTAAAAAAGGCAATAGTGCATCGTCAACTAAATAACAAGCAATACTGCATAAGATATTCAATAAATTACCTTTTAATGTTTGCCATCTTAATATATTTGCATTTAACGTTTGATTATAATATATTTACATTGAACATTTGATTTCCCACTTTTTAATGGTATTTTAGTGAAAGCTTATAAGCCACTTAACAGCTACGATGCACGAGCGTTTGCTTTTGTATTGTGGTCATGTTACTGGGCTGCGAACCACAAGGTTCCAGGTTCTATCCTCGCTCGTTACAACCCGCCACAGTATTAAATAAACAGCTTTCAATTAATCACAGCTATGGAACTCATTATTAAATTTTTCAAATAACTGATTTATAACTAAACATTCTTATCTGTTTTTTGGATAATTTAGTTTCAAATTTTAAAATTTTCTACATTTTGAGAGTATTAACTGAGAAGACCTAATGGTTTAAGGTTTTGAATGAGTAGCTTTTAAATATTACATTAACCAGTTAACTGCATTCGGATCTCCATTTTGGTACGGTCATTCTGTGTACACATTGTATAAAATAAAAATAAAAAATTACCATTTGATATAAAAATTGAAAACTTCAATAAGATGTATTACAAATTTTATTTAGTGATTAGTAAACATTTTTCTAAATAATACCAATCAGTCTTTTATAAATTTTAAAAGAAATTAGGTTAAATTTTTTTTGTACAGAAATTATTTCAAGTACAATATAGCTTTGCAGAACTGTACTGTAACTGTATATCGAGTATCGTATCTTTACTAACTGTAATCGTATCTTCACTAACTGTACTTAACTTGTATATCGAGATTTTCCTGTATTTTATTTGTATATTCCTTGAGAACGATTGTAACAAGATAAATAAAATATGAGAACTTTCAAGTTAATGGAAAATTTTTAGTTCGTGGGAACTACGTGATACTCATAAGTTTAAAAAAATCTTTCTTTGTGTTCTTTAACTATTGTCAACATTAACATTGGTCGGCTAACTGCAACACTTAATCATCTTTTCGAAAAAAAAATTCCTCAATACCAGCAACAGCATCAATTTTGCTACTTTGGAAAATCGTTGGCAATATTTTAGCGCAATTTTTAGATTTTTAATAACAATACTTTTTTCAACAATGAATTGTTAATTTTTTTAATCTACTAAAAATGAAATATTGTTCGAATTATTGTAATTTTCTCACAGAGTTTATTAAGCAATCATTTGTATTGCGTCCTATCGTGTATACACGTCATCACTTGATTTTGATTATGCAGTACATGATGAACTTTTAAAAATAAATTCCGCAGTTAACTGATTAAAATAATTGATTATTCAATTTCTTGAAAAACTGATATATAATCAGTTATTTTTTATTTAAATTCTTGATTATTCAGTTTCAAGTTTTAAAATTTTCTGACATTATCTGAATAGGTTTTAATCTGTTTTTTTCCCTACCCCTTTTCTAATAAGCTGGAGAATTAGTTATGAATTAATTCCAAATTATGTTGTGTTTTTTTTTCTCTGAAAAATAATAGTATATTTACTTTAAATATTTACATCCTCATTTAACAAATAACACGATTTACATCAACTTCTGTATATCATAAAGGAAAAAAGAAAATAAATTTTTTCTCGACCAATAAGAATAGCTTTGACTTCTTTTACGTCTGGTTTGAATATGAGACCATATGCTCATATAGACTTTTATTTCAGGTGTTATCAAGCAAACGAAAATTGCATTTCTCTTGGTAGTTGTTTTCTTAACCGCAAAGCAATAATTAGTCACCAAAAAAATCATTAATGTTATTTTTTTATTGTTCACTAATGGTGTCATGTACTCAGCAATTTCTAGTAAAAAAATTCGCGGCTGGTGGCCTTCTTGTATGGTCGCTCCTATGGAACTCGAGGGTCCCAGGTTCAAGACCCGATTCCACCAAAGAACCGCCGTGTAAGCAATTCTGGTGCACGTTAAATAGGTTAAGGCCAAATGCCCACCCGCTGGTGTGGTATGGAAGTTTGAGAAGGTAGTGGTACCAGCTCAGTGGTAGAGGTAGCGGTACCAGTGAAGGCCAGCTCAGGTGTAGTCCTCATTATCTAAATAACCTTAATATTGCCGAAATGGGACGTTAATGTACCTAAACTAGGCTAAACTTCAAAAATCCGCTAAAGATGCCAATTTAATCATAACTCAAATTTGCTGTGTTCATCACCAATATACAGTGAAGCATTAGTTCGCTAATGGCATACGATTAATATGCAAGTAGCCTTCTTATTACAAGTTCTTCACATATGTTTGGTTATATATAATTCCCAAAATAGCCTTAGTTTTGCTTTAAAACGGGACGTTAGTGTAACTAAACCAAACTAAACTTGGTTATATATAATAAACCAAATGGGAATGAACTAACTATCGCCCCATACATAAAAGTAATTTGAAATCAATTTTAAAATCAAAATAACATCCGCTTTTATCATAATAGCAAAAATATATTTCAGTTATCATAAAAAAAAATCTGCATGAAATATTAATATTCATGTAAGAAATGACATCTTTAAGCAATAAAGACTAATCCGACGATATTTCAATGGCGCATTTGAAATTAATAATAAAAAGAAAGATAAATGTCCTACTCACAGCAGTCAAATGTTCCCAAAGGTCGTCTTGCACTGCGTTGTCGAATTTTTTGGCATTTAGATAGTTCTGTAATGAGATGGAAGGACTGTCAGTAATCTTTAACCTACAATAGCATGGAATCAACTTTTGTATTAGTTTATCTTTCGACTTACCATCAATCCATTTTTGAAGTTGTCATCACCCAAAAAGTACTTCATCATCCGAATGATGGAAGCACCCTAAAGTATAAAAAGAGACAAGTTATAACATTAGAAGTTATATTGATTTCTTATATATATTTATATATAAGAAGTTATATATTGAGATATCACTTATCAACAGCGTTTCTCATATCAAAGACAATTTGAGAAATTTGATAAAATTATATGCTTTCTAACATTCTGTGGACAATCATGGATGTAATTCTGAAACGATAATAGCAGACGGTAATAAAGAAGAGATTTTTCTATGTCTTTCAAAGGACTAACTTAAAAAAATATATAAATAAGAATGCATATACACTCATGTCCAAAATTAAGGTCACAAAAGTGTTTTTCAAAGTAATTCTAAATAGCTACCAGTAAAATTTAAACAAATTATATTTTATATATTGTGAAGGACCGGCAACATGATATTAACCTTTGTTGTGGAAAAAAAGGTTGTTTAGCATTAGTTTTTGAGGAATTACTGAAATTAGACCGTTTAGGCATCTGGGATTTTTGTCTGCAATTTTGTGAATATTGAATTAAAACAAAAAATTTAACATGTTTCCGATGAGAATAAGTTCTCATAATCGTTTAGACGAGTAATTGAGATGGAGAGCCGTTGGCAGGCTTAAAGCAGGGCAGTCTCAAGTGGAGGTAGCTCGATGATTACAAGTGCCACCGAAAGTGGTATCCAGGTTGTGGAATAAATTCCAAACAAGTGGTATTGTAACCAGAATGGCCGACCAAGGCCGTCACAGAACAAAGACGCCTGCACAGGATCCCTCTTTGGCATTAAGCGCACGACGACATAGGCTGACAACGGCTCCTCAACTTGCTCTTGGCCTTGCTGCTGCGTCTGGAATAAGAATTTCCAGACAAACTGTATACAGACGTCTAGCAGAGAGGGCCCTTTATGCCCGGCGACCAGCTGAGTGCGTCCCTTTTACTGCATCAGAGAGAAAAGCCCGGTTCTTGTGGTGCCTAACACAGCAGTATTGGGCACAGCAAGAATGGGGGCGTGTTCTTTTCAATGATGAGTCGAGATTTACCACACAGAGTGACACTCGTCGAATCTTCATCTGGAGAGAGTGAGGAGCTCGCTATCATCCCTCCTACGTAAAAGAAATCAACAGATTTGATGGCAGAGGAATCCTTGTCTGGGGTGGCATAATGTTGGGCAGTTGTACACCACTGCACGTCTTCGATGCGGGTACTGTCAATGCACATCTCTATAGCGATGAGATCCTTGAAGCCTATGTAAGGTTGTTCCGGGGTGCTTTTGGCCCAGACTTCATATTTATGGACGAAAACGCGTGTCCACACAAAGCCCAGATCGTTGATGATTTTCCTGAGGAAGAGGATATTCGACGTATGGATTGGCTGTCGAGGTCTCCGAATCACAATCCTATTGTGCATGTTTGGGATGGTCTCGGAAGAGCTATTGCACTGCGTAACCCCCCTCCTAAACCCTCCAAGAGTTAAAAGCCGCGCTTTTGGAAGAATGGGCTTTGTTGCCCCAAGCATTTATTCACACCCTCATAAACAGTATGAAAGCTCGTTCTGAAGCCTGTATAGCAGTGCACGGTGGTCACACTCCATATTAGACAGGCTTTTTCCGAGATAAATGCTTTATCTCTGATTCATAATGTAACACTTTTTAATATACCTTGTTTCTTAAATCCCAATTAAAATATTTTCCACGTTGTTATGTGTCTATATTCTTTCTTCCATTGTAGTGTACCTATGTGCCAAATTTCGTGGCAACACAGTGAATAGTTTTTCATTTTTCTCAGATTTTATGTTTGTGACCTTAATTTTGGACATGAGTGTATTTGAAATATTAGTAATCAGCTTATAACGATATAAATTTAACGCTATTAGTACAAATTCAAATAATAGTATATTACTACAGTATATCGAAAAAAAAAATAAATTTCAAAATTAAATATTTTTAATAAAAATGAGAACACCTAGCTTTCAATGCATATTTTGAATATTAATTACACATTTCGTAATTTATACTATTAATGTGAATACAGGTACACATTTAATTAAAATAAAAACGAGCACGTGGTCTATGAGCATTAATAATATCATTATGGAACGAATTAATTTCTTGAATATTTTGTTTTTTCATCAACCTTTTGTCTTCTTTTATGTCGTATAAGAGAAGTACTTTACAATGGTATGAATTAAAGGATATTATGATGAAATTAAATATAAATGAGAAACGTATAATATGTTTTATTATACCAGAAATATGTCACTGATATGTTTCTGGTATAATAAAACTGGTATAAAATTATGGTTTTTGGTATAATATTTTTTGCCATCTGGTACAAGATGACATAAAAATAGTCATGGTTTATTACATTTCATAAAAATTGGAGGCATTAATTCACAAATAAAGGTCCTATTTAAACTACTATGGTTTAGTTGCATGACCGCACATTTGAAAAAAAAAATGCAAGTATTCGATTGGGAAGTTTTGGATCATGTAGCTTTGGACTTGCTACTCTCAAACTTCCATCTGTCTGGAATCATGAAAAGGTTTTCCGTCTGTTAGAAATTAGACTTTGGCAACAACCACAAATGGCATTCAGTGCGATCAAAATTCGCACATTGTTACAATGATGAGATAAAAGCTTCAACATGAATAGTAGCTACTTCGAAAAGTAATAAAGTTTAATGCTTTCAGTTCCGTTTCATATTATAATGCATATAATAATAAAATTTTTATTGATATCTCTAGTATTTTTTCATAATAAATGAGTTCTGCAGACATAATGAAAAAGTAATAAACTTAAAAAGTGGTAAATTTTTATTTCTATTTCACATGTATTATGTTTTTTTACTATTGGTTCAAAATTATATGCTTTACTTATCGATATCCTCAGTATTTTTTGTAAGGTAATGAAGTTCTGTATCAGCACAAATGGTGACTCTGCATATGCAGAGATGGTAAGAAATCTCTTAAAAACAGCAATTTGCAAATTAGTAGCATCATCATCAACTCCAGCCGTTTGGTCTTCGAGAACTTTGGACTTTCGATCATTGCCTGGCGATTTTACTTGCAATCTCAACAGATAATTGTTTACCAAAAATATTCTTACTGCATCTTAAGTATTAATAATGCTACTAAGCAGTAGTAAATCGATTACCATACAATAATTTATTACCATACAGAGAATTTTTAGAGCCAACTTGAACCACAGATTTTATGCGGCTGAAATCTAAAATCAATCATATAAACTTTTCTCAATCATATAACTTTTTCTTTGAACCAAACATATAATCTTTTAATTTCAAACATTTTTAATCTGAAGGCACCATAATTTCAATGGAATTCAAAGAAACAACTTTAAGGAATAAAAGATCCATACAATACCTTTCCATAGGAGATCCTATCAAATATCTCGTTGATCTCGTCAGGGTGCCTGACGGGCAGCGAGATAGGATGAGAAGTGCGCAGGCAATCCAACTCAAGGACATCCTGCAGATCATCCAGGACAAACTGCTCGTCCATTTTCCACTCGGGGTGCACAGCATTCACTCCTAGGTATTCCACGTAGCTGGCGAATCCCTCGTTCAACCATAGATCGTCCCACCAACGAGGCGTAACCAAGTTTCCGAACCACTGCGAACATTTAGGATTATTCAGAGTAAATATTTATAGTCTCAAAAGCAAAGTAAAAAAAAATCGTTCTTAATATTATTAGAACGAATATGACGCGTGATGGTTGAAATTACAGATAAAATTTTCCCTCTCTTTACCATCTGTAAAATTCATTGAGTTAAATCTCTCGAAAAGACTGTCTATTGACGTTAATCTAATCTAGCATTAACAATGAGATCTCATACCATCAGACCTTCATACGGTGAATAAGGTCATCAAGACAGGTAGAGAAAGCTACTGATATCAAGTGAAAAAGCGCAAATACAAACTACTGAACAGTTATGTACAGTTAATAAAATACGAAGAAAATAATGAATGAATATTGAATTAAATATTAAATACGTAGAGAAGAAACTGGTCAGTCTAACATCATCTAATTTACTTTCTGCAAATTCATTTCTCTTTCTTACTTCTTTAGTGAAATTTAATTGAGCTTGTATATCATAAATCGATAAGCAAGGATCATTTAATTATCAGCCGAAAACTGTAACCGTAAACGAATACCAGCTGTGCCAAAGCATCCTGGGTAATCTCAAGAGCAAGCCGCCGCAAAAGCATAGTCAGGCACTAAACTGAACTCAGAATGGTCCCCATTACCCATACAACTGTGTATGCCCCGACATCAGCACGGAGGCAGCTTAGCAACACGCCATTTCTAGACCCACCAGGGAAGCAGGGATGTATAATGCCCTCCTAGTAACCGGTCAAATCTATATCTCATCAGTTCAACTCGCTAAACATATATCTCCTCTTTGTGCCTGTACTTTATCGCCAAATGGCATGATTCGAATCCTCACTTTCTGGTGCAAAGCATAATTTAATCGTGATGTATAAAACTATATACTTCTCATAAAGATTGTCATTACCATTAACAACAATAACCGTTCTTGACGGCAGATTATTTTAGCAATATACTCATTTTGTATGTTCTTTTTAAAACGAAAAGTAAGTTATCACAGCTACTTTGATTGATTAAATTGTTGTAGTTTGAATCAGTCCGAGTTGGATTTTAGGTAGTTAATTTTTTTGCGAGAGTTTAGTACGAAAAAGTGGAATCATGTGACGATATTAACTTATAAATAAAATGAGCGATGTGTTTAAATTCTCTCTCTAAAAATGATTATAACTATCGTGATAACGATTTGGAACCATGACAATAACGGTGAAGCATGGTACAATTCATAGAAATATGAATATAAGAAAATTATTGATCAAAAACAACCATCTGAACAAATGAAAGAATTCCATGTCTGTAAACTAATGTATTAAGTCTGGCTTCTATGTTGATGTGAAATTGATACTTCCATCGATATCACTATTATTTTGTTTATGATTGATTTTAATAACTTAAAATATCTCGAATAGGAGAACTTAAAAGATCTTGAAGATCGCATATTGGCGTGAGATACATGAAAGCAGAGGCTTGGTGGAAAGATGGCCTCTATTTCCAAAGAGTTAATATACCAAAAACAAGAGGAAACAAAAGTTACTTTTACATGAAATGCATGACTTCTGAAAAATAATTTTCCTCTAAAAGGATACCCGAAAACGGAATCACAAGTAATTGAAAATTCAAGATGGTCAAGTAATTTTTCTAAAAGAAGTCAGATTATCAAGTATTCCTTTATCAAACAATACAACCTCTGTTTTGTTGGCATCAGCAATAGCAGTCTACTTAGGAAGCCACTTCTGGAGAAGTAACAGAAAAGTAACTTTCTGACACAATCCAAAAGAGGAAACCAACTCCAGTATCATTTGGAGCTCTTGGGGCATGATGTCATGATAAGACAGAAATCTGAAGTGTAGCATATGGTCCGCAATCCGAGTTTAAGTTTCTTCGCAACGACCATTGTAAGTGAAGTCTCTTTGTATCACAACATTAAAACCCTTTTATATGTAAAATAATTCTGATGGTTGAACTAAGTACTTCCCTTTCAGCTTAAAGACATAGAAAAAGGTCTTTTTTTTAAAGTAAAGCAGAGACAATCTAAAACAGAGACTAAAACTAATTCCTCAAATGCAAACTGATTTTAAACTTTCTAGACGTCACAGAGTAAAGCATTACAATATGATATGCATAACCGTGCATATGTACAATAAATATGAAAAATCGATCAAATCAATACAGTCATGTTACGAAAAGATTTTGGAAAATTATGTGGAATGGTTCAAAGAAAACGAATAATGCGAAAATAAAAAATAAAAAAATGCAAAGAATCAAAAACTCTGAAGAATTTTAATAATTAGAGCGAAAATGGGAGGTAGAAATGAAGTTAAAAATCTGGCATAAGTGGTCTCCTCAAAATCTTCCCGCATATTCTCTAATAAAGGTGTAATCTTTCATTCCTAGTATTAAATTGTGGAATGCCGGCGTCTTGGAATAGGGGTAGCGCGTCTTCCCCGTGACCTGGGCGTCCTGGGTTCGGGCATGGTTGTTCTTCCCGTTCTATCTGTGAGAGGTGTGAATGTACCCCCCTGTAAAAAGGGGTTGTGCAAGCGAATGTGATGCGTGAGTAGCTAAGACGTACTCTTGGCCCTAGTTGGCGCTACTAAAACAAGAGACGCTCTCTTGGCTTAAAATCACTGACTTCGTCAGCGAACTTGTCCATGGCAAGTGCCATTATAAACAACAACAACAAATTGTGGAATTCAGGTTAGACCATGAATGCCTTGCATGATATTGGCGGATAATAGTTGTGGAATGTTGATCTTCAGAGTGGATATAGAATTTTTACTGAATCTGCCATCATAACATCTTTGGGTAATTACTTCCTCTCCTACAATTAATTCACAAATATCCAAGGGTTTGTAATTTTAATATTTTCTTCCGTTTTACTAAATCCAAATTCGACGAAGAACTACAACTGTAGTCACAGGATCACACACCAATTTTTTAAAATTTAAGTTAGTTCGTCTTTTAATTATTATGTTTACATGCATGCCGACCGAAAGACGGTCAACCCTTTGACAGAATCTTGAAAAAAAATCTATATATTAAATGCTAACCAAATGCTGTACCAAAATTTTATCGTTCAAGCTCTTTCCATTTAGCATTTACTGTAGTTCACTGGTATTCGAACAGTCAGACAGAGAGCCATCCTCTGAATAGATTTCGTTAAAAAAATTGTTAAAAATCTGCAATTTTGGTAATATACCCCCATTTCAAACATCTGAATCAAAATGTTTTTAAGTTATTGTGTTCACAGACAAACAGTAATAATTCCAAAAATGTGTTTACGAATTCACAATCATGGGAATCTAAAACGTAGAGAGTCGTTAAAATTTCAAATTTTTTGACGATTACAATACTTTCTCATTATGCACTTCGTTTATGAAAGTAATAACTATAATTTTTGAAATTCCAATTATGTTTTCGAATCCACTGATAAGAATAACAGGGGTGTTTGAATTTCTGTTTTTGTGAAACCAGAATATGGAGGAATATTGACAATTTCGAGGATATTTTCTTTAAGTGATGGCTTGTTTCTTGTATAATAGGAAGATAGATGAACGGGAAGAAGAAGGTCAGTGATTGACCACTTTGTAGCTAGGGGCCAACTGCCCCGAAGAGGATGTCAGTTTGGTGAATCGATCAGTGTTATGGATGGACTAAGCTAAAGATAGCAGTCGGTCACAACAAATCCTGTCGATACTGCTACGTTCAGTGGTGGTGGGGTGGTCGGCTATACACAAGAAGAAGAGGCAAGAATAATAGAAACAGATGCACTCTCTAATATTTCAATCAGGTTAAAGCGAATACCTGATGAGCGATTTCGTGGGAAATGACAGTAGCCACACGCTGCATGTTGCTGGCGGAGGAATACCGAGTGTCGTATAATAAAGCCGTCTCTCTATAGGTGATCAGACCCCAGTTCTCCATGGCGCCAGCGCTGAAGTCAGGAATTGCCACCATATCTACAAAAGAATTATTATGTTTACCATTTTATAAAAGATAAGCAAAATTTAAATCATTCTGATTTGCAGTTAATTATTTTCGATACTTTAGACAAGTGCGAAATTATACAAGCGAATGTTATATACTAAGAACAGCGCCACCTTATGGAATGGACAGTAACTAGAAGTATAAGCTATGATTTCAGAGAGCGAATATATACTCACACACCTGATTAAGATTTTGTAAATTGTGAATTGATAATCTAATTGCGTTTATCTATTTTATCGTTTTATTAAAATGCTAAGGGGATGTTTAATGTTAATGTGATACATTTAAGTATTTGAAGAAAGCTAACTGATGTCATAAAATTATAAAAGACAATGGCTTTTACGTGCACATTTCGTTTCGAGATCTTAAAAATTGTGTAAAAAATACTTCGAGTGAAGGGACTTCCAATGCCTGAAATGAATCACTTCCGATAATTTCTAGAAATAAATCAAAGCTATCGAATTATTTTAATCCTATTACAGAAACTTTCATTGTGTTCAATCTCATTCAAAGAAGGCCAGGATAAGTCGGGCATAAAAATAATGAAAGAAAAATGCCTTTTTTTTTTTTTTAATTTGAGAAAATACGAAACTAAAGCAATAATGTACGTACCTGTTTTAGGCAAGGGGTACTTAACCTTGAAAAACGTTTCATAGAAGCTGAGAATCTTTGGACCCACTTGCAAGGCGTAGGCGGTAGTGTCAATCACAGATTTCCGGCTCCACACAGCAAACTATTTGGGAAAATATGAATACTATTAGATTCTAGGATATTACATTCTTTTTGAGCTCAGATTATAGATTAAAAAAAATTCTGAATGAATAAAATAATAATATATGGAATGCTGAGAAAAGGCAAATCTATTTTCCCCTGAAATAGATTTGAAAGATTGATCGAGATTGGCATTCAATAGCATTCGATAAAGATTTTATAATCAATATTTTCTTCGTTTAACGTTAAAATTACTTTGTATTCTGGCTTACACTTGGTTCTGGGTTATTCGTGAAAATGTTGGACACTTAATTGGATCGGTAGATAAATAAAAAGTAATTGGCATTTCAACTGTTTTGAATAGGAATGGAATTCAGGATTTTTTAAATACCTATTCGGTTAAATGTTCAATCAAAAGAATAAAAAAATTGATTTTATGGTAATTTTATTACTATTATACATACATCATTCTAAAATTTAAATTGTGAACAAACAAATTATCGTGAAATGTTATTTAACTTTTAATTAGTTCAGAAGCATAGTTTTCATTGTTATTTCTTTTCAAAAAAAGAAAACATTTTTACGCTTGACTAATTATCGATTAAAAACCAAAAAATGACTTAGATCATATTTTTAGAACAGTCTACCAAAAAAGTATTGGAACACACAACAAGTTCACCTATTTTATCATAATATTTTACTTAAATGTACAAATGACGCTAAAACAAAGATTATTTTGATATATACAAATCACAATAATTTAAACAAAACTCTAATATTAATGCAATTATTGCTATAATTAAAAATAAAAAAATCAAGTAAAAACACGTTCTCAAAAAAGTATTGGGACACTTCCCAATAGATTAAGAAATACAATGCAAACTTAAAAGTTAATATCTTATTGGGCCGCCCTTGCTTTTTATGACCTCTCGTAGTCTATTTAGTATGGATTGAACTTTTTTTTTTGCAAAATGATCAATCGATTTTAACCCACTTTTAGACCAAATGCTTTCTTAAATACTGTTTGTTAGAAATTTGATATTCATACATTTTTTGCTGCAAATAATCCCACACATGCTCAATGGAATTAAAGTCTGTCCTTGTGCAGGAGTCTTAATAACAGTAGGCCAGTGGTAGAGGATCCATAACTTGTAAATATCAGCATAACTTATAAATATGTTTCGGGTCATTATCTTGGTCTATCTTAAAATGTCTTGAAATTTCCAGCTTGCTTGCACTGAACTTTAAATTTCACTTGAGAATGCAATATAGACATATTTATTAATTGTTCCTCCAATAAAATGTATGTACCCGGCAACAGTGTTTGCCATACAACGCCAGACCAATTTGGACCGCCAACCCAATTTAGTTTCCACCAAACTTTTTG
The DNA here is from genome assembly GCF_947563725.1 of Argiope bruennichi. Classification (NCBI taxonomy): domain Eukaryota; kingdom Metazoa; phylum Arthropoda; class Arachnida; order Araneae; family Araneidae; genus Argiope; species Argiope bruennichi. The sequence continues at coordinate 49,080,479 of NC_079157.1, forward strand.
CCTCCCGTCTGATTCGAATGTATTAAATTTGCTTTCAACAACAAAAATTTACAATTTCCCAAAATTCTTTTGGCTGCTTTACATACTTTTAGCAAATACTAGCCTAGCTTGTCGATTAGCTTTGCTGATGTAGGGCTTTCTTTGAGGTACTCTGCTATGATATTTATGTTTTCTAAAAACATTTCTGACAATTTCAGGATTTACAGATTTTTCAAACTTACTTTTACATTGCAGAGTCAATTTTACTGCACTAGTTTATGGATTAAAGTGAACTTTTTTCACAATCCACCTCTTTTCACGTTCATTAAATGTCCCTGGAAACCCCGATCTTCGCTTGTTTTTAATACTGTTTGTTTTCTTGAACTTTGAATAACGTTAAAAACAGTAGACTTGCTCAATTTCAAGATATGCTCTATACTACGAGCTGATTTTTCAGTTTTCTAATGACTTATTAGAAGATTTCGTACATCAACCGATATATCTTTGTTTCTCCACTTTTTTCTATAAGTAATCTTATTATAGAATTTAAAATTATAGTAAGAAAAAAGTGGTAGTAAATTCAATTTAATTGATGTGTTATAAATTTGTTGAGTTTCTCATTTCAAAAGTGTCCCAATACTTTTTTGACTCCTATTTTCTTTTGAATTATGTTTGAAAAGCTATATCAAATTATAATTCTAAAATATCAATCAAATTTTCCTTACAAACTGTACACCAAATGTTAAAATATTTCTTGATTCACTTTCTTTTTATTTTAATGTGATAAATAGTTTTATAAATAGATTTGCAGTTAGTCACGCCTAGTGTCCCAATACTTTTTTGAGTGACTTTATGAATAAATAAGCCTTCAGTAAGAATTCGGGAAAGAAAAACTCAAATTCAGTACAAGAATTCAAAATTGTATTTTTAAATATATGTAGCAATTTTTGAGAATTGTTAGCACACTATTACTAAGAAGATCACGAATCATGAATAGATTTTTGATGCCAAATTTTAAACAGTATAAATCAGATCGTGCAACTATTTAAATCTCAAAATCCTATAATTGTTAACCTATTATAGTTCTAATTTACGAAGATTAAGAAATTTATTCTCATTTTCAATAGCGATATTTCTTTTTTCTGACATTTTGAAGTTTTTTACAAGTTCCTCGGATATTTTTAAGAAAAAAGAAATGCTCATTTTCTACCTTTTCACATGTTATACTTTCTTTTTCTCATTTTTTGTATACTCTAAACCAGATGCAATTCGAGGTGAATTTATTTTGAACGCAATACAATGCTTATTTTCACATTTAGAGAGATTTAGCTAACATAATTTATCTATTATTATCCTGTAAATTTTTTAATGAATGAAATCACTCCGTAATGTGGGGTATTCTACACAATATAGTGAATTCAAGTGAATTATATATCTAATGTAACTATAGATTTAACACGTCTCTGCTATGATTTAAGCATGTAATTCGGCTTACCAATCTAATTAATCGAATCCTTCGTTGATATTTTTTAACTATAGAAGAGAAATGGGTTTTCTAATTAATGACTGATTATTCACTAGGGCTACAGAATTACAGAACTTTTTGAAATTATTTTTAAAAGCCACATTTTTTCCCCTTCTTATTTTCCTACTATGACATTTTGATACTCTTTGCTTACTTTTTCACTCTGAGAGTTCGATGTACAACAAAAATCGAACAGAACAATAAAAATGTGAAAAGAAGACAGAGCATAAATCAATAGGCAAGAGAAATGCAGGTCGGGATTGTTTTTTGTGCAGCCCATGAAAGCGCACAACTGATTGAGTAATTTGAAGACTATACGCAATATGTTCTCTTTGAATTAAGAGGCATTAAAAGTGCAGGAAGATGCGACCAGCTGATTCTTTTTTTCATTCAAAGTTTGCTTTCTTTCTCTTATTTTATTATTTTTTTCTTATTTTCATTGGCTATTTATGAGTTTCGGTTTCGATTAAACAGAAACACATATGATTTTCTTGAATATTCATTTTTTTGTTAGTAAGGAAAAAGGTTGGTAGTAATTTTTAAAATTTTTATTCAAATGAAAGTTTTTGAGAGATTTGTTATTATTAAATGTGAAAATCGCGAACATAGAAGATCAATTTCTATACATCTATCTGATATTCATTTCTGAACGAGCATTAATGAGCTGACTAGGCGAAGGTGGAAGCGAGTGTAGAGAGATATTACAGATAGTTCTAATAAATGTTGAAGGCCGCGGTGGCCTAGTGGTAAGGTCTCGGCTTCAAACCGGAGGGTTTCAGGTTCGAGATCCGATTCCACCGAAGAATCGTCGTGTAAGGAGGCCTGTTGCACATTAAATCTGTCCTGATCAAACGTCCTCCCGCTGGTGTGGTGTGGTGTGGAGAGGGGGGTGCCAGCTCTGATGTCGTCCTCATCATCTGACCGCGTTTCAAAATTACGAGGTCCATCCCAAAATAGCCCTAGTGTTGCTTCAAACGGGACGTTAATATAACTAAACTAAACTAAGCTAATAAATGTTGAATGGATGCCAAGTCAGTAAACCTTAGTTTTAATGACAAATGTGTCAATTTTGCGGAAAAAAATGAAGAAACAGAATATTCAAGAATCTTGACGAAATAACCATTAGGATTCGAACCTCAGTGTTTTTTATTAGAAGTTCCTTTGCCTTGTCACGTAAATTATAGGAAGCCGAGAGAAAGAGATGAAGAGAATCACTGGTAGTCAGTCGAGTCGAGTGTAGTTAGCTGGGCAAGCTCAAGCAAGTAGGCGATCGAAGTTTGTCTTCGGAGTGATGATATCCAACGAGTTCTCTTTGGAGGCTCAGCACAGTTTCGGTTGTTTAATATCGACTTGTTGCTTGTGTGTTGTTGATTTCTGCAACGGCTGTTTCTTGTACACTACGTCTGTGCATTTTTAACCTTTCTTTCTTTCCTTCGCCACAGAATATCCCCGAACAAAATCCATGTACATTTTTAACCGTATATTATGTTTTTGCGTGGAATAAATTTATTAAATTGTTTCTGAACCTGTTGGACTTTTCACAGTATAATCACAGCAAGGATTCCCCCCCCCGTAACAATATGCTACTTTAACTACTGACAGTAACAATATGCTACTAGATAACTGTCTAACGTACTTTTAGTACAGATACTCTTAAATTTAGAAACAGCATATACATGACAAATAGCAGTGAAGAACTGAAATCTCACACCTGATCCGTTCCTCTCTTTCCAAAGTCGCAGACGATGAATGCCAACAGGTAGGTAGACATCCGCACTGTTTTCTGGAATCGGTCGACTACCCAGCCTTCACCCCTGAAATCATAAAATTGCAATGATTGTGCATGATTTTATGCTTTTTGAAAAACGTACAAATTAAAGAAAAATTAATTAAATATTACACTAGTGTAAATATTATATAGTGTTGATTTGATATAGATGATCAAAAAAATTATAATCTCAAAAAGAAATCAGAAATTTCACCATATAGATTTATTAAAAGTGTTATTTATTTAAATAATGAGTAAATCCAGTATTTTGAGGAGTTGTCTGACTTCTTACACACAAATTGAGCATTTCTTAATATTTCTCAACCAAGTTCTTCTTAAGTTATTCAGTGTAGATTGGAAGTTCAAGAAGCAGAGATACCCCAGTGACGGTGAATAATTGTTGTAAATTTGCTTGTTAAACTAATCGACATGGAGATATCATTGTATTTTCTTAAACTCTTTTTTTAATCTTTTTTTATTATCTTTTAATTAATCCTTTAATTCCCATATCCAAGTGTCATATGTGCATCGAATTATCGCTTCGTAAAGTTATAAGCTCAAATGAAATCTTATAACTTTAAACGAGTAATCTTATTCTATACATATAAATTTATTTCTTGTATCTCGGAAACGGCTCAAAGGATTTGGATCAAATTTTATATTTAGATAAGGTTTTGCTTTTTAAGTTTATCGTTATAGGTGTCTTTTCTGAAAAAAATGAAGACTTTAAACACACAAAAAAGCTTTTTTAAAAATTAACTATTAGAGTCTTTATCTATCTGCTCTGATGCTGGCAATGTCATATAGCGCCGTCTCGTAAAGTTTTGTTTTACTTGCATTGTTGCCATAGGATGATAACCTACTGGTACCTCAAAATTTTGTGAGATGGCGCTGATTGATGTAAAATGGGATAAGACTGGCATGGCACTGGGTAATGGGCTGGGGATGTAAAATGGCGTAATGGAATATATTCATATGTAATCAATATTTGATTAGCATCAAAATATTTTCTCAATATATATATATATATATATATATATATATATATAATTTTGCAAAAAAAAAAAAAAAAAAACCTGCTGAGCGAAGCTTGGTTTTCTTGATATTTGTTCAAATATGTTATAATTTGATACAAAAGTTACACATAAACCTCAAGCACATCCAATAAATAAATCAAAAGAACAGATAATTCCGAAATAGAAATTATCATCTAATTGAATAGAAAAGAAAAGAAAATAGTTAAGGGATTAATTCTCTTGCAATCCGCTAGAAAATAGTTAACGAGTTGAACTAGACACCTTCATCGTCCATCGAGTCGGGAGATAACATTACTTGAGAAACAATCAGCAACATTGTTTTGGGACAGCGATCTTTTTATCTGGATATCGTCAGTTGTTTTTGAACAGAGATCTTTTATCCGAACATCGACAATTGTCTTGGGACAGCTGTCGATGTTAAATTAAAACACGGAAGAAAGGAAGGAGATGAAGCGATAAAATCAAAACTTTTCGAAATGGAAAACAAGAGAAGATGAACTTGCTAAAAAAAATTATTTAATTAACTTAGGTGAAATAGACATTTACCACATGTTTTTAAGTAGGTATTTTAAAATCATACAAAGATCCTAATAAACCTATTTCCTTGTGACAATCAGAGATAGTGCTGAAAAAACTGAATAATATCAGAATATTTTCTGAAAAAATGTTCTCCATTCAAACACAAGGAAAGAGTTAACCAGGCTTATTCTCCCTTCTAATTTCTAGTATAATTCCGCACCATGTAAATTTTGTGTTTAACTTTTTAGTAAAGTAAAGAAAAGAAAGTACATTTGAGATTCCTTCCTCCTGATGGATTAGAGCCAAATTATTTTGACATACACTTACAATAGTGATATCGAGACCGAATTCCTTATTTCATATTTTTAACTCAGTGAGTTTTTGAGTTTTCACATTCACATCCACAAAGACATAAAAAAAATGTTAACTATTTTATTAATTTTCTGTTTTGAAATTTTTATTTACAGTTATGATACTAACGTTTCGCTGGTTCAAATACGGAGATAAGTGATAAAGAAAATTTCTTTCACATAAAATAAATTTATGGCACGAGTGAAGAAAGGTTTTATGCTTCCATAAAATTTCGTCTAAGGTAATAACTGTTGATTATTACTCTATTTTCAAGATTTGTTTTTCTGTAGTAGTTCCGTCATGATCTTCGGACACGTGTATCCATAAAATTTCAAAACTTCTGTACTTTAAAAATTATATATGTACTTTCTTTTATTACTGAAAACTTCCAACCTTTAATGTATTAGCAAATTGCGTTTTTAATGATAATCATTATAATAAATAAATTAAATAAAAATATATTTTGTGAACTAGAAGGTGGCATTTTCAAAATTCAATTACTTCTCATTTTTGTCTATATTCAATAATTTCTTATTATGAAACTACAAATTCAAAGACCTGTTTCGAAGTCTTAAAATTGCTAGTTTCTCTAGAAAAAAATTATAAATAATTTATCGGAATCTTAAAATTTTTTAATGCATTTCGTCTATTTTAAACATATGACCAAATGCATAACTTGGAGCAGAATTCTATATGAGAAGCCTACATTTGGTAAGTCATATCATTGACTCTCCGACCCACTCGAAGGCACACGGATAAAGAAAACAGAATGACCGGACTACCGCAACAGCAACACTGGCGGGAACTGTGGTTGAGTCCTACGGGCCATCACCGGCCACGGCACAACCCTTCCCGAAGGAAATACGTCCATCATCGATGGGAAGAGCCAAATCCCCCACCTCTTTTGTGTACCCTCCAAGGTGGTGAGATCCAACCACCATACTGGAAGCCTCTCATCCTTTTTTCGAAGTGCCCCCCGGGGGTTTAGTCTATATTTGGTAAAAGAAGCGAGAAGAGATTTCAATATTCAAAACTGGATACAGTTAAGCAAGCTAAAAAAATATACATTAAAATTTAGTTATTAGCATCAATAAATTACAAAAAAAAAGGGAAATTTGATTTTTTTAAAATATATATATAATTTTTGTAAAGGATAAAAAATTGCTGTTGGTTTTTACTATAACAACAGACTATAACAACAAATTAGGATCGATAAATTCTAAATAAAAATCAAGTCCCTATATTATCAAAATTATATTTTGTTAAGTTCCATCAAAACCGAAAAACTAATAAAATATTTTTATTCATATTTTTAGAAAAAAACTTAAACAAATAAACATTTATCTAATATCTCCTTCTCTCTACTTCTTTATTTATAAAATATAACAATTCTGACTTCTAGGAATTAGGATGATTGCCGAAATTTGCGGGAGAAACGACCTCAAATTTTTCTGGGATATTTTTCAATAAAAATGTTATACCCTTCTTCATACATAAAGAGTGCAAAATTGTGTCCAGAGTTTTATTTTCAGAGTAACGACAAGAGCGTTTTGTGCTTCAATAACGGAAAAAAACTGAGAGAAGCGTTTTGAATGCCTTTTTTTCAACCGAATAAAATCAAAATTAGACACAGAACTACTATTTTCGCAGCAAAATCGTATACTAAATTTCATCATCTATGCCATTGTATTTTTGAATTATCGTATTTGCAAATAGCAGACCTACAGACAATCAGTTACTTGGGAAATATAGTTTGAAATTTGAAACGGACTCATATTTAAATGTTAAAGCTGAGTGCTAAATCTTAACTATCTCGCTCTTTAAATTTTAAAATTTTCATGTTCGCTTGCGCTCGGATGGGTAATAGACAAACGTTAGGGGAATTGATATAAGAGTTTAATAAGTTATTCTACAGCTTATGTTTAAAAACCACATACCAAATTTGAATCGATAAGCTTAAAGTGTTTCTGAGTTGCCTTATTCACAGATATGTCCTTATAATTCCAAAAATACAATAATTGAACTCTGGCATGTTTGAAAAGTGAAGATGTGTCAAAATCTCAAGGTGTTTTTTTTTTTTTTTTTTGATGATAACAACAATTTTTGTTTGTATATTTTATATTCCAGAAACTAAAAAAAGCGACTCACAACCACAGATCTAAAATCATTAATAGGCTATGGAAAGTTGAAAAGAAGCGAGAAAAAAATTATTCATACTATTTTTACAAACAGCACTATTAAGACGGAAATTAAGATGTTTCTAGAGGTTTACTCGCATGGAGACTCTATAAACTCGGTGTTATTAAAATAACTACTTCCTTTATATAATAACATCTGGCAGAACACAAAATAAACATAAAATATTTTTATTTAACAGAAAATTATATATATATATATATATATATATATATATATATATATATATATATATATATATAATAAGTAACCAATCTATCAAAGTAAGAAATATTTTGAAAACGAAACGAAATAATTACGGAATCACAACTAAAAATTATTTCTTATTCAAGCTAAAACCAAAAAGGAAACAGGTAAACACATCATAGTATTTAGAGAGCGCAAATGCAGCTACATTTAAAACACAGATAAATTGAGACAAAAGTAATAAAAATCAAGTTAATATGAAAATCAAATTAAACGAAATAAAAAAGAATCCGGCCTTGAAGACTTTTTCAAGGGTCACCCTCAGGCAGGGATTCAAAAAAGGGGATTTTTTCTGTGAAGGAATGCAGACTAAACAGTCAGATAATGATTCCGCGTAACCCGAAAATTCCCTGAAATTAGGCCCAAGAGAAGGAAGAAATGAGGCCCATTTTAACAGAAAGGAAAATGCAAAACAATAAATTAGAAGAATACATCCACTAACAAGCAAAAATACAATAACAATAATAACAAAAAATACCATATAATAACACTCAAACCAGTAATAAAAACAAATATATATATAGATAGATAGATAGATAAATGGATATTTGCATATAACAGAATATGTAACTAAAAGTTATATGTTTATAGTTATAGGTTTCGAAAACAATCAAGTATGACTTGCGGCAAATTGAATTCATTAGCGCCCGAACAGGATTTAGACATAACGTGACTACATGCTGTGTGATATTCGAGAGCAATAGTAGCCTAACAGAATATATAAAGCACCAAACAGTATATTTAAACCATTTAAACTATGACAAAATGGATCAAACAAATGTGAAAACATTATCTGTATATTTACTAAATTCTGAAACATATTTGTATTCAAGGAAAAGAATCTAGTCACTTCTATAAAATGAAACCAAGGTAAGATTGGTTCTAGGCTAAGCGAAGTGGTTCCCCCCCCCCATTTCTTCTTTCCTCTTGTTTCCTTTTGTCTTTTTGTCAATGCATTTGAATGCACTGCCTCGAAGGAATAACCTAGAATAGACTGCAGAGAAAACGTTTCAAGTTTTTCGCTTTCGCTTCAGAGTTGACTGAACTCAGAAATAATTTTTTTTTTCGCGGTCGCCGCACTTTCAGGTCATTTTCGATTTTACTTTCACAGCAAGATTTCACGGTTCGATCGGTTTTTTTTTTAATGTTACTTTCTTTGCTTTACCTAATTAATACAGGGTTTTAAAACGGATAAAAATTTGAATTGCTTTTTGGCACAAAAATGTGCTTGGATTTAGAGGGCGGAAAATGATGTATATTTTCCTTGAAGAGAGAAATGGGCAGTAAGAAATTCTACAAATAGTGAGAAATTGTTGTCTTACATTTTTAATCTCTTTCAAATGAATACAGTAGACTCCCGATTATCCGAGGTGCGGATTATCCGCGCCTGTCGCACAAAGTTTTTTTTTTTTTTTTTGATTGATTTTTTCAAAAAGGTGCAGTTTTACAGTTATGCTTTTGTAATTACATAATACATTACAGTATTAAAACAGTACATATGTATTAATTTTTCTGTGTATCCTTGACGCCTCTCGTAAGTACAAAGCACTTTTCTGCTTTCATTAACAAAATGCATTTTAGGTTAGTTTTGAGTGATATACTAAAATATTAAGCGTTAGTCAAACATTTCCTGCTGTTTATTCTACGTTTTATTGTACATAAAACGATTTTTCAAATTTGGAATGACTGTTTTCTCTTTTGCTATACCCGTTTTTAGCTTTTTTCGGATTATCCGCGATTTTTGTTATCTGCGGCGGCCGCGCCACCCAATTCCGCGGATAATCGGGAGTGTACTGTATATTATTTTGTCTGATGCTTAGGATAAAGATTTTTTTTTCAATATGTCAATTATTTTTTTTTCTTCTTAAGTATTTTCTTTTCAATATGCTGAAACGTAACATTCATTAGTTTGAGAGATTTCTTTCAGACAAAAACGATATTGCAATGATATGTCGCGACTTTAAAATATGTCTGCAGATTTTCACCAATAATGACTTAAGAATATATATATAATAAATTCAATTTATCCGCATTCTAAAAATATTTATGTTTTAATCGCCTGAACTCAGGCTTCACTTTAAGTTCTGAATTGTGCAAGTTATTAATTTCCGACATTGATTTTGCACGTTCTGAAGCCAAAAGTGCCGTGCCATCAAATTCCGTTCTAAAACTATACAAGTTCCGACTACATTCATATGCTCTGTTTTTTCTGTTTTCTGCTATCCCCACACCAGTGCTTTGTTATGATTCTAATAAAAAAACTTTCAAATGATCTTATAAATTACAATATTTTCTTAATCAAAAAGAAAGAGAATAAAAATGGGTTATTTGGTACTATATATATATATATATATATATATATATATATATATATATATGATAGATTGTCAGCAAAATAATTCAAGTAATTTTGGTCAGCCTTTAATGTGCGAGGTATATGTTGTGGATAAGGGGAAAACCACCAGCGAGTTTGTGGATGGACAGTTCAGTTCAAAAGGTACTGAAATGGTTTGAAATAAATTTGTATTTCTCCTTAACTCCTTTATAATTGAATTTAGAGAGAAATTTGAAATTAAACGAATAACCATCTCATCAAAAAGTAAAAAATTTGCGTTGAATTTTTTTTATAAACTTCAATAACTTAGGAATTAATTGTTGAAAAATGAATGTGAAAAACTTTAAATTAGATTCCTTCCTTTGTAGGTCTGATAAATTGTTGGATAAACTCTCATCAAAAGCAATCTTTTCCACTCTTTTTCTCATACTCAGAGCTCTAATTGATAAGAAATTAGAGGCAGAAATAGAGAAGGTCTGGAGATGAAATTATATATCCTTACAAAAAGATTCTATCGTCATTTACTGTCTTGCTAATAGGAAATTTCTTATATGTCGACAGCTGCACGTCTCGAAATTATAGTAATCAACCTATTTTTTTTAATATCCAACATACATTGAATTTATATTGAAAAATAAACTTTCTGTATGTTATATATATTGATATAGCAAATTTTTGTATTACTTAATTAATAATGAACGCTACTTTCATATTTTCCTAAGTAAGTATTTCATAGATATTAAAACCGTTAAAATGGTGGCTCCGAGATTTTGATGATTTTCAATGTCATAAACCTGATTAAAAAGGGATTTAATTATGTCTAGTTTTATTATTATACCTGAATTGAGTTAATACATGCCTGAAATTAATGCATTTTGTTTCTTGAATTTTTGAGTTATCTTTTGAGTTAAGAACGCAGGAACTGAAATATAAATATACACTCAACTTCATGATGAATTGAAGCCAAAAATATAAAGACGCATTTTAATGGATAAACCCACACATAACATTTCATTCTTCTACTTAATATATAGCAGTTATTCAATTCATAAATGTACAAAATTCCAAAAATATTTTTCTCCGATTCATGGAGACTTGCAAAGAGAAGATTTCACAAGATTTCAAAGTCGGAGTTTCGATTATCACACTTTTTCTCTCTTTACTACTTTCGTTAGAAAGTAAAAAAAGGAATGCTAGGTAAGAATGGAATTTAACATGTAGTCTCGATATTTATTTACACTGCAGTTTGGTTTCTTGCTTTAGACAAAATCAGTGTAAAGCGAAAAGATTTTTTTTTTCCTTTAAGTCTCATCAGTATTCTTTATTACGGCAAAATACTGAATACTACTTAAGAAAGATAGCAGTTTTACTTTTTCTTTCCACAAGAAGATACAAGCAAAATTTGTATTTACATAAGAAGTATCAGGAATATTTCATGCGCATTTAGGTGTGGAAGTAGAGATAAGATATCTGGAGACTTTTATTGATTTATAAAGTGACAGCTTTTATCTATGAATTTTGTAAATCGTACCGAAAGGTAAGAACAAAATATCCTGTAATTTTATTTTATTTTTCTGAAATTAAAACCATACCTAGAAAAGGGATTATTGATCAAGAATAGAGTATTTTAGTTTTAACAATAATATGTAATTCTGTGAATGGTTGATATATATAGTTGTGCTTTTTTTAATTTTGAAAGTCTGTTTTTAAAAATTGATATTTTTAATGCGATATATTCATTTAAACACAAATTCTCTAGAAAAGAAATATACGAATTTTTTAGTAAATAAATAAAAACTGCATTTAGATAATAATAGTATGAGCAACCTGTTGGTCCGCTGGGAATATTTTCTGAAAATTTATTGGTTGTGTCCAGTTTCAGTTACATTTCTAATACATTAGATATTCACGATTTCCTTAACAAAGTATTTTTTAGAATTTAATTGTTATAGAGATAAAAGTGCGCTATTTCTATAGCCTCATAGCTATTCAATTTATTATGAACTTGAATCTTCTAAATGAAGTCAAATCCTGACATTCATGATGCCATTAAGAGAGTAAATGTTAAGGTAATCTATCCTCTAACTGCAGATTGTTTTTCGCGATACTCTAACTTTACTTTTTTATTTTTCATATAAATCAGAATTTTTCGCCCTTAACTTCCAATAATAAAACAAAATACTTGTTTTCTTTCATTTTTTTTTTTTTTTTGCCCGATAAAATGGCATATTTTTATTGTTCAGTTAACAAGCTAAAATAAAACACATATCTCATCAACGATGTTTATATGTATATTTAATAAATGCTTCAATTCTATAAATAACAGAAACTCCATTCAAATATTCCTAGAAATGATTTAAATAAAAATCTTTTTTTTTCCTTCAAGAAACCTTCTTGAACACGTTGTTTACCTATCTTGAAGGAATATCTGGATATTTGTAAAATCCTTATGAAATAAAAAAGTTCCAGAATTAAATATTAAATTCTTCTTTATAAAAATGGCAACACTTACGTAGGGTGGAATATTACTGCCATTATAGAAGCTTTTGCGGACCAAACATGATTAGCGTGTTATAAACAAACTCTTTAGAAAAAGAAATATTTCTGCTCAGCAAAACAATTTCGATTTTCTTTTCGCAAAAACGATTACTGTAAACCATAATTATATAGATTTTTTCTGAGAAGATTTCTTTTTGTTTCTAGGAAAAGAAAAGTATAATAATGACTTATTGTTCTTGAAAAGAGACAAAAATTTTAACAAGATCCGCTTGTTTAGAAAATTAATATTTTTCATATGAAGTGTATAACGAGCTTTAAGTAAACATTTCTCTCCAACTTCAAACATTATTTAACTATAGAATTTTATGGTTAAATAATTTAACCATATTTATTTAACCTCAAAAGAAAATACTAAAATTTTCTTTTAAAGAAATATAAATATGATTATTTAATAAGAGCTATATTTATTTATTTAAATAAGATTTATTTATATATTTTATTTTTTATATATTTTATTTAAATAAGAGCTATATTAAACCATATTTATACGGTTCGTAAGACTTTTATTTCATAAAAAAAGAAGAAAATCCGTCTTAAAATTTTTAAAGTATTTTTTCAAACCGAAAAAATTCGTGACCTGACACACGAAAGTGTGACATACTTTATTTATAGTGATAAATACCAGAATAGCTTGATAATCTTCAGAAAGGAATACACATTGCCTTTAGTGTAGCAAGGGTAGAGGGCGATCATATCGCACACACCCACCACATACATTTATTATAACTGACCTTATAAAATGCAATAAGTGTACTAATAAATTTTGGCTTTGCAACTGAAAAATGGGCCTTTTATATCCCCTTGCATCTCGTCGCTACACCACTTCATCGATTGAAACATTACGATTGTAGAATGAATAATCAGACATTGAAATATGAATCTGAAGGTTATGGATACTACCCTCAGGATGTGCTCCAAAGTTATACAAAGAAATTCCTAGATCTATACATGGTTGGTATAAGGAGTTTCTCTGCTCACGAAATGCATCTTTTTCAGCATCTATTTAATACCTAATAATAATAGAAAAGGGAATAAAATTTCTGTTTTTAATTTTTTTTCTACACAACAGTATAAATTAAAGATTCTCAGTATAAAATTCAAACTGCGTTGTGTCGATACTTTTGGATAAAGATGTGAAGGAGAAATACATATGCAACCCAGCTTCAAGCGAAAAGTTTCTACGAAAGCAATCTATCCCCGTATATTAAATATAAATCCAATTTCTACCTCAGGTATAATATTTTAAACGAGAGCCTAATTTTTTAAATCTCAAAAACTTTAACCAATTCAGAGAACAGGTAATAATTTAAAAATAAATTATTTATTAAGATTATCATAATCAGCTCAGTTAAAATTTTAATATTTATTCTAAACATTTGCAGGAACACAAGGAAATTAATCCTCATCCCAACAAAGTTAAACGCTTGCCTAAAAATTATAGACACATAAATCGTACCAAAGATAATTTTAGTCGAAAAATAAGCCAACCTGCGAGAACTTTAATACTCGTATAGGGTGGTTGTAGTCTGGTGGTAATGTTACAGCTGCGGGACCAGAATGTTCTAGATTCAAAACTCGATTTTACTTAAGAAGCACCGTGTAAATGGTGCTGGTACACGTTAAATCTGTCGGGGCCAAATGTCTTCCTACTGGAGTGGTGTGGAAGTTTGGAAGGGAGAGCTAGCTCTAGTGCCGTTTTCGTCATCTGGCTGCGATTGAAAATTACGAGATCCGACAGAAAAATAGCTCTTGGGTTGTTTTAAAAATCGGGATATTAATATTGTTACGAATCTGTAATGCTGCTTCCCAGCATATTTGGTTCCACCATCGGAAAGAATGTTTCACAGTCATCTATATTGGACGGAGTCCGTATGTCGCGTCGGAGGTCCCGGAGCTTGGCGACCATTTGGCGACTTGGCGACGAATTTGGCGACTTCTCGCCAAAATAGATTATACCCGAAACATCGAGAATTTTCCCGACCGTCCAGTAGGAACCGAGATACGTCTCGAACGTTCCTGATTGGTTGAGAGGCTTCTAGCCCCGCCCCTGAGACCTATAAAAGGAGGCGGCCGCGGCTGCCAGGAGTAGTCGGAACCGACGGTAAAGAACTGGCCTTCCAGAGCTAAGCGGAGCAGCGATGGAGTGAAGCTAGTGCTGAAATACGCTGTGTACTACTGTCTGCAGTAGAGTATGTTGTATGCTGCTGTGTATGCTGCACGTCTCGGCTGAAGATAATCGTCTTCTGTGCTGTATATAGTTGTCGTCTTTGTGCTGTCCTGTGTGTCTTCGTGTAAATAAACGTCGTTGTTTTATTTTCTACTGCCGCCTGGTGATTGAGCGTTCTTCACACCTTATAACCCTCACTATCCAAACGAACCCCGGAAATTTCGTAACAATAAAATGCACTAATCACTTAATGATCCTATTTATTACTTTTCCTAATATGTATGAATCAAGAATACATTTAGTGCGGCTGCAAGTTCTCAGAACTTTAAAGCAGTGAGAATCTGATACCCGAAATTCAGATCATGATATTTAAGATTTAATTTCCTAACATGGTGGTACCTGGAAGCTCGAAAATCGCTCTGGGCAATAGAAGATGTCATAATTTTCTTTCATCGCGAAATTTTGATTCATTGAATTCGACTAAATTTCATAACCAAGTGGTATTAGAGTGATATAAGCTCTCGATAACCGTCATCGATTGACTTGTTTTAAGTGAATATTTCTAGACTTATTAACTGCCAACTCTGCCGGCGTCCTGGCATAGGGGTACCGCATCTTTGCCGTGATCTGGGCGTCCTGGGTTCGAGTCCCGGTTTGAGCGTGGTTGTTCTTCCGTTCTTCTATCTGTGAATGTGCCCTTCTGTAAGAAGGGGTTTTGCAAGCGAATGAGAGATGCGTGAGTAGCAAAGTCCTAATCTTGGCCTTAGTTGGCACTTCTATAAAAACAAGAGACGCTCTCCCACCGGCTTAAAATCGCTGTCTTCGTAACAGCGGGCTTCTCCATGATAAGTGCCATACGGAACAACAACTGCCAACTCTCCCTTAAAATTGCCTCTAGAAACTTTTTATGGTGATGCTTCTTGCTGCACTGATGGGCACAGAAAGAATGTGGGATCTACGATTATCTCCCAACATATGGCGAGCCGTCACTCTTAAGGGAGGGGCTGTACCGTGACCGGTGATGGACCTTGGGACTATAATTCCTGCCTATGCAGTAGCAATTTTCTGTTATTATATTTTCCCATTTGCTTCAGAGATGATTTCCCGATTGTAATTGCGATTCTCTGATAGGCCAGTGAAGAAATATTTGCTAATATTCTGTTTATGTATGCCCAATTCTGCCTTTATTGTCGGGAGTCATATCCTGAATATCTCAGTGGAATCAGTCATCAGCTTTCGTGGAACAAAAAATGTATCACACTTAGAATAAATATCATTGAAGGAATTTTCATCATTCCAAGAAAACTTTTGGCAAACAAATCTACTGCAAGTAAGCAAGAAAAGAAATTTAATAATATTCCGGTGTTACGACGATGTTACAGCAGATTGTCACAGATGCAAAATATGCAAGCAACTGCAAGCTGGTTTTTCTACGCAATCACCTAGAATAATAAAACGATATATAAGGAAATGAAAATCACATTTTTGTTGGATGTCATGGAATAAAATTGCTACTAAACATGAAATCTCCGTTCTGCGAAAGATATTCCGAAATCGAATTCCTTTCGAATTTTTGCGGCGCTAGTTGCATGAGAAACGATTGCGAAAAACATACAGCAATAGACGAACAACGTAAGACTTCTTCAAACGATTCTATCTAGTTCACACGCGGCTCGTTTTTGGTTTTTCGAGAATGAGATGCGTACATATTTAAAGATTATCTCTGACCTACTCTGAAATGTTTGTTCTGAAAATATTAACTAATTTGGCTTTGTATATTTACATTTCCAAGTAAACAAATAGGTTAATATTTTGTAGAGAAATAATTACCAAGGGGATTTACGAATAAATTTTTTAAAAAACCTAAAAACTAGCATTAGTTTAAATTAATTTAGTTACAATAATGTTAATGTTTAAGTTTGAAACAGCACAAGAGCCGTTTTGATACAAGCATCGTAATTTCAAACTATGGTCAGATAACCAGGACGACACCCGATTCACTCCATACAATCAGAAGGACTTTTTCGCCACGATGTCAAACATATTATATCAATATACACTACGGAATTTTAATGGAACCGGATTTCAAATGGAATTCTTACGGTTAACCTCAAACCTAAAACCCCATTCCCAAATGCGGCATGCAGAAATAATCTGATATAATTTCAAATAATTCATTACTACGATACACATACGTATATTAATATTTTATAAAAAAATATTAGTAACTCCCAAAGAACAATGTTGGTAAAAACTTTTGTCAAACTAAACAATATTTTATCAATCATATAATTTCGTGATATAAATAGATATGCATATTTTCCAAGCAAAATAAAACTGAAATTTTGGAGGAAAAAAAATAGAAAAAGAAAATGGCAATTATAATCATTACATCATTTCAAAACACACATAAACTGTTTCGTTTTAACGTTTTTTTAAAACATTATTCTTATGCTTAGTTTATTTGGGAAGAAGTGAGACTAAATTCAGCGACTCGAAGCATTTGTTTTATTTTGCGAAATAATTGTAAGATCATCTTGATCAACAATATATTTTGATGTAGATAATGAATCTTCATTTAACTATATCTAATACTAAATTAGAATTTAAATTATGCATTATAAAAGACATTATGAAAGAACTACTATCAGAAAGATAAAGATTAGTTGGAAATAAAGAATTCTGACAAGCTATTTGGTATTCAATAAATTTCTTCAAAATCTTTATTTCATAAATTTATGATCTCGGATCCATAAACTTCACATGCAGTTTTAGAAAAAAAAATTTACTTTGTATAGACTGCGTAACATTTTGTGATCAATGTCCAAAGGTATTTTAATGCCTGCTATAATTTGACCAATAAAACTGAGCGCATTTTGAATAGTAATATCATATAGCAAGTTTAAATAGTTAACTGAGTATTAGGTTGTGTGAGATAAATCGGAAATTTTCATTTGATGATTCTGATTCTTTTGTTCTTTTCTGTTGTTAATAAAAGTTAGAAAACGTTTCTAAACCAGCTGGAAAGATATCTCCATCTGACCGCCCCCCCCCAAAACACACATAATATTGTAAATCTTGGATAATCGCTGCGAAAGTCTTAAATTGCAATGGTTAACATAATTATGAAATATCAATCTTTGGCGTGAATATAACATTTTTACTGAATCTAAAATGTTTGTTGTTATTGTTTCTAATGACACTTGCCATGGACAAGCTCGCTGACGAAATCAACAATTTTAAGCCAAGGGTGCGTCTCTTGTTTTTTAGTAGCGCCAACTAGGACCAAGGGAAAGTCTTAGCTACTCACGCAACACATTCGCTTGCACAGCCCCTTTTTACAGCGGGGGTAAATTCACACATCTCACAGATAGAGCAGATGAAGAACAACCATGCCCGAACCGGGACTCGAACCCAGGATGCCCAGATCACGGGGAAGACGCACTACCCCTATGCCAGGACGCCGGCTATCTAAAATGCTATCTTTCACGATTAATCCTTGCCATGCAATTAGTACACAAGTACCAGAAAATCGTATATATATTTTGCATTATTTTTTCCCGATCGATTGGAAGCAAAATTTTACGCTGAGTCATATTTTACGTTGAGTTACCTGTAGTCATATGACCATATACCAGTTTCATTTATTTAAGTTTTTCCATTTACATGCATAAAGAAGGGAAGGTAGACAGACAGTCAACCTTTTGATAGAATTGGTTCAAAATTGGATAAGAAACAACATTTTCGATGCTAAACCTGTGTACCAAATTTTATTTATCTAATTTTTTATGTTTCGCAGTTACCGGGTTCGCTTTTAATCGTACAGCAGGACAGGCAGATTTCTTTTGAATGGATTTCTTTCAAAATTTGAAAGAGATCTATAATATGGTAAAAGATCATATACTAAATTTCACTCATCTGTCTCAAAACTATCATTTTTGAGTTGCCGTGTTCAAAGACGGATATAAAAAATATTTTACAAAAATGTGTGTTTCGAATGTAGGGACGTCTAAAATATAGAGATTCATAAAAATCTTAAGTTTGAATTATTGTAAATTTTACAATAGTTATACAAGAAAATTAAATATCAAACCGTTATAAGTCTGTTGTTAGCGCTATGTTGAGGGGAAACATTGAGAACGCTTGCTAATAACCAAGCAATAGACAGATTTGTCAGACATAATTGAAAACTGTAACAGATCTAATTAACATTAATCAACAACAGTGCATTCAATCTAAAAGGGAGTGGGGCAGAGAACGACATGTGGACAGGTGTTCGACAGATGTTCTGATTGATGGCCTGCTAATCGATTATGAAGTGCAAATACTTTTGTAAGTAATGCTTTAGTTCATTGCTGTTATTTTTTTATGGATGGGTGCCCATTTATCTCATTGTTTAAGTATTGTGTAGTAAATTGCACATTTCATTTAGTTGATTTGTTTCGAGTTTGCAAAGACGGAATCTTGTGATCGATGTTTTTCTCTCTTCCGGATAAAAATATGGTTGATGTGTATTTCTTATCATAATTCAATTATTCAAAATTCTCAAAGCCTAACTATTATTTAATGGGTTAAACAAATCAAATTTTAATTCCATATGAATGATTACACTCATAAGTAGATTGTAAAAAATTGATTCCCTTTAAGATTCCATTTTGCAAGGTTAATGAACGATGACTGATATTAAAATTTGTATTTTCAAAACTGTTTTCTATAATGTAAATAATGTTACTTGTAAATAAATTAAAATGTTCCTTATTTTGTTTTTAGCATCGCCCAATAGATATCAGTTATCTGGAGATACTGAGAATATAGTTATTTCTATAATTATATGAAGATAGAACGAATTTTATCATTCAATAAGGTGAGATTTCATTACATTAGGATTTTTATATTCGTAGCTTACCCGAATAGAGAGATTCCACAATGTTGGATAGGAAGGACATGTAACACTGATTTAACATAACTTAGCAAAAAGAGAAGAAACGCTGATTTAACATAATTTAACATAATTAAGCATTGATTTAACATAAATTATAAGCCAAAGTTAAAAAGTAGGAAACAATGAAAATAACATAATTAAGCACTGATTTAACATAAATTATAAACCAAAGACTAAAAAGTAGGAAACAATGAAAATAACATAATTAAGCACTGATTTAACATAAATCATAAACCAAAGGCTAAAAAGTAGGAAACAATGAAACTAACATAATTAAGCACTGATTTAACATAAATTATAAACCAAAGGCTAAAAAGTAGGAAACAATGAAAATAACATAATTAAGCACTGATTTAACATAAATTATAAACCAAAGGCTAAAAAAAAGGAAACAATCAAAATAAAAAAAAACAATTTTTTTTAGTATGTTGGTAAAAGGGTGTATTTAAAACTATTCTCATTAAAACCTTTCGACGAATATGACAAAAGAATTAAAAATATTAATTAATAAGAATTAATTCACAGTTATAAATTAAATAATCTACTAATGCAAACATCGCTGAAAACATTAATTAATAATAATAGGTTAATTAATGAAGCATCTATTATTGAAACATTATGAATGACCGATTTATGAATTTTTAAAATTAAATAATGAAGAGCGGATTCTGAAAAACTGAATATCTCATATAATTTTAATTAATACAGTCAAAAATAACAAAATAATGATAAGATGAGAATTTAGCCAGCAAGATATTATTTTTCAGCTTTTTCTGACAAAAAAAAAAGAGCAATTAAATATCTGTTTTTATTATTTGAATATTTTAGAGGTATTATCTAACACAATTCTTAATATTTTTTATTTTAACCATGCTTGCTATGTCATCAATCCTGTCTCGTTATATTTGATTGACACGGTTTGTTAGTCAAAAATGTTAAATATTTCCGCTTGAGAATCTGTAAAATGTCTGTATGTCTGCTGAACTCTTTCTTAAAATATTCAAAGGAAAGGGTAAAGAGAAATTCCTAAACAACAGTCTTCTTAACAAATTCTTAAACAACAATCATTATTTAAATCAACTCAAAACAACAGCATAAAGACTTTCATTTTCGTCGTTTTCCGACTTGTTAGTATAATGACGTACAATATAGCAAATAACGATCTCGGCTAATTAAAAAGAAGAAAGGTTGCGTGTCTGTGTGCGCAAGCGCGCGCGTGTGTGTGTAGATGCTTAACAGGGTGAAAGATTATTTGACCCGCCAAATTTGGCATAAATATACTTCGGTGAATGAAAATAAGTACGACGAAATGATCATGTTGACATTTTAATGAATTAAAAATTAGAAGATATTTTAGTGTTTTATAACAATAATTTAAAAAAATTTCTTGAACAAAATTATTTTTACTCCATTTTAAAATTAAAATAATTATCATTCTAATGATATCCATTTAATTGCCAAAAAATTTTATCCCTGAATTTTGGCAATTTTTAATAGTATATTTTCGCTTGATTTTCAATGCAATGATTTTAATTGTTGCACAAAGAGCGTTAAAAAGTTCTCATTAGTACATAAAATAGGATTATTATATATTGCTACATGAAATCTCCCGATTCTGTTTAATCCCTATTACTACTATTAAATAGCCTCCTTTGGCGACTAGATGGATTTTAGCAGGGATTAGAGTTAACCGAAATTATGAATATTTTATGTAATTTGGTCTCTTAATAACTTATTCAGCAAAACATCTTTAAACTTCAACTTTTTATAGTCAGATAACTCATACTAATATAGAAGCCCTAAGCCGTTATGTATTACGTATCAATTTTTTTTGTCAAACCCTGTAATTTTTTTTCAATTAAAGTGGGAATAGTTAAACTTAAAAACATTTTTTCCTGAAGCCTGCAAAAAATAAAACTGCACAATAAGGGTTTTTACATTGTTGTAAAATTTTAAAATTATCTTTTTAATGATATTACTTTATTATTCCTGAAACGTATCCTGAATTTTGACATTTTTAAAAAAATAGTTTTTGCTTTATTTTAAACAATAGATAAATTGCTGATCTTAAATTTAAGTTTCTTTTCCATATTTCATTAAGTATTTAATGATAGTATTTTCTTCTATTGCTGAAAATAAACATTTAGCTATTCCTTCTTCTATCGCTATTCAGTATAAAGTAAGAAAGGATGATTCTGTTTAATATCGGTGTAGTTTACCAGACGAATATAAAAGTGGATACTATAAATAAGAAAGCACCACACAATTGCGTTTTCAATCCGCTGCGATGGCTAATTAATGATTTGCTTTATAAAAATCCATATACACTTTAAACAGAAAATATCTTTCGAAAGAACATGCTTTTAATGTTTGACAGTGTGACAGAATCATGGACATAAAATTACATCTAAGCAATATGACAGAAATTAAATATCAGAGATATTCCTGCGATAATCTCTATTTTTAAATATATAGATATTCTTACAGCTGGTCGCCAAAGACAGTCAGTATCTGTATGATTTATAAGTTGTAAGAAAGTGCAGTTATAATACTGAGAAGGTGGTGACGCGAAGTTGAAAGATAAACCACCCGAGCAGCTACGCTTTATAAGCACTATGATATTATGGAACTTCGCTGTTTCGGAAATTATGAGCATCAAATTATAATTAAGAGATTTTAGAGAAATTTGTCACAACGAATATCTAAGGTGATATCCACACAATGGTGGTTATTTAATAATATCTCGTATTCAATCTACACTAACTACCTTCAACATTTATTATCGTTAACATTATGACCGTATTCTATTAAATCGAAATTTTTTTATTAAAACTCTAAGTAATTCAAACGTTCAGGTAACGCGATTCTTGCGATTTATTGAAGCATACAATGAAAGATAAGCTAGAGATCTGCTGGTATGTATCTAAAATTCAGTCAGGATAAAGCGTACCCTACCTCACAATTAAAGCCGGATGAAAACAGGCTTCTCTTGTGATTCAACACAATAAATGGCCTCGTTCGTGAAATATTCCATTCACTACTTTTGACAGTTTTTGTGCAAGCTCGTTTAGTCTAAATGAGATTCGTCTTTAGAGGGCAAAAAAGGTTAACTTCATGTGCCAGGAAAAAATAAAAATATTTTAAAAATCATCCGTTATTAACTTCAAATTTAAAGATACGAAATATGCTATGCTTGATTTTCAAAATAATCAGAGCTAATTACAATTCTTCGCATCTTAGTTTAAATAAAGCTGGTTTATTTATTGCTTATGTTAAAAATCGTATGTTATTGCTTATGTAATTGCTTATGTTTTTTTTAATCTTTTCGTATAACTAGGTTTTGGGAATTCTTTTCTTTACCAACTAAAATAAATTAACATCTGCGAATGTTTGAACCTCAATAACATTTTATACAATTCCAGGAAAGTCATTTTTTGTAAATTTTGAATAAAATTTCCAATACTAAATGGAGCGTTAGTCATTTGAAATACGTTCATCTAAGGAAGGATGACTTTTTTTAGCCACTCAACTGCTTCGACCTCTTCAGAAAATATTTATCTAAATTGTGCCTCCTGATTAATTATTACTCTTGACGAATAAACTCATCATAACGCAAAATGTAATTTTTCCATGACGAGTATACTCGTCAAAAATAATTAACTGCTTAATACCTACTCGGTTTACAGGAGGAACAAGATTGTGAATTCCCAGTACCCGAAAAATGTGCAATCGGAAAATAGATGACCCGCACAATTTGATGATATTAGGATGTCATGAAATATAGGAAGGTTCATGGAAGGAAGGTATATGGGGGTTCATGTACCAAAGTAAACGGAACAGGTGTAAGATTATGTAAATAACTAATATTTAGTATCTATTATATTTTGATGATTAAAAATACTTTGGAAAGGGAATTAACAAATTTTGCATAAGAGATTTTACTGAAATTATAGTTATATTTGTCAGTTTTTCCAGTGAACCAACTGGAGGCCAAAGGCGGCTAGCAGTGAATAAAGAATGAGTTTGAATCATTCCCCTCAAAACTAACTTGTAAAATTACTGAAGTATAACATGCACGTCGCATTGTTTTAGAAAAAATGTCATAAGTCAAAACACGCACAAATCAAAACAAATGAATTTTTCTGTTACAATTAGAACCACTAGTAATATATGGCTTTTAGTGACATTATACAGAGATCTTGAAGGAAATGTATCTAACCTATAGTATGTTGCATCAATAAAATGTCTGAGAAAAACTGGCATATGATATTTTGATAAAATTTTGGTAAAATATTTTACTATAATTAATGAAGGGTTTATGAACTGTGCGGCCCTAGGCAGCGCACATTTTCAGATTTCTCTATTTGAAAAAATGGTTAGTTTAGTTCCATATTTCAGCACATTTTTAGCTTAAATATCAAATTAATAATTTATATCAGATTATTTTTATTTTATTTTATCTAATCTTTGAAATATGTATGCCCATTTATTTATTTATCATGACTCATAACAAAGCGGAGTCCAGTTTTGCTGATACTTATATTTAAGCAGATACTTGACGCTTATAAATGCCATAATAACTAAATAAATATAATGAAACAGATAGGAAACATGATCCATTGTAGTTGGCAAAATATTAATGTTATTACTCAAAAAATTAAATTGTTTTGCACTAATATTTATTTAATAGCATTGGATGTGGTAACTCTTCAATTTACTGACTCTAGTCAGGAATTCGCCACTCATTGTAATGCAGAAACACTATAATATATATTTTTTATATATGTATTTGAATAGTAAGCATTCCAGGAATAGCTCTTTAAGTAATCACTAAGCAGTGGGCTATATTTCGGAACAAACAAACAAACAAAAAATCAGTCGTATCATCATCCACTTTTTCACTTCTTGGTCTCTACTACAGGCGCCACGATTTATTTCGTGACTATATAACTTCGTGGAAATATACGCACACGGAGAAATTAGAGACTCTTGTCCTTCATTAACCGACTAGTAGGAGAGGGATAAAAAAAGTCACCCTGCCACGGTGTTGCAGAACATGAGGAGAAAAATGACTGACAAGGATCAGAGATCCTTTACGAGCGAGTGGGAGATTTGGAAAAAAAAAAGAAGAAGAAGATGAATCGTAGTCCATTTGTTTTTAATTAGTAAGATGTGTATGTCTTGGAAACACTCCTTTTGTTATAAGTAAGTTTCAAATATACACTCAGCTTTAAATGAAATGATTTGGTTATGAAGGCGCCACTGTTTTTGCAGAAAATGTTCTTTCGTAATAGTTTTTATGAATTTTTAATTATAATTTTTGAAAAATGACTAGTGACATTTCAGGAATGGTGAAATATTCATCTTGAAGCAATAAAAGGAAATTAAGCCTTGAATGAAAATAAATTGGATATAGTAGAGCAATCAGAAAAAAAAACAATCATTTAATGGATTGGCATTTTATTTTTTTTAAAAATATAATATGAGTAGTTTGTTATGTAAAGTTAAACCAATCTTAAAAGTTGAGCAACAAACTAATTAAAATTAATATAGGAAAAATAAAGCATTTGGACATTTTTCCAGGGAAATAGCAGCCTCAAAATATGGAAATTGAAGGTTGTTCCTCGTTTTATAACTGAACCCAGCTGCTTACGACACAAAAAATTAATGATTTATTTCCATTAATCTTTTAAATACGTATATAACGAAAAATTGTTGCAAAAAATATTGGGAATACACATATTAAGTAAATAAAGTATATTTAACCGGATAAATATTTGTAATGTTTGACTGATTAATTAATTGATTCGTACGTATTTAAGCTAATTGATTTCTTTAATTACTATATAGACATATGTGTACGAAGGCATGCTTATAATACCTATATAAAGCATTTAAAGCTTTAAATTCTAAATAATAGCCAATGAAAATATGTTGTTTTTAAAAAATCGTCCCAATAATGGTTAACGTTCTGGTTTGAGCAGCACGAAGCTATTATGTCACGCAGTTATGAACCATTATCCGATGACATGAAATTAAAAGATATGAAATAAATTTAAAACCGAACAATTATTAAAACATAGAATGTGTTTTTCAAGCACTGATATTATTACGTGTTTAATGGTTTGTAGAAATTATGACAAAATATTAGAATTGTACATTTATAAAGTTATTGGAGTAAATATAAAGTAAATTTAACAAGAAAAAAAGCATACATTCCAGAAAAAGAATTCTGAAAAAACGCTTACTTAAATGTTATAAAATAACGAAATCTCAAAATATACTTTTAAAATTGTTGTCTGATAAACGGGAAACAAACAGATGCCCATTCTGTTTATTTATTATGGCAATTTTTAGGATATGTGGAGAGATTAGCTACAATTTACGGCTTATGGATATCTCTCAATACATCATATATATTCATGCTTTAGAAATCTTAAATAATTTTATTTAATTAGCAAAATTAGTAATTTTTTATGTAACCTAAGTTGTGATAACTCGGTTTTCCAGCAAAAATTTTAATTGATTTTTAAGGAAAGTGGTATGAAACGAGCTTATAAGACTTGATGAATACGTCTAGTTTGAATTAACCATAGTAACAATGAGACAAATTTTGTTACTATTTGCCTGGAATCTTGAAGAAATAAGATGTCTAATCAATACCTGGAATGAAAATAATAATATAGGCAAGAGTAAATGGTACCTAAGATTTTGGTACCATAGATCATTTTTGTCAAAAACTAGTTCAAGGCCATCTGAATTATTTTTTTTCTTTGCTTGTCCCAATACTGCTGAATCAAACCAACAGGAGTAGTACCTCCAAAGATTGCTCGAATATTCTTTAATAAAGATACCCCTCCCCCCGCTAAAACTGAGAATCTAGGTCAAGGCAATCAATGCCTTCATGGCATTAGTGAATTATAGTTTTGAAATATCAATCTTCGGCGCGAATCTGCCTTGCCGTAGATTCGCGCCAGTTTTAATGATCAATCACTGACTTGCGGTTAATACACAAATATCAGAAAATCCAACGTGTGTTGAGGGCGTCTTTCTTACGACCGATTAAAATCAAAATTTTGCACAAAATTATAATTTTAGGATGAAGATCACACACCAAATTTCATTTATTTACATCACTGCGTGTTTGAATTATGTATGGATCTACGCTTTAGGCACTTAATTTGTGTATGAAATTTTATCTATCTAGCTATTTTCGCTTTGTAATTATTGAGTTCATTTTTACTCATGCAGCAAGTTAGACAGACTTCTTCTAAATAGATTTAACGCAGCTTTTGGTACAAATTGGCTAATTTGATATAAAGTTCAATATCAAATTTCCCTCGTCTAGTTCAAAGCGTTTTTGAATCATTCTGCTCACACACATATAAATATAATTACACAAAAGTGCTTTATGGACTCAGGATGGTCTGAAACGTAAAGTCATTAAAATATCGAAGGATTTTTTTTTATTATAATACTTTTGTCTTTGTGTACTTTGTTTACTTTTTGTTTTTGTATACCTTGGCTTAATGAATTTCTTGCTTTCAGTATTCAGGTATGAGTAACCAGACGTTTACTTAGATCTGTGGTCATATTTTACTCAGAGGGCATCTTTTACGAAGACAGATTAAATTTGTCAATAAAGGTATTTTATAGAACGCGCCCAAGAATGATGTAGAAAACAACAATTCATCATTGAAGGCTATAATTAAAATTACAAAATTTTGGAAATTTTAAATTGTAACACTTACATTTTTTATAACCTATCTTCAGAATATGAAATCATAATTAGAACTGGAACTGTACCTGCAGCTTTAACTCCTTTCATAATTTTATTCTTTGTTGCGGAAATCATGAAGCTGCGAATAAGAAATTTAACTGAAATTAAATCAATATTCCTGAAGAAGCAGTTGGTCGCCGATTCGGCCAATGAGGATGTATACAATATTGATTTTTTTAAAGGAACACATTCACATTGCAACATACTATCAATAAATGAATTGTTGTCTCCCCCGTGATCTAGGCGTTCCGGGTTCGAGTCCTGGTTCGGGCATGGTTGTTCTCGTCCTTGTGTTCTCTCTGTGAGATACGTGAATGAGCCCTTCTGTAAAAAGGGGTTGTGCAAGCGAGTGTGTGTGCTATCTTCATTTGAGCTAGAAGTCAGACTTCTGCCTTCGGGTGCTCAGGGGTCTTTACCCTCAAAAGCTACTGAGCAAAATTTGGCTTAAATAGTCACACGACAAAAAAAAATGAATTGTTGTGGCAAAGAAACAACAAAGAATTGTTAAGAAGGCTGATAATCATTTATTTTCAGGTAGAAAAAAAACCCCTTCTTTTCCAGAGACGTTGTAGCGAATGAGTATAGTTAAAAGCTTTTGGCAGTGGCCTATAAATATAAGATGTCTGGACTAATTAAATATCAGAGACTATATGTCTTCAGGAAAAAGAGATCCGAACTTACGCGTTACAATTTCGAACCTCCCAAAACTTTAGAATGAACTGTTTCTCAGTGCATTAGGCATCAACATGTATACTGAGAGTTCGATACCATACAGTTTTTGAAATGACTTTTATCTTACTTCATTTCAAAACTTAAAATGATGAACGACTTTTCGGAAAGGTTGTAATGTTCGCAAGTATGAAAACTTTCGCAAACTTCCGCAATTATGAAAGAAACTTCGGAATTCCAATCAAATTTCAGACAAAAAAAATAGAAAAAATTTTGTTATTAAAGAATTGCAATCAACTAATTTTATAAAAGAATATTTAGCATTATAAATTTCTTGCTGTACGTACTAATTTTATGTAACGTTTCTAATTTTATGTGTATTAATTTTATCTAATTATATCACGAATAGGAGAGTGTCGATTTTTAAAAATTAAATCTAAAATAATTTTCGTTTCAGAAATTCAAAGAACAAGATGGCTTGTGTACTCTAGCAGTATGTAACTATTAATTGGATAACATTTGACTCTAAATGCCATTCAATTTCAAAGAAGTTATTGACACTTTTGCTAAAATGAAGCTCTAAATTTGCAATTTTACATCAATCACAAAATACTGCTAATTTACATTAATTTGGAAAAAAGTTGCCTCAAATAAAATACTAAGTGATTTTGCTACTTCTTTTAAATTATGCGATCTTTTAAATTCAATGAATAGTACAATAAAAAGGAGGAAATGATTTTAAAAATGGTATTATATAATTAGTGATAGTGACATGTTTGATTTTCTATGGTTTCTGATCTAATTTGCTGGAGTTGAGAATTTATATTACTGTTTATAAGTGTCTGAAAAAACGTGAGTAAATGCATGTAGCAAAATAATAGTTTAATACCAAAGTTTGGATTGACATTGTGATAGATAGTTTACTCTACTAGTGTAAGTGCTAATACATTTCGTGAGGAAATCTAACCGATATTCTCGGAGAAGTATTCCCAGATTTTTCCTGGTAAACGTTAATCGCATATGGTTTTCTTATCGCTACGACGTGGTCTTGACGTATCTTCTAACTGTCATAGGTTTTGTATAATAATGATCCATTGTACGTATGAAGACTTAAGCATTAAATTTGTCTAAGATTTTTTTTATTCATTTAGCATAAAGAAAAGGTATGTTCAAAAGAAAATAATAGTAATATTCGGTCTAAAAAATGAAATAAATAGATCATAATGAGAGTGGTATTTTTGGAAGAGATGTATCATATACCTGGGTTCTGAGGACAGAAGAGGCATGTTGGAGAGACTGGTCATGTTGTCAGGACGTACCAGGGTGATATTGAAGGTGGCTTTGAGAGCAGGTTCGTCGAAGCAGGGAAAGGCTCTCCGAGCATCTGTCGGCTGGAACTGGGTAGTGGCCAACCATCTAAAAAAAGAAACATCATATTACATTAAATTTGGGGATCGAAAATTATTCTTCCATTTTTAAACAGAGAACAAAGCACGAAATCCATTGTGATTCAGGGAAATTCGGAAATGTTAACACATAAATTGGGGATATTGAATTCCTGTAAAATCAGTTAGACATAACTTCAAGTCCATTATTTCTTCGAATTGTCAGATGTTAAAGCCGCGTTGTTTTAATTTTCTTACTTAAGATCGGTTTATCGTTTGCATGAACTTTTCTAATGGAGATCATTCTTATGATAACATAGTGGCATTAAAAACGTAAATGTGCTTCCAGATTTCAAGGCGTAATTTCATTTTTTTAAATTCAGCTTGTAAATTAAATTGATATTAAACAGAATCCTTATTCATTTGCTTTTAAAAATGGAGGAAAATCCTTCTATTAAATATTTGATGAAACAATGAAAACGGTTTGAATTCCGGGTCAACAATGTAAACTTTTGTTGGAAATGACGCAAAAATAGGTTTGTAAAAATTACTAAATTTAAGTACAAAAATTTCCATGCCAATTTAATTGATTTCATAAGATATTTTTATAAAAAAAATTTGGAACAGTGTAACTCATTTTTGTCAATTATATTTTCGGACTTTATCGTGGATAAACGGCAAAATTCCGCTCAATTTTTAATTAGTTAAAATTCTAATTAATATTTTTCTAAAAATTGTTCAGATGTGGATATTCCATCCCTCCGAAGTTAAAAACGTGCCAAATTTGGCGCATTTAGGTCAAACTGGCTGGTATGTAAAGAGCCAACATATATACATATTCAACTTTATTATTAGTATAGATTCGTTTCCAATTTATTATCTACCATAATTACTAAACGCTTTTATTTTCAGATGAGAGATCTTTTTTTATTGATAATTAAACCTTTCTAATATAAAAAGAGATTTTTTAAAGAATTTTATTACCTTAATATTTTTTCCCATGTTATACGTATTAAAATATGGAATAAAAAATAGTTTTACATAATTACTAATGCAAAAATGATTAAACGGAATCATATTATAAACTTGTTGATTAAGTTAAAAATGTATTGAAGCATTAAACTAAATTGGTCAATAACACTTTAATGTACACTGTGTAGGGCCGCAAAATGTTAAAATCCACCATTAAAAGCATATTTTAACTAACGAAAGTTAAAACTTTTTATTGCCCTTTTTAAATGAGGGGAGAGAGTAAATATTTAAATATCATTTTTTCTCTTTTTTTCTTTTATTTATAATTATTAAAGCAAACGCTCTTTTGTTATAAAAGAAAAAAAAAGACGATCATTCTTTCAATCATCACTTTTTTTCATTCACATTAGAAAGCTAAAATAAAATCGCATCTTAAAATCTAGGCAACCAAGCAAACTATTTCCGATTTCTACAATTTCACGTACGTAACAGAGTTTAGTTTGTAACAACTTCCATTCTCTAAAATGCCAACTTTTTCAGTAACTGCATCTTACAAAGTTTGCACAACTATTTGATTCTTTTCTCACGTTTTCAGTTCACTCCAATTCCGAAAAATAGCCCGATTTGGTAGATAAATAACTAGAAATATGTCTCGGGATCTGCCTTATTTTAACACAAATTCACAGAAGAAGAACAGCTGAAGTATTCAGGGAATCTATATATCAGAGGAAAACAATGGCCATTATTTCCAAACAAATTTCTGAAGAACTCGCATTTATTTCATGAAAATCGTTTTCACGAAAAGAGTCAATGTTGAGGAAAGTAAAAGCTGCGCATGCTTGGACTAATTTCAAAAGAAACGAAAGGTGCGAAATTACAGGAGATTTGTTGAAAAGTAAATCAAACTTCTTTGTGTATGAGAAGATAAAATGTAATTTGTAATGTTTTTATGAAAACCATTTTGCTGAGGTAGCTTAAGTTTAGCATATACATGTTTAATATTACTTTCAGAATTTATCCAACTTTAGTTTGATTGAGCTGAAATATCAAAATTTTATGCCGGTATGCAATATTAAAAAAATGAGGCTTCTTATACATAAATGGCAGTATTGATCAAATCAAGAAATTTTGCTTATTTTTGTAACTTTTAGTCGAATTATTCATTCTGGGCACTTCTTGTTTGTAAACAAATTTAGAGTTGTTAATGTAATTAAAAAAGATAGGACCTTTGCATCACTTACAGACATTAAGATTGATTTAAAATACATCTGCGAATAGTAAAAATGACCTCGTTATAAAATTTATAGCTTTTGTTTTCATAACCTAGTTTTAAAAATCTATCACAAGGCTAACAATCGGTATTTTCGAATATACTTAAAAGCAAAAACGTAATGACTAAAGCAGATGTAATTTGTTATGTATACTTGGTCCAAAAAGTGTAGCTCTGATCATATTTTGGGTTCAGTCGGCTGGAAAAAAGGTATAAAAATTTATACTCAATATTTTCTTTTACTATACTATGAAGTAAAAACTCTCATTCCAGGGACTAAAAATTTGAAGACTGCGAAAATATAAACTTAAACCTATGCGGCATTTATGGTCTATCTAAATGCATACAATTTTATATAAGGAATCACATGTTTATTATAAAATATACTAACGACTTTCGGGGCGAACACTTCCTTCAGCGATTTTAAGCCAAGGGAGCGTATCTTATTTTAGTAGCGCCTACTAGGGCCAAGAGTACGTCTTAGCTACTCACACATCACATTCGCTTGCATAACCCCTTTTTACAAGTGGGCACATTCACACATAGAACAGAGAAAGAACAACCATGCCCGAACCGAGACTCGAACCCAGGGCGCCCAGATCACGGGGAAGAAGCGCTACCCCAATGCCAGAACGCTTGCATATATATGTGTGTGTGTGTGTGTGTGTGTGTGTGTGTGTGTGTGTGTGTGTGTAATGATATTTTAAAATGTTAATTTAATCCAAATTAATTTCCAAAGCTTTATCTTAATTTAGCCCCTAGTAATTTCAGTATTTCCTGATCCAAATCCATTTTCTCTACTTAATTAATTCAAGAAAAGCTTTGTAAAACTGCTTACATTTGCACTTTACACTCTCCGCGTGAAGGGATAGAAAAATGTTCGGTAAGCACATTCTTTTTAAAAGATCCCTGTGTTTCCCGTACTTGTGATTGACATGCGTCAGAAATCCCTATCCGAATTAATATATTAGCAGTGTAAAAAAATATTTTCCCTATCAATATCTCATGTTATATAAGACGAGGGATAATTTATTTCTTGCTCTCTTCCTCTTCCCGACTTCTGCTTTTGTGTCGCGCTGTGGCGGACGTGCCTTGTCCACGCCTTGTAAATAAATCATGCCTGCCTCCCGAGAGAGAATTAATCGAATTTAAAAATTCCAAGTCTCTTCCCTGCTTGTCGCACCTGCATTCTGCTTAACATAAAATAATGCTTACATATATATATATATATATATACAGCGGTGGTGACATTTTTTTACAGTTTCATGTTTTTCAACTTTGCGTGCTTGTAGAATATATTAATTTTCACTTAAATACAAATGTTTATATATCACATTGAAGGTAATTTACTGTAAAATTTAATAACAAAAACAGTATTATAATATCTGTATTACAAAAAAAGTTACGCTCATTTTAGTAGAACAAACAAACACAAATCGTTTTGAATAATGACGTGTTTTGCAATAAAAGCGTACTAGCCAATCACAAACACTGTTCTGAGGACCCCATCAAATGTCTGTAACTATAGTTTAGGTTATTTGGTATGTAAAATAGTTATTGTTGTGGAAATATTTTGCGGAATGATGCATACAAGTACAATTAAATAGAGTATTGCTGTTTTTGAATATTTTAAGTCCTTTTTTCTAATTAAACTAATTTTAAACAATGTCACCAACAAGAAGAACTGATTGGACATCTACAAAAAGAAGCCGAATTGCCATATTGAAAGAAATTGTCCTCTCTTATGCTGAAATTGCAAGACAAGTTGGTGGTTCAGTGACTTGTTCTGGTGTACGAAAGTTCTGTTTACGTTATGAAAAAACGAAATCAGTGGAAAATAAGGCCAAATCAGGCCGAAAAAAGTGCACAAGTGTTACTGCCGATAGAAAAATTAAACGGCTATGCCTTTAAGATAGAAAAATTTCATCAGATGTCATTAGATGTTAAATGAATGCAGCGGGTATTGCAGTAAGTTCAAGAACAATAAGAAGAAGGTTATCAGGATTTAGACTACAAGCTAGAATTCCAAGGAAAAAACCATATTTAAATCAAAAGCAACGCGAAAAACGAGTTAAGTGAAAAGAACACATTAAATGGTCAGAAAATCAATGAAAGCAAGTAATCTGGAGCGATGAGACTAAAATATCGCTCTTTGGTAGCGATGGTAGAAAATATGTGAGACGTAGAGTAGGTGAAGGACTTCATCCTGATTGCATTGAAGCAACTATAAAAACTACAACAAATGCCATGATTTGGGCATGTATTTCTGCAGATAGTGTGGGCCGAATTCAAGTGATTGATGGCATCCTGAATGCCAAAAAATACATCGAAACTGTCCTGGAACCAAAATTGATACTTTCCATCAGGGATTTCTTCCCCAACAAATCACCATTTATTTTTCAGCAGGATTCAGCTCCATGCCACACAGCAAAAGTATGCAAAGCATGGTTTCAAAATAAAGGCATAGATGTATTACCATGGCCAGGAAACAATCCTGATCTCAAACCGATTGAAAATTTGCGGCAACGTTTGAAAATTCTTGTATGAAAAAAGCGTCCCTCCAATAAAAGACAACTTATTGAATCTATAATTGATTCTTGACACCATGTGATTACGAAAGATGAACTCCAAACACTCGTTCACTCGATGAAAAGACGCTGTGAAGCTGTCTTAAAAAATAAGGGTTATCCTACTAAGTATTGATTGTGTAAGTATCACTTTAAAAAAATGCAAATCTAAGATAGATCTTACTAAAATGAGCGTAACTTTTTTTTGTAATACAGATATTGTAATACTGTTTTTGTTATTAAATTTTACATTAAATTATCTTCAATTTGATATATTTCTAAAAAGATTGATATCACAAAATTTCCTATGAAATACACAATAAATTTGAATTACATTACATAAAATAAGGTAGCCCTCTGTTTTTTGTTATATCTTATACACACTTTTTCAATAAAACATATTTTCTAATTCAATAAAAATTTTTTATTTAACTATCAAAAGTTTAATATCGAAAATTTCTGGTATATTTAAACATTTTAAAAATTATATATAGTAAAAAGATATTTATTTTTGGAGATTGTCAATTCCTTTATTAAATTATTATATAAAAAAACCATTACACAGTAAAGAACATCTGTGCCGTAAAAAATGTAAATAAACAGCTGATAAAGTTTTCTTCAAGATACTTAGTTTTAAGATTAATGTCTTTTGAAAGATTTTATCGGCATATGTTTCAGCACATTGAAATCTACTGTCCGATTTTATCGTATCGAAATTTTAAATGTTCACACTCTAATTCTCACGATTCTTTCTTTTTCAAAACAACTTTCAAGTTATCACGATAAAGGTGATAAAATATTCATTAATGAAAGAAGAAAGATATTTAATGATCCATGAAGCAGTGAATTCTCTAAGATGCTGTATAAGGATCTTTGATCAAGCTTAAGAATAAAACAAGCAAGGAAAGGATGTTTATTTCAATTCAAAAGATTTGAAATTTCACTTTGAAACATGCAGAATGGAAATATTAAAATTGCTATAAAATCCAGTCTCGAGATTTTGGTAAATTTCCATGTGTTAGAGTTTCTTGAGTCCGAAAAAATAATGTTTAGAGAAACTTTACCTCTATATATAAGTATAAAAATTCAAAAAAGAAATAAATTAGATACAGAATTTTAATCAGGATTTCGACAAAATATGTCAAATCAAATATTCAATCCAATCGCCTGAATATATAAAGCGATAACTCAAACATGTAGCAATTCATAGAGATGGAATTTGGCATATGATTTTGATACCAAAATTACAGATTTTTTCCAAATTTTAGGCTTAATTTTTCAAAGGAAAGATCTCGAAATATCTTGTTATATGAAATTTTTTATATGAGGTCCTGAAAACAGAATTATAAATAGGAATGGAATTTTGATTTTAATCGCTCAGATGCAAAAGAATGCCAAAATTTGGCATATGATCGTGATACCAAAACTATAGATTTTTCTAAATTTTGGATCTAATCTGTCAAAGGAAACAGCTCCAAATATCTTGTTATAAGAAATTTTTATATTAGATCCTAAAAACAGAATTATTCATAGAAATGGAATTTTGAATTTAATCACTCAAAAGAGCTCCAAAATTTGGCTTATGATCTTGATACCAAAACTATAGATTTTTTCCAAATTTTCGATCTAATCAGTCAAAGAACAGAACCACAAATACTTGTTATATGGAATTTGGTTCTGAGATTATGAAAACAGAATTATAAATAGGAATGGAATTTTGATTTTAATCGCTCCGACACAAAAAAATAATCGTCCAGACTCAAAATGTACATTAAATTTTTAAACTATATTACGAAGAATAAGAGAAAATGCGGTAATGAATATATACGAGAGAATTGATTTCACTAGTCTTAAAGAGCCTGGTGGCTTGGTAAAAGTTCAAAATTTGTAATTCAGTTTTCTAGAAGAATTATCATACAAGCCCGTCTGATGCACGTTAATTTTATCGGACCATATCCTTCTCGTTGGCTTGGCATGGAAATTTGGAGAGTGGTTACCATTTCAGGCATCATCCTCGTATACCAATCCCGATTCAAAATCATGAGATGCATTTCAAAGTAACTTTAATCGTGCTTTAAAATGAGATTCTGAAATAACTGAACTAAATTGCTGCATCCAAACATAAAAAACTGCTTATATGACCGTCGAAAACTGAAGAAGCAAATACAAATGTTGTTATTGTCCGAATGAAATATATATTAACTGTCTAGCTCACATGCTTTTTAACTCCCATTGTGGCATGCAATTTAAAATTTGCTGAAAACAAAAGGTCTTTTCTTTTAAAAAATACTATTATTTATAATTTTTTTTAAAGTTTGTATAAATCATGAAAAATAAGGTGTCCTCTGGTGCGTTCTGTTATTTTCAGCCCGTTTACAGAAAGCAGTAAAATCAGTAAAATGAACATTCTTTTTTTGTGTGTGTATGTTATCTTTATCACTTTTTTTTCCTCATTCCTTTTAGACTATTGTGGATTTGGGCAGGAGCATTGATGCAGCTTTTACTGCTCTGAGATGAATTTTGTTCTCTCTCCCCCCGCATCCGATGCCAATCACCGGAAATAAATTTTTCCTCCGAAATATAGTCTGCGGATATAATGGGTCAGCGTACCTTTCTCCTTCAACTCGTCCGTCTGTCATAAAACGTTCAGATAAAAAAAAGTCTCGTCCCTTTTTTTTTTTTCCATCTAGAAAGAAGGATGCCCAATAAAAGAAAAAGGATCTTTTATTGTTCACTATTATTATCTGTTGAAGACGATAAGAAAAACTAGGAAAGGGAGTTTACGACGTTTTCGCCTTTCCATCGTTAAAAACGAAAAATTTTCGCAACCTTGTTATTTTCTTTCTTTGTGGGTGGAGGGTGGGGGCTGATGTCAGGGGGTTGTGAAGAGAAGCAATTCGAGACGTCTCTTCTCAGGAATAGATTTTATTCCTTGAATGGAATGTTCAACTGACTTTATTTCGATTCTTATATGCATGAGTTTTATTTCATTGCAGCAAGGTAAGAAAACGCTTGAAAAAAATTGTATCATCTCAACTACAATGCCTAAAATTGCAACTAAGCGGTTTCAAAACGGGATGGAGCTGATTAAAGATTCCGGATGACTATTTTCATCAAAACACCAAATGGAGCTAAGAATGCTTGAAAAACGTATTTTCTTGCATAAAAAAGTTGCATTTAATATGTTTTTATTTTCGTATGCAGTGGCGGTTCTGCTTAGTAGCCGCGGGGGGCTGCAATTTATCCTATATTTCTCGGCTTCGGCATAACTGCTTGATCAATAAAGTTCTCTATATATAAAACGCCAAGTAAGTGGAACTGAAATCGATCTTATTATTTACCGTCGAAGGGCAAAAGCCACTTATAAATATACAAACATTTTAGACTGCTGCATCGAATGCCTTTGGAGACGCAATTGATTCAGCACTTCACAAATTAATAGAGTTTCAGAATATTGTTAGAAATGCTTTGGAGAGAGTTCGCTGTGTTACGAAAAACTCCATTCAATCAGAGGAAAAAAGATATAATAGAAATCAAGAAAATCGGCATCAAATAGAAAGCTTAATGGAGCAAGAAAATAGGTGTAATCAGCGAGGGTAATCACTATGTTTTATCTCATTAAATTGACGATCATATCTACCAAAATTATTATTTAAAAAAAAAGTTTTTTACATTATGTTAAACCTCAAAAAATTACCTTTCCAATTTTATCACATAGTTTTTGTTTGTTTGTTTGTTTGTTTTGATGTAACACACAATATATAAAACCATTCATTTTACTGATTTATGCTTCTTACAAAATAAGGCTTTGCACGTGATCCTTTAAAAAAAACACGAAATCCTAGTTTTGGTTTATTCGTCCATAAATACGCTATTTGAACAAAACACCAAATACGGCGAACAATGGCATGCTTAACTGTATTTTTAAAGTTATGATTAAATTCAAACTCCTTCATTATAACATTTTATCATGTGCCATTGCCGATATTAAAATTAAGATTAAAAATTGCTTTACTTTCCTTTAAAGCTGTTAATATATAATGAATTTATATCCTGATATATAGACCTATATGTTGTTCCTCCATAAACTAAATTTAATTCTTTTAACTTGAAGAGTTTTTGAGTAATTGTACTCGCAGGCAGACTGACTAACAGACATAATGTCAGAAACCAAATGTCTGAAACGTGGGTATCCAAATAATTTCAATTCGCCAAAATTCGAACAATTTTTTTGACGATTATAATACTTTTTCTATATTTCGTATAGGAGAAAATAAAGAAGTGAACGAAAAAGCAAGTTAGTAGCACTTTTAAAAGTGTTTTTGTCCATTAAAAGTATTTTTTTTAATCCAAGTGTGCAAAAAATAATTTTTATGAACACGCCAATATGAAAATATTACATACGCATATCTATGTAGGTTTCCAAATCCCTGGATGGTTGTATTGCATTTGTGGGACTCAGTGGGGTAGTGGAAAGAATCGGCCATTCTAAGCCTAAGACAGTTTTAGTTGAATTTTTCAGAAACAGTAATTCTCAACTTCACCAAATATTATTATTACAAAAGAGAATATTACAAAGGCAAAATGACATCGTAACACGTATACGTTCTTTTTTTCGTCTTTTGGCCCATCTATAAAATACTAAAAGTTGTCAGCTTTGATTGATTTATTCATTAAATCACAATGAACGCCTCAAAAATATTAAAGGAAATTAGCTATTCAGTAATTATGCAGAACGATTTCATGAGCTGAGACATCAAACAGACGATCCGAAATTAGAGCGGGACGGAAAGCTTACTCAATGGTTGGGTACTCTCTTAATGTAAACAAACGCATCATTCGCTAGTGACGTCATAAGTATCTAGTATACCCCCCCCCCTCCCGCTCTAATTGAGCACTAGCGCTTTGGGCTTACAGTCAATGATCCCTTAGGGTGAGTAAGACCCGGTTCACATTCTCCTGACCTCACTAACCTACTTGGAAGTCGAAACTAGAAAGCCAAATTAATTTTTTGGAACGCCGATTCGCTTCTCGTAAGGATTGATGTTTCTGGTTTAGTGCTGGCCAATCAAACAAACGATGTACGATGCGGTTGGCGAAAGAAATCATACCGCAGATCACTCCGGCGAAGAATTCCTGCTGTTTAAGCGAGAGTAAAATGAATTTAATGGTACTTTTAGGACGCGAACAGCTGCTGCTTTCCCATGATGTTTTGACACAGAAAATATTTCATTTATGAAGTATTTCATAGATTTCAAAAGTTTAAAACGTGTACAGTATTATTATCATTGGCGGAGTAGGGCATTTTGCGGCATCAGGCATTCAGTTTAGATTTTCATTTAAATTCAGTTATGGATCGATTAATTTCATGTTTCAATATATTTTTATTGGTTTATTTTATTTTATTTTAGTTTGCTAAAGTGCATGCTTTTATTCATTTACTTTTTAATGCACATATAACAGAAAAAACAACTATATGGATCACATAATTAATCATCGGATGTAGTCTCAAAATTTTCTCGCATACTCTCTAATAAACTTGTCCTGCCAGAGAACGACTCACATGATATTGGCGTACAATAGTTAGAAAATATAAACTTTTGGCGTGAATTTAGCATTTTTACTTAAATTATGGTGTCATCCTTGGCGAGTTCTTTGGTGATTAATCTATCGAATTCATTAATGCTATCCAAAAATCGAATTTGTGTTTTAGACTTGTTTTACCCAACAGATTAAAATGAAAATGTGGCACAAAACAACACTTGTAGTCACAAAATCCCATACCAAATTTGATATATTTAAGAATAAGCATTTTTGAATTACCGTATTTACATATCTGAAAGCATGGACCGACAGATAGTTAACCCCTTTTTCGATTTGGATCAAAATTTGACAGGTGTCTACACTAAATTTTAAAACTTTGTACCGAATCTTATCTATATAGTTCCCTTCGTCTTGAAGTTATCGTGTTAACTTATATTTGAACAGCCGGACAGACGGACTTCTTCTAAACTGATTTTACTCAAAATTTGATAGAAATCTGTAAATTTGTGATGTAAAGAACGTATACCATGTTTCAGCCATCTAGCTCAAAGCGCTTTTGTGTTACCTTTGTCACAGACAGACAAACAGAGGAATATTTTCCAAAAATGTGTTTTGCGAACTCAGTGATTTCTAAAACACGGAGATTCATCCAAATCACGTGTTCAAATATTTCGATGATTACTAACTACACTTTATCTATACTATGCATACGAGAAAGTAATAATTAGGGATACGACGTAATTAGTAATAGTTAAGATTTCCACAATTGTTAATTAACGTATTAAATAATTAATACAGATTATAAGAAAAATATAAACAAAAAAATATAACAACAATATTATTATTTAACTGCATAACTGTATATTATTTAACTGTTCCTCAACCTGCGGTACGTACTCATAACTTCAGAGATACTCGAAATGATTTCAGGGAATACTCAGGAAAAGAAAGCCATGGACACTTATAGATATGTAGATGTTAATATAACAAAATTTGAAACCCCACCCCCATTATAAACAATGGGGTGAGGTTGGAGTATGAAGGAGAGGGATCTCAAATCAAGGGGTCTGCAAGCAAAAGAAGTTTTTGAGAAACGCTCTTATACAGGGTGTGCCAAGTGAAATATAACATAACCAGTAATAAACGAATAATTAATATCCCAATATATAATAAATAAGTAAGAATTATAGTTAATTTATTTAATAACGATTTAAATAATTTGAAGTAAACACATACGGCACTTCATATATTTTATTACTCATTAAAAATTTTTTAAGTTTAATTATTTGGCAAGTAGGTTAATAAAATTTTTTAATTGATTTGCCTGCTTCACCTCTCAACCTAGTGACCAAATAAGAAATCTACCACAGTTTACCATTCAGCGTTACTAGAAACATAATAATGTGATAGTTAATAAAATGAACTTTAATATGTGTTATATTGAAATAATGTTATAAAATGTCATGTTTTGGTGTGGTTTTTTGGCGCTTTTCCATGACAACATTCTAAAAAATTACTACACAAAAATTATTTTTACACTATTATAAATTTCAAAAAATTGTCTTTTCAATTACTTAAATAGATATGCATTTTTTTTTTTCCTGATATTCTGAAATATGTACTTGCATGATTTTCACTAACGCATTTCATTGGTGCAATGAAATTCAGACCATTTTTGCTGCTTTATTAAATACTAGCCGCCTTTGGCGACCAGCCGGTTCGCCAATCTTAATGTTCATTTAAATTTTAATAATTAAATAGCTTGAACCGGAGTTTAACCCCCATCTTCACCAAGTTGCGATAACGCGCCAAAGCTGGCAATCTTTATTATGCACTATGATTAAACATCTGCTCCTTTGCTTTTGAACATTTCGCAAGGCCGTTGTTGGCTATTTTTAAAAGCAGGGGGTTAAACTCCGGTCGTACCATTACATATTTTACGCAATTCCAACTTTAATAGATTCTTCAGCAAAATATTTTGAAACTTCTAATTTTGATAGTCATATAATTCACACATAATATTATCAAGGCCTTCAGTCATAACGTGATATGTATCTCTCTAATTTTCTGTTACCCCTCGTAGAATTTATGCTTTAAATTAAAGTGAAAATGATTAATCTGCAATTAATATAATAATATTTTTTACTGAAACAAAGCATTTTTTTTAATAATATGATTACTGATAATAGAGTCACTGAGCGTTTAAACTTTATGTGCACTAAAGAATATCTTTCTTAATTTATGTAATATCTCAAGAATTTGTCAACAAAATTTTCTCAGATTCATCATGAACAGATCGATTCATTAACAATGTTTCATTTTAAATGCATCAAACACTAAGCAAATAAAATGAATCGTTTAAAATAATCGGTCGAAAACAGGTTTAAAAAAATTACTTAAAAAACGATGTACTTAAAACTATAAGCATATACAAAAAAATATATAACTAACATAAATACAATTTACTTACAAAAGCATGCAACTAACCTAAAAATAATTTGAATCATTGAAAACAGGTTAAAAAAAATACTTAAAAAACGATGTACTTAAAACTATAAGCATATACAAAAAATATATAACTAACAAATACAATTCACTTACAAAAGCATGCAACTAACCTAAAAATAATTTAAATCGTCCGTTGATAATGGTTGTCATGGCAACAATCAGAACACAAAGCGCATGCGTGAATTTTCTTCGCCACTTACGGCAACGCAACTGCGTGAATTTTTCTACGCCAGTTGGGGTAACGCTATGCAGATTAGACATTTTTAATTTCCTTTATTCTGCGTTATTTTAATTCAAAAGTACTTCAGAATGAATCTGAAACATGGATTAATTAACAATGTTTAATTTTAAATGCATAAAACATGAAGAAAATAAACAGAATCGTTTGAAATAATCCGCCGAAAAATGTTAACCCTAGCCTCAATTCTGTTGGGAGAAAAAAATAACTGAAGCCTTACTCGTTTGGCGGTGTTTAAAATGGAAGATTTTTTTGGCGGAAAAGTTGGCGGTGGGGAAAATGGAAGATTTTTTTGTCGGGAAAGTTAGTTTTTAACTAATAATTAAAATTCTAATTAAAATTTCAAAAAAAGGGACCCCAGGTACACATTCCCGACCTCTAAGGTATACATGTACCAAATTTGATAGCTGTATGTCAAATGACCTGGCCTGTAGAGCGCCAACACACACACACACACACACACACACACACACACACACACACACACACATTGAGCTTTATTATAAGTATAGATTTCATAGCGTAAATTTCTTGCATTGATGCAAGCTAAAAAAAGGGAGGTTTTGTTTATTATCTGTGCAATTTTATAGGAGAACGTGCAATAAAATTATTTTACCTTTTAATTATTTCTCTTTCTCTCCCCCCCCCCTTTTATTTTGAAATATATGTCATAATCAGTTTACTATTCCATGAAAAATTTTCATTTTCATAACGCACAACCGCTTGCTTTGCAACTTCAATGCCATGTCAATACCTATATCAGCTGTTAAATTCAGAGGTTAAGGATCTTGAGTTCAAGAACTCCATAACACACCCCTCAAATCGGCATGATAGGATTATCCGACAGTTACGTTTTTTATGGTACTATAATGGGACTCGACGACTTCAATTACCGTAGTTCATGTAATAAATTGAATAGATGTATGTAATTTTATTAAAATAAGACGACTTTATTGTCTACAACATTCATGCTGACAATATGTTTACGCAAAAATCATGTGCTTCAAAATTTTATACAACTCAACAAAATGGGTATTTTCAGCGAAACAACTAATCGCCAAAGGCGGCTAGTTTATAATAAACATTATGAGGTCAAGATTGACTGCTTTCAATATTAAACCTATGAAATCTATTAAAATTCTATGTAATGCAGATTTTGGGTAGGCGATTTCTACGATTCACTAAATCATAAAAGGAAATAAACGTTAGTGAAAACTACTAGTATTTTAGTTAAGTCT
This sequence comes from Argiope bruennichi, assembly GCF_947563725.1. Classification (NCBI taxonomy): domain Eukaryota; kingdom Metazoa; phylum Arthropoda; class Arachnida; order Araneae; family Araneidae; genus Argiope; species Argiope bruennichi. The sequence continues at coordinate 49,124,274 of NC_079157.1, forward strand.
GAATAAAGCATATTCTTCACTGCAATTAAAGCCGGGTAAAAACCTGTTCCCTTAATTATTCACCACAATAAATGGCCTTGTTCGTGAAAAAGTGCATTCAATGAGTAAGGAAAGCGCGCCTCCCCAGTGTTCTGAGCTTCCGGGCTTCTAGTGCTGGTTTGGGCATGGTTGTTCTCCCCCTGTTCTATCTGTGAGATGCGTGAAAGATCCCCCCCCCTCCGTAAAAAGGGGTTGCGCAAGCGAGTATCATCTTCATATGAGCTAGAAATCAGACTTCTGCCCTCGGGTGCTGAGGGGTCTTTATTCTCAGAAGCTACTGCACCCCCTTTTTGTTGTGATGCGAACATGACATCATCATCATCATTAATTCTTCGGAAATACTGAATATAAAAAACATTAGATGGAGTGGATTTTTGTTGTTTTATTTGTTCAAAAGATTAATAATCACACGAAAAAGAAAAGTTCTCCATTATCTTCTTCATTTCTCGAAATATTTGAATAATAATGAATAATAAATGATGTACTCCCCCTTTCAGCTCATCAGTCTAATGAAGAAACATATTTCATGCTGGAAACAGTATGGACAGCTTGAAATTTAAAAAAAAAAAAAATCCTTAAAACTCCTCCTGAAACATGTTTTATGCTCCTTTAGAATTTTTACCGATGTAAAGATTTTCAACAAAAAAATTATTTCGAGATTCAATAACTTATCACAAGAAAAATCAAAGTAGCTTTCCAAAACGTAACTTGCATACTCATTACAAGGGTGTTCCTTCTTCCTACCTACCATTAAGCACCTGGGAAAGACTGTGACCCCCTCCCCCTTCCCCCGAGTGCTCAGATTTTCATTTTTTGAATTCCATACATGAGAATTGTATGTTTAGTAATACAGTAAAGAAAAATGACACCACCTTGGCAAACAATAAGTATGAAATATTGATATATTTTGCGTCAATCAAACATTTTTATTAAATCTAGTATGTCATCTTGGCGGATTTTTCTTGCGATTGATAGCTAAGAAACAGTTAAAAAGCAAATGCCAGGACACCGAATATGTATTTTGGAAGTCAATTTTCCAATCGATCAAACGTTTTCATTAAATCTAGAATGTCATCTTTGACGTTTTTACGATTAATCGTTGACATGCGGTTAAAACACAAATGCCAGAAAAATGAATATGTGTTTTAGAAGTTTTCCGGTCGATCTAACGTTTTTATTAAATCTATAATGTCATTTTTGGCTTTTTCGCGATTAATCGCTGACATGCGGTTAAAACACAAGTGCCAAAAAAACCGAATATGCGTTTTGAATTCCAATTTTTCGACCAATTGAAACCAAATTTGATACAGAATTACAATCGCCGTCACAAGATCATATAATAAATTTCATTTATTTATTTAAGTGTTTAGGTTTTTGATTTATCACGTTTACAGGCATGTAGAAGTACAGATCGACAGTCAATGAAAATCCAAATGGACTTGGGTTTCAAATTTGATGCTACACATGTGTCTAAAATGTTATTTATCTGTCTCTTTTCACCTATTATTAGTTAATCTATTAGCTTGAATTAAGATCGCTGGATAGACAGACTTCCTCTCAATGTATTTTGTCCAAAATGTGATAGAAATCTACAAATTTGATGTTCAAACAGTATATTAAATGTCTTCCATTTAGCTGAAAGCTTGTTTGAATTATTGTATTCACCTACAGCACAGAATCATAATTCCATTTTTTTTTTTTTTTTTGACTCGAGATGTCTGAAATGGTAAAATTTGCCAAAATCTCAGTTCCAATTTTTAACAAATACATCATTTTTTCTACGTATATTTCCTAAATAAGGAAGGGAAAATGAGCCAATTGTATTTTGTCATCGAATCCTGATAATAATTGGTAAACTTTTATTTCGTCAGTTAAAAATAATGTTACTTTTTTAATTTAATCAAAATTCCAATGTTAAACAGCAGGTGTTCATCCACTGAATTTTTTATATACAAATGCAGTGTGATATTCTATGTGTTTAGCTTCCATGTATTATGAAAACCTATATCTTTGACCTATTGGGCCAAAAACTTCATACAATTCTACAATTTTGTTGGCAGAACCACATACTATATTTGTTGGGTTGTTGTTTCCAATGGCACTTGTCACAGACAAGCCCACTGACTTCAGAAGTCAGTGATTTTAAGCCAAGGGCGTGTCTTGCGTTTTTTCAGAAGCGCCATCTAGGGCCAAGAGCACGACTTAGCTACACACACGTCACAACCCTTGTTTATGGTGTGGACTTCATTTATGCATTTCGTTCACTCATCCACAGATCGTAAGTTAGACCCGAATCAGGGGAGGATCACCCCTGATCCTGTAGCCCCAGTCGTATCACTCTCGACACGGAAGATTTCGTGATCACGACAGATTTATATGTACGCCAGCCAACGCACACACGGAGAATCCTTGGCCTTCGGGTTTCGAGCTCGCAACCCAAGGGACACGAATCCAGCACCCTACCAATCAGGTTATCCCGGCCCCACATACGGCTTTTGAGTTATTTAACTTCTTACATTCTTTTGACGCTTACACACGCACACGATTAGACAGATAATTTTCATTGATGGGTTTCGGCTAAATTGTTTGAAAGTAAACAATTCTGGTTGAAAAAGTATAGGCCAAACTTCACCCATTTATCTTATTTCGTTTTTGAATTTTCCTTTACATAAGTACATAGGCGAGAAGGCAGATATAATTATTCACAATTTCATCCAGGTTCATACTTAGTAATAAAAACCTCAAATTTAATTTTAACCATCTAGTCTTTTCTATTTTTGACTCAGTATTTTCATATGTGTTGGTAACAGAAATTCATAAAAGTCTTAATGTTGAATTTTCAGACAACTATTCACTTTCTCCAAGTTTAATCTATTTAAAAGATGATTGTTGATGATGATCATAACGCCGCCCAATAATTCAAGTTAATGTGCCCAGCCTATTTATTTGGAGATCACGCAAGTAACTGTAGGTTAGTAGTTATAATTTCTAATAGTGTACCATTTCGTATAACGTTGGAGCCCCTAACTTCATTCTAATGTTAACTATACAGCAACAAACTGAAAAAATTTTAAAAAAATATGCGAGAAAACGAATTTTATTTAAATATGAGGGAGAAATTAAAAATTCATTCACAACATATCAGGAAAATTCGAATTTTCGGAAATTTGATTTTCTGTGTTTCTGATGTATCTAATTTGACATTTTAGTTTCTATTAACACGCAAAATAAAGCTCCCAACATATTCATTTCACAATCCCATTGCTAAAATAATTTTATTGTTTCAATTTAACTGCTAAATGGAAACTCCAGTAAATGTGGAAATATATGTCGTTGTCCTTGAAATTTTTGTTTGTGGAAACCGGATTTCAACAATTTCGTTTCTAATTGATTCAATTCGACATTTTAATGCTCCGTAATAATATGCTAAAAATATTGCATAACCTCTTCCACATTTTAAATATTCTTAATTGGGATATTCCATTCGCCTCAATTGTATTTCATATTCTCGGGAACTCATATCGCCTCTTTATTGCGTTGAGTTCATATATGATTTTCAAATAGTAAATATTAAGAGATATATTAAGAGATTTTATAAATGAAGGTGGCTTCTCGAAGATGTGCTTGAATGAATTGGTGGATAACTGGATAACAACTTGAAAAGACAAATTACAAATTACTAATTTTGATATCCTTCATATATATACATATCTAATTAATAATTATTTGAAATTAGTCTAATATTTATTTGAAATTAACCCATATAAACTTCATTCTAAATGGTTCTCTTATTTTCTGATCCAATTCCTCACAGGCGCTCGCAGGCGCTTTAAAAATCTTTTTGGTGTAAAAATTAAAAAATAAATTATATTATAACATTTTTTTGAAAATTTTATTCCGAGCGTAGTCAGTTTACTACTTAAGTTTTACTACCGACTTAGGTTTACTTTTTACAATAATTTTGCGAAAAAACTATTTTCTAATGCCAACACAAGAAAAACAAAAGTATTCGCATCATGTTGTGGTCACCTGCCATTACTGAACGAAAATCTTAAGCAGCATTAGAACAAAACAAATTCAATGCATATCATATCAAACAACACTAAAAGACAAAAAGACAACAACCAGAGAAACAAACGGTGCGAAAACAATCGCATGTTTTTCTTTCTTCCGACTTCATTTGTTCAGCCTCTTCCACCGGCCAGCGGGAACAGACACGCACGCAACGGATAATCATTGTTTTTACAGTAAATGTCTTACAGGAATGTTAAAGGGTGTCCAACAAAGGTCTCCATCATTATAAAATTCAATTACTCAGCAACGAAGGTCAGTCAAAGAATAAACCAATGCAATATTTACTATGAACCAGCAAAAGAAGTTTCATATTTAGATGCATAATTTAGCTGTCGGCAGGTGGCGCTATATGATACAGTAGCATATGAATACTGTTAGAGGTGGGCTCAGAAATATTTCTTGTGGTTTTAGAACAATTGTTACCTCCTCTATAAGATAAATAAATGTGTTCTCATCTGGTTCAGTTGCAGTTAGTTATCGGGTATTATTTGGTTTGGTTAGCAGTTATTATTAAAAGGAAATCGAATTGAGAAAATAAATTGAATGTATTTCATATCAACTACTATTGAAAGGCAAATGAACTGCAATTTCAGAGAAAAATAACTTAGGGAAAAAATGCATGTTTTTATTCGATTTCACTTGTTTAACTATTTTCACCGGTCACGAAAACTGACATTCACACAAAAAAATAATAATAAACATAACAATTTTTTGTTACCATTAACGAATATTTCTGATTTTTTTGACATCTGATATGAAAATAAGGTTTATTATCGTACTACCCGTGAAAAAAATCACAATTATTGATAACTGTTTGCGAAAAATTTAGTTTTTTGTTTTTCTATTGTAAGACTTCGAAAAATGAAATAAATGGACTTGCTTTTTAAGCGAGAATTTTTTCTTTTTCTATAGATTCCTTGTTAGAATATTATAGAGTATCAAACAAAGGATTACCTCATTACAAGATTAAATAACTTGGCAATGAAGGACGATCGAAGAATGAATCTAACGGTATGTTTATTCTGATGTTGCAAAAATCTCACGTAGTAGCTTCAAATTTAGTTGCAAAGTGTAAATGATGACAAGTGACACTATATCTGCAGTTAGATACATTTTTTTTAAAAAAGACACTACTACTGATCCTCCTTGTGGTTTTCTTAACCATTTGAAACAACTCCAATCCCTCCAAGGAGTCCAATCCCTATTCATACAACAGAGGTTTAGAGCGACATAGATTGGCTTCTGTATTCAACTGATTTCTCTCCTACGATTATTTCTTGGGGTGCATATAAAAAAAGCATTATTTACCATAGCGATCTGTTAATACTGCACATGCTTGAAAAGTTGATCTGATTTTGAAAACTTAAAATTAGTAAATGATAGAAATTTCAATCTTTGATAGCTTTTTACAGACTTACAATTAAACAGTTCACAATCTTCTTCTGAAACTCCGTGTAGCAACTGCATTGTGCATCACTACTTGTTGCAACATTTGTAACTAATTTAGGAATTTAGTATGAGATTTTTACAGTTTTCAGAGTAAATATATAAATGAATTAATCTTTTTAATAATATCATTTGCAGAGTTAATTTTAGCATGAATCCGTTGTGGTACCTGTATTTATTCTACAATTCACACAATTTTGTGGAAATATCTTCACAGTTTATTTGAACATAGTTCCCAGAGCTTGTTAGAGCTAGAGATATCATGTGAAAATGGTAACTACATGATGATGGCAGTTAACATGATTTCAATGAGATTGTAGGGATGAATGATATGTTGTATGAAGGGTGAAAATATCGGATGAGCACATAGGTGATCTATGCATCTCAAAAGGGATTGGATGTAGTATAATCATAACCGGCTACTCCGACCTGTTCGAAGGCAGTCGGAAAAATCAGAATGAACAGATCACCGCGACAGCAACACTGGTGGGAAATCTATTTGAGTCCTAAGAATTAACACTGGAAACGATACAACCCTTCCCGTGGGAAGTACGTCTCGCCATCGATAAGAGATAGCTGACTCCCACCATTTCTGTACACACCAGAGTGGCGAGAGTCAACCATCATATTGGAAGCTTCCACATTTCTGAAAAGCCCCCAAATGGGAGTTGAAAGTGATGTGGTGTGAAAATTTTCATTTCCCTATAACTCCCTCAACATTGAGGACAGAAAAATAATTCAATTTAGTGTTATTATACTGTATTACAACAAATAACTTCTGAATTGAAATTTCGGTAACTGCCACTGCTCAAAAACATTAGAAACTTGAAAATTATGTTTAACCTCTTATTCTCATCGTTTTTCAACTTTAGCTTGTGAAATCATATTGAAAAGTTCTCATCAGTAGCATTTTTTTCCCGCCTCATGGTTCTAGTGCCCGTGAAATCAAAGGAGGAGTATAGACAAATGAAAGTGGAGGAGTTCTATATTTTAGCTCTTAACCCAAGTATCGCTTTAAATCAAAGGTTGGTTAAACAAACTGAACGGCCTACTTTAATAACTTGAATAAACTTATCTTGATTTCGTGTTTTCCGTAGTAAAACTACTGGAAACATCTTTATATGAGAAATTAATTTTACAATTTTTAGAAATGAGAAGTTTTATTAAACAAATTGATTTAACTCAGCTTGTTCATGCTTGCAAAAATGGAATTCTGCAATAATTTTTTTCACAAAATTTCTAATGTGTTATGCGAAAATTTAGTATATATATGCATTGTTAATAACAACACACTATTTTAATATTCTCAGAACTTAATTATCAGTCAAACATTAATTGAATTAAATTTCAATTCTGCACCATTGGAATTATGTGTTTAAGAAACAATAAATTTCAAGAATAAAGCTTAGAAATAATTTTTAGAAACTTCTTCTACTTAGAAAATAATAATGCGATATCAAATCTATTAAATAGCTTTATTTTAATTTTACTTAAAAACCACAAATTTGTAATATGTGAAATCCGCAATCACCCAACTCCTGTTTTTGGCTAATATTTCAGGAAACATAACTTCCTCGATTAAGACATCGTCATAACTTTGTGCGACTGAGACAGTTTCCACATTTGCCACAAACAAGGATCCAGGAGTTTCCAAGAATACAAAAGGAGGAATTAGTAATTATTTCTTCTGATTCATTATAAGAATCGTCACATCAATCAGAAAGGATGTAACAATTCCTTTAATGAATCAGAAAAGAACTAATTTCCACACAAAACGCAGAACGGATGTGGCTGAACCTCAGCTCTATAAGAGAATTCTTAGAACTTGAAACGAGGTTACAAATTCAGTAGTTCCTTTCTATCAGCACTTTTGTTTTCAGTTTGTATTTCCGTATACAATTATATTGCCACCATTCATAATATTTTTAAAGATTATATTTTAGACTAGCCGCCTTTGGCGACCAGCTTGCTCGCCAAGATTGAGATTTTTTAGGTTATTAAATGATTAATATGGAATGTAATTTTAAAAATTTCAGTTTATTTTATAGGAATTAAAAATAGGACTTTAACTCAAACATTCTGCAATAAATTATTGTGACTATAAATTAAAAGTGTATATATTATGAAATATAAGCGGATGTAAAAATCCTGTTTTAGAATTAATGATAAAAAAAGTAATTTTTTATCTTAATTTCAACATTAGTAAAAGCACGCGATTGAATAATTTGACGGATGAGTTTGAATTTCATAACATTAAAAAATCAACCGAGGTGAGCATACTTTTAAAAAAAAGCTTTCTTCAAACCATATCTAACATTAAAAGCATCGTAACACTGTAAATTAAAAATAATTTATTAAAAGTAAAGAAACAATTGTATAGAAATAAAATCAATATCATTAAGAAGATAATTTTTTGAGTTTTAAGATAATGCAAAAATCTTTTGGAGAAATTAATAGTTTTGGAAGTTATATATTTCCAATAGATACGTCATAGCGAATATCCATAGACATGGTTAAATCTATTTTCACTCTCGATTACTAAACTCGTCGATTAAAGTTCATTTCTTCATTTCTTTTACATCTTTTGACTGAATGAAGTGTTTGACAAGATGAGCAACATTTATATTATAATAATTTCATTTAATGGTCGAAGTGTTGAATGAAATTCAATTGTAGAAACGCTGAAAAAAGCAGTCTGCTGAAACTTTCGTACATCGATATGTTTACATCTCATTATTACCATTCCGCAACAAGTATTATAAGCGATTTCTGTGATATTCCTCAGTATATATAATCTTTGTATGAATGTTTTTCTATAAATAAATTTGCTATTTTGATATTATATTCATAGTCGTATATAATGAAAAAGTGTTATTGCTGTTTGTTTGATTATAACATTAAATTCTGAATGATATCAAACACCCAGGTATTAATCTTAAAATTCAAATGCATGTTAATTTGAATGAAAAAAATAAGCTCCTTTCAGGTGCCTAATTTAAATTTCGATCATTTCATTTGTATGAAAGGGGATGCAAATTAGTGTCCTGGTACTGATATTAGAATATCACATTTCCTCTATAAATGATTGCAAGCGGAATAATTATTATGAAATCCACTCTTTGTGTTTATCGTTTCTGTTAGTTCAGTTCCTATTTCGAAAAAAAAATTGAAATTCAAACTTCGTATTGTTGTTCTGACGCCATTTCATTTCACGTTTTCGCAGTAAATGATAGCAAGCGGAAAAAAATACAATAAAATTATCCATTTCCCTGGAACTGACCTTCGGCTATCAGATTATACGTTCGGAATATATTTTTTCCTGGGTGAGGGATTTATTTAAAATCTCATTTTTTCTTTTTTAATTAAAAAATAAGAATTGAATGAAATCAGTTCACCACAGTTTACTGTGAGTGCAAATTAAAAGAAGTATATATTATGAAATAAAAGTGGAAGTAAAAGTCTCATTTCGAAAAGACCTCAGGAAAGTAATTTTTTTCGTGAGTAGATTGAATAGTATGATGGCACAATGAAGTAAGTTTGAATTCATCGTAACAATAAATACACGCTATATATATTATGTGCACAGTTAAATTTAAAAAGTTTATTCAAATTAGAAAAAAAAATGTATTGATATAAAATTTTTGCTGTTGTTGTTTCTTATGGTACTTGTCATGGACTAGCCCGCTGTTACGAAGGCAGCGATTTTAAGTCAGTTTTTTTGGGGGGAGGTCTCTTGTTTTTTTAGTAGCGCCAACTAGGGCCAAGAGAACGACTTTGCTACTCACGTATCACCCATTCGCTTACACAACTCCTTTTTACAGGAGGGCAAATTCACACATCTCACAGATATAAAATTGGTATCATTAAGTATATCATTTTTTTTCAATTTTAAGATATCGTGAAAAAGAATTTTTTGTATAATAATATTTTTGAAGATATAAGTGAAAAATAACAAAAATTTACTTAATTTTTTATTAACATATTTTAATTAGCATTAGGATTTTAAAGCGTAGCGATCCTTCTTTTGTTTTGAAAAGCATATGTGCCATATTTCATCAAAATCGGGCAAAATTATAGATTTATACTATAAAAAAAACTGCAAAAAAAAACATTCATGGTTACAATATTACAAAAAATTGATTCACAAGAGTTTGCAGAAATTATTAATTAAACCCCCTTTTTTTGTAGAATATTTCTCTTTATGTATACGACTTTAAATTTATGTATAAGTATTAATTTTTAAATTTACCCATGAACAAAAAAGGCAAGCATTTTCAAATACTAGAATGGATATATTGTAAACGCTTTAAAAATAAATAAAGGGAAAATATTACATAGATAAAGTTCCTTGTAATAATAAATCAACTTACGTTGCGGTCCTAAACAATGTCTTAATAATTTTCAAGTTTTCTTTTAAATTCTGTGGCCTTTGCCTGATTTAATATCGAAATAAAACAATTCCCTAAAAAATTTGAATAATATTTTTTACTGAACTTCTCTTCATTGATCAATAACCGAGTACCTAGTTTTACAAGGTCATTTTCTTATCAAAACTTTGTGGGTGACAGGAAACGGAACCATGTTATATCAAGAACCCAGTGTTTATTAGGGCGAGCCAAGAAAGAAACACACACACACATTTTTATCGATATTCAATTTGGCACACTGCGTAAAAGTTGTTATTCGATGTCAGTATTGACTGAATTATTTATATTTTTTCTTGTTAAGGTTTTGACACAAGCGACTTCAAGTTTTTATTTTGAAAGGGAAACAACCGGTGATAAATAGACTCAAAGAAAAAACTTCTCATAAGCGAATCAATATATGCTGAGTATATTAGCAGATGCTGTGTTAGATCAAAAGAGAAGCTTTTCAAAGTCCTTTGTTGTTGATAGTAAATTTTAGGTCTTTTTGACTATTATAGTTAATAACGGCTATAACATAAAATGACTATCCTCTTGGCTTATTATCAGAACCAAACAAAAGCTCTGAAAGTGGCTTTGGAATTCGAATAAACGCAACCAAGACACGCAACGAGAGAATGACTATAACATTTGATAAAACTGCATGAAAGAATTAGAGAACAATAAAACTTTAATTTAAAAATATTTTTAAAAAATTGACGTGGCATTTGAATGAGATCTGAATAAAATGTGCGATGCAATATTCTTAATAATCATTTGTACAGAGATATTGCGTTATATCGATAAAAGTTTTTTAAAAATATTCATAGGAAATAAAATATGCTAAAATAATGAAATATACAACGAAGAGCTCTTGTATTCAAAATTCTTAACTGTAAACTTTGGATGAAGCCGCAAGCTCTCCTGAATTAATAAAATTGTATGTTAAATTAGAAATATTTTTCAATTTAATGCCAAATATTTAAAGAGAGGGCCACAAATCTTACATAGATGAAAAAGATTTAATTGCAACTGTTCATGCCTCCAAGTTCATGCTCTCATCCTATCTCAATCGTAATTAAACCCTGCAATCCACTATTAGAGCTATAATTTAATAACATTAAGCTGCTTTAGTTATATATTAGCGTCTCATTTTGCAGTAATATTAAGATTATTTAAGCATCTTTTAATTCTGAACCATGATCAGATGACGTGGACGAAATCTCAGATAGTAACCTATCTAAAAGTTTCGGTTCAATATTAACGGTGGATCGTTTGCCCCACAATGTTATATTTAGCTTGCACTAATCTCATATCCATGACGAATTCATGGAACTAGATTTCAAATCTGGAATCTTTCAAAAATCTAACAACTGGCAGCCTGTTTTTTTAGTAATTAAAATTAGTAAATTCACTAAGCATAACATCTTTTCACCTATTGTGAAAGACTTTTGGCGAAAAGAAAAAACAATATTATTGATTTGATATATATATTTTTTAATCAATTTAACCTCCGAAATGCGGTTTATTTCTTTTTTCAATTATTCTATTCAATTTATACATCAAAATACATCACTGGCAGATGAAAGGATTTTCGAAATTTTTAAGCTGAACATTTTGTCTTTGCAGTTGAAACTTTTTATCTCAGTCACGAAGTAGATTTAGAGTAGTAATATCAACTGCTTCTCAAAATAAAACTAGATTAATTAAAAATTTTAGCTTTTTTAACAGCTTTAAATATTTTATCTATACATTAAAAAAATTTGGCTGGAGATTTTTATATTTTAAGTTCTATTTACCGAAATATATAAGCAACTATTGGCCAATTAAGTCCATTTTGAAAACAACGAGCTTAAAAATCCTTCAGAAAAACTGAATGTAAAAAAAATCATTAAATTTGTAGATTATCATTTACTTATCATCTGTAGATTACTTATTTACTTATCATTTGTAGATTATTAATTACTTACTTACATTAATGGATAATTATTAAATCTTAGAGATAAGTATGTACACTATATTGGGAGAATGCATCAAATCAGGTAAATAATTATATTTTGCATTGTTTTGAGTCAATACATGATTTAATGAAATAAATACGAAATTTAAAATTTTATACATCTTTAAGTCAAATAAATAATATTTAGAAAAGTATTCTTAATATACTGGCATTTTAAAAGAAAAAATTCTAATTTTGAGATTAAACTTCCGAGCTATGACGATTTGAATTGCATTATTTTAAGCCAATCAATAACGATTTCACGCAAAAATTAGCCTTTGATTGATTGATCTTAGTTGAGGCAACTGAAATGATCTCGAATTTCGATATCCAAAGCTTCATTACTTAATTAGTTTCAGTCGTAGAAGAATGGAACTTTCTCGTATAAAATACAAAAGGTTCGAGAATATTTTACTAAATATGAACTAATAAATCTGAAAAAGTTATGAAAACCAAAGAAAAAAAATTGCCCGACAAAGAAAGTTGGTATAAATGAAAAGTTAATTCTTTTAAGTTCTAAGTTAATGCAAAAATGGTTTTCATGCAATAATTAAAATTTTTAATTTAGTTTATATTCTAAAGCAGTTTGAAAACTGTTTTTGCGATAATATGCACTGATTTATTAAAATCATTAAATTTTCAATTTGCTCTTGACGAATTAAAAATCTAATTAAAATGTTGGAAATCTCCTTTTTAGGGAGCATTTATCTATAGAAGAAGTATCAAATTGCCAACTTCAATAGCTCTGGATATAAAACTCTGCCCTCTAGAGTTTTGCATTATTATTTTTGTATCACGTAATTTGCAAACAATATGTCTGTCTAAAAACAATACCTGGTTAAAAGTCTACTGTAAACAGCAAGCGTATTAAATTGAAAGAGAATTTTATTTAATCCACATTTACGAATCTTGCATTTAGAATAAGGTATCTTTGTTTAGTACTTAGAAATACGTAGAAAATAAATACAAACCATTTATTTTTAAGAAAGCGATTATATTTTTACATCATAGCAAGTTAGATTTATCAGAAAAGTGCGTATTTGGTAAAAGATTATTTATTCTCTTGGGGATTCTATAAGACGAGCAGCATCCATTTTGCAATAATGGCTGTAATAAAAAATGAATAATTTGGAATGCTTTAATCTTCATTTAAATAGAAAATAAAATTCTAACTCTATAGAGAATAAATGATAAAAGACTAGTTTTCAAAATATATTATTCATTTCTAATGAATGGATATAAATATTATTACGTATCTATTTTGAAAAATTGTTATAACTTAAATACAAATGATTTGTGTTTATACTATTTCTTTGAACTTAACATCACAACGCAATACAAATTTTTGCATATGATTTAATATTTTAGGTCACTTTGCTTTTAATTTAATTTACCTTTTCAACAATCTTAGACATTTTGTTTGCGTTGTTTATGCAATAAAGTTGAAGATGACTTAATTTTATTAGATAGTATACTGTCTTTACAAATTTATGCTATAAATTTTTATATCTAAGAGTTATGTAATCATTTAATTTTTATGCGTCCATTCGATCCAAAATTTATGGTAGGAATTTATAGATGTTCAGAGTATTCAAAGTTTTTGTTTCATTTCTAAGGTTTCAGGATATTTTGAAAATATTTAATTTGACAGTTTTATTTCAGGAGTTTTAGATGTTTATGTTAAATATGAGTTTTTTTAAAATTTGATATTGTCAAATTGTGATATGTACTATACGTCATATTTTTTGAAGTAATCAAAATGGTCAAACAGTGGGCCCATTCGTCTGTAAGGTAGATCGCCGAACCTGCAGCCATCAAATTTGTCATGTACTTACTTCTTCGGTTATAAGAAAGAAGAAAGAATTTCGCAATGTTTCAATTAAACTTTTAATTAAAAAATTTATAAAATTTCTATAATTTTCATTTAGAAATTAGGAACATATTATTATTTAAAAACCAATATTGCGCTACTTCAGGATTATTTATTAAAAAAAAAAATAAACTTTCAAATATGCTAACTTTATTCTCGAACTGTGCTTTTTCTAATTAAAAAGATTTTTGATTATAATTGTATACATTTATATAATAAATTAGTATGAAAATAATTTATATTATTATACATTTCATTGTTTTATTTATCACTGCATATTCAATCTCATTGTTGTGCTATTAAATGCATATCGTTATTGCTGCTGTGTAATAAGAGATAATTTTGGGAACTAAAAAAATAATAAAAGATAGACGAAGCAAGTCTAAAACTTATCTAAATGATGGCTAGGTCTACAGATTTTATCTTCTTTATAATTTAATACTTACAAACAATTTTTTTCCCTAGAAATCTGACAAAATATTTTCTGTATTGTTCTTTTCAATGATATAAAAAGCAATTTTCAACGGTTATTGAAACCAAATATTTTTTACGAATCAACAGTGAAACAAACATAGAATTCCATATTTTGAGTAGAAAAAGCGAAATATTTTCGAAATTGGCTGTAAAAATATAACCAAATGAATCTGAAAATAGTTTCAATTAGAAGTTTATTGCTCTAAATTGTTAATAGCAAACAGAAGAGGAATCTAGTGAAAGATTATCATGAAAATTTTGAAACTTGCTTGTATCAATTTAAGGAAAGATTCCAAATCCATGAGAAATTTGTTTTCTGCAGGATTTTGCGACTTTCAAAAGTAGTGCATTTGGGTATTTAGTGGCCCTAAGCAGTATATATTAAGAAATTTGTCTTTTAATAAGATGGTAAACTTAAATTCACTTTTCAATACATTTATAACAAGGTAATGATTTTTTTAAAATTAAATTTATTTTTATTTTTATTAAGCTTATGAATATGTACATATTTTTATTCATCTATTATAGCTCCAAACAGTCTGGCATTCACCTTTAGGCACAACATTATTGAAACAAATGTTCGATTTTATAAATATTCTAATAACTAACTGTACATATTGATCCTTTATTTACCGAATTATTTTACCATCGATTTTTCAAATTTATTTTAGAACTATTAGTTAAGCTTTTGGAACAGAATAAACTCGGGAAGAAGAAAAACACTTTTTAATTAATAATTTAATTAATTAAATTATTAATAAAATATTTTTAGTGTCATTTTTAGTTGATATCTACTGCTTTCTATTGTAAATACATTCTTCGTGTTCTTTCAAACACTGTAAGAAAAAATAACCATATATTTTGAAGATATCAGCCAAATTTAAACGGTACTTTAAACTACCATCAATAAATAAAAAGTAAAAACAAATGAAAACCTCACCATTTATATTTGATAAAGTATTATCATTGCCCTAAAATGTAATCATTGTCCTGTAATTTAGAAATTGTATTATTTTTTTACAAACATCTTTATTTGGCAATCATGAAAATAGAATTTCCTAATCGAACTGCTTGCGGCCCCCTTTCAGCCAAACGGCCCAAAGCAGCTGCCTAGTCTTTCAAGTAGTATTATTAAACGAATATACATTACTTTTTACTTAGCCTCGTATGGTTTTAAAATTTTCTCTAAATATTTAAACTTCTACTTTTGAAACAAAGTAACACGAATCCGATTGCATCGGTATGTAAAACCACAGATTATAATTTATTCATTGGAACAATGTTTTCGCAAAATCTTACGCAAGGATTCCAGGAAAGACGTCTCAATAATTAATGTTTCTACTTAAAATCGACCTCTTGTTGCCAGGCGTTTCTTAAATACGCAAATTGCGGAAGAATTTCTGATGAGGAAAGAAATATGCACATAACAAAGAATATTTCAAAAAAGAATAATAATAATAACGTTTCAGGAAGGGACCGTTTTATAGCGGTACACGTGATATGCCCGTGTCCTACTAACCAAAATATCACTCGTAGTTTGAATTAAATTTCGGAATGAATTATTTATTTTCAAATAAAATTTGACATAAATATTAATCTTGGAGCTTATTTCGTTGGTTATTATTTTGTATATTTTCTTTTTGTTTTACAAAGAAATAAGGCAGGTACGAAATTTCAGCGTAATAAAATAGCAATTTTAACATGAATGCATTTATTATAATTATCCTATGAAAAATTGTAACAGCTTATGTAACGATATTAAAGAAGTTAAGTCACGTTACTCCGTTGTCAAATTTTGAACGCATAATTTGATTAAAATAGAATTATCGCGTACTTAACCAGCGGGAATATTCTTCCCTCGATAAAGATAATAATAATACCTCTTTTTTTTAGCTTTGTAATATCTTGAAAAAAAAAAAGGAAGTGTTTTTTTTTGTTTTTTGTTTTTTTTTGTTAAACTTTCTCGCATACTCTCAAGTAAAGGTGAATGCCTTCATGACATCGGGGCGTAATAGTTACGAAATATTAATATTTGGCGTAAATTTAGTATTTTTACTGTATCTATCGTGCCATCCTTGGCGAGTTATTTTGGCGATTAATCCCTGGCATGCGTTAATAGTATCTAAAAATCGAATATGTGTTTTAGACGCGTTTTCCCCAACCTATTGAAATAGAAATTTGACACAAAACTGTACTTGTAGTCACAAAAATTCAAACTAACTTTGATATATTTAAGTCATTGCATTCCACCGTATCATCAGGAACCACCACAGTTCATGCCATAATACCTAAAAGTCAAGTGTAATCAGCCAGTCATGTAATTAAGGTAATAGTCCTATTCCAAGGACGGGTGCCCCGACAAGCCTACCATCGAAGTCGAAGTTGATATATTGCGTTTACATGTTTCTGAAAGAACAGGCCGACAGGCAGTCAACCCGTTGTTGGATTTCGCTCGCAATTGGACAGGTGTCTACATTATAGATGTTAAATTTGCATGCAGAATTTTATCTATCTAGCTCTCTTCATTTTGAAGTTACATGCTAACTTATATTCGAACAGCCGGATAGACAGATTTCTCATAATAAGATTTTGCTCAGAATTTGATAAAAATCTACAAACCTGGCTTTAAGCCCCGCATGCCAAATTTCATCCGTTTAGCTCAAAGCGTTTTTGAGTTATCTTTATCACAGACAAACAAATAGACAAAAGGGTGAGCATTTTCCAAAAATGTGTTCTTCAGTACTGTCTCTATATTTCGAAAACGAGAAAGTAAAAAAAAAAAAAAAATGTATTTTCAACTTGTTTACTTTAACCGATTAAGCGTACGATTTGATTGAAATCTCTAGTTTTCGGTGACAAGATCAAATATTGAAATTCATTTAACTATCTCGCTGTGTTTAGGAGTTATTATGTTGACAGCAAGCGATTAGATAACCATATGCGTTCTGGATCTCTTAGCACAGAAAACATTAACTGATTACTATCTCTATTTTTGTGGGAGAAAAAGCCACCTGTCAAATTTCATGTACTTATCTCATTGAATTCGCGAATTTTTGCGTTCACACTTCAGCGAATAGATAACAGAGTTTGCATTTTGAACATTTTCGTTTTACTTGAATGAATCTAAAGTTGTTTTTTTTTTAACTCTTTAATATTTGTGACAGTCCAAACGTAAAATGTATCGTACTTATACGTTCAATTTGTAAACTATTGTAAATTATTAACAAACTACCTAATATGCATTTTGGACTTCTTTGATTTGTTCGATTGAGTCCAAAATCAAGTTCTTTTTTCTCAAATACATATAGAGTTTATCTTAGTTATATTGCAGAGTTTATGAGAGATTTTATTCACACAGATATGAGTAGATAATCAAAAATGCATTTTGGATTATTATTATTATTATTATTTTGCTAAGCCTGATTTAGTTTGAAATTTGATTTGGATCTGTAATTTTGGTCTCAAAACCGCGAGCCAAATTTCTCATACTTCTTTCGTTGCTTTATATAAAAGCCAATAGACATAAAGACAGGTTACCAATCTGATATCACAATCGATACAAAATTCGATAGACATCAGCAATTCTGGTAATAAGAATTTTATACCGGCCCGGATAGCCTGGTTGGTAGGGCGTTGGATTCGCGTACCTTGGGTTGCGAATTCGAATCCCGCAGGCCAAGACTCCCCATGTGTGTGGTGGCTGGCGCACCTATAAATCTGTCGTGGTCACGAAGTCCTCCATGTCGAGAGTAATACCACTGGGGGTACTGGAAGAGGGGTGATCGTTCTCTGATTCAGGTATAAATTGTGAGTAAGTGATACCTGTGGATAAGTGAATGAAATGCTGGAATGAAGTCCTCCCCGTAAAAAGGGTTGTGATGTGTGTGTAGCTAAGTCGTACTCTTGGCCTTAGATGGCGCTACTGAAAAACAAGAGACGCACCCTTGGCTTAAAATCACTGACTTCTAAAATCAGTGAGCTTGCGTATAACAAGTGCCATTAGAAACAACAACAACAGAATTGTATACCAAATTTTTTCTATAACTTTATTATAGTTTTGAGTTATCACATTCAAAATTAATCAAACCAACATAATTTCAAATTTTTTTCCCTTCAAGAGGACCTAAAACGTATATATTCTTCAAAATCTTAATGTTCAAAACTTTTTAACTATTTCAATATTTTCTCTTTGTATATTTCTTATACAAGAAAGCAAAAAAGAAGATTATTTTAAAAAACCCTCAAGAGAGAATTGCTTTAGATAGAAATTGTGAGAGTGGAATAGTTTATGTTGAGAAAAAAGTTTTTTCATTTAATATTTTTTATGCTCTAGTTTGTATTAACAAGTAAACTAAAATTTTTACTTTTATAATAATTCAGCTCAACAATGTGTAAAGTAACATAATTAACATCACTCGCTGTTTCTTCTTCTATTGAAATTCCCATTAGAAAATCGTTTAAATCCGCAGAAACATATTTTGTTAAAATTTCAATCTTATATCTGTCTGAGTCTGAAAAGAAATTTTGACTTATTCGATCTGTGAAAACAATAGCTCCACAATGAAACAAGATATATACATAAAGAATAAAAAAAAATGTAATTTCCTATACGAAAAAATGTAATTTCTGTACAGTTTGCGCGAAATCTGCCAATAAGAAGTTTCTCAGTCTGTGATAATCTAAAAATGCAATGAATTATATGGAAGTGTTTTAACACCTTATGTTATAATTATAATTAGTTCTATGTCGAATTTTGAATCCAAATCTGCGATGATTTTGATGCCCATTGATGATGCAATTCACACGGATGTGAAAGTTGCAAATCAAAAACATAAGAAGCTAGATGGTTGAATTTTAATAGACGATTTTTTCGCCAAAATTTAGCATATTAATTTAATTTTTAACTAAATTCTATTCTGTTTTATGTCTATATTTAAATGAATTGATAAACTCCCAGTAAATAATATAAACAAAAGTTAGCATGAAGTCTTTGCATCTATAAAATTTTAGGCCCAATCGGTTTAGTTACATTAACATCTCATTTTAAAGTGACCCTGGGTCTATTTTGAGAGGGATCTCGTAATTTTGAATGGACGAAACCAATGACGAGGGTGACACCTGAGCTGGAACCTTCTCTCTAAATTTCCGCACCACATCAGTGGGAAGGCATTTTTTTTCCAACCAATTTTAATTTGTACAAGACCCACATACACGCCAATTCTTCAAATTTAGAAACTATAACTCTCCAGTCCCGAAGTTTGGGCCTTACTAAGTCACAGCGACTATAATCAGCCAACGGAAAGAGATCGAAAACGTACACTCGATTTTAATTTGCTATTCGATTCTAAACACAAAATGGGCTATATTATGTGAATATTTAAGGAAGTTGATGGTAGAATATACCTTCCAAATTTCTTTTAAATTTGTGAAAATTCTTTTATTTTAAGTGACATTAATTAATTTCTAACAGTCATATTAAATATTTGTAGTCTAGAAGCCTTACCATTAGAAGTACTAGCATTAAATATTGCATAATAATGAATACTTTTCATTTTTAATTGTTAAATGGAAATAACTTCAATCATTTCAATTTGCTTAATCTAAGCAGTGTTTCTGCACATATTTTATATAATTAGTCTTCTGAGGGTATTCGCAGTATATTCATCTATTTGTAAGAAAGTAGTTAATATTTTTATAAAAACACCTTCTTAGAAAATCAGTTTGTTTCTTTTGGGGATTTTTATAGCATCTGAATTTTATTTCATTTTTAAACCATTTCTGTAGCGTAGCGGTGTATCGATTAGGTGCGAAAATTCAATTTAACAAAAGCGCTTTATCAATTATGGATGCCTTGAGGGTTAAATTTCCCCAGAGCTGCGCACAACGCGTATTCACAGAGAAATGTTAAGTTTCTACACACCATTGGAATGCTCATTTTATTGCTGATTATTAAAACTATCTCTGCATTAAAACTATCTATGCAATTTCTGGTAATGATTTTTCTACAGCATTAAAGTTCCGATATAAAATAACGATATTGAAATGAAGGTAATTTACAACTAATTTTCAAAGAATATTTTTATCTAACATTTTTATTTTTTATCATTCGAAAAAAGAGTAAATATTATAAACGCCAAAAACTTGATAACGAAATTTCGACGAATCTTCACATTTTAGATTCTCCCCACTTCCGAAAAAGAAATTTTCTGGAATTATGTTTATCAATCCACCTATGAACATAATATCTCAAAATAGCATTAATCTGTATCAATAAAATGTAATATGTGGTCTTTATTAATAAGTTTGTATATTTCTATTAAATTTGAATAAAATCTGTATAAGGGAAATCTGTCTATCTGTCCATATGCATGTGAACTTGATAATTCAAAAACGGAAAGACATATTTTTACATATGCAGTCTTGCAATTAAAATTTTTTTTTTTTGAAATTTTGAATATATTATTTAGAAAGGAAGATGTTTTATGCATTATATGAAGAAATACAAAACGCACTGCTACACGAGGAAGTGCGGGGGGGGGGGGGGGGTAGCAATCACACTTGTGAACTGTCATGACCTACGAAAGTTTGTGTTGTCTTTTATTAGTTTTTCCATGACTTAAATTCGTGATTTTATGACTATTAACAATCTAATAAGATACATTGTATATTTTTATTTGTGAATGTTGAATTGTCGAGTTGAGTTGTTTTTATTTATTTGTCATGATTATGTAAATTTTATGGCTATGATATCATAACCATTCAGGCTTAATTACATGCTTTTAAACACTGGATTGTAAGTATATACGCAGTGTGTTACATTTTTAAATTAAGAATAAATATAGAGAGTTAGACATATTGCTGTTTTTATTTTCTAATGTCTTGCTTATTTTAAATTGAAATAAACTGCTTTCATAGGAGGTGAAGGAGTTATTTTGTAACAATAATGACAAACCATTTAACCCTATTTCCAACAGTTTGACATCTCTCTTTCTGTACTATCCTACCCTGCTATATGACAGGGAAGGAAGCAGAAAAGAGAATAGATGCCAGTCTGTCTTAGTATATTAGAAAGTTGAGGGGAGAACACTCTCAATAACTTTGTCTTGTAATTGTCTTTTATCATTTACTAGCTGGTACCCGGCGCGTTGCTGCTGCAGAAGAAATAACTTTGGAAATATCGTTTGAAATTTAAAATATCTATCTTGTTTAATTAGGAATGATATAAAGAATGATATTCATTTTCTTGATTTATGAATACATTCATTAAAATTTCATGATATATAAAGAATAAGTACAAATAATATTTATTCTTATTTTTGACTTTATTATTCAAGTGCTTTACTGTCGACAGATTTTTTTCCGCCTTCAACACAAAACAAACAAATTTCTTGGCTGTCGGACTCGTACGTATCCAGCACACAAATGGTCATGTGAAAGACGTGGATTTCGTAGGTTCAATCCGCACACTTGAAGTGATTGACCTTGCGCCTTGTTGATGGTCAGCGAGAAAACAAATCGAATGGGGAACTACAGTCGTTTGAAATTAAAAGGCATGTCGGTGGGAATAATGGGAATGTGGGAGAGTAATGGTGGGAATAATGGGATTGGAGCACATCTGCTCCAATCAATTTTCCATAAAGAATAGTTGTCTTGCCTCTTGCTGCATATTGGCCTTTTGATTATGATGCGCGTGATCAGGTAAAATATAAACGTTGCCTTTCGATTCTTGCCTCAAGTTGACCTTGAAATTCTGAAGCACGTGTATTTGCGGTTGGAAAACGAACTGCTTTATTGCTCATTTGACGCTCCTCATTAGTTTGAGAATCTCGAACTGGCTTATTTCTACGTGCTGCGCTGAAAGTTCTATTAAGTGACGAACGTTCGGGGACATATTTTTTGTCGAAGCATATATGCTTGTATAGCCAAAATTTCGTTTGTCGATTTTTTGAATAAATCGAAAAATTACTGTTTGCACTGGAAAATTACCATTATATATAACTTAACTTGGTCAGCATCGATAATAATAACTCTCTTTTGTATGTGAGCGATAAACTCTGCATAATATGTGCGATTTGCCGCAGACAAAATATTGAGCACGCTGAATGACAACATCCTGTGTAAAGACTATTCCTTAATGAGAAGAAAAGAATTAGAGCTTACACTAAATATTTTCAATTTCATTTCACTCACATTGATTGGAATCAATCGCAAGAATTTTATATTATGAATTATTATATTACGATTAATTCCGAATGACATCTGCCACTTGATGTTTACTGTTTGTCTTCAATTTTAAAATATAACCTTCGCGCAAGTGCAACCAATAAGTTGGCGAAGTTTCATCGCAATCGGTTAAACGGTATGGCAGCACATAAGGTACGAACAAACAAAAATTCATTTTTATATATTAGATATGGTAACTGTACTATGCCTATAACCTTCGCGCAGGTGCAAGCGATAAGTTGAGAAAGTTTCTTCGCAATCGGTTGACTTTATACGACAGATAGACTTCCTCAGAATAGATTTATTTCAAAATTTGAAGAAACCACAAATTTAATGTGCAATTTATAAACCAAATTTCATCCGATTAACTTGAAATATTTTTGAGTTATCGTATTCACAGACAGGTATAGATAATTCTAAACAGCAAAAATGACTACCCCAAAACTTTTGTGCATACTCTCCAATAAAGTCATATCACCCCTCCCCCACTCCAACTTAAAATTGGGCACTTTTGTTAAGGACAAGAAGGCCTTGCATGATTTTGGGAAGCATCAGTTATAAAATATAGATCTTTGAACGTTAATCTAATCTTTTTACTGAATTTATCATACGAATCTATACTTTGAATGCCTCTTTTCTGACCGACCGTATCCAACCTTGACCCGAGACTAAAGTTGTAACCATAATATATACTGAATCAACAGACCCTTGGTCAATTCTGAGTTAAAATATAATACGTATATATATTTTAAACCTGTATGCCAGGTTTCATTTATCTAGCTCTTAACCCCCCGGGGAGCACCTCGAAATGAGGATGAGATGCTTCCGGCATGGTAGTTGGATCTCGCCACCCTGGAGGGGTACACTAATAGGTGGGATGTCTGACTCCTCTCATCGATGACGGGACGTACTTCCTTCGGGGAAGGTTGTACCGTGGCCGGTGACGGCCCTTAGGACTCCACCACAGTTCCCGCCAATGTTGCTGTTGCGGCGGTCTGGTCATTCAGTTTTATGGTTTAAATCCGTGTGCCTTCGTGGCGGGTCGGAGAGTTAGATGGCTGACTTTATCTAGCTCTTCACGTTTTGAAGTTACCAAGTTAATATGTGTTGTAGACTTCCAGTGAACGGATTTCGTTCAGCGTTTGATGGAAATCCATAAAAATAGTCTAACGTTCATATAACTACCACTAGCTCAAAGCGTTTTTGAATTTTCGTATATACAGATAGATAAATTTAATGTCAAAAATGTGTTTTTTGAACTTCGAGAGATCTAGAAAATGTAGATTCGTCAAAATGTCAAGTTCATATTTTGATGATCAACACAGCATATTTTGAATTTAACCTTGTCTTCTAGTATGATCTTATCCGGTATGCATTTGCGATCTCGAAAAATTGTGGCAAAAATTCGATACATATCTAAACTTTTTACGTTAAAATCAAACACTAAATTCCATTTCATTTCATTGCTGCTTTCTTTTAGTTATTTTACTCATACACATACGAAAAGACTTAAAAACAGATTGTCTAACGTCATAATTTATATGCGAAATTTTATAGATTTTTGGATTTTGTGCTATTATGCTAAATTGCAAAGCATTGTTTGAAACAGAATGTCCTTTATCTATTTTGGTCCCGATACAATTTTCTACATATATATCTATAATTTTAATGTCGCGGGGGACATTTCTGTTTCAGATTTCCTCTTCACAGACATACAAATCAACAAGCAAGCTAATATATTTCCAAAAATGGTTTTCCAGATTAACGAGGTCTAAAATATGGAAATTCTGAAAAATCTCGAGGTCGTACTTTTCGACGGTTACAAAACTTTTTCTTTGTACAAGAAAATAAATAAAAAACATGCTCCAAAAATAGAAGCATATTTTTAATAACAAATATCAACAACAAGTTATTACATACTTAATGTAACAATATGTTTTAGGCCTATTTTTTATTTTAAAAAAAATAGTCTCCAAAATATATAACTAATTTTTAATTCGGTCTTTGAGAGGCAACATTATGTAACATTTCGGTTTCCTCCAAATAAACTATTTATTTCCACGAGAGAAAGGAAGTTTGTTTAGAGCAGCTGATATTAGTTTGAGTCAGACAAGCGAAGTCTTTTGCATGTGAAAGGAAATCAAAATCATCCCTACTGGAATTTAAACATGCAGTGGCCTCGTTTCAACCTCCAATTTAAAATGAAGCCAGCTGCAATTGTAGATACGGAAAATAATGCGCTGATGATTCGTAAAAGATAATAAAAATGACTTACAAGGAATCATCAACAACAATAAAAATAGAAGTATTGTCTACTTACCCTATGTATAAAAAACAATGGATATGCAAATTTCAGTTACATTAATTTCATTGTTAACATTGCCACATTTTTTTCAAAACAATAAATAAATAATGCTTTGCCGCAATATTTGCGTATTTTCCTGAAAGAGTATTTTTGTATCGAAGAGTAATTATCAAAATGCGCGAGAAAGGCTTTTGTTTTCTTTCAATTCGACTTTCTCAAATTATGTTTATTATTCATTTATTTGCATTAAAAAGTATACTAATTAAAAATAAAAACATTATTTTGATTATTGTCACCATAGTTTTCAAAAATAAACAATATTTTTTAATTACATTTTTATGCAAATTTTAAAAAAATTGCTAAGATTACAACTTTTAAAAACATCATATTATTGAAAGCATTGTCTGACCTTTCGCGTTTTTAGTCCTCGTCATTTGTATAGGTGATTTCTAGAATCTAAAATTCTAGAATTAAAAATGTTTTTTTTTTAATTATATCATCGTTATATCGGGAATATTGTTTCATTCAACATTCTCCTTTGTGATATATTGGAGTAAAACATTAATTAAATTTAAACATCTAATTCCAATAAATTATATCAAATATTATTAATTTAAGACAAAATTTTAGATGGGATGGTCATTAAGAATTCATTTGAAAATTTCAATCATCATCACTATTTAACGTTCCAATTTGGATTATAAGTTAGAGACACAAAGATATCACATTAATACTATCGATTTTCTCTGTTTATTAGTTGGAACATTCCTTCGTTTAATGGTGGCCTGGTGGGAAAGCCTCGGCGTCGGGACCGAATGGTTCCAGGTTCGGTATCCGATTCTACCGAAGAACCGTCGTGTAAGCGGATCTGGTGCACGTAAATTCCGTCGGGGCTAAATGTCCTCCCGCCTGTATGGTTTGGATGATTGGAGAAGGTGGTGCCAGCTCAGGTGTCATTACCGGCATCTGACCTCTTTCAAAATTATGAGATCCATCCAAAAATAGCCCTATTGTTGCTTTAAAACGGGAATTAATATAACTAAACTAAAGCGTCATCTAAAATCACCAGCAGGTTTTTTGACTTACCTCTGCTGTAATTGATAGCGCAAAAAAAAAAAAAAAAAAAAAAAAAAACCTGAGGTTTTTTTTTTTTTTTTTTTCAAAGAAAACCTTATCAGCTATCGTCTAGGAAGATAATAAGCATTCCATTGCAGTGCAAGAATTCAAAGGAGCGGATCATCACAGGAATACGATTACTTTCTTTTTGTAGTAAATTACTGATAGCCTCTATATACGGCAAATGGACGATCAGGTAATGAGAGTCATTAAAAGCCCATATAAGTCGCATCTTATGGGTTGCGTATATACAGCAGTGTAGAGTTTATATGTCTTTCAAGAAAACGACACTAAACGATGCATAAAAGAAAAGGTGCCAAATCAAAATATTTTATAAAAGTCTTGCTTAATACAAATTTTATGCAACTAATGGCTTTAAATATAATAACATTAAATTTTTTAAGGCAGTGCTAATATATTACTACATAGTATAAATAATATTAATCCATTTAAAAGTAACAATAACAAGTTTGTTAAAAGTACTAGTAACATATTAATACGTAATATAAATAATACTAATTCAATGAAACGTAATAATAGAAAATCTTTAAACATACCAATAATATATTACTACATAGTATTGAAAACGTTACGTTAATTAAAACTTAAATATTTAATTAAAAATATAATCCTCATCTGACACGCTGATTACTTACAAGTATTAAATGCAGTACCTTTAACTGAATTCAATTCATTGAATATTTTTTCTAGTGTTTTGGTGTGCACATATAATAAGTTCAATGTTTTCCAACGGATTCTAATGTGTCTTGTCTTTAAAGAAAAGTGGATACTTCTTCATCAACATTTGAACTAGCATCAGATAATTGGTCTTCTATCGATACATCAATTAAAAAACGCTTTCTCTCTTAATAGGAACGATGGAATAATAACTGTAGTAAGGTTTGCGCAATCAAGGAAAGGGAGAACACCGTGCATAACCTAAATTTTGCGTCGTATAAATAAATCACTTTGTCATTATAATAGCTATGAATATATAGGGGATGCAAAGAAATGATGTATAAATAAGAAACACATAAACAGTGCTTAATTGTAATATTTTCCCTTTTGACTAGAATATATTAAAACTGTTATATCACTGAAGGATCGGTTTCATTTTCTTCGCATAGTTAATTTGTCAAAACGGGATCTTTAATCAACCAGTCAATAATTTTCACAGCAGTCCCAGCGTGTCACCCTCCTGTGATAGATTAATTTATTGATAATTAGGAAATACAAAAATTAAACATACCCACAGGTTTTCGGAAGATCTCATCTCCGAAAATCAATGAAAGCACTTTGCAAAAATTTCTTAGCAATTCTCACAAAGAGGATATTTGAAATCTCATCTATTCATAATCTGAAGACTAATTCGTGCATAAAGTTTAGCATTAAATGGACTTTGTGATAAGCAGTAACATATGCACGAAATAGAGAAATATTCCGGAAAAGAAGATATCTTCCAGAAGAAAGAATATCTTTTGCTTTTATTCAGAATATACATATCATAATAATGAATTTGAATTATATATTAAATTATGTATTTTGAAGTTTTTTCTGAGGCATAAAAATGATGCTGTCACAAATTAATCCACTTTACCCATTTTTTTTTTAAATTTTCTTTAAAAAAACATAGCAAAATAATAAAATATCTGTAATTATCTATTCCTATATTTTTTTTAATTATACTCTCCTTAAAACTCTAATAGTAGATTTATTTTTAAAAAAAATCTTCAGCACATAAAATGCCAGAATTACGGACAATTTACCGAACAGTAGCTTTATGAGAGGGGGAAAAAAGTCGTTGCAATGAAAAAACAGCCTAGCTACTGGGAACTTATTCCAATGAGAAAGTTTATACAAAACTGGGGTTGATTACGCGGGTCATTCACATTTAATTATATGGATCAGAGTCCGTAATCAGCAAGCTGTATCTGCACTTCCGCTTGTTATAAGCCATTCATGAAAACAACTGAATCCGCCATTTGAAAAGAGGAATGGAATTCGAAAACAGTTTTCGGGTGGACGTAAAATAAAACTTCCAATTTTTGTTATTTATTGCGTTTTCTTAGTTAAATTTCAAATGGAATACTTAACATAAGCGCCTTACTTGATCTTTTTCGTTCTTTTCTTACTTTTAAGAATGGTATCTGAACAATAACGCACATTTTGCCCTGAAAACATTTTTTTTTTTGTCTCTTGTTTTCCTCCTTAAATGGTTGCCGATTCAACAGGTAGAAAAATGAGAATACAAAATATTTTCGTGAAAACAGAAGTTGACGAATGTGGTCTTACTGTAGTGTTATAAATAGTCTGACAATTAGGTGATTAAATAAGTCACGCTATCATACAGTATAATGTAGAACAACTTGATATGTCAACATATAATGAATAGACAATATAGGTAGTTGGGAGCAGTGACTACAATATCTTATCGAAGCGGGGAACGCGTCTGTTTAAGGCATTTTAAAAAAAGACGAATAATATTGTCCCGCTTTTTTCAGTGTTATTTTAAAAAGTTTGGCGACTTAAATTTTATATTCATCTTCAAAAAAATTGAAAAGAAAACGTTCTTAAGTTTCGTTATTCCTTCCATACAATGTTTATTCACAAGGTAAATTACAAAGTTATATATTTTTGGGTCTGAAAAACATAACGGTTACTAGTTAGATTCAGTTTTCACTTTTGGACTTTCCCCTCAGAAACATGATAGTATTCGCAACTATCCTTGGCAATTCTCATCGTGGAGTTAAATAGCATAGGCATAGGTAAATAGCATAGTTTAAAAATATAGGCTTTTAATGCAATACAAATATTTTTTCATGTATTTTAAATAATTTATTATTACAGACAATGATATTAAGTCTAGGAGCACTGTAATGTCCAATAATAACATTTATCGTTTTATGCCAAATTAACAACTGATATTTTTAATGAATCCACCATATAACTTACATACATAATACATTTTACGTGTATGCGTTGGTTATTAATAATGGTTTCATACTGACTACAATCGAGTATAGAAGGAAACAAGAAAACTGACATCAAAAAAGAAAAAAAAACATTTGAAGAAAAAGAAAAAAGAAAACAAACGAACATAAAATGATATTTTTCAAAATACAGGCTTGTAAGCGAATAAAATAGCATTGGAATATATATTCTTAAATATAATGAATAGTTAGTCAGTTCACATGAGTTAATACTTTTTAATGATTTTGTCCCTAAACGGCATTTATATTTTCAAACTTGAATAAATATAATTTAAATGTTACTTTTATCTCGCTTTTTCTAAAACACAAAAAAGGATATCCGTTTTATACTAAAATAAATTTTATGTTTCCAATTCTTTCAATAATAAAAAGCTGATTTTAGTTCCAATTTTAATGAAAATTCAACATGTATGCTTAAAAACAATTTTTTTGAAAAATTGGCATTTAAATGAAATTGTCTGGTCTATTCAAATTTAATCCAAATAATTTTTATATGACAACTAATTGCCTTTGGAGACCAGTTAGCCCAACGGGATTATGGTTGTAAAAAGTTTTAATCAAACAACATATGTAATCTGGTCTCAGTAGCTTCCTCAGCAAAATATCTTTAAACTTCAAAATTTGGAATATAACTCGCATCGTTTTAAATTCCTGAATGATGATTTTTTAAGCTTAAAATTTAATTGTAATTTAAGAAAATTTAATTTTTTTGAGAAGCATGCTTTGTATTGAAACCTACCCAATACGAAAAATAAAACAATATTTCATACAGTATTATATCCGTAACAATGAAAAAAAAATAGCCAGGATGAAATACTGATGGCAACAATGAAAACGATTTGAATTTCATTTCAACAATGAAATATATAGTTGCAAAATAAATTTTAATTATTTTTAAAAAATAATTAAAAATAGAAAAATTATAAAGCACAAAGATTGGTACCACTGTAAAGACAATTTTTAAAAATTTTTAACAAGATATAAAAATTATTTTTGTGCCGTTATAATCTCAGAAAAAAAAGCCAAAATTTCGCTTCATTTCAATTACCTAAAACTCTAATAAGAATTTAAAGAATCAATAACCCCATCTTTAAAGTATATATGTGCCATATCTAGATCAAACGATCTAATCTGTGGCGCACCAACACACACATATACATTCACTTTATTATTAGTTGAAATAATGGAATAAAACTATTATTCATATTAGAAAAGCGAATAATTTAAAAAAAATTTCTTTCATATAAGGAATTTCTAAGCTTTAAAGAATATTTCAAATAAATCTCCTGAATTTACAACTGTAGTAAAAAAGTATCGGAAGTCTTCATTTAAAAAAGTCTACATTAGATATTATTTGAAAACTTTCAGAAAACATATTATATACACATTTGAAAACAGTCAGAAAATATTTTTACGTTCATCATCCGAAAATGTATTTGTTTTTAAGGGGAAGAAATTATATTCTGCTGATTTTCCGAAATAGCAAATGCTATTATAGAAATAACATAAATGTAGTTTTCGCAATGAAATTGCAACTTCATAAGCTTTTGAAATTTTGCAAAAACTTTTAAAGACGACTGTTTATCAAAAATAAGGGCATTTGATAAGCATAAAAAATTTAAAGATAATATAAAATCCGTCAGAGCAAACCCACAATATGGTAAACCTACCATTTCGATTACTTAGCACGGTATCTATAAGAACAGTGTTTGGTAATTATCGTTTGATATTAGGAGAAATTATTGAACGAATTCTTACGTCACTTATATCCTGTCAAGCAATTATAAAAGATCATTTAGGTTTGCCATGTGTTCCAAAAAATTTTGAGATTTTTCAAAATCATCAACATGCTAGTGGCCAGTGAGGTGCTTTTTTCAAGGTGGTTATCAAGATAAAGGGCGCTTGAAAGGTGATGCAAGCTCTGAAAGACCATGTCAAAGTCGCTCAAAATCGAAGTAATATTGAATGCTTTCTGCGATTGTCGTGGAGTTTTGACAATGAATTTATACCAATTAGTCAGACGATTAATAAAGATTATTATTTCATTATTTTGTGCCATTTTCGCGTTTCAATTTGTTAAAAATGTCCTGAAATGTGACAAGAAAACTCATAGCTCTGCACCACGTTAATGCGATTTTTCATAATACAACTATTATTCGTGAATTTTTAGATAAAAATTCAAATTTTAGATAAAAATTCAGACAAATACAGCTTCTGAAGCTTTGTATTCACCTGATATGGCACTGAGTGACTTTTTCTTATTTCCATAGCTGAAATTCCCGCTTTGTAATCATCGTTTTGAGTCCATTAATTTGATAAAAGAAAATTCTGTACGAACTTTGAAGAGATTTCCCCAAAACGATAATAAGTCATGTTTTGATGAATTCAAAATAAACGTCGATAAAAGTACATTGTAGTGGAAGGAGATTATTATTTTGAAGGAGATAAATTTTTACTAGTAAATTGATAATTTTTGTTAAATGGCAACATTCCGGGTATTTTCTGACCAGAATAGTATATTCTAATATATATATATACACGCAAAATTTGATTTCATAATTTGCCAAAAAAATAAGCCTAAAGATAAACTATTTCCTTAAGCTAAATTCATATAACGGAAAAATAGACAACTCTTACTCGTATATTCACTAATTTGTGTGGAGTTAAAAACATCCTTTATGTTAAATCATTTAACTTTTTTTTTGAAAATAAAATAATTAATCTTGTTCATAATTTATTCCATTATATT
This sequence comes from Argiope bruennichi, assembly GCF_947563725.1. Lineage (NCBI taxonomy): Eukaryota > Metazoa > Arthropoda > Arachnida > Araneae > Araneidae > Argiope > Argiope bruennichi. The sequence continues at coordinate 49,155,962 of NC_079157.1, forward strand.
TAACAACTAAAGCTTTATTACTACATCACTAATATGCTTATCTAAATCACTCCTTTTAAAAATATTTTTTTTTTAGAAAAAGCAACTATTTGACTTTTCAACCACATTTAAAAGCATTAATATGTCTGAAATGTCGTAAATAGCATCTCAGCTTTTCCATAATTTATAACAAGTTAAACAACTCGTAAAACTTATTTCCTGTTCATGAACCCCTTTTTGAAGTTCCACTATTCCCGTTTTATACGAGTCTCGTGCTAGTTTAAAACTTTCTTCTTTTTGACGAGGCAAGTGTTTTCTTCCGTTAATACATTCAAGTGTAGAAGCCTCCTTTCTCTTCCAAGTTCTCGGTCCGTCACCTCGCCAAGATAAACGATGCTTTGCCCTTGCTTCGCCTAAACTTGGAAAGAGTACTAGACGCATCGCACGCAACTGTCCGGATATCAGAAAGAGACAGAAAGTAAAAAAAGAAGTCTTTCGTCGTATATAAAATACATTGCTCTAAAATGTCAAAAATGCTGGATTCTATGAAGTATTTTAGAAAATATTGAGCTTATAAAAGTGCTTTTCGTCATGAAATATGATGCAATGGTTTGTTTACATTGCAAAATTAATGCAGTTAAAAGTTTCACATTTTATATTTTTATTTTAGCATAATTTATCCAAAGCAGAGGGAGGGGGTGGGGGGTAACGTTTAGTATTTCGCGTAAACTACCACTATATGACCCGTTCTGTGTTAACTTTGTTATATAATGAAGAGAACAAAACCCCTTCTTCAAACACATTTTCTTTAACTGATAACGTCAAAAGTTGCAATTGTTCTAAAATTTTACTTAATTACAAAATCATAAATCAAATTTTCTTGATATATAGTATACGAAGAGAGAATATTGTAATTACCAAAAAAAATCGATTTTGAAATTTTGAATTTCCATCTATGAGTCCCCTAAAATAAACACACGCTTACAAAAAAATAAATAAAATGGAATTATGTCTGTTTTTCTATCTCTGAACACGATAAATAAAAAACACTTTAAGCTAAAGGAATGCAATTTGGTATGAGGTTTTAATACCAAATTTGTAGATTTCTATCAAATTTTGAACAGAATACATTTGCAGAAAGTTTTCTTGATTAGATGTACAAATACAAAGGAGCACGATGACTCAAAATGTCAAAGATAAACATTGATACTAAGATTTTGTATCTGAAATGTAGATTTGTATCAAAATTTAAATCTGTCCACGGTTTCCAGTCTGTCCGTCTTCCAGTCTGTACTTTCGCATGCACGTAAAAGTGATAGTTAAATAAAACGATTTAGATAAATCAAATTTGGTGAACAGTTTTAGCATCTAGAATGCGGAGCTTCTTGCATGCAAATAAGTAAAAAAAACAGAACGCTTAAAATAAATTATGTTTGATATGTGATTGTATCATTAAAATTTTACTTCTGTGACAGATTTTAATTACAATCGATTGGGAAAAAAAGCGTCGGAAGGGCATACTCGATTTTCTTTATTATACTACGGAGCAAAAACTATTCTTGTTCAAGACTGTGAAAATAAGAATCTGAGCACTACTCAATTTACGGCCTCGCCCAAGAGGGAGAGGGCATAAAAAATTTATTAGAGAGTATGCGACACTTTCGGTAAAACCACAACCACTTATTAGATTATTGTGTTCACATGCGAAGGAATAGATAATAAACAAAAAGGCAGGTTCAATTAAAATTTAATTCAGCTGTACATTTCTATTGACAAAAGTATGTGCCAAATTTTATCCTTTTAGAGTGCTCCGTTTCTGAGTTATAGTATTCACATTTACAACCATATAAATTTTCTGCGGACGATTATCGTTGAAAATTAATAGAATCTATTTCAACTAAAATACAATGTATTTGTACCATATTTCCATTTTCATCCATTTACAAGCTTATTACGTTTTTGGTCATTGCGTTACAACATAAGATTAATATGATTTTAATAATAATTTTATCGAATTTCAAATATTCTAAAATGTGATGAATCATGAAAATTACGAAATAGAGATTTATATTATTCACAGTTCTTTCTCTTTCATAATTCATAAAAAAAAAGAAATAAAGAAGGATTGTGAAATTCATTCACAATCCTTCTTTATCATTTTCACAGTTCTTTCTGATGATAGCAATCTGAATTTCACAATCTGATCATTACGTGTGTGTGCACCCATTTTCCTCTTGTTTTACTATAAACTGAGGAATATTTTTCCAAATTTATAATACTTTACTACATCTTTCTTTCTGTTTCTAATTTCTCATGAACGAAGTACACAAAGAGAAAGCATTGTAATCATTGAAAATATTCGAACTCGAGATTTCGATGAATCTCCAAATTTCAGATTCTATGAATCCAAAAAACACATATGCTTACCTGTAAATACGATCACTCCAAGAATTCTAACTAGAAGGATGGAATTTTGTATATGGTCTTTACACCAAATTTGTAGATTTATTTTAAATTTTGAATGAAAACTATTCAGAGGAAATCTGTCTTCCCAAACGATAATCACAAACGGAAGAGTGTTAGAGGGATAAAATTGGGTACACATGTTTAATATCAAAAGTGCAGATGTATATGAAATTTTGAATCATATCCGTCAAGAGATTGACGTTCTACCGATCTTTACTTTCAGAAGCAGATAAATGCAGTAACTCAAATAAGCAATGACTTAAATATATTAAGATTGGTATGTGATGCTGTGATTACAATTGTAGCACTGTTTCAATTTGGTTTCTATCTATTGGAAAAATAAGCGCCCTAAATATGCACTCGTTGCTTCAGTTATTATATATTATTACCAATTGCATGAGGTTAATGATACATAAGTACATTTATTTAAGAGTATGTGAAAAAGTCTCTGGAACACCACTTTTGATTGAAGAGAAAGAAACCGGCTTCTGTAAAAATTAAACTAAATTACGTAGTTGAAAATTACAGGAATTAAATTAAACTTTCTTTTATAGACTTTCTAAAATCAAATGACACATACAAACATAAATATATATATATATATATATATATATATATATATATATATATATATATATATATATATATATATATATATATATATATATATATATATATATATATATATATATTAAATGAAAAACTTACATCTTAGAAAGAAATAGTTCTCATCAGCATGAATTTTAAAAGCTTCCTCAGGTTATGGCTCTTTTCCAAATTTTTATTAGAATTTACATAAATATTCACAGATTAAACAAAATACATTTAATTAATATTCTATTCTAACCAATAACATTTGAGAAAAATTTGCAATAGGTATATACATATTATTCGTATACTATTAACGCAAAATAGTTTAGGTTAAATTAATTAGGGGAAAAATAAAGAAAAAATCGAAAATAAAAAAGAGAGGGCACTTAATTACACTCGGATATAGGGACACTTAAATTTCCTGGGCATTTCGTTCAATACGTGATAGGAATCTACAAATTGGATGAAAGGGCCATATACCAAATTTCATCTGTCTATTCCAAAGAGTACTTGCGTTATCTCGTTCACAGCATATATAATTCGGAAAAAAATGTGTTTTTCAGGCTCAGAAAAATGAAATTTCGTCAAAATTTTTATTTTGAATTTTTGATAAATCATTGACATATTATTTGACAATTACATTATTTTTTTCTTTTTTTTACTTCGTATATTAGAAAGTAAAAAAGTAATCTTATGGATACTTTTCAGTCATTAGTTTATTTATTTCCTAAATTTAAATAATCCTAATTTTAAATTGGTAAATATCTTCTGTTCTTCCCTATCAAACTTATATTAATAGACAAAAAGCATAGTAAAAAAAAAACTATCATTTTAATTCAATATCTCCCTATATTAACTTATTCCTCTCAATTTATGAAAAACAATTATTTGTTGAATAAGAAGTTATTGTTAGTGCCGCATCTATTGTATCCAATTTCATTTATTACATGAATACGAATAACATTATTATGCAAATCTTAAATATAATACAACTATTACCTCTATGATTTTCATAAAAAAAATGTAATAATAAACTTTGGCTTAAACATTGGCAAACATTTTTAGAATGTTTATTGCTTTAAAATAATTATTTCGCCAACATTTTCGCTTAACTCTTAGAGATATGATTGTCTTAGTTAATTTTTATGACATCTGTATAAAAATATATATTTAAACCTGCAGGTTTTTTAAGAAGTTCTGCCATCCTCTGAGCTCCATAATACAACTTGACTCTTTTGGAAAGAAACCTGAATAATGATGCAACGGCGTATTGTATCATCTTCTTCCTTCATATTTATTTCTTACAATTTAATTTCTTTTGACACAAATTTAAAGCGGTCTCTCAATTGCATTTGATCTCCTGCGAGATATTTGAGTTGATGGAATCGTTGATTTCCTCATTTGAAAGTAGCAGAACGCCAACTCCAAAACTGCGTCTTTTTGAGGTTCGCACGTCAGCGGGAAGATTGGAATCAATCTTGCCAAAGAGGTGCCGAAGAAAGGGATCCTAATGAAGCGCGGAGGATCTTGGCATCGTTCCAAGAAACCCTATCCTTCCTTCGAGTGGTCGTACTTTTGGCGGGAGTTTTTTTTTCTTTTTTTTTTTCTTTCACATACACCAGCAGAAATGCCAGCTTTCCAGTAAATGAGCGAAACCGAGAGCTCAGCCTTCGAGGGTTTGGAAAACACAAAAAAAGGGGGTAGATAGAGATGAGAGATAATTCGTTTTTTAAGCGAAAATGTCTGACTGGGAAAGGACACGTGACTGCAATTGAAAGGGACCTCGAATCGAGATTGGGGTATTTCCTTTCAAAATGCTTTCTTTAAATATCGTTCCTCCTGTTCAAATTCAATCACTCACTAACGAAACTGAGAAACAATTGAGATATTACGATGAAAAGCCTTTAATTGTTTCGACAAGAAAGCGAATATGTCCGGGACAAACATCAATATGAACCAATATGAATTCTAGTTTGCATATACCTTATTTATGATCATAATATGTACGTCCTCATCGGTCTAACGATAGAGGTGCAAAACTGTTAAAATGCCGTGGCCTCGAAGTTTTAGAGGGCCATGACCCAAAGGGTTGCTGATATATAATTATACACAGATTGCTACTGTTCTATATCTTAAGATTTGAAAGTGGGACCTGGCTTTTAATATTTGGCCGGGAGATTTTATATCGTCCATTTACCTCTTCCACAACATAACCAACTGTAAGTTTAAATTGCCCTCATGGTTATGGTTACAGGGCGTAGTTGTGATGTGATGTACATTATGGAAAGCTCGTTTATACATTTTATCTGATAATTTTAAAAGTCTAACGAAATAAGTCATGAATAAAAAGAATAGCAACGGTTAGAGCATAGCAAATTTATTGCTTTGGAATGGTTATAGATCCCATCACTATTTGTCCTCTGATTGATCTGACTACTGAAGATTTATCATGAATGTAAATCTAGATCATTAACGGCTTTTTTATACACTTATAAAAGGGTTAAATGCCATCTTGCTGCCTTTATGAACCATTTTGAGATATGGAAAAAGATGAGCTTTGACTCCATCACTGTCCAATTAATCTCTATTAACGAGACAAATTGTTTCGAATGGAACAGAATAGCATAGAAACAGAGGCGGATTTTCAGCTAGGCAGATTAGGCAACTCTGCCTACGACCACTGAACTGAAAGGATACATCAGACATGTCGATTAAGAAAATGTTATTAGTCTATTTGCAAAATAAAGCAATTTGTAAAAAACACAAATCCTAAGAATCATTAAACATTAAAATAACATTGATACTTAATAATGAGTTAATTTTCTATTTGTTTCACAACGTTTAATAAGGAATTAAAGTAAATATAAATAACAAACAAATAAATAAATATAAATAACATCTGGTTAAATATAATTATGTATAAACATGGACCCCCTGAAGTCAAAAAAATAAATAAAACATACATTTTCATGAAATTACTAACATAAAAAAAATTAGCCTAAAATAAATCATTAAAAAGTTTATTGTCAAAAAAATTATTGAAATATAAAATCAAATTAATTAATTTAATGGAAGAGGAGTCTCATAAAGCGCATTGCTTAAGGCACAAAATTCCGAAATTTGTCATTAGTACTGAAGGCGCCTTTGACTCATTTTATACAGATAAACATTTTTGACAAATAAAATTTAGTAATCAAAATTGACATTGATCTATCTTCAAAATGGAGAATATAAAAATTTATATCTCTTGTTTGTGATCAAGAAACAAGCAATATAATATAGGCGATATGCTAATTTTTATCAATATAGCATATCGTTTTAAGAACATGATCTTCAAAGCTGTTTAAAAATATTTTTTAAATTTAATAAATCTTTAGTTGTAAATGTTAAAATCTCTAAATCTGTTCTGGCCATACTCATTTAGTTTAGAGGTCCTTCATATTTCGACTGCTTTATTCACAAAAGTAAAAGTTAAAAGAGTAAAAGTATATTCTAATTGTTCAAATTGCATTCATAGAGCGTTTCATCCATCCTAAATCATCCACTAAAGGTATTCTCAGTTCTTCACAGCTGTTAAATATTTTCATATGTTTCTAAAATGGACAGAATGAGTTACCTGTTCTCATGCCATGCTCATAAGCGCACCAAGGACTTTTTCCGCTCAAATAAAAGAATCTTCACCGTATGTCAAAATTGTATTATATCTACTACTAATTCTACTCCTATGCAACATTGGTTCGAAACACTCCATTAGGAAATAAATATTTAATTCTGTATGTTTATCGATCGACCCTTTTCGAAAATTTGCAAGACAAAAAGTCCATTCTTTGCAATAAATTAACGGTTTAAAATGATCTCACAGCTTCACTTAAATAGAGAGAAAATAAACAGTTTTAAGGAATCAAGATATCTTTCTTTGTTTTTCAATCATATGAAACGTCTACGTATATCTTCATGAGATATGAATTGTAGGATTTAAAGATCTACATTTACGATGAAAAAACGAAGTACATTGAGCGTCACTTAATATGGTAGTGGTTAATGTTACCATTTGCTTCCTACAATTTCAAAACAACATGTTCAAATGTACAAAAAAAAAAGTAGTGTACTACATATTAAAAGTAACATATTAAACACATAACATATTAACTACATATTAAAAGTAACATATTAAACACATAACATATTAACTACATATTAAAAGTAACATATTAAACACATAACATATTAACTACATATTAAAAGTAACATATTAAACACATAACATATTAACTACATATTAAAAGTAACATATTAAACACATAACATATTAACTACATATTAAAAGTAAAACTACATATTAAATTTCATGTTAATGTTTTATGTTATCAGATTTCGAGCTGAGAGCTGACCGATCCTTCATTTTCAATCAGATTTAATGATTGATGTTCATGGAATTTTTTGCTTCATTTGTAAGCAAACATCTAGGATGGGGTTCACATTCTTTTAGCCAAGCCATGGCTGCCTGAAACTGTTTATATGCACAGTCATGTTGTCAGGTCTAGCTTGAAATATGTTGAGCAGTTAATAAACTATTATTGCTTGCAACTGAATAATATAAGCAAGACGAAAAAAAAGAAAAAAAAAAACTGATTTGAGTGCTAAATACAACATAGAAATTTTTAACAGGCATGTAGTTTAGTTTAGCTATATTAACGTACCATTTTAACCCTTTAAAGGGCCATTTTTTTCTAGTCATAATATGTTAAAATATTTTTAGGCTTAAAATTAGAATAAGAAAAGCGATTCATTTAGCTTATTAGATAAATTTAATTTGATTAATTCATTAATTTGGTTAATTAATAATTAAGTGACAAACCAAGACACATCATTTTATGCGAGATAAAGAACTGAAGCATCTAAGTTTCTGTATTTCTAAAAAAATTTATCAGAACTTATGCCAACCTACATAATTTCATATAAAGATTGATAAATTTGGTGGGAAGCCTACTTCCCACTGCCTTAGAAAGGTTTAAAGCAATAAATACTAAGACTATTTTGGAACGGACTTTGAAAATTTTGAGCAACGGATAAATAACAAGGACAACACCTGAATTGGCACCTTCCTTTCCGAACTACCACACAACACCAGCGGGAGAACATTTAGCACAGATGGATTTAATTACGGAAGAAGATTAATACGGAAGTTCTCCGATGGAATCAATTCTCAAACAAGAAATTCTATTCCTGAAACAGATTCTACCACCAGTTCACCACGGTCTTTTAACAGGCGGTAAAATTTATGAAAAATAATTATAACATTATGCTATTCAGAAAATATTTCAGAATATCTTTTTTGTAAATTGTAGGAAAATCGTGAGACTTTTTGTCATCATCACCAAGCAATAAACATTGTTGATTACGATATGCATAAATGTTTTGAAGAAAGCACTTCTACAAACGCTGAAATGAGTCAAGCATTTTGATAATTTGTGATCCGACGTGCATTGTGCAACTAATTTTGGTTAAAAAAAATCAATAAGAGTGCGAACAGGACGTAAGTAAATACGAACAACATTAAATGAACTATTAAGAAATAATTGCTGACAAGTAATAATTAAGGATTTTTTAAATTTTTGTTACTGAAATAAATTATAAATAGTCCTGAGATAAGTGTTTTCCCCTTTTCATTTTGGTTATTGTTATCAATCAGTTAATGTTACCAAAATCCTTACCCCGAAATGATGACATTAAGCGGTGTTTAGTGTGAAACATAATTTTAAGAACTATTTTTTACGCTATATACAATAGAGTTTGTATATATTATTTATTTTTCACATTATTCACCATATTAGTCATTCACAGTATATGTAGATTGAATTTTTATTAGTTGTTTAATAGTGTCTAAAAATATATAAATATGACTTACTATCTGTCAGTTGCAACGGAGCTCGATGGTAAAATGAGGATCAACTGTTAATGACAAAATTTATTTGATCGTTCGAACGCTTGGTGTTAATGGGTTTTTTTTTGTCTGTTTTGTTTCTTCTTTGCATTGTTAAGCAAATACACAGACAAATGCACAGACTATGGCGAATACAGGAATTTCACGGCCCTAAGTAATATTATTATTAGATCCATCTTTTTTATAAATTGCCTAAATTGGTTTCACATTTCAACGAATTTTTAACTTAAAATCATGTTTATGATTTATTTTAGATTAATTTTTTATTTTAATAAATTGGTGAAAAGGTTTTTTATTTATTTGTTTGTCTATTACGACTCATGATTGAGAGGTATTTATATTTGCAAATGATATTATTTAACAGGCACTTGGTGTATATAAAACCTCAAATATTAAGTGAACGTAATGAAACGGATAGGAATTTGCGATATTGCACTTTAAAAAGTATTATTAATATCCTTATATTTTATAATTCACGAAATTTGCATTTTTTAGAAATTTACTTGTCAACTAGTCAAAAAAAAAAATGTTTAATCTTCCTTCCAGTGACGGTCTCCTGATAACCCAGCAGCCCGAGTCAATTACCACTCGCTTAATCTGATATCAGCCAGCAACACTAAACTTTATAACAGAGGAAATAATGCAGTGAAACTTATTTTTTTTAACAAATAAGAAAACTGCGTTAATCGTTATTAAGGATTCTTAATATTCTTCATTTTCAAAATTAATTTATTTGATTTTGGAAATATTTTAAATAACATTAAAACAAGGGCTAATAAATAACATTGATAACAACAAGGGCCATTTCCAAACTATCTCCCAATTTTGAGCTGTAGTTATATGAGGAAAATTACATCAAAACTAATACATCACTGTTCAAAACTTCTAATCACAAAAATCTAAGATATTTTTAAATCCTTTTTAGTAGATTTGTCCTGTAATAGTATTTTCTAAAGCATCATTTCCCGAACTTGCAGATTCTATTGCAGGGCCACAAAACTACATTAGATATCTGAATTTATAATCAAATGTGTGTGACAATTATTAAAATTGCAAGATTCAGTAATCAAGATGAAATTTATTTCTGACCAGAGCGCCTTATGGTTACGTTTAGTTTGCATAATGTTTCTATTAAAGGTAGGTAAGAGATATTTTATGATAGAAACAGGAAATTTAAACATTGATCCATTTATGAAGGCAACAGCTGAGCTGCTTCTCATTCTCCGAATTTCTGTGCTATATCAACGGCAAACGTGATCCAAAACGGCAGATTAAGCAGATGTCATACGAATTAGGTCGTATCATGGTGAACCTTCCTTGAAACTGGGCTTTTAAACTTCGATTCGTAGGTTACGGAACCGAGATTCTGCCACAATGTTGACTATGATTATGATCTCATGATTGATTGAACATACGTGTGGCCATAATTTTAAACTTTATATATTTTTATTAAAGAAATGTCATCACATTTGTTGAAAATGTGGTCAAATCTAAGAATTTTTTTCTGCTATCAGATAGAAATATATAAAAATTGGATCATTTTTATTTTCCTACATTATGGAATTTACTAAGCGTCCCAGTAAAAAAGAGAGTCGTTTAATAAATTTTTGATTTAACCATGCTTTTTTTCATTGTATTGCATTTACATTTCCATGATATTATAATGAAAGCTCTATCCCTTTGTCTTTTTGCATATCTGCCCATTTCTAACACCTATAACAAGTTGTTCTTGCTCTGTGTTAATTAAGTGTTCAAATTTAAAATGACAGAACCTCAAAAATAAAGGTAGTTTTTACAATTTTGTTAAGTGTATTTCATAGTTTTTAGTGTTTCATATTATAAAATATCAATAGGATTATACTTAATAATTTTTTATTCTAGTTTTCAATTAAATTATCCAGTTTCATGCTTATAATTGAAGTAAAAGGATTCTAATGTTTCCCTAAATTCAACCGGAAGTTAAAGTACACGAATTCCCTTTTAATGTTTTACTTGTTATTTGTTGACTTTTAAGCTTTTAGACGAACAATTTTTGATTTCTTCTTATTTGGGTTATTTTGGCATTCTTTCTCCTATTCCTTTCCTCTTGAACAACTTTTTTTTAAATTTAATCTTGTATTTTTAAACTTCAGGAAAATAAGAAAACATAGAATGCCATTCTGAAGTTTTCATTGCTTAAAAATGTATGTTACGTAATTTTTATCTTTTATTATTTATAAAAATGAAGTTTACTTATCAATAATATGATGCTGGTTCGAGTCAGTAGCGGATTTTGCCGTTTTGCGGCCCTAGGTACTGCATATTTTGAGACTATTCTTTCGATAAGTTGGTCAATTTAATTTTACATTTCAATATATTTTTAATGATTTATTTTAGGCTTATATTTAATTTCTTAAACTTCGTGAAAACATACGTCTTTATTTATATATTTATTATGATCTCATGACTTCAAGTACCCACCTTTATACATAATTATATTTAAATAAAATAATTACTATTATTAGTAAGTATAAGTAAAAGTAATTAAACAGATAGAACAGTTATACTTGTACCAAACAATTTTACGTGATTAATATTATTTTAATATTACCTATAAGTGCATTTTTTTTTTTTGCAAAATTTGTCGAGTGGGCTTATAAAATATACTTCATCAACCTGCCTGCGGTCATCTCTCATTTTATCAGTCCTAGGTAGTTGCCTAGTCTGCCTATTTGAAATCTGTCACTAGCTCGAATGCTTCTATTCTGTCTCAACAAGTAGATTACTAATGATAATAGCGATTAGCATATTATTTTCTGTTTGCCAAAATCATTTTAATCCACCTAAGCCGATACCTATGTCTGAAGTAGTTCCGGGAATCAGTCACTTTACCGGAAATTTTACTGTGTTTAATGGCATTTAATTAATTTATGGATAGCTTAGATTAGTCCCTCTACAAAGCGATTTTAAGCTTCAAATTACGATAGGTATTAAAACAGCGTTATTTCTGCCTTTTTATACCTGTTCTGTTTGTTGTACAAATATATTTCCTAAATGAATAAAATTCCCTGGCATCATAATACAATTGAACACGTTACTGTTCAGATGTTCTATTTTCGAATTGCCCAATGTCTTTCGCGGTACTGTGATTTCATTTTCTTATTTAGAAGAAAATATTTCATTTTTAAATAAATAGAAAAGATTTAATTTTTATTAGATTAATTACTAGGTTATTTTTCTCAATTTATCTAATCAATTTTTTTCTTTATTTTTAATTGTTTTTTTTATGTCACAATCGCATGACAAATATAGTTCAGCTATCAAAACATGCATTCGAAACATTTAGAATGGATATTCTGCTATTAACATCATTCGTTTTATTTACATTTTGTGCAACAAAATACGTTATTATTTGCAAGCTGGTTATTATTAAGTGAAAGAAGAAAAATTATCACAGAAATTTTCTTGAAGTCTCCACATAACATGTTGAAGCCAACATTTATATTTAAATATTGCTTACTAGCACTCTCTTATAATTATTCGGTAAATAGTTAGCAAAATTTAAAATGTAATCTAATAAATAATTATTAGAAAATTAGCGAAATGTATTGTACAATAACATTAGCATTATTTAGTTCACAATTACTTTCAAAGCATTAACAAAGAAAAATGATTCAATTGTAAGCAGAAAAGAATATTAAATGATTTATATAAATGCCTCCCATACCTGATTTGAAATCAAATATACGAACTAAAATTATATTATCGAAAAATATGAAGTAAACAAATTAACAATTATTTCAGTCTTTAAAAAAATTGTTCATTGAAAAACCAACAATGTTTCAATGCATGATAGATTCAAAATTTGAAATGATAAAGTCAAATCGAATGATCAATTTCTCCTCAATTGATACCATTCATTACCAAATGCAAAAGGTTACTTTTGTTCGAATTTGAAAGAAAGACTGTAATGTATTTCGAAACGTGATCAACAAAGAGTTACTGAATACTATTGACAAAATTGTTTAATGATTTATTTTTATTTTCTGTAATCGTTACTTCATTAAAACTGTAATGATATATCAATAAAATGATAAGCATTTGTGTGAATAATTGTTGAAAATTGCGTCCCGTTTTATGCTTTCTCATTTAGGAACACAAAAGAAAAATATTGCAATCGACAGGTAATTCGACATTTAGATTTCGATGAACCTTGATGTTTTTGACCAATCAGAATCTCAATTACCTTTCCAGTTATGTTTTCGCTCTGTCATTATATCCTTAAATACGATATAATACAACTGAAATGTTCAGACTACATTAAAAAAGCGCAATAGTAGATGGACAATATTTGGAATATAGTTTTATTAATAGTTTGTGAATGAGTATCAAATTTTGAATCAGGCCCATTACCGATTTTTTCTATTAGTCTCTATATTCGAATGTATTTGAAAGCGATAATTAATAATAAGCAAACGTTTTATCACAATTGGATTAGGTATAGTTTTGTTATAGTGAAGCCTCATATTTTTTATTGGACCTCATATTTTCAGCATTGATCATATAATGATGACGTCACTTGATACGGCACTTAATTTCAAAACTTTCGCACCACAAATGAAGGCAACGCCAAAATGTCATCCCTGTATGTCAAAGTGAAGAGGTGCTTTTCGAAATATATTTAACATTATGAATATGTGAAAGCATACGAGAAAGAAAGACGTTAAGCCATCTGCGAAATATATTCATTGTTAATCTATACTTATAATAAAGCTCAATGTGTGTGTGTGTGTGTGTGTGTGTGTGTTGGCGCTCTACAGGCCAGACCGCTTGACATACAGCTACCAAATTTGGTACATGTATACCTTGGAGGTTGGGAATGTGCACCTGGGGTTTCTTTTTTCGAATTTTTAATTAGAATTTTAATTATTTATTAAAAACTAAATTTCCCGCCAAAAAAATCTTCCATTTTCCCCACCGCCAACTTTTCCGCCAAAAAAAACTTCCATTATCCCCAGCGCCAAACGAGAAAAGCTTCATTTTTTTTTCTCCCAACAGTAATGAGGCTAGGGTTAAAATTTTTCGGCGGATTATTTCAATCGGTTCTGTTTATTTTCTTAATGTTTGATGCATTTAAAATTAAACATTGTTAATGAATCAATCTTTCAGATTCATTCTGAAGTACTTTTGAATTAAAATAAAACAGAATAAAGGAAATTAAAAATTTCTAATCCGCATAGCGTTACCCCAACTGGCGTAGAAAAAATCACGTATTTGCGTTACGTAACCGGCGAAGAAAATTCACGCATGCGCATTCTGTTCTGATTGTTGCCATGACAACGTTATCAATGGATGATTTAAATTATTTTTGGGTTAGTTGCATGCTTTTGTAAGTAAATTGTATTTATGTTAGTTATATATTTTTTGTATATGCTTATAGTTTTAAGTACATCGTTTTTTAAGTAGTTTTTTTAAAACCTGTTTTCAACCGTTTATTTTAAACGATTCGTTTTATTTTCTTAGTGTTTGATGCATTTAAATTTAAACATTGTTAATTAATCGATCTGGTCATGATGAATCTAGGAAAATTTTGTTGACAAATTCTTGAAATATTACATAAATTAAGAAAGATATTCTTTAGTGCTCATAAAGTTTAAACGCTGAGTGACTCTATTTTCAGTAATCAGATTATAAAAAAATGCTTTGTTTCAGTAAAAAATATTATTATATTAATTGAAGATAAATTCTTTCCACTTTAATTTAAAGCATAAATTCTACGGGTGCTAACAGAAAGTGAGAGAGATACATATTACGTTATGACTGAAGGCCTTTATAATATTATGAATGAATTATATGATAATCAAAATTTGAAGTTTTAAAATATTTTGATGAAGAAGCTATTAAAGTAGAAATTGCATAAAATATTTAATTATTAAAATTTTAACGAACATTAAGATTGGCGAACCGGCTGGTCGCCAAAGGCGGCTAGTATATAAATACAACTAAGTAAATCATAATATATTGAGTGCTGTTTTTGTTTCTAACGAGTTATTTAATGGAATATATATCAGATAGAAGCCTCTTGTTAAAAGAAATTGAAAACTATTTTTTTTATGATAGTGATGAAAAGAGAGATATTTTCTCTTCCCTCAGAAGCTTCTTTTTTCGTGCTTTCAGATATAGAGAGGGCATTCCTTGCCGTCATAGATTTTTAAGGACAAACATCGTGACTGCCAGTAAAATTTTTGCCATCGTAAAATCTTTGATAAGTCACGAATTCGTGATATTTTTTTTATTATGTTCAATAAGATTTACTTCCAGAGGAAAGGAAAAATAACTTAAAAGATTTTGAATGCATGGCATCATGCTTTTTTATAAATATAAAATGAACCGAAACAGAAAATGCACAATTGAGCATATATTTTGTAGAAATAATTATAAATATTAACAATGCATAAGTGAACAAAAAAAAAATCACTATGTGCATAAATAAACTCAAACGTGTGGTAATATTATGATGTTTTTAATTCTCAGTTAATAGTTAACCTTATAATCAATTCCTGCTTAATTTAGAAGAACGATTCACTTTTCGCCTTTTATTTTTTACATCGCTCGTAAAGAAAATTATGGAATTTTTTTAATGCATCGGCTAGTAAGTTAATTATGGCAAAATCAATTTTGCATACTTTGTTTACATCGACTTGGAATAAGTAGAATATTTGAATCAATAACAGTTCTACTGAAGCTTCGAATGGAGCAATCTACTGGTTTAAGAACATCTTTTGATGACAATATTAAATTTCGAGCTTCTTCCAAATACGCCGGATCATAATCCATGTGATTATTTCTTACCTTAAGTCACATTTATGCTCGCCTCTGGACACAATGGATCATTCGCAATGTGGATTATTGTTTCTGTAGCAGAAAGCAAACGCATACCTGGTACATACAGAATGAATACATCTTCATATACATACAGAAAACGTTTTTACTTCATCGTCAGTTGCTGCCACTTCCAACAACTCTTGTAGTAATTATTCAAACAACTCTTTCTGTAATTATTATGGTACTCTCTGCCTTTCCAGCGTGACGTCGAAACCTTCATGAGTTTTTTCGCGATTTTGATAATTTCAGCTTAGTTTGCAATTCCATGCTCCATAGCAATTTTTGTAGACTTTGTCGCCCCATTAACAGAACACCCTGTATAAATAGTTGCATTTTTGGGTTCGTTCAAATGCACGTTCAAATGCACTCGAATATACAGGCTCACAAATACTTAACCCATGGACAGATTTTGTCCGAAATTCGATACAGAACGACAATAACACACTGAATGTCATCTTTCTCTTAATAAATAGATATAATTAAGCTCTCATATGCAGGATAAGGAATTGACATCTACTGATCTTATTAATATACTTAAAGAGAAGAAGTTACTAGTTAATAGATAAACGTTTTCAGTAGATACCCGGATTATTAATGGATTGTTCCCTATTAGCATATGTCATGGACTTGTCTAAATAAATAAAGTATTCAAGGCAGCAACCCATTAATTATATCCAAACATCAAAAATATAAAATTTAGAAAAAAGTTCATTTTTCTTATTGAAGGTAGATTTTTAAAAACAAATTTAATTTCTGAAGCCACTTTATAAAATCAAATTTATCATCTTTTACCATTTCGTATACCACGTACATAGAGAAAAAATATAGCAATTTTCAAAAAAAAAAAAAAAATCGAAAAATTCCGTGAATTTGGCGAATTTCTATGCTTTAGACATCCCTGAATCAGAAATGCCTATTTTATTTTCAGAATTTTGTCTGTCTGTAAACTAGATAATTATTCGAAAACGCATAGAACTAGAGTGATGATATTTGGTATGCTGTCTTAATACGAAATTTGTAGATATACATAAAAATTCTGGAATCAATTTTTTGGAATTACATCATAATCTATCGAAGGAAAACCTGTCTGCAAGCATACGAACACAATAATTCAAAAATATTAAGAGTAAATTAAAATTAATTAAAATGTAAACGAAATTTGAAATACAGGCGTATCATCAAAATTCTAGATCTGAGTTAAATTTTAGACTAAATATGTCAAGAGGAGGTGATCATTTATTTTTTACATTTTTGTGAGTATGAGAACGCAATAATTCGAAAACGCAAAGTCTAGGATAAATAAAAATTGACATCCGGTATTGCATCCAAAATTATAGCTTTTGGATCCAATCCACAGAAATGAAATCATTTCAGAATGCATACTCAGTCTTCTTCGTTATGTTATAAAGCACAACGGTCCATACTACATTAGTACACATAGAAGTGAAAGAAAAAGGCCCACACTTGCGGACTGCCATCACCTAAGAGAGTTTGCTGCCTTTCTTCCTACATTAACATATCATCACTATATATTCAGAGTGAAAAGGAGGATAGAAGTAGACCAGGAAAGAATATGTAAGTAAAAATAGAAAGAAGAAATCGAAAGTTGATTTTCAAAGTTCATTTAAATAAATAAATGTGTCTTTTCAACCAGGAAATTTCAGTTGTGATGTTTTATTGACTAATATTATAGTAATTAATAGCTGCAGTAATCTGAAAGGAGTTTTTAAAAAAAATTTCCTTGGATGTCTTGAAGACAGAAATTTAGCTTCAATTAATTGTCTTGCAAATAGATGGAAAGGAAGAAAATAGATTAATAAAAATAATAATTATGTAACATTATAAATAAGATTAACAACTAAAGAAATATTTTGTTTTTTGTTACAGGAATTTTATGTTATGTTGTATGGCTTATTAATAGTATTACAGTGGTGTCGAAATCTGATTTCACCAGTACTGTTTTTAAGTTATTTCATTTAGCATCTGATAGTTTGCAGTTTAAGAACAATGAATCTTTTCCGACAAACACGCACACCGGGATAATAATTAAATTATTTAATTTTTCTCATTTGCTAAAAATGATTTACATAATTTGATTTTGCTAAAAACTAATTAAAATATTAAATAAAAAAATATATAAAGGAGATGAATGGCTTTTTACAATTTCCATTTTCAAACAACCATACTTATCGCCTTTTTTCCCCATTCAGACATGGTTTAAATATGGAACTGCAGGCAATCATTAACAAATAACAACGGCAGAAATTAATCAAGAAGTTTATCGCAGAATTTTTTTAATGGGATAAATATATAATTTTGAGTACAAAGAAAAAAAAACCCCTATAAAATGTAAACATATGCATTGACATTCAACAATAATTTAAATTAATTGGGTAAAAAGACACTTGCCGAAACGATTATCGCATTGGATTTATGTATATATATATACATCATTTCCAAATTTATCTTAAGCATGAATTTGCTATTGTGTAATTTATACATCATTTAATAAAATGACCGAGCAAAATGGAAACTAGCTATACACAGGTTTTCATTCGTTGCAAAACAGTTTCCAATTTGTCCTTCATGTTCACCTTAGAGACCAATGAAAAGCAAAATGAAGACCTTCCACCTGTTAGGAAGTTCAGTTTAATTTCCCTTAATTACACACCTCGCGTGGGCGACTCCGGATTCAACTGTTGCTGCGATTGTTTCTTCAAATCCAAACACGTAAGAAAGAAATTAAAAAGGTGCAGTTCACTGTGATTGCAAGACTACTAAAAGAATATATCTTCAACCCACTGGAGATTGAATTTAACAATTTAATTCAAAAGGCCTTGAAAGAGATTTGCAGAATTAATAAACATGAGAGAGGAAATATATATTTCACATTCACCATTTTGCATTATAAAAATCCGAAATTAACATTAAATATAAATCTCTGATTTATCATTTTTTTCTCCTCTAAAATAATTACCCGATTTCAAATAATTAAATATCAAAATCAAAGATTATATTGAAGTTTCATTAAAAAAAATTTTAAAAATTCAGTGTTTCTATAGTAAAGCATCATTTATACGTTTTTAAGGGACTAACGTTAAAAGACGCATAAATTAAAAGACGTATAATAGAAATAAACAACCATAAAGAGCTCAAATAATATTTGTATGTACATAATGTATGTATTCTTCTAAAAGTAAATTTTTATCTTGTACAAACGGACAGTAAATATTTAATGCATGTGCAAAACTCGAAAATTCTAAACATAACTTATCAAAAGTAACGAAATTTGCAATGATCATTATATATACATTCTAATTTCGATCCAACTGTTATTTTTATAGCCGTTAGATTATGTTACTAATTTCAATAGCAAACTAAATTTTAAATGATGTAAAGAATTGTTTTTATGATATTTCAGTCAAAAGTCGAAAAAGAAATTACAAAGTCTAAATAATTTTCATACAGTTCAGTATATATATATATATATATATATATATATATATATATATATATATATATATATATATATATATATATATATATATATATATATATATATATATATGTATGTATTTTGTCAAATACCCTTTGCTCCTCCTTAAGTATCGCCCTGGATTCAGCGTCTGCTTTCTAGAGTATTTCTGATTCAATTCTGTACAAACTGATTATTTTAACTTAAATCAGCGGCATTTGTTTAATTTAAAGCCAAATCTCGCTTAACTCTTATCATAACTTTCTCGCATATTCTCTAAAAAGTTGTCATCCCAAAGAACGCGTGCTAAGTGTTCGAGAAAATAAAAACAATAAAATGATAGATTCACAACTGAAATGGCATAATGTTGAAAGTAGAAGAAAAAAGGACTAGGAAAGAGAGAGGTAATCTTGAATAAATGTTTGACGTATGGAATAATATTAGTTATTTAATGCGCATTTATTTTATTTAGATTTGCTATTTCTTGTGAATTCTATACATTTAACAAAAAATACTAATTTCATCAAATAATTCTATCTTAAATATACATTTTCCTTTTAACAGCAACTACCGAAACACAACTCACGTATTCAATTCTTCATTTGTAGAATAACTGAATTAAGGCATTGGGCCAATTATCTTTCGTCTTCAGCAAATCATCTCGAAATTTGCATGTTTTTTAAGACATTTGAAAGCTTCAGTATAATTGTAAATAAGAAAAAGATGTCAAGGCATTCATTTGTGAAAAATTGTCAAACAATCAAGAATTAGAAACTAATTGGTAACATGTCTTTGAATATTATATTAATCATTACCTCAAGTACTACAAAGAAGAAAAAGAATTATAAGGATAAATAAAGGTATGATAAATCGCTGTTAATTAAAGATCAAAGAATTAATTTAAAGCAAAATCAAGTATTTATAAAATTTCGTATTAATATTCAGTTTCTACTCGTGAAAAGCCATTTTACTTTAATTTAGAGCGACAAAATTTGCGGATCTCTTGAAGTTCACTTTCAAATTCTCAAGTATTTATTTTTGTTCTTTTTCAGGCAAAGAAAAGATTCTGCTTTTTTTGTCTTCTTTCTGGACAAATCGATCCTATCTTTCAATGAAACGGAATTAATTACTTAAAAGCCCTTCCAAGTGCCCGGCTTCTTTTATTCACTCTGAAACGCTTTGCCGTGGGATTCCATTAACTTTAATAGCTGCCTTCCTCCTTATTTTTAATGAAAAAGAAAAAATTAATTAACACTTAATGTAATTGGAAACGTAAAAACGACTCCAAGGAAAGGTTTTATTTGTTTATTTCTGGTATATTCCTTTTTCTTCTCCGGTCTTTTGTTTTTCCATTTTGGACAAGCAATTACGGAACATCTTCTGATGTAGCAATTTTACGTAATCAGGTCTCAGCTCTTATTATAGAACTTTTTAAAAAGATCTAGCAATGCTGGAATTTTTCACAAAGAAAATATTTTATAAATGAGGTGAAAAGAAAAAAAAAAACCCCAACTAACTCTTAAACAGCTGAGCCCTCTCACGAAATCCATCATACCACTGCTATGGTTATGCATAAAAATAACCCAAAAATGCCATAACGCAAAGATAATTTTTAAAAATTCAGAACATGTTTCATAAGTAAAAAAAGATTTTGAACTCAAAAACTTTCCAAAGCTAGTTGAAAATTATTTAAAGATTGTTACAGCAAAAAAAAAAAAAAAAAGGAATGAGAAAGGAAAAAAAATTGCTTTCAAAACTAAGAGTAAATGCGGAATTTAAATATTACTTTGTGAAGAATATCTGGCAAGTATCTACGAATAAATTATCCGATTTCAACAATGGTCAAATCTCTTGGAAGAAATGATGGCCATGACCACTGTATAAATGTGCATAGAAAAAAGAAGCCACAATTCCAGTTTATTGGAGATACTGATGAATACGCTCTAATAAGTACTATAAGTCTATACTCTGCATGGTAAATAAGATTACATACACAGAGTAAATAAATGTTTTGTAATTTCATTAATTTTTTTTTTGTACGAATGAGCTAAAAATGACCATTATACATATCTAGGTATGTATCATGTGAGATTCGCCGAAAAAAATGTATAAATATGATTAAATTACATTATAACATAACGATGCCCAGAAAAGAAAATGAACAAAAGATTTTTAAATAAAAATAAGATTTTAAGTTTCATGAGAGCTATTTTAGGTGAGAGATATCATTAAAGCAATTTGTTTCAAATATGATGTACTTACTATGTGATATGCATCTCGTCAACATACACAATAGATTTTCTATAGATTCGGGCATCATTTGCAATTCTAATCCGAGGTTATATCACCAAGCAATCACAATCAAGGCATTGATTGAGCCACTTAAATGAAATGAAAATAAGCAATGTATTTTGGGTAAATTATTCAATTTCTGCCGTCATGGCCCTCTGAAGACCAAAATCTCTCATACCTCATGATGAAGAATTAATTTAATTAATAAAAATATTAAATAGCAGGCTTGATCAAAAAAAGTCAAAGCTTACTCAAGATTTTTTCACTCTAACCCAATCTTACAAGAAATGCAAATTTGTATAAGCAAGCAGAATGATGGACTTCTATGCAAAAAAATTGTAATTCAAAATGTGTTGATTTGACTTAATAAAACAAAATATTTAGGAAAAAAATTCGATTGCGAAAACAGTTTCAAGGCTTTGAGAAAAACTAAATATTCTTACAAATACTTTCACAGAATAAATTGATATTAATTGTTTAAATAAAACGATTACATTGTCAAGCACGGCATTTTTAAACAAAGCGTAGCAATCGTTATCACTCATCATAACAAGTTCAAAGTACTGTGATAGCTGGTTGTTAAAATCAAAACATTTAATGTTTTCTTTGACGCAAATCATTCAATTTTTTTATACGTACAATCGCATTCTCCATTTAAATCCAGTTAACTACAGAAACTGACAGTCATCATGTGTAACGTTGTTATACATACACGTGATAAATTCTGTCTCGAAGTGTCATTCATTAGATTTCCGTTCAACACGACTCTGGCGTTTCCACCATTGTTTAAATTTAATTGTTATGCTCGTGAAAGGAAAATACAAACTGAGCTTCTTTTTTTTTTTTTTTCACTTTCTAGAATATGAAATTAAAAATATAAATTGTTATAACCGTTTAAAAAATTTGACTTCGAGATTTTTATGAATCTCAAAATTTTATACATGTTTGGGTAGGAAACACACACTTTTAAGATTATCTCAGTCTATGAAAATGATAATTTAAAAATCGAATGAGCAAAACGAATGAAATTTGATATATGGACTTTATGTGAAAACTGTAGACTTGCACGAACTCAATAGCACTTTACAGCTCTGGGTATTGCAATTTATCTTTTAATAAATAGGTCGATTTGATTTAATTTCATTTTCAATATATTTTAAATCCATCATCAGGTTAATAATTTATTTTTGGCTGATTTCTTATTTTAACAAGCTTTATGAACATACATTAAAATTTGTAATCGCCTCTCTTTGTTTAAGTAGAGGCTCGGTCTTTACAAATGCTGCAAGAAGTAAGTGAACGTAATGAAAAAAATGATAAATCAATTATACTTAACAATATGTTAATATTTTCTTAATATTTTGTATTCGAAGGATCTGTATTTTTTACAGCTAACCTAAGCAGCTGTTGAACTAAAATTCACCACTGTTAAAAATAGGCAAGAGAAAATCTGCCATGCATCTGTCGAAAAATCTACATACGGCCTGCATATGAATACAATAATCTAAACCAGATGGGTGAAATTGGTATATGGTTTTATCGTTAAAATCAAATACCACTTACACTTCATACAAATTTTTCATTTCATAGTTGTTGGTAATAATGAACAATTATAACTTTAGCAAGGAATCTGCACTGAATGAATCTTCAGTTTAAATCAGTGATTTTGAAATTGTTAGCCTGCCGATTTAAGCAGTCATAAAAGGGACACAGGAATGTGATAATCTTGCTGCTCTTCATATACCTCTTGTCCCCATCTCGCCGCTATCATATAACTCTGCAATATAGCGAATTTAGGTCTAGCAATCAGAACAGAAAAGAGAAATGAGTATGCATTTTGAACTGCTGACTGCTTAGAACCAAAACTTGATAGAAATCTACAATTTTGATATCGAAACCGCATAACAAATTTCATGAACTCATACAAGAAATAACGTCCAAATGCACTCAAACCGCTTGTTATGTGGTTGACGGAAAATTCGTATGTACTTGCTGGAGCAGTATCTCCAAACTTTCTCCCATATTCTCTAATAAAGTTGTTATCTCCCTTTTCTCGCACAAAATCATGGACCATGGGCATGGCTTGAAGTTCAAAAGTGCTCCAATGTTTATTTTCAGACCCATGGCACGACAGTTGTGGGCTTTATAGTATATAGTAATGAAAACCAGTATTTGTACCTTAACTGCATGCACTGATGAACAATAAGTAGGAAATATCGATCTATATGACATGAATCTAGGGTTTTTACTGAATCTAGAAAGCAATATTTGGCAATTTGTTTTGTCTATTACTCACTGTCATGCAGCTAATACACAAGAACCAGAAAATCGCACATATATTTTGAATTCCATTTCTCTGACAACTGAAATCAAAATTTGAAACTACAATTATAATCACAGGATCAAATTTTATTTATTTGTTTTGCGTTCATAAGCATAGGGAAGTACAGACCGAACAGACAATCAATGCCTTGAGAGATTTGATTAAAATCTTGATAAGAATTTGATCTTTATATGCTATGATCCAAATTTACATTTTTGAACATCGCGTTTATATGCACGCAAAAATATTGACCAACAGATGGTCAACCCTTTGACAAATTTACATCGAAATTTGGTACGGAAAATATATTTTAAATGCTTAGCATGTGTACCAAATTTTATTTATGGAGCTTCTTACATTTTCTAATAGTGTAATTTACACTCAAAAAGCCAAACAAGCTGATTTTCCCCAAATGGATTTCTTTCAAAATTTGAAAGAATTCTACATGTTTGATGTAAAGCCAATATAGTCAATTCCATCCGTATAGATCAAAACGTTTTTACAGACAGACATAATGCAAAAATGTGTTTCTCGAAATCAGGAAGGTCTGAAATGTAGATTCGTCTAAATCTCGAGTTCGAATTTTTCGACGATTACAATACTTTTACTTTGAAAGCATCGTATATGTGAAGATAAACAAAATTACCAGCTAGTCTTTAATGTCTTACCTACCTTTTAATAACTGAAATTGTCATACTTTGAAATCTTATTGTTTTAAAAATCGCATTGTAGTCAAATTTTTATGTGAGAAAGTGAATTTTTTTTCTAGTATTTGCTTATATTTCAATAAATGAAAATACTTTTTGTTGAATTTATAAATGAATTTCTTTTAACTTTAAATAGTAGTTGTAAAAACTTGTCAAACAGAGGAGAGATCTACTCTATTCTATTGTTGAAGATGTGCTACGAATATAACTTCCAGAGATTACCAAATCACAAATATGTTTTGAAAATGTCTATTACACATAATTCAGCTATAGTCAATAAACACACAGACGCGGGCAATTAATGGCATCTCAACAATTGTTTTTTTTTTATTTTAATTTTAAAACTCTGGGAAAGAACATAAACTTAGATTTTAGCTTTTAAAGGACCAAACTGAAAATTTGTTTTATATATTGTTCAGAACAAGCTGGATTATTGAAAACTTGTTAATATCCTAATGTGTATTTAAACTCTATAATATTAATAAATAAATATTACCACTTGGATGCAATCGATCAGTTTCATCTAATATGTTGTTACAAATTTGTAATGTTGCTTCTCGGGTCAGTAATTCTTCTTGTAAGGAAGATAGTTTTACATACAACTCAAGCGGATGTCAAAACAATAACACTCAGTTTTGGGGGTGGGGGTGGGAAACTGACCACTTTATGATGAATTAGGCTATTTAGGTGACTAAAATGTGGACCCGGTATATCCATGAATCTTAGCGATAGTTCCATTAAGGTTCGAGTTTCATGATTACTCTAGAAGATCTTTCCATTATCACAGGAATTATAAAAGACCGAAAGTCAGTCAGTCAGTCTAGTGGGGGCAAGTCGAGAAATATGAGTAGTTGAGCGAGTTCTTTCAGAGCGCTTCGGGCTATGCGATTGTTTATTACCGATTGGCAACTTGTGTGCTGTGTGCTGCTTTTTTTACTGTTCTTTTGTACTCTTCTGTTGGTTTTTATTACTTATGTATAATCGTTTTTTTTATAGAACAAAGCGTCGTTATTTGTATATTGACCCCGTTTGGGATTTTTCACCGAACAACCTACTGAAAGATTTTGGATTATTTCCATAGCAATATTTATTCCTTTAAGAATTAAAGTCTGTTCAAATATATGCATATAAACTTTGTTATAATTTTAGATATGTTGAAAAATTTGCGTAACGAGCTTGTATATCTATTTTCAATATATTGTCAATCACTTGAAAAATGTATTTTGTTTTAATAAAAAACGTCTTCTTCATTCTCGACTCATTCAGATTCAACGAATAAGAAATTGCAACAAGAATTGCACCATCTGCTGATATTAACTTCCGAAAGAAATTTTTAATCTCGATTCGCCAGGTCAAATATTTATCAAAGAAATTTTCTTGAAAAAAACTTGAAAGGGATTCGAACTTTTAGCTCGAAACATCTCAATTCAATAATATTTTAGGATTCATTTACTTTTATTTTACTTTTTAAATGTGCCCTTAATTATTAATATAACGATAGCGTGCATGCAAAAAATCGGTGCAACATGCGATGCAACATACGTAACATCGGTGCAGCATACATAAATCCCGGAATTGAAACAACGATAAATGTTGCTTTAAAGCACATATAAAAATATTTTTAAAATTGGGGCGGGGGGGGGAATGAACAATAAAGATAATGGTATTAGTGAGAAACATAATTTTAAGTTTGAAAGTAGTATACACTAGTCATTTTAGGCGATTATCTAGTTACAGATCTAGACGATTATCTAGTTATTCGTTATACTTAATTCCAGATAAATCGTTTCGATATATTTTCATGTGTTGCTTTCGCTTGTACAAAAAATCATGCCTTCCGGGATGGAAATGAAACGAAATTAAAATTCAAAGTGTCTTCTCTGTCTTCGGCTACGACTCTGATCCAAAAATTATGTTTGCACACACACACACACACACACACACACACTGCAGCATTTGGCGACTTCTTTTTTTTTTTTTTTAGAGTTGGATTGAACGAAAAGAAAAATTAAATCAAAGAGTTTCGATGATAAATCGAAATAATCCAAAACGAAAAATTACGGCAAATGAAAGTATTGGAGAATTATTCGTAAGAAGATCCAATTGGAACGAAAATAGAACTACAAAACGAAAGTTTCCGAATTACAGAAACACAGACTTTTTTTTGCCTGCTATGCTTCTGGGGGGGATTCAAATGGAAAATGCAGAAAATGTTTCCATGATATAAAAAATATGTTTCGGAAAATTTATTGAATCCCCAAGAAGCATTGTAAGATTTACTAACAAGCGATTCACTTGAATAAAAAAAGTTTTGCAGTCATATAAGAGAATATAACTTTGCTTTAACGTTTGCTCAATTGAGATCAGAATTGATGAAAAATTAATGTTAGGAGGTCATGCAATTTGAAATAATTAAAATTTATTTTTAATAATGAATGTATTTATGTATTTCTTACTGCTAACAAAAGTGTGTATTTATATGAGAAGTGAATGTAGCGAGTTGAGATCACGTGGTGATGCCAAAAGAATCACAACATGATTCTTGGGAGTTGGTGAGCGGAACGAGCAGAAGCCGCAACCCCTTGTATATTAAAAAATCATCGTACAATTGTAATGATTAAAAGGCTGATTTTCTGATTGTTTGTTTTTAAAGTTTATTTGTAAACATTTTTCTTCATTTTCAAATAAAATTCAAAACCAGAACTTCCGTTGAAGAATCATGAAAAAGAAACCCCACGGTACTTAGAAATGGAAATTCTCTACAATGGAAGATCGCCAGATAACTATATCGAATTTTTTCCAACTAATTTCGAAAAATACATAAAAAATGCAGTATTAAACGATGATCCAACAGTATGGTAGCCGGTCATCCTATACTGAAGTCCGATAGCGTCTTTCAAGTCAGTTAATCGGGTATATGCCCAAATTCCTAGGGGTCAATAGAAATCTATACCAATTTACCATGTGTGTAAACCAGAAATTGTTAAAAGACAATGGAATCAAGTAAAATGTTTAAAATAGAATAGTAAATTCTGTTGAAAGTAAATCAAGGAAAATAAGGTTTTTTTAATTGTATTCTTTTAATGTCAATCCTAATATGCGGTATGTTAAATAATTTCTTAAAAAATGCATAACCAATATTCATAAATGAAATATAATATAAAGAAATTATTTGTTATTAACCAACTCCGGCGATCATATTAGTTGCGTTGGTTTTAATTAAATCTTTTTTCTATAGTTAGTGTTAATCATTTCCTGAATACAATACTTTTAAGGTTCAAATTATGACGGACGTTTAAGCCGTAATGCAACCGGGCCCCAAAACCATTAAAAATACAACCATCTCAGCAACGTCGTCTTCAGCAGTAATGTAATTTCAATTTCTAATTTATCACGTAAACTGAGCAGAAAATAAACAGATTTCTTTAGATTTCAATTATAGAAGAAAATCACCTATTTAATTATTTGATGAAACGTTTAAATTAGGTTAATTTCCATATAACCATAAAAAATGTTGTTGAAAATCGTGCCAAAAACTTTTTAAAATAATTTTTTAATTATTAATAAGAAAGAAAAAAATTATTCTACTAACTAAATCGGTGTCATCAATAAGTATTTTTTAATTTTAAAATGATTAAATTAGGGCAGTAACATTTTCGGAAATCATCACAAGAAAATGCCAAAATAAATTTGAATTAAATAAAAAAAAATTCTCTGTTGTGAACATTGCCACCCTCCAAAGTATATTCTTATCGAATTCGATAACTCTAGCTCAGTCTACTCTTTAGAGTAGATGCACAGGGAAAACTGCATATCTACTAATAACCTACTCTGTCTATAAATAACAAACTTGCACACACAGAAATGAAAAATTCATCCCACCCCTTTTCTCTAGTAAAATTTGAGAAATAAGGCGTGTAGCATTTCTTTTTAAGCAACAGTTTGTTCAATTTTTTTATATTAAAAACTTTCTTTCATTCGTTCTTGTCTTTATTACTATCATTCACTCTGCATTTTTGTGTAGGTTACTTTAAAAGCCAAAAGGCAAAGTTTCTAACTTTTGAAATAAAAAATGCCAGTAACAGATATTTAAAGTTTCAGTCAGAGATGCTTGGGTTGCAAAATAAGTAAACAAGATCATTTGCATTTTATTTGTTGTTTTTTTTGGAATTTTTTTTATTTTTTAGAAATCATACGGTTTTTTTCCCAGTTATACTTATTTAATTTTTTTGCAGGTAAAATCTTTTTAATCTTATAATCATGAAGAAATTTTTCAAAAAGCGAGAAACAGGAAAAAGGTCGCCAGAACATAAGAAACCCGATCCGAACTGAACGGTCTATTTCCTGGATTGGTGTTTCCCTGCGATATCGTAAAAACAATCAAGAAATTAGAGTAGTTAACGCTAACGCAACGCTTGTTACAGGCGTTGTTCACAAGGTGGCTCTTACTAAAGTAGCCTATTTTAGAGAAAGATGAAATGGGACTAAGAGGTGAACTTTAAAAAGCAAAAAAAAAAAAAGAAAAAAAGTTTATTTCTTTTGTTGTGATGTTATTGCGAATTCACCTGAAAAATTAGGCTATTTTAAAGAAATAGATACGGTTCAAGAAAATCGTCGTTTTTTTTAATGAAAAATTTCTATTAGTGCCTACATCCAAGAGTATTCACTTTTATTCGATTTTATAGGAAAAATAAAGTTAAGCAAATTGATCTTTGCGAATAGCTGAGGCTTATGAAAGAATGCTAGAAATCATATTTTATTTGAGAAAAAGGCAACATTTTCCTCTTTCATATAAATATTAGAAAATATTTACTTTGATGTCCAGCTATTTTGTAAACATTATGTATTTTAGAATGATCTTTCAACAAAGTCTAACGTATCAATTACTCATAGATGAATCATT
This sequence comes from Argiope bruennichi, assembly GCF_947563725.1. Classification (NCBI taxonomy): domain Eukaryota; kingdom Metazoa; phylum Arthropoda; class Arachnida; order Araneae; family Araneidae; genus Argiope; species Argiope bruennichi. The sequence continues at coordinate 49,185,506 of NC_079157.1, forward strand.
CGCAATGCAAAACAAATAAATAAAAATTTCATTCAGATTTAAGGATTTTCTAACAGTTTAAAATTTAAAAACTGATTTTTATTAATAAGAAAATTATGGTATAATATTAAGTAAATGAATGATGGAATTATTGTATTTATACAAATTACGAACCAAAACAGTCAGGAAAATTAATCAACGCTTCAACTTTCATTTTATTAATTTATTAACGATTATTATTTATATATTTATAATAATTTTTAAGGTAATTTTAAAATAATCTAAGAGCATTAATGCACCTTATGATCTTGTATTTATGAAACCAGGTTAACTTACCTCGTCTCTCCATCATTTTCTTTGTAGGAGCTTCTGTAGAATCCGGCCAGTTGATCATTGAGGCATCCTACATAGTCCATTGCCACTTCATACTTCTGCCCGGGAGTCAGGCTACCCTTCAGGTGCAGGATATAGAATTGCCGTTCTTTGTCTTCAGATTTGAAAGCGATGGAGGGTGCGTCTTGGCCAGTCAACTGGACGCTTGATTCCATCACCGTCACATTGTTCACGTGCAGAGTTACATTGTCTGTGGCTTCTAACACTTTAATAATGATCCTAACTTTACCGTCGAAAGTGAAGTTTCCCGGATAGATGTAGGGTTGTAGTTCTATGTCATAGTGCTCCGGCACTATGCTACGCGGGAGCCGGACATAAGGAAGTGTCTTTGGGGTCTCGTCCTTCTGACTGTCTGCGTCCCCAGCCCTCGGACCGCAGGGGGCTAAGTATCCTACAAGAAGGCCCACCACCAGGACGCAAAGTGCAGCCACGGCACAAGCCGCTAAAAGGGCCCATTGTGGTACGAAATAACCCTTTCGCTGCTTGAAGCTGACCGTCCCTTTCCCGCTGTTCGACTCCATAGTATATCGTTTGCGAAAAGGAGAGAAACACCTGTTTCCCTCGTTCCGTTCCCGACTTGTGTTTTGAGCACGAACGACGAGCTCGGGCTGCATTGAGGAGTGACATCGCCTCTCGCACGTGACCCTCCCGAGTAAGCCAATGGGAAGGTGCGAGATATTCCGCTTTTTGCGCTCTAATAGCTGGTCGTTTGCGGCGCTTTTCTCGCGGCCGATTCCAGGAGTAATGGGAATCGGTCAAGTGTCAAAACCGAATAAATGGTGCGATAAAAGGTGAAAACAAGAAGAATGCTTATCATTTACCGCATTACTGCATTCGATATTTTGGTAACAAACGAAAGTTCACAAGGATAATTTTCTAGATCTTATTAACACTCGGGATTTTTTTCTCTCAATGATTCTTTAAAAGACCAAGCTTGATTTTTTGACAATTTATTGCATTGCTCCTACCCTCTTCATATATAATAAAATTTTCTAATATTATTTCTAAACGGGTGTTGTAATAATCGACGGATTAATAAACACTGATCACCCCTAATTTTTTTTTTGCATATTATCTAATAAAGATGTTATTTAGCACCTGCTCCTCACACGTAAAATTGTGGATCTTCGGCAAGACTGTTAATACTTTGCTTAACACTAGCGAATAATAGTATATGAAATATAGATCTTCGATAACAATCTAGCCTTTTTATTGAATTTAGCGTGCGAGCTAAATCGCAGTCAATTAAAAAACAGCAGGCGGTTAATACATATCCACCCGAAAATCAAATGTGTATTTTGACCGTTTTTCCTATTAATTGAAACCAGGTACGATATAAAACTATACTTACAATCACAAGATTACATATCAAATTTTAATTTCTTAAATCTTAGTTCGCATCAATAGATTATTAACCTTTTGGGAGATTTGGTTCCAAATTTGATATTAATCTAATTTTACATGTTAAACCTGTATATCAAATTGTATCTATCTCATTTTTTTTACGCTTTGTATATCATAATTACTTGTATTTGGGCAAGCAGACAGACCTGCTCTAAATGGAATTAGTTCAAAACATGATAAAAACCTACAAATTCTGTGTCCATATATCAACTTTCATCCGTATACCTTAAAGCCTTTTTAAGTTATGATGTCCACAGAGAGACATGCATAATATAAAAAATACGGTTTTCAAACACATGGAGATCTGAAATTTGCAGAATTCGTCAAAATATCGAGTTCTAATTTTTTGATGATTAACAATGCTTTTCTCTTTGTGTATTTCATCTACGAAAGCAATAAAAGAAAGCTTCCATCTGCATAAGTATTGATCCTCTAAAGAGCAGATTAATCAACAGAAAAACTAATGAAGCTGGCAAACTTGACAGACACACTTCGACGGTTATGACGTCGCGCCCCAGAGTAATTTTTAAAAAGTTTCAATGAATCAATAATTAATCAAACATTTGGCTTATTCTGTAATCATTTTCAAAAATTATTCGTACTCTATCTTAAAATTAAAAGTATTATATTTTTACTGGTACTAATTTAAATGCTGTTAAATTATTTTTCAGCATTGAGGATTTATTAAAAATATTTTATAAATAATTCCCCAAAAAATGCTTTTTATTGCTGAGATGAAATCAAAACCATTTCTATTGTTTCTGGAAATATTTAATTACTTCCGTTTCTTCGCATTTTTTAAATGAATAAACAAGTGCTCTAAATATCTTTTGTCAAGGTTGAAACGAAATTTTGCTTATTTTATTCCACGTCATTTTTGTTCAATTTATCAACAAAGTATTCTAGACAGTAAATATACTAGGAAATAAATTAGATATGATTTGTTGTTCTTTGATTCTCTTTTCTTAGTCAGCAAATTTCAGAGAGATTTCGGTTGAATGTGTTCACATATAGCACAAAAATTGCATCGGTCATTATAAAGTTGGAAGTCGTTGCGCATTCTATGATAGGAATGCGAAAGTTGTAGCAATGTATAAGACGATTTACAGTTAGAGGTTAGATAAAACAGACAGTTATGTATGCCGCTCAAAGGGATCGTCATTTGATTTTATTCTTTTAGAGATTCATATACATAATAAATAGAAAAAACGTTAAATTACTAAAATAAAAGGGCTTAAATGTTAATTATAATTTGAGGTTCAGAAATATATAATTGAGAAAACCATTTCAGTGCGATTTTTTTCTAAATTTTAATTAAAATTCTAATTAATTTAAGCTAAATTTTTTATGGCTTCCGCTATAATATCCAGAAATATTACTACATAAGCATAAATTTTATATCATTTCAAACTTTTTTTTAAAAAAACTATTTTATTAATGATAATAATTTAATAGTCATATATATTTTTTATTTTTTTAAAATTCTTTTTGCTGTCTAATTTCGAATAATCGATCGAATTGTTGCCTTGAAATTCAAAGAGTTTCCGTTGCTTTATCAAATATCTAATCGCGAAATTTTTTTCCATCATTGAAAATTTTAAAAAAAAGAACTATTCTGTTTAATATATGTAGTTTAGAAGAATAATTTTAAAAAATGAAAAGGCACAATGAAAGTTAAATGATACATGAGTCGTACATTTTGCTCTATGACTTAAGAATTGTTACCATTAAAAGATTTATCTGTACAACAAACAGAACTTAAGTAACACGGCTTTAATTAACAATTTGAGAGGATCTTAGATATGAAGTAATATCTCAACGATTTAATTGAAATTAAATAAAATCAATAATCCTGATTAATCAGCTGGTAACTACTGGTAGTTGGTTATAATCTTTAAAAAATGCTTATGATGCGACTATACGCAACACTGCAAAAAAAGCGATGTAGCATAATCAATGCAAAGATAATTATAAAGAATTAAAATAAAATAATTTCTAAAAAATAAATAAAAGTGGAAACTTTAAAAATTCGGTGAAATAATATTAGGAGATGTATCGCTGTATGGTACTATATCCATAGTTGAATTAATTTATTATTACACATTTATTATTTTATAGTAAACTACAAAATTCTCGATCCATAATATTCAGACTCAATAGTTTTTTAATCTCTTAAATTTATAATTTTAAAACTCAGTAAAAATTAGAAATTCCAATTGTATTTCATTAAAGTTAAGGTGTACGTACACACTAAAAGATTTTTTTTTAAATTTTAACTTCAAAAATCCAGTTTTTTCACAGTAGGTCATTAATATATGTTTAAGCTCATTTCAGTGAGAAAAAACCATACTACACTAATTATTAATTAATTAAATAATATTTAATGAGCTAATTAGCATATTTTGAAACATGATATCTTAAGTTCTAATTTGTAGAGACACACAACTTTAGTTGGAAATTGTGCCTAATATTAGTCTTCATGTTGTCTGCCTCAATCAAATTATAAAAATATATAGTTTTTTTTAGCAATTTTTTTCTCAACGATGAATAGAAAAAGCGAGATTTTTTCTGTCATTTTAACTTTTAAATAGCTATTAAAAAATTATTTCTATAAATATATCTTTGATTAAAGCACAAAACATCCGCTATTTCATACATATTATTTTGATATATAGATAATTGTATTTGCTTAATTTCTTATTGAGTTATGATTGTTTGAATGAAGCAACATAGTAGAAAAATAGCATTCTTCATAAAATGAGTTTTAAAAAAACCTTCACTAGAGTTTTTAATGAAAGCACCTCAAGAAAAACAATTATAACTGGAGAAATATTTCGAATACTGACATCTTGGTATCGTTTGAAAGCTAAAGAGTCAGAGAACATTATTAAGCAATAAAAAAATATTCGATATTTTGGACTGTTTTCGAAGTTTCAAGTGTGTACATAAACTTTAAGTATACTTAAAAAAATGTTACCAAACATGCATAAGTAAAATTTAAAATGTCTTATAAAATGTTTTTCCCAAAACCATAATAAATACAAAACCTAAAGCATTTCTGGAAAAAAATTTATAAATAAAACATGATTTTCTACAAAGAAAGTAAATAAATATATTTGTTCTTTGATTTGCTTGAGGGTTTGGGCTAGAGCCATTCACTAAATCATTGGCTAAAAGGATTCCGTTACACTATATGTCATATTTCTGCCTATGTATTCGTATCGTAGGCTCATGTTTATGTCACAAATTATTAAACCTTTACATAGTTTCAAAAAGATTAACAATAAAAATAATTGAAAACCATTTTTTCAAATTAACACACAATTCATTAACACATACCTTAAATAATGTGCTAAAAAGCAGAAACGTTGCATTCAGTGCTTGACATGCATCGTTCTGCAATTTCTAGAAAAATATGCCCTTTATAGAATTTTAAAATTCTGATTTAAAATTACAAAAACACCAAAGGGTTAATATTGCCTGCCCTGATTAAAATCTAGTGCTCCAAAATAATTTAATTTGTTCCATTTCTATTTTTAGTGAACCTTGATTAGACTAGTTAGGGTTACTTGATTTAATAGAATTCAGAAGAAATGTGAAAGACCTAAATACAAAAGCAGAAATGAAAATAAATCTAATACAATTGCTAAAAAAAATTAATCTTCCAGATCTGGAGCTTTCAGATCATTGCACTGGGAAAAGACGCGAATTAACGATTTAGAAAATAAGAATTACTTCTTATTTAACGCTTAGTAAACCCATTGACCCATCCTAGTTCCAAAAACTGTTCATTGTTGAAAGGGACTTTTTTTATTTTCTGAACTCTCTGCATCACTTGACCAAATTCGATTAACAATTTTCCTCCAAATCCAAGATTTAAAAACCGTAATTCCCTAATATTGAAATAATTTCAGATTTAAAAACAATATCTTTACTGCCATAGAATCTTTAAAACCATACGAAATTTAAGGTAAATCTAATTGTAAGATATTCAAAGCAATTTAGAATAACAATTGTTTAAAAATAAGTTAATCTGGGAAATCAAATTTCATATCGATTCAAATTATATAGAATCAAATATGATTTTTCCAGAAGAAATTATTTAAACAATGAAAAGAGATTATATAAATCAATGTTCCAAAAATGCGTTTTTACATAAGATTTAACTACAAGAAAAAGTAAAAATTATATAAAAATTTTTAAAAAAAATATTAGTCTTATATTAACATTTACAATAGTCGATTAAAATAACAGTTATTAGTAAATAGATTCGTATTCCATCTATCAATTAAGAATACGCAGACTAGTAGTAGATAAAATAAATTACAATAAATGACTTAAAGAATAGTAAGCTCTCTTAGTCAATAAATTTTAACTTACGATCTTATAAGTTGGCTTGAATATAAGTTGTTCCTCTCAATTGCTGAATTCCAAAGTTTATTTTGATAAAAGCTTAAAACCACAAACTGAAAAGAATTATCCAAACGATTTTTACAATGCCGTAAAAATGGTAAAAATAAATATTGTCAAGCATAAATAATAGAGAAAAAATAAATATCTAAACATACTGACAGACGATTTTTTTTTTCATTTAAAAGTAGATAAATAATAAAACACGTACTTGCTCAAAGGATCACTGGCAAAGCCTGTTTTATGTTATAGCATAAGCCAGTAAAAATACACTTCAACTCTAAACAGACGATTTTTTTCTTCTTTTTCAAATTCCTTTTTTTGTTGTTGTTGTTGCTTTTGGAATTGATTAAAGAAAAATAAAAAAAATACAGTGAAATAATTTTTTAATATTAAATTTGATTCTCTAATTAAGGAAGTGCATGTTTTATTAAATATTTGCACATCAGTCAATTACTGCTGAACTGCATCTTTTCGTTTACTGATTGGCTTTTTAAAAAAAACGTTACTGTTAAATTATAGAGAAGATTTTTCTGAGAAAAAAATAACTGCAAATAAGCAAAATGAAAAAAAAAATTAAGCCAAATGATTTTTGTTATTAAATAACCGGAAAACGATTTTAAAAGGCAATTTACTTTTTAAAGTCTTAATACTTCATTTAGTTTATTTTCTAACCATATTTCGTTTCTGTGTCTACTTCATGTTCTGTGTTCTACTTCAAAATTTTATTTCTTCTTCCAAACAAATTTAAAGTCATGAAAGGAAACAAACACATAGAAAAATGTTGCTTATTACATAAAATTTTTGTTCAAGCAAAATTTCCAAATGAAGGCGGTTTCTCAATAAGTACATAATTACGAAATATGCAATTTCAGATTTGTTTTTTCTCTTTCAAAATACTACAAAAATTTTCAATGATGTTTATAATATGACAAAGAATTTCTCAAAATTAAATATCGTATTATAAGCTATCTTTGGTGCTATATTTTGGAATTGTTCCAGTTCTGCAACTGAAACTGTACTCATATATACATTATTTAATAGTAAACCTGAAATCCATAAAAAGCAGAAGGTTTGTAACTGCATAACAATGCCCAATTAATAATGACATAAATATTCGCAGAAGGAAAAAAACCGAATTTCTATTAATTATGCATTCTCTTTCACAATACTAATAAAAATATCCAAATATTTAAACACAAGGCATTATGATTCCATGCATTTGCTAAAAAAGTATTATTTAATACTGAATGTTAAAATTCTGCGAAATTATTTTGTATTCTTATTTTGGGAATTTTGTTCGATACAATTACAGTTGAGACTCATCAACCATTTCTTGCCAGTCTTTCATCTAATTGCAGATAATAAAACCCCGGTTCGTGAATATTTGTACTATTATATAAGTAAAGCATTTCATAGAAAATATAAATAATTCATTAGGTAAATGCATGATTCACAGATCATAACTGATCATAAAATAAATATTTCTGTCAGTTTTTAATCTTTTAACCAAAGATAGACTATGATATACATTTTTGTAATGAAGACATTTCCATAATACTTTATACCGTATTATGGAAATTCCATTCCTTATAGCGAAATGATATAAAAAATTCTATTTATCAAAAGTTATAAAACATAATATATTTTTCATTCTTCTTATTTTAATTGTATGTGGCTTGCAAATTAAAATGACAAATATTCCTTTGAGTTTCGAAGTGTCTTTGCAGGCATTTTGAAATTATCTGATAAAATTTAAAAAGTCAGAAGTAGATACATAATTATTTAATGACAACGAGGAATATTCCAATCTAGAGTATCTATAAGTAATCTATAATATTTTACCCATGAAATAGATACTAAAAATAGACAATAATAAAAATTGTATAATAAAAATAGACAATACATATCTCTACTGATAATAAAGATGTGTGAATGTGTGTGTTGATGCTATACGGCCAAACCGTTTGACTTAGAGGTACCAAATTTCGCTCTATATATCTTACATGATAAAAATGTGCACCTTAAAGTATTTTTTAAAAAAAATTAGTTAAAATTTTATTTAAATAAGCATTAATTTGATGTTCTTCCGAGATAATTTCAGAAAATATTTCTACAAAAAAAATAAATTTAACTAGTTTAAAAGTTAAAAAATCAGCTTTTTAATTACACCAATTTTTAAAATGCTCAATTTTTTCTTATAATTTTGTCAACCTTTTAAAAATATTTTTTCTAGTTTCTAACAATAGATTTTGTTCTAAAATTCAAATCGTTTTTATTGTTTCATCAAATATTCGGTGATTTTCTTCCATTGGTGGAAACAAAGGCATAAGGTTTATATTTAATACTTGCATAGTTTACAAAAGGTTAAGAAAATGTGATAACCGAAAGTGTTTGATGAACCTAGGTTTATGTTTTTAATTGCACATGATATCAGGGGACTGATCACCATTTTAAAAGTTCACATACATTTTGAAGCCGGGATGGCCTGATTGGTAGGACGTTGAATTAGCGTGCCGTGGGTTGCGAGTTCGAAACCCGCCGGTCGAAGACTCTCCGTGTCTGTGGTGGCTGCTGCACGTATAATTCCGTCTGGCCGCAAAGTCCTCCATGTCGAGAGTAATACCACTGGGAGTATTGGATTAGGGGTGATCGTTTTCTGATTCAGATCTAAATTACGATCTGTGGATGACTGAATGAAATGCATGAATAAAGTCCGCCCCATAAAAAAAGGGTTGTGACGTGCGTGTAGCTAAGTCGTACTCTTGCCCCTAGATGGCACTACTGAAAAAACACGAGACGCAACCTTGGCTTAAAATCACAGACTTCTAAAGGGGTAGTGGGCGTGTCTGTGACAAGTGCCATTAGAAACAACACCGTACATATTGAATAGAACATATACAAGAGGAAATAACATGTTTTCATATCTGACATTTGTACGGAATTCTGATTATGAATTCATATTTAAACGATTTAACTGAAGTTAAATATAACTAATAAAACTGATAAGTGTGCTGGTCATCGAAGGTGACGAGTATCTAATACTCTCAAAAGCATTATAAATGGCAATATGATCCGTATTTAAAATTTCATATTCTGCAGACAAAGATCAATAACAAACAAAATGCTTCTTTTATATCACTGACGAGATTACACTTTATCACATAGTTTTATTTAACTTCTCGTATGTATTGATGGATTTTTCAATCGAATTTTTTTCTTGATATACTAGATTAAGCACTATTTTGATATTTTTAAAACTTGATTTTCTCTTAATTTTATTAAATTTTGAATTAATACGGTGTAATTGTTGATAATAAATTCGAGGGGTAAAATAATGACATAATTCCATGCTAGTTTTAATAATGAATCATTAATTAAAAAGCAAACATAGAATAAAAATTCAAATAAATTTTTCCCATTTGTTGGAACACTAATAAAAGCATGATTTCAAAAATTGTTTTATTAAAGATTTTTTAAAATTCTTTTTAATATCTACTTTCACAATTGTTCATTAATTAATTTAATTTAGCATGGAACTATATTATTTCGCGAACATATACCTGCATCTTGGATCTTCTGAACGAATTCAGCAGTAATTTTTGAGGAATTTTACATGACAGCTGCGGTTTAGTGACCAAAAGATATTATTAAAGAAAAATTCCATACCTAAAATGGACAAATCTATTCCGATTTTCAATTTACTTTTTAAAAAAACGTCACAGTACTGTAAAAGATATTATGAATTATTACTTACATTTATATTATACTGAATATGATCCTAATTTATTAATAAATAATCAATGCATTTTATTAGAATTTTATTCAAACTAAGTAGTTGATGTTTTACGTCATAAAATATTACTTAAAATGAAAGTTATTGAATTTTAGAATCTCTTGTAAAGACTTAAACCGCAAAGAAACTAATATTAACCTTTCATATCTTTCCTCACAGGCAATATAAAATGTCACTCCCTCTAGGTTACCCCAGAAATAAAATAATTAATTAGATGGCTCTTTTAAATTTATGAATTAAATTGTTATTTGCATTTCTATTGTGGCAACAAAATTAAACTGCACCAGTTATAAACCAAAATGCTGCTTGATAATTATCGGTTTCGTTTATATGAATTATAAAAAGTTGTTCGCTAAATTTATTTTTAAATCTTACTGAATCCTCCAAAATCACTTTTGGAGTCACATTTGACCATAACGCGATCACTTAAAAGTGTAAGAAGAAATATGAATGAAATTTGTTGTGCAACCTTTACATCAAAACTGCGGATTATTATCAAATTGTTACGAAATAAGCTAAATTGAAAATCTGTCTATGTTTATGTCCGTCAATTTTTATACAGACAAAATAAAAAAAGAATTATAACAATTCATATCGATGAAATTTTGCTTGAAGTTTCATAATCAAAACTGTAGCGATGTGTCGTATTTTGGAACAAATCTATGAAAGAATTTATTGTATGTCGATCGTGGATGCGACTGTAACAACCCCACTTTTTGCTTGTCATGCTAACATACATTTAAACAGACATTTTTGAAATATCTCAAGAATAATTTCAGTCTTCATATAAAAAGTTTGACTTGCAGAGCTACTACTGTACTGTCAAAATAAATTTATTTATAAAGATGTTATCTCAGAGAACGCCTTGAAAGGTATTCGCTTAAAACAGTTAAGAAATATTTACCTTTGGAGTGAATGTGGCATTTTTACTAAATCTATCAAGTCATCTTAAACGACATTTTTTTGACGATTTATCCCTGGTATGCGATTAATAGCAACCGAAAATCTAATTTGTGTTTTTGAAGCGATTGAAACAAAAATTTGACAAAAAAACTACATTTGTAGTGAAAAAATCCCATAGCAAATTTGACATATTTAAGTCATTGTATTTTTGAGTTTCTAAAAGTACAGACCGACAGATGGTCAACCCCATGTTGGATTGGGCTCACAATTTGGTAGGTGTCTAGACTAAATCAGTGTATTGAACTTTATCCATCTCTTCCTTTTATCTCTTCATTCTGTAGTTATCATGTTAACTTATATTCGAACAGCCGGACAGACAGACTTCCTCTGAACAGATTTTGCACAAAATTTGATAGAAATCTACAGATTTATAGTGGAGAGAGTTTACCACATTTCATCCTTAACTCAAAATGCTTTTAGTTATCTTTGTAACAACTCAAAATGCTTTTAGTTATCTTTGTCACAAACAGATAGACAGACAGACGGAATTTTCAAAACAATGTATTTTTCGAATTCAGGGGGGTCTAAAATGTGGAGATTCTTCGAAATCTCGAGTTCGAATTTTTTGACAATTACTATATTTTCCCTAAAGTAAAAAGCAGCGTGATTAAAGTCTCTTTAATGTACTTTTCTATGACATTTATTTTAATAATTTGAATCTCTACGTAGCATTCACTTTTGATTATAAATAATCATTTGTTTTCCGTGAATGGCTAGTTTGCCAGGAATATTGGTTCTGTTTAATTTTCATTAAATCTCTTATACACAACTTCATGATCATGATTCCATCAAAAACTAATTTTGAGCAACAAAGGGTTATTGACATTAGCCATATTATTTTGATAGCTTTACATTTGTTTTCTGTTCTCAGTGTCTATGTATCATCCTGATAATGTCCATTCCCAAGGCATTTTAGCTCTTAAAAACATAATTGTCTGGTTCACTTGTAGTTTCTTTTGCAGTAGTGTAACTTCAGTTTCATATTTATTATGCAAACTACACAAGTATTAAACAGAATCTTTCTTCTTAACTTCAAATGATAAAAGAAAATTACGCTATTAACTACTTGACGAAATAAGCGGTTTGACGGTTAGAATTTCTAAGCGATAATACAACCTATTTTTGAAAATTATACAAAAAATATAATAAAATAATATTACGAACTGTTGGGAGACTAGCTGATTTTATTATTTTACTTTGATGACCAGCTGTTTCCGTCTGTGATATTAGTTACATTTAACCATTATTTAAACCATTTAGATATCATTTCATGTCTATGATTCTGCAACAGACATTCAAGCAGCCTTATACATTGATTTTTTTAATTTCATTTCTATTTATTTTAACATTTAAAAACATAATTGTCTGGTTCACTTATAGTTTCTTTTGCGGTAGTGTAACTTCAGTTTCATATTTATGATGCAAACTACAGAAGTATTAAACAGAATCTTTCTTCTTAACTTCAAATGATAAAAGAAAATTACGCTATTAACGACTTGACGAAATAAGCGGTTTGACGGTTTGAATTTCTAAGCAATGATACAGCCTATTTTTGAAAATTACACAAAAAATATAATTAAATAATATTACGAACTGTAACATTCCCCGTTCCCCAGAACTGATAAGACGTTTACAGCCAGCTGTGTCGTCGCTGTTACTTACTAAACTCCTCGAGATAGCCAGATGGTGGATCTTTTCACCTGGGTGGTTTCCATCTGTTCATTAGCGACTACAGCGAAAGACCACATGTGGGAATTCCTCGTCCAAGGGATATTGATAGTACCTTCAAAGAGAAAGGGGTGTCCAAACATCTGGATGCTAAATGTTTCTCATTGTGAAAGGACAATGATAACTCCTTGTTCCAGAATAGTCAGTTACGAAAGGTGCATCACTTAAAGGACCTTCCCACGACCGACTGGCGCCGCTGAGAGAACATATGGCTGAACCCCGATTGGCCGAAAGAGAGCTCAAATGACCAATGTAAATTAAGATGCGGAGATTGTCGCCGAAATAAAGTGCAGAGTGATTTTTTTTAGGAGAAGGGAAGAAACGAATTGCAGGCAGACTGTTGGATTATGCCCATGAGTTCGGAGTCCGGAGAAATACCCCTGGAGTGGTCTTGTTGACTAACAACCTGTGAGTTCCCTGTGGTGTTGTTTCTCCGTATTGATGGAGAATTGAGTTTCAAGATAAACCTTCGACTTCGACTGTTGTGTCTCCTACTACAGGTGTAAATAACTATTTATTTAACCAAGATTAGAACAAGTTGTTCTTTTGTATATATAGGGCTGTAAAATAAAGAATTGTCTGGAAATTCTGCTTCGTTATTTGATCAGTCTAGATCAAGACATTACAGAACTGTTGGGAGACTAGCTGATTTTATTATTCGCTAAATTTACTTTGGCGACCAGCTGTTTCCATCTGTGATATTAGTTACATTTAACCATTATTTAAACCATTTAGATATCATTTCATGTCTATGACAACAATCATTCAAACAGCGTTATGCATTGATTGTTTTATTTCATTTCTATTTATTATGCACATGAATCTTTCTAAAGAAGACCAATCCCATACTAACATGGCATTGTTAAAAATGTAAATGTCTTTCTTTTAAATTTTACGATATTGAATTCCTTTTTATTCATCCTGTATTTAAAAAAAAAATTGTTTTCTATAACTTTCATCAATGGAAGAAAAGTATGCGATTAAATATTGGATGAAACAAATAGTTTGGATTTCAAGACAATAATGTAATCTATTTCTACAAATGAACCAAAAAGATACTTTTAAAAATTACTAAAATTCAGGAAAAATTCGCACTACTATTAAATTGTTATCTTTAAAGAGATAATTTTTTTTTAATTTTGAGCGGTGCAAAATCTATTTTTGGGCAATAATATTTTTGGAAGTTATCATGGATTACGTCAAAATCTAAATTAATTTTTATTTAATTAAAATTCTAATAAAAAAATTTGTAGAATCGCTTTGGGGTGTGCATTTTCAATCTTCTCCAAAGTATATATGTGCTAAATTTGGTTAATATTAGCAAAATATTAGCTATCTTTTATTTCAATTAAATCTTTTATACAAAATTTTATGCTCATGATTCTTTCAGGCAATATTTTTAAACATCAAATTGTTATAGAATTAAAACTGAGTTTTTCTAATTCCCTTACGTCTGTTCTGTTCCTTGTGTACATGAAGTTCCTTATAAAGTCAAGTCCAATGACATCATAATGCTATCAAAAGCGGGAATATTCGGAAAATCTAACTTCTAATTATACATTGCTTCACTAAGTATGGCAATATTCTTCTTTGAGATAATGAGCAGAATCTTCTTTCTTTAGCTTTCAATAATGGAAGAAAATCAGGTAATTAAATTCATCTTTTAATTGCACATTATTTTCGCTCAACGGTTACTAATTTCTCTCTCAAGATAATGAACAGAATCTTAGCTCTCAACAATGAACAAAAATCGCATGATCAAAACTATTTTCTAGCTGCGCATTATTTTTCGAGGAATGGTTACTATTCTTCTTTCAAAATAATAAAGATAATATTTCTTTCTTGGGTTTCAAGAACGGAAGAAAATCACGTGATTGATGAAACAATGGAAAAGATAGGAATTTAACAACACTAAAAACTATTGTTGAAAATTATGCAGAAAAAAATCAACTATCGACTTTTAGGAAGAAATTGAATGACTACTAAAGGTAGAATTTTCATTTATTTTAAAATGATGCAAAAAATAATGTTGTTCAACCATATTTCAGCAAGTTATCGCAAAAGAAATGCAAAAATGTAACTTCATTTTTTTATTAATTAAAATTTCCACAAAAAAAAACGTTCTGAAACTCACATTTTTCAAATCCAAAGTATATTTGTTTCAAGTTTACCAACTTTCGGTTAAATGGTTTGGCCAGAAAACACACGCATTCTTTTCTATAATTAGTAGAGAAAGGATTAAACTGCTTTCTTGTAAGACCTAAAATAAAATATCCACGGACTTATGAATTTAGGCTTCCTTTGATTAACGAAAAGAAAATATTTTTGTTCTTACATCCATTTGAACTTCATATTTCAAACACAGAAATTTCAAGTAACAAGTTAGACTTGAGTTACAGTGGCGTAGAGCTGTCGTCTTCTGTTTGGTAGGAATATGGATTGAAAATTCTGTTCTTAAGAAAATTTATCGAGTCTATTGATCAATGGCATCTTAAACTTGCCATACTGATTCAAACTTCTTTCGTTGAAGCAAGGCTTTGGGGATTTCTTATGTTGATGTAACTGGATCCGAATGGGATGCCATCCTCGTCCTCTAACAAAGGTTTGAAATCGCAAGGACTGTTGAAAATTAGCCCTCACATGACATCAGAATGAGACTTCAATAAAATGTAAATTCAAATTTCCCATAATTTCTTGAAACTCAGTAGGTTAAAAATGCTTTGTCTTCCCGAAATTTTAAGCATTCCAAATATATTTTGTATGCAATACGCTAATTTTGAAAAAACTAACCTTTGTCTAAGCTCATAAAAAAGGTGAGTGTGGGTTTGCATGTTTGAGTTTGTGTGTGTGTGTGTGTGTTTGTGTGTGTGTGTGTGTGTGTGTGTGTGTGTGTGTGTGTGTGTGTGTGTGTGTGTGTGTGTGTGTGTGTGTGTGTGTGTGTGTGTGTGTGGTTATGTTTGTTGGCGCCCTGTGTGACGCAGAGCTACAAAATTTGGCACAAATTTCTTCTGGAAGGTAGTAATGTGTTCTTCGGAGCAATTTTTTATATTTAATTAGAATTTTAAATAATTAAAACTTAAACATTTTTTTCTGGATTGTTTGCGAAAAAATTTTACATCGCTTAAAAAAAATTGTTAAAGTTTTTTTAATGTTACTAGATTAATATGTTTTTAAGGCCATAAAAATAACATGGCTTTATATCTACCACAATTTTATAATCAAAAATTAATCTTAGCTTTGTAATTATTTAATGATAGAAGAAGTAACCATAGTGTCTAGTCGCACTGAGAAAAGCGAAGAATTTGCAGCGATTTTCAGTGCTAGGTACTAGACTACTCTGGAATGTCTGCAGTTATAAAATGTATTCTCTGATGAATAATTTCTAAAGACTCTTTAGCAATTCTTGTGTAGTGTGTCAGTAATTTGTCAGTAATCAAGTTTTTGTCCCATATATGTTCTATCATGTTCTAATGTGGAAAATTCATGGTTTTCTTATTTTTGCTGTCACCGTTATAAATTGCCAAAAATTGCAAATTGTTGCAAATCTTTTTGACGAAATCTTAGCATCTTATTTATAATGAAGCTTGGCAGTCATAGCGTAATTTAAAAATCGCCTAGTAAATCCATTATCTTTGTGATATACGCATGATGGGAAAATCCATTATTTTTGTGATCTACTCATGATGGGAAAATCGCCAATTACTCCCATTATCTTGGCGTAGTCTGACAATTACCATGTAAACGTGCGGGCCGTAGAAGCATATTTTATTTAATCCTTTAGAATTTGTTAGGCAGAAATTATTACCAATTGCTCTCCTAAAGGAATTTTATTTGCGAATCAACTACTTCACGTATATATTGTTACGAAAATAGTCTAATGGATGTGCGATGTATGGATAATAATGATAATAATAAACCCTTTATTTCACGAATATTCCAGAAGACGCAAAGAGAAGTTTTCAAAAGCACAGCCACAGTATACACATGGAAGGGTACATGTACATGCTGAATATCGCTAATTAAATAATAGTAACAACACTCAGCGCCCACATTTTACCAGTTCATTCTGTGAACACAAATCCAGAGGGAGATTTACTCACAGTAGCATTTCATCTTTATATAGTTTTGTGTTTGGGTGTGACGTCACATGGAATTCTACAGAATAATCTATAGATCTTTGTTCCTAACAAAAACTGGTCCTTATTTTTTGTATTTTTCAAAATGTCAATCTTTTTCTTCAAGGTTCGAGTTAATATCTTGGAATTCTTCAACATTCTCTTTAAATCTCTCTTGCCATCCATAGGAGGTAGATGACATTGCAGATCCTTATGAATATAATTTAGCATTCGTGTTGCACTGATAAAAATGTGTAAATTATGCTGATTGTTCAGAATGATGCTCGTGCAAATCAAGAATCCATTTTCTTTCTACAAATGGCTTTCGCGAATGTTTTCCAGATTATTGCTTCTATCAAGTTGCAAAGAGTTTGAGGACTCATCTATACTTATATATAAAGCTCAATGTGTGTGTGTTGACGCTCTAGAGAAAAGACCATTTGACCTACAGCTACCAAATTTGGTACGTGTATACCTTGGCGGTCGGGAATGTGCACCTGGGGTCCCTTTTTTGAATTTTTAATTATAATTTTAATTATTAATTAAAAACTAACTTTCCCACCAAAAATATTTTCATTTCCCCACCGCCAAATGAATAAGGCTTCAGTTTTTTTTTCCATGCTAAAGAGGATAGGCTTAAGAAATTTTCGGCAGATTATTTCAAAGGATTCTGTTTATTTTCTTAATGTTTGATGCATTTAAAATTAAACATTGTTAATGAATCGATCTCTTAGATTTATTCAGAAGTACTTTTGAATTAAAATAAAACAGATAAAAAGGAAATTAAAAATTCCTAATCTGCATAGCGTTACCCAAATGGAGTAGAAAATTAACGCATGCGCCTTGTGTTCTGATTGTTGACAACTATTTTCAACGAATACGGACTTGGTTTTGAAGGTTTAATATGTTTTCGACAGATTATTTCAAACGATTCTGTTTATTTTTTTAGTGTTTGATGCATTTAAAACTAAACATTGTCAATTAATAGATCTGTTCATTATAAATCTGAGAAAATTTTGTTGAAAACTTCTTGAGATATTATATAAATTAAGAAAAATATTCTTTAGTGCACATAAGGTTTAAATACTCAGCGACTCTGTTTTCAGTGGTCATATTTAAAAAAAAAAATGCTTCGTTTCAGAAGAAAAAAAATATTATTATATTTATTGCAGTTTAATCATTTACACTTTAATTTAAAGCATAAATTATACGGCAACTAACAGAAAATTAGAGTGATACATATTACGTTATGGCTGAAGGCCTTTATAATATTATGAGTGACTTATATGACTATTAAAATTTGAAAATATTTTAATGAAGAAGCAATTAAAATGGGAGTTCCATAAAATATTTAATTATTAAAATTTTAACGTGCATTAAGATTGGCAAACCGGCTGGTCGCCAAAGGCTGGCTAAATAAAATCGAAACTCATCAATAAAGGAACATCGATTTCAGACCAGAAAAGTCCCCATGATTCCTACTCCACTTTAAATGGGTGAATTTACAGTTCGAGTGAGAGGGAAATAATTTCATTCATTGTGTTTTCATGCAAAAACTTTTTTTTAATTCAGATTTTCATATATCTAGATATACGTGTTATTTTATCTGTAATAAAGTCTCTTGCAATCTGGAGCGACATCAATTTCCACTTTCTTTAATAATTGTTGCCATGGTAGATTATCAAAATCTGTCATGGCATATTGCTAACTTTTTTGAAGTCATTCATTACCAGCGTCTTTAAACTGCAGTATATTTCTTGCAAACATTACTATGTACATGCAGACTACTATTCAGATATATCTATATAGTTGTGCAATTCTATAAGCAATAAAAATCCCCATAATTCTGGTTTTATGTCAATTTCTGTCTCTCTTAGCAATCATGATGATCTTTAGAATTTGTAACGGCACGTTTTCGATTTTGACCATGTAATCTGCATATTTCGCAAAAGTCTTCAAACCCTTTACAGAATCTTAACATGTCCATTCTAACTAGTTTTAAGTCCCTTTAGATCTGTGTTAGAGCAAATAAATTTAACTGCTGCTGGGCTAACAAGAACTACAAAAAATCATTACCCTCAGGGGTTGTGATTTGTCTACCAATTCATGTTCACTACGCTATTTAATAATCTTAAGTGTATTGCTACTGGGGGCATAGAGTGATGTTATGTCTGCTCTTCTTTCATTCTCCTAATCGCATGTCATTTCTCAGAGTTTATCAAATGTCTTCTAAATTAGGTATTCCTTTTCTCGCACTTTAAATTTTATACAACTATACGGACAATCCTTCGCATCAGAATATGAGGTATTCAATTTTGTAAAAAGAACGAGCACAGAAATTTTCATATTTCTGCGCCGAGAAGGTGAATTGCATTGCTCTATGTGACAACACTGACCTCGAATTATCAATAAACTAAACTACGACAGAAAATAAAGGATCTTTTGATGATTATCACCGTAATTTTTCTCGCCATTGTATTCAGCGAAATATTAACTTACAAAGTCATAAAAATAAGCCAATAAAATATTTCAAATTAGCAACTAATTGAATTTACACCTCGACGTTTAATTGCTAACAAATAAATTCATAAGCGTCTCATCTCCTTTTTCTTGCTTAGGAAGCGAAGAAAGCTTTTTATCCATGGTAAAAAATCGCAACTTAGCTCCTCATTAAATAATTTTCATGATTTAATAATTAGCTAATGACCCTTTAAAGACTAGAGTGCAGAAAATTTAAAGTTTAGTTATAATATATTGCATAATTCTTAAATTCCAATTAATTAATAACTAAGAATTTTGAGTAAGACATCGTTGTAATTCTGGAAGAAAGAAGATAAACATTTTTTTCATAATTAGAATGAACTTCTCTGCTACTACTGTTGTATTAATTAGAAATGTACGTTCTTTAAAAGTCTTAATATTGCGTCTTGAAAAAGAGAAAAGGAATTTTTTAGAAGTTTTTTTCGGTAAGTTTTCAAACAAATTTTAAGATCTTTACTGAAAATAAGAAACGAATGAGTAGGAAAAATAGCAATAAAAGCGATAAATATAATTTATTTTTGTCTTTTGTCTTCAAATCGTGTCTATTAATTTCGTTTAAATTATTTGCTCATAATATTGATTACTTTATATTAAATTGACAAGAAATGTAACACTATTTTCAAATTGAAAAGTATATTGATATCGTTTTGTGATTTTTATATAGTTTAAAGTATTTCACATGTTTTAATGTATATTAACTGATGTCTGCATGCAAAAAATTATTTTAAGTCGAGATCGAATGACTTATATTCCACAATTAAATAATAATCCAAAACTAAATATCAGTTATTTTTTCACTTGCTTGAAACCGAATCATTCTTTCGGTTAATGGAAATAAAAGTACGTATAAATATTAATAAAATTTATGCTACTAACAAATTATAAATTCTAATCAAACTGAACTAAAATGCAACGACTACAAAACTATTAAATAAATGCTTTGTTGATAAGTACAATAAATTGACAAAAATGTTCTACCACAAGTTTGTGTGCGACATCTATTGGCAAAAGTCATAGTTAGAAGAGATTGATATTATTTTATTACTTTCTTTTTTCACAGCTTAAATTTATTCCTTTAATCGAATAATCTTTTTTGGCACGGAGGTAATCGATGACTGGATATCGATGCAAAAAAAATTTTTGCATGCTTTCTAGAAAACTACCGGTTTTCTTAAGCTTCAAAATATAGCTTGCAGAGCATCTTAAATTCTTAAAACTAAAATAATATTCCAAGCAATTTAGAATTCCATCGGCTTGTTTATTCTTTCAACATAACAGCGTATCTTACAAACGTTGCCTGATTCCAGAAGGTTTACAATTGATCATCAGCTATTATACAAAAAATAAAAGCAATAATATTAACAAAATATGTTTATCAAAGAAAAAAATCGTTTGCTTTCACATTTTAATAATATTTTAACAAAATAAAAATAGTAGCAGTTATAAAATGACTGAAAAGGAATCGTCTGCTAAATGTCTATTAACAGATTTAGATTATGATATTTACCGAACAAAAATTAAAATTCTTAATGTTGTACAGAATAATTTAATCAAACATCAATTCAAATGAGTTAAAAAGTTATTTTACCTATCTAGTTTTTTCGCTTTGTATATAATACAAGCTGATATATCGGATGTTGCTCAGGATAAAAAGAATATTATATCTAATACTTTAATGTAAAAATTGCTTTTACATGAAAAAAAAGTATTACAATGCACAAAAGTTTCTTAACTTTGTGATGAATTTAAGTTGAATATTAAATCTTTTTATGAGTTTCGGTATTATTTTAAGCATACCTATTAATCGGGATGAGTTTGGGTCTATTTATTCACTGCCAATCTATTAACGTCGGGTTATTTTTGAATGTATTTAACAGCCATTCTATTAATTTCAAGATTTTCTTTTCTTTGAACATTCTGAAGAAGCTTTCCTGGATTGTTTTTTATTAATCGTATCTGTAAATATTTTCCTTTACAGTTTTGTTGTCGTTCTCTTTTTATTGGTGCAAAATACAGCTGAAGTAGATTATTCAAAACTGATGAGGTCATTGCAAGAATAATTTGTTACTAGGGCACTACGCAAGAGAAATTCGTTTCATATTTCATTGAGTGATGCATGTTATAAGGATGTGTTGATGCAGTTAAAGATATTAAAATATCGAAGTATCCTTCATTAAAATCTCCTGTGAACTGTATTCACTGCTTATAACACGTCTCCAAAAGTAATAAGAACAGTGCCGTATTGAAATATCTGAAAATCATAAGAAAATATCTGAAAATCATAAGGAAAAATCTCACCCACTGCTATAATTCCATAGGTGTTTTGGATCTTTGGTATTTCGGTGATGTACTAAAGTTTAATCCCCTTAAAGAGACGCAGATCATTGCTGAGTAAAGTATTTGAATCTTTGCCAGTTACTGAATACATGATTTCCAATGTTGGCCTGAATTTTAGCTGCTATTGAAATATCACCATAAAGTGAATAGGACAGACTGGGTAGTCAACCACCCCGCCACTGCAGAGCTGTACAGCATCAACACTATCAACCAATATATATTCTTCTATCCAACAGCACCATAGGCCCATACATCAGGCTCTTCAGACTCCTAGAAACGTTGGATCCCTTCTCTAATTCTAGGGACACGATATATTGAAAACATTTATCCATCTTCCCTATTCCCTGTGATGGGTATTTCTTAACCGTCATCATCATTCCCCGTGAATGTCCCTTTACTTATTCAGGACGGTTTGAAATCCATTCAACAGTGTGATCGATCTCTAACTGATTTCATCTATATTCCCAGCTTCACCTGCCGACCTGTTATCAAAGAGCAGACCACTTCGGCTTTTGAAATTCAAAATTGATAACTTTCCTAATACTCGAACTTACTACTTCTTTCGTATTCTTCCAACACGATCTGGAGACACCTGCAGAATTGTCTATCTGCCAGTTTCCTTCCCTGATTTTTTTTTAAGAATTGTGAACTTATATGATAACCGGATAGAGGTAGAATAGCTAACAGTCACTATTTGTTTGTACTGTTTTGAAAGAAAGCTGTAATCCATTAATTAAAACAATTTCTTCGTCTGTAATTGTAGATTAATGTCACAACCGGTCGATCAAAAGTTAATTATAATCGATATGTTTTAAGCATAAGTACAATATTCAAGCTAAGAAAATCTTGAGACACATAATGCGTATAAAATAATGAATAAAAATACCATAAGATATCCCTTGAAATGCTCAAAAATAATATTGGTCATTAAATTTCAAAAACACGAGGGATAAAAGAATAAACCGAATATCTGCATAACGCAATCATCTGCATAACAGGAAATGGCAGCTGATAATTCTTTTTCCTACAGGAAAAAAAAAACAGTGCCAAAAATATCTACGAAATAAAATATCCAACGTAAAAAGATAAATTAAAGAGGAAATGAAACCGTAAACAATTTATCGTCTCATATAAAAAAATAAAAATAGTCTAAAAATAATAAGTTAGAAATGGAAAATAAACTGTCCGTAATGTATCGTCTGCTACAGTAATCATGATTTAAATTTCATTTTGAAAAATTCATTAAAATTAATGAAAAACATGTACAGAAATAAAAATGATGCTATTGAAAAAACTACTTTTTTGAACTCTTTGATTATATAAAAATAATTTTTGAGCAATATGCTCCTTTTGAACTCCGAAATTATTATGAGAAAATAGTAAAGTTTTGGGTAATTTTTAATTAAGATTTCGAAAAACAGCAGTTCAAAAATACAAAATTAAAAACAAAGCCTATTTAAAACAAGCGTTGTATAGAGAATGCGATAAAAAAATCTTAAGATATCGCAGAAAAAGTTGGTCGAATCGGTACCACGACGTTCGAGGGACATTATAAAAGCTAAAGAATATGCCACTAAGTATTGACACTTTCTTTGTATAAGAAATATTACAAAAATATCATTTGGGTATTATCGTGTTTGTGAGGTAAAAGTCTGCATTTGTTTATTTAAAATGCTTCTAAAACATTTCATTTTTGAAAGTTTTCGGCGGTTGTTTTTCATTTTTACTTCAAATTAAACCATTTATTATATGTGAAAAATAAAAACACTATTTCATTTCTTCATCAAGTGCTATTTATATTGAAAGTTGGATTTATCAAGTAAAAGCAAAATATATTCTCAGTTGTTTGAGCTACTTTATATAGATGGATGACGCTGATTAGATAAATTGATTGATTAAATTCACATTGATTGATTAAATTCACATTATAAATCATTTTTCAGAAGAGAAGAAATCTTATTGTTATTTAACTTAAGGAATATGATTTGTAGGGCGTTGGATTCGCCTCCCTTGTGTTGCGAGTTCGAACCCCGCCGGCAGAAGACTCTTCGTGTGTGTGGTGGCTGGGCACATATAAATCTGTTGCGGTCACAAAGTCCTCCATGGCGAGAGTAATACTACTGGTGATACTGGATCAGGGGTGATCGTTCTCTTATTCAGGTCTAAATTACGATCTGTGGATGAGTGAATGAAATAAATGAATGAAGTCCGTCCCGTAAAAAGGGTTGTGACGTGTGTGTAGCTAAGTCGTACTCTTTGCACTAAATGGCACTACTGCAAAAATCAAGAGACGCACCCTTGGCTTAAAATCACAATGACTTCTAAAGTCAGCGGGCTTGTCTATGACAAGTGCCATTAGAAATAACAACAACAGATGATTAAAATAATGTTTAACGAAACCTTAATACTTTCAAAATATATTTTCAGAATTGAGCCAATTTTTAGTGAATTTCTGGATGTTCCATGCGATTATTTGTCGATACGCATAATTTAAACGCATTTTGTAAATTGTGAAGTCTTGATATTGGTGCCTTAATCTAAAATCAATAAGATGAGCTACCAGATTAGGCCAGAAGCTTCATAATTTTCAAGAAACATTTGTATATTGGAAAATTTTAATAACAATATTGATAGGGTAAATACAGTAAAGTAAAAAATACAGATATCTAAGAAAAAAATTGAATTTAAATTATGTCTTTTTCGAAGAATTCGCTTACTTTAATATCGTAAAATATTTATATTCATTTTTAGAGTAGTGTTTTTATATTGATGAACATATTAAAAATAATACAAATATGAGAAATCATATATATTTAATCAAAAACTGAAATATTCATATTTTTAGGGTTTTTTTTTAATACCATAAAATGTTTTTATATTCTAAAAGCATTTCTTGCATTAATAGCAGTTTTAAAAATATAATCTTAATATATATAATCTTTTTTGGCGATCGATAAATTGATAATTCAGAATTTTTTTTTAATATTTCTATTTTACTTCCGTTCCCTCCCTTATAAATGTTTAAGAAAGCAGCTGATATTGCAATCCACGATCAAATTACGAAAGAAAAAGAAGTACAGTAAAAAATAAAAATTGATTGTAAATACCGTGTTTTCCAATAGATGGCAGCACGATCATTTTTATTGGATATTGACTGATTTTCATTCCCATAAGAACAATATGTTTTTAAATACCATTTCATTTCAAATTTATATCTATACAATACCATTATTTCCATAGACTTATAATACATGTATTATTTATATCTATAATATGTCGATAAATCGTCTGATACTTAATGACAAATAATTCTCTTTATTAAAAAAATTTAATTCGAAAAAAATAATAAAAATTTTTTTATTCAAAAAAGTATTAAGATAGTAATTTCAAATTTTTAATAAAAATAAAATATTTGTAAGGATATTCATCTTGAAAATTAAAATAAATATTAATTAAAAAAGGAAAGTAAATTATACTAAAAACTTTTCAGTGACATCCAAAACAATAAAAATAAATAGCAATAATAATAATGGTTTAATTTCCAAATTCAAATCCAAATTTATTTTTCATTATTTTTAATTCCATCTATGAGTTAGTTATCAATAATTTTTTATATATTTTAATAAATATTTCAATTATGAATAAAATTTTAACTATTTTGGCTCTATAAACTCTACCTTGCATCGGAACAATTGTTTTCAATAATAATGTTATTATTTTTCAAATGATAATAAAAATTTGCGATTGAAATCGTTGCAGTAGCAGTGACTGAAAAACTCTACTCTTTCTCTACTGTGAATTTGCTGCAAATTATAGTGTTCTCAAAACTGGTCGAGGCATATTGGTATGATCGTTAATGATATATTTAGAAGTCGTGAGATTTGAAAATATTTGATATTTTTGAAAAAGGTTATCTTTTAAAAATATTTAATAAAATCATTTTAATAAAAAACAAAAGAGTGAGTAAATTCTATAACCAAATACGATAACATCTAAATTAAGTATTTTGTACGGTATTTCATTATGATACAAAAACCTAATCAAAAACATAATGCTTCAAATATGCCAATTCTGTTCCGAAGGAAGAATTTTGAATTTGTTCAGTTGCTGTAAGGAAACGAAGTACAAAATACACACTTTCTGCTACATATACACAGTAAAATTAAACTATCAGGCGTACCAAACATATTTTTGTCGCTGAGTGGTGCATGTAAAATTCCAAAAGCCCCAAATGGGGATCATAGCAACTATATTTCTTCCTAGTTCGCCGTTCCTTGTTTTGTGAAAAATCTTTTTAACAACTAAAGTGAAGAATGATCCTAAAGTTAAAGCGAGCAAAGTATTCAATATTAATCCCAGATGCTGAAAATTTTGAAACTTTAACAAGCGTACGAATTTGAGGATCAATTGAGTGTACGAATTTGAGGACCATTCTCTACTTCTAATAGTAGATAGCTTTTTTTTTTTATGTCTTCGTTTTCATTTTCATCTAGATTTTTGTAGAAACTCTTTTTGATTACACTTTTAAGAGAAGGGCACATAGAGATTTTTCTGTATTAGTCATGGGTCATTTTGTATAACAGACTCTCATTATTTAGATATCATTTTTTAATACAACGATGCATAAATTGTATGTAGTGACATATTCCTAGAAAAAGCATGAGGATGTTAAAGTTGGATCCTTAGAAGCAACATAAAGCTTTAATGTTTTTGCATTTATATCCTATTT
This sequence comes from Argiope bruennichi, assembly GCF_947563725.1. NCBI lineage: Eukaryota > Metazoa > Arthropoda > Arachnida > Araneae > Araneidae > Argiope > Argiope bruennichi. The sequence continues at coordinate 49,211,901 of NC_079157.1, forward strand.
CTGTTTAAAATAGTGGTAATTAATACAATATATAAAGAAAAAAAAATTGTGTTAACCAACGGCACATGATTTCATTATTTTCTATATTCTATTTTTTTAAAATTAAAACCCAATTCTACTATGTTCTTCGATAAGGATGAATACTTATAATCATTTAAATACGTAGAACTATTTCCTGCTTTTTAAGTTATGAATTTTTAAATTAGGAATATGCAAAAATAAATCTACATTAAAATACAACTTGCTGTGGATCAGTTACCAAAAACTGATAAAGAATTACTTTTGAATAAAGACTGAAAATTAGCAGAGATAGATGATTATAAAATGATACTGCCTTATTCATAAAATACCAGTAATTATGGTTTATAAAAGAGTTATTAAATTTAGCTTGAATCTTTTGCATTAATAATATGTTTTAATAAATTTCAACACAGCTTGAATCACAAATGACAAATCAAAATTTTTCGTTATTCATGCTGAACGTTAATGTTTCAATTTCACAATATATCACAAATTTTTATCTTAACGGGATTTTTACATATGACAATGAAGTGTACAGTAGGCAATCGCCGAAAAATCTTAATTTTTAAAAGCAATAAATGGCCAAATGGTAGATAGACTGTGCTCTTTAGTTAATATTACTGGAGTTTTCTATTGTTTTGAGCGATTTAACTGAGATTGGGGAAAAATCTATACCATATGCTTCAGTTTCTCCGATTCCTCTCATTCACATTTCTAAATTAGAATCGAATTTGATTTAATCTATGATAATAAAAGAATTCTAAAATATATTAATATTATTATCAAGAATATTAATATATTTTTTTATAATATAAAAATCAATGTTGCGTATATCATACTGTTACGAATTCCAATGTAAAATTAGAAGGGGGGTCTGCCTGGTTCCTCTTTCATTTGCATGTACTTTTTCTCTCTTCTATTTCTAAGATCAAATTAGTGGGAGAGGTATCTCCGAAATTTTCTCGTGTACTTACTAATGCTATGACCCCTTACTCCAGCTTTCAATTTGGGAGCCTTTGTTAAGGTCGTAAATGCTCAGATTTTTATTTTCAAAGCTCCTAACATGAGTGTCTTGTATTTCGTTGTATAGCGAAAAAAAGAATTTTGCACGAATTTGGCAACCGACCGATCGAAACTGAAATTTATCATAAAACTACAAGTTTAATAACAAATTTTGGAACTGTATTTCATTTATCAAAGTCATTGTGTTTTTAAGATATCTCATTTTTTTCTATCTCAGTCACAGTATTCGTGATTACATTCTAAGAACGAGGAGTTAATTTCGCTCACAGCGTTTTGAAAATCTTTTACCGACTGGAGACGATACCTGTTTGCAACTATTTCAATGTTTAGAGAAAGCATACTGTTCGTTTGAGGTTTCCGAGACGCACTTTTAGACTTGGCACTTCGCAAAGGGGTGATACTCAGAAAGATAAGCGGTTATTACACCTACTGTTCATTCACGGATTCAAAATTCCTCCTCATTTTTGTACATGCACCAGTATGCATTTATATAGTCAAAATAGAGGTGAAAGGAACGATAAAATGAGATGTTTTCATTTAACAACAGGGGGAACTCAGATTACCCTCGAACTTGGAAGACGTAGAATCTGCGGATAACGTGTAATATTGTCGAGAAAAGTAATATTTAACAATAAAATGGTTTGGAGCAATTTTTATTTACTGTAAAGGGCCAAAACATCAAATTATGATGAATAGATGGAAGGTTTCTGTTCTTAAGATTTGGTAATTCATTTTTTTACAAAATAATAAAATATGCTAACACTTCTTTTTGTAACTGAATTTTTTGATAACATTTTGATGTTAACAATAGTAGATAATCTCGGTCACATTTAATAATACTATTTTATGGGCTATTTCTGAAAGCATGAAAGCTAGCCATGTAAGCAATTAATGCGCAATTTTGAGTTAAAATAGTACGATCAGAAACGACACAATACTCACATCACATACATAGGGGGAAAAATTGAATGGAAAAATATCTAATGGAGCGCAAATCAAGGTGAAAGAATATAAAAAATGCGTTCATTCGCCCCTATTTCATCCCTTAGCATAGTAGAATCGTCAAAACGTGATAGTCTGGAGATACTGAAACGAGCAATACTTCTACGAATAATCTAAATTAATCCTATTTCTAAATATAAACCGTTTATCATTCAATTTTCCACTCACCCCTTTTTTGACGAAATAAATTCTTCTTGACGCATGCGCAAAAGCACTGAGGATATTAAAATCTGAGAATGAACAATGTCTAGATCTTTCTTGTCTATTGGAACTGCAGATAATAGTTCGAGTAATAGGATTTTAAAGATTTTACTCTATCATTCCATTTTCGAATTCATTTAAAAGCAGTCGCACATCAGGCGCAGCTTCGATCGCATATCGACATCCGTCATATGAGATCGATCGCTTTCGCATACCATCGGTCCACAAACAGGTAGCTCTGTCACTCGTTATTAATAAAATGCTCATTTTTTAATGAGCTTAATATATTCAGTAATGGAAATGTATTCGCTGACGAACAGAGCTAGTTTATTATTTAATTATAAAATATTATTATTTAATCTTAGTGGTGATTTAAGCAATATCTGTAAATGTAGGTTAATTGTTTCTATTTTAGATTTCCACAAGACACTACTTTTATAATATTCCTAAAAAGGAAGGGGCTATCGTTATTTCACAAAAAAATATTCTACGAATGAAAACAATATTATTCTACCCCTTTTAATGATAAACTGCTCATAGATATATTCTTAACTGTTTTATTAATTCACTTATTATGATTTTCTATTAAATTTTTTGTCGTTTTTGTTCTATTAATTTCATTAATCATGCTCAAAAAGTCAGTATTTCAACACCAAAGTCATCAAAATATATCACAATGTTTAAGCCTAACGTAATTTTTATATGTGTCACTAAAGCATGCAGTAATTTTTTTAATTTTTAAAAATTTATTTTATTTTTAAAAAGCAATAAATTACCAAACGGTAGATAGCCTATGTTTACTAGTTAATATTACTCCAATTTTCTATTGCATGGGGTGATTTAGCTGAGATTGGTGAAAAATCAATTACACATGCTTTAGTTTCTCTGATTTCTTTCATTCGCGTTTCTAAATTAGCCTAAGATTTGATTTAATATATGATGATAAGAGAATTCTAACTAAATTATGAAGAATTAATATATTTGTTTCTATAATATAAAATTCGATATTGCGTATATCATACTGTTACGAATTACAATCTCAAATTAGAAGGTGGCGCTGTAGGGCTCCTCTTTCTCTCTTCTATTTCTAAGATCAAATTAGTGAAAATTTTCTCGTGTACTTACTAATCTTATGGCTGCTCCCTCCAACTTTCAATTTGGGAGCCTTTGTTAAGGTCGTAAATGCTCAGATTTTTATTTTCAGAGCTTCTAACATGAGTGTTAGAAATTTTCGATAAATAAGCGGATTTCTTTTTAAAGACATTTGCTGAATAGTTCTTCAAGTTTTTAAACGTCGACTCCATCTAAAGTAGCGAAATGTATGATTTACCACTAACTTTTATTGGATGGAAGCAAATTTCCCAAGTAAAACAAAACAAGCAAGAAAAAAATAATTAAAAAAAAAACGTAAAAATTTGGATTTAAAAGTAATTTTCTTCCACAATATACTTTTCTCCTCAAATGGAGGGGAGGTGGACACATCACCTCCTACAGGAAACCACCCCCTCCCAAACCGGAACCCTCAATGTCTTCGGCCCTAATATAAAATAGGTGTTGATCGTAACAAATATGAAACAAAGTGGTAAAATAAAGAGTAGAAAAGGTGTTCATTCATTCTCAATATACTACACAAAAGAAAAATGTCTCGAATTTCACAAAAATCCTCATCTTGTTTTTATTATAACAGAAATTCATCATTCGCAAAATAACGTTTACAAAATTCCGTCCTTATGAACATGAATAGAATTAAATAAAAGCTTGTGAAATATATCAAAATAAAAACTAGCAATGGAAAACTGAATCGTGCTGTCTCCCAACACTATTACTTCATTCTTTTTTACTTGCCTTTAGTTCTAAGAAGAAAAGGAAACTACTATAGAGAGTAAGACAAGTGGTTGTCAATATTTCCTTGCTTTTCTGCCTGCTATTGCACCATAAGAACTGTTTGTTAAATGTGATTATGAACAATCTCAAATGTCTTGAGAGAAAATTAAACTTTCGAAAGAGGAATTGAAGGGTGGCAACTATCTGCTAGTTTGGATAAAAATTGTTCCAACGAAAATTCAGTAAACAAAATTTCAGCTTATTTTCCAGAATAATAATTTGAATTTTAACATTAACATAACATAATTTTAACATTTGAATTTTAATACACTGTAAAAATCAGATTATCCGGGAAGTGGACCAACAAAACACCTTAAAATCCAAAAATAGTTGGAAAGGATATAAATGGACAAGAATATGCTTTTGAATGATTTTTATTTAAAGTGAAGGACTTGAATTTTCCATTATGAATTAATAAATAGTAGATATCTGTGATTATAAAATTGTTTTACCTTTTATACAAAAAAAGAAGAGTTAACATTATTAACTATTTTAATAATTTAATGGAAATACACCTCTTTTTTTCGTTTATTTGCTATTGAAGTTTTCCATACGGATGATTCGAATTGAATCGATTGAAGTTTTTGAATAGAATAATTTTTTAATTTTTTGAAGAAATATTCTTAGAAATGAATTATTGAATCGGCTTGTTTCTGACGTCCAATATTTATTCTTTCTTTTGAGGAATTTTATATATCTAGTTCTAAAAAATTTCAGCCAGTGAAAAGTAAATTAAAATTGTTTATTGGAGTGCTAAACAGCAGATTTCATCTCCACAATATCGTGAAGATATCGCAGAAGTATTCATCATTATGTAATTTACATTAACAGATAAGCGTTTTTGTTCCACGAGTGAAGCAAGGCGTCCGCGCAGACAACTTCTCGCTCCATTGTTCATAGATTACTTGCATTTACACTTCAAATCCAGCTCCCTTTGACATATGCGTATTTAGTGCTGCCCTCTATATTTAGGAAGAATCACTATATTCGCAGATCGAATGTATCGCGTTCCAAATCTCAGAAATATGTACTTTTAATTTTCAAAAAGGATTTATTAATTTTTAACCTAATCGTATTCATTATAAATAAGTTACCACACTATACAGTTTTCACTGCTTCTTGCTATTATGTTTTGTTTTGATTTTTAAATTTTTGATAAGAGCAAAACAGTTTCTGCATTTAATACATATAATAAACGAATTTTTCAATATTTATTAATTCTTCACTTTCAAATACACATTTAATCGTTTTTAATATCATAGGATCTCGTAATATTTTTTGCAAATTCACTTACAAATAGTGTTATTCGTCTAGAATCAAATTTTAATAAAATTTAATCAATTAATTGATAAATGACTTCTGAAATCATTAAAATGTTCAACGGTTTATTAAGTTATATATATATATATATATATATATATATATATATATATATATATATATATATATATATATATATATATATATATATATATATATATATATATAAATACAAAATAAAAACACATCAAGTGAAATAAATATAAATAAAAAATAAATGAATGATAATGCTGCATAGAAATGAATGTAGCAAGTATATTATCATTTCACAATCTGTTTTGTGTATTTTTATGTTACAAGTTGTGTTTTTTAAGTTACAAGCCAGGCAAGTTTGTTTTTTTTAAGATCCGGTTTGATTTCATCCATTTTAAGACACGGTTTGATCAAATGATTTCATTTCTTATCAGAGACATTATTTGAATATTTCATTTTTTATATTTGACTGGAACGATGATTCTCGTGAGCTTCGTAAACGATGATTCTGAGATAATATGTGAGGGGAGACTTGTGAGAGCAATTGGAAATTGTTGAATATGTATTGGAAGCAATTGTCAACCGCACTCGATTAATTCCATTTTTGCATTATCCGACATTTATTGCACTTTTTTAAAATATTAAAATTGATTATCGTTTGCAAATCATTTGACTGGCCAATGGTCTGCAAATTCATTAATAAACAGAGCCAATTATCAATAGTTCAACGACTGAAATCTCTTTGGCGAGCCACATTTTTTTAACTTAAATTATACTGGTAAGTATATTATTATTCGCTTAATTAGAGTACTCTGACGCTGGTTTATACTGAAAATGTCCACTAATCAATGTACGTTCTCTATGGCTTGTGAGCCACGATATAGAAATAAGTACTGAATTCCGGTTGTGGTGGGCATCCTGTATACTAAATTCAACTTTTACTGAATTAGTTTCTATTTAAAAAAAATTGTATGTCCGTCATTTTACTTGAATCTTATTTAATCCCACAGCCTTAGATGTATTTGATTAATATTTGGCATACATGTTCTTTAGTTTTTAAAAGAATTAACTGCCCTATTAAAAAAACTGCTGCGCACCTTAAAAAGTAGGAGAATGGGAAGAGGGGGGAGGTAAAATGAATTTTCATTTTCCAGCCGAATATCATTTCGCACAAAAACTATTTTTACACCATTAATTTTTTTTAAAATTAACTTTTTATGGGATAAATTCCATTTTTTTTTTTCGACTTTTCCTTAATCAATTTTTCAAAATTAATTTAAACGCAGTTTATAATTTTTTTCCTATTCAAATATTAAACCTATTTCACCCGATTATTCGAGCACTTTTGCTACTGATAAAGTTAAGTTATATAGCTAGCTTCTGTTTTATTATTTTTTACCTAAAAGCTTTAATAATTATTAATTAATTACTATTTAAATCAGAGTTGGGAGTTCTAAAGCATTTCAAGGGGTTATATAAACGGATTGTATAATTGCGCGATATAAATTATAATCGTTTTCTTACATATTTATAGAAAATGAATAAATGCAAGTGGATCCACGAATACATCGTCTAGTTCTTTATATTCCAGAAATATTTCCTTAAAAAATTCGTTCTTTAATTTCACAGTGATAATTTTTATGACATTTTACTTTCATTTTGGAGATTTTGTAATTATTATAAGGCTTATCAATAATCCAATTATTACGAAGGAATTACGAAGTTAGTCTTTACTATTAAACTTATCTGGTTGTGAATAGAATACAGTCTGAGACAATAACATAAAAAATTTCAAACGCATTTTATTTGTACACACAGTAACATCATATATACAATGCATATTATTTACAAACAGGAACAGATCCATCAAATTATTGATTTTCATTTTTGAGGATCATCTCCAACCTGAATGACTCGAAAAACAATTTTCACATTTACAATTGAAAGTTACAGTTTATATATACACCGTTTATTGATTTTGAAAAACAAGTCAACTGAGCATAATTTTGCAAATTCAATTTTAATAAAAGTACCTCAGTTTATTCTTACATTGTTAAAATGAAACAAGGACTTAAAGTGCTATTACATTTGATAGAAAAATATTTTACAATAAATTTCAAGTAATCATTCTGTGCTAATTTTTTTTAATTTTTTATTTTCAGAAGCCTGTTACAAAAATCTTATTAAAAATTTTTATTATTTTTTTAAATCAAACATTTTTAGTGACTCCGTTTCATCAGGATTTTTTGTATTCTGTTATCATGCGACCACTAATGCATTTCACAATGCATTAAGCAAAAAATTTCTGTAAGATTAAAAGTTGAAAAATTCATGAAACATATTTAAGCTTCCATTAAATTTATGAAAATATGTAATATTCATTAAAATGGAATAATGTTCATATAGTATTATCTATGAATTGCTTGATTTTTAACGTAAACAATTTAACTTTGGATTAAAGTTTAAGCCAGTTAGAAAGTAACATTTTTCGCGTTTTTGTCTTTGCTACATGATTAAAATTCGAAAACAACTAATCTGGTTTGATAGCTTGATAAATCTCTAAAGATAGTATTGCATCTACTATATAAAGAAAAGAATTTAGCTTTTCTGTACAAATGTCCAAATTAAAAAAAATTGCCAAGAAAATGCGGGACAAATGACCAATAGAAATATCTCAAAAACGAGCATCAGTTCTGCTATCTAACTGTCATAGTAGACATCACAAATTTTCACTAGAATTTTCCAATTTATGACCATTTCCTTATCTAGTTTTCTTCAAATATCAGAAAAAAAAATGTATTGCTGAAATTTAATAAGAGATGACAACGATTTTTGATCCTATTATTTCATTTTAAATTTTACTTACAGATAGTAAACTAGGACCATCTTTGTAATTCTTAAGAATCCTACTATGGTTGGAAGAAATTTACTTAACAGAAATCATGCCTTGACTTAAAAGTTAAGTTGGGACGAGCGTCAAGTGTTACATTAGTGAAACTTGAATAATTCCAAGCATGTTGGGGAGAAAATAAAAATTCGAATGATCTAAAATTTCGAATTAAAGAAACTGGATCTTGTTAACATTATATCACATAACAAAAACATCGAAATTCAAATTATTCGAAGAATTTGAACTAAGAAAATTGAATTAGTTAAGCCACATTGTATTATAATTTGAGTAATAGTTTTTTCATCCAATATTTATATTGTTTTTGTTTTTATGTATTTCGATGGTGGTATACAATTGTAATAATAAATTATTCTGTAAACTTTGGATCATTTATCGAAACATTATACACCTTATGGTAATTTACGCTTCATGCACAGATATAATTTTATATATGAGAAACACGTGTATTTTTTTCAAGTCCTTCAGTCTCGTTCAGAATTAAAAAGAAAAGTTCCCTATGAGAATATATTTTGTACAAAAATTTTGATTAGAAATAGTGCGATAATTTCTCTCGCCGTGACTTAGTAATAGTTGGACAAAAAATTCGCATATTACTGAAGCAAGTAAAACTATAATAAGAAAATAAAATATACAAAAAAATTGCATACATTTCAAAACACGAGGAAAAAGTTGAACAAAAGGAACTTCCGACTTGTGCCTGGAATTCAAGATATGAATCTGGTAAGCATTCAAACCATCTTGAACCGTTTTAATGAAAAATGAGTGTTCACATCATTTTGAACCAGTTCAATGAATCTTTATGATGAAATAGTTTTTGCACCGGGTGATAGATGGATGGATTATTCTAGACAGAAGGTCAGCCAGCCAGGTTGACCACATAGCTGGTGGGTATGAAAGGCGGCAGAGGCCCGACAAATGGGGTTCGAACCTTCACAGCAGGTTTGGGTTTCATATCTGGTACCAGTGTTCTTGTCTTCAGAATGTGGAACCCTGTAGAATCCGCCATGTATTCCACCACTCTTAGGGCTCCAGATGGTTCTACGTAACCATAGCGGCCTTTCACTTCCCCTCCAGGCCCTCTCTCTTCTTGACGGAAGGACTGGTTAGGCCCTGGTCCAGTGTCATACCCGAACTTGTATGTACCAGGACCTGCAAAGTTCTGAATATTATAGTGGGCCCTCGTACCAGCCGGTATGGGCACCACTCGTCCATAGATGCCTGCTGTTGTGCTGCGACGAGTCACAGGCCCTGCCAGGATCCATGAGAAGCACTGAAGGCAGATGATCAATATCTGAAATGAAAACAAAAGCAGAGCTTTTAACTAAATTAAATTTCTAAATAAAGTTTAAAACTCAGTGTTTTTAATTAATGTTAAGAAAATGAATATTTTCGTTTATGCTTTGTAGAAGTTCTTTTAATAATTTATTCTTTTATTTTCAGAATACAAGGATATACTTTTACATCTAACTGTTGCAACTGAATGTGATAATGATTGCAAATATTATCATTTCATCACATCACTTTTATTTTAAAAAAAATTCCGTTATTACAGCAGGGTATTATTATTGAGTAGGCATTTGCCTAAGGACCCCCACGATTTCGAAATCCTTTGTGGTATTTTAAAAACTATTCAGTTTTGTGCTACGTTTTAATATAAAGGCAGAACAATCAAATTCATTAAAAATAAAACTAAACGTTGTTCGGATTATTTTCGGAGTATTATTTTATAACCATTCATAATTAGTTTCGATTTACAGATTTCAAATTATATTATTTTTGAAATTGTAAAAAATTTTGGTAAATTGCAATTTTAAAAAAAATTTAAATATTATTTAGACTGTGATCAGAAAATATTAGTTTCTTTTTTAAATATTTAGTTTAAAATTTATTTTAATTTCAATTTTGCAATTTTTATACGCAATCTACTAGAACCTTTGCAGAAAGTGATCTGCAATTAAACATTTTGGCACTTTAATTTGTCAAAATTTGATTTGTTTAAACTACATATATAAAAATTTCTTTAAAATTAAGAAAAAAAATTGATTTTAAAAATTTGCAGGGAAAATTGGCTAAGAGATTTGTATTGCCTAAGAATCCCCTAAGATTCTCAGTTCCGCTATAGATATAAATACATAGGAAAGACAATCATTATTATTCAAAATAAAACAACATCGTTGGATGTTTCCTGGCAGTGGGAATATATAGGTGGCGCCAATAGTCTTTCAAAGTTGTGCTGAATAGTATCTGTCACATTTCTGCTTTTAAGATTTTAGACCAAAAGATAAATAAATGCAATATTTTTATTTTTAAACATCTGAATTAAAATAAAAACCGAAACTGGTGCTTTTAATTAAAGTTGTTTTTAATTTGCCAAATAAAAGTGAGAACGAAAAAATGCAGTTTTCTAAGAAAAACCGTGCAAGTACAACTACATTTGAATACTTGAAATAATAACTAACAAATATGTTTTCTATTAATATTGTTTTAAAACCTCTAAACTAAAACAAAACAAATACATTTTTTAATAAATCTTATATAATTAAAGTCTGTATCAGTGTTATGAGGTCGATCAGATTAATATATTTAAATTCATAATTAAAAATTGACGTAGAGAAGATATTTCTATTAAGTATTTCTTTTATATGAAGAAAGCTCCAAAAATAGCAAAGTAAAAATCCTATGACATCAGATTTCGAAAAGTAGAAATTTTTATTACTTTTAATGAAATTGGCTTCCAACACATATTTTATGTTCTGAAGCATCTCTACTTATCATTAAGACGAATATGGATATGTTGGCTCTCTACAGGTTAGACAATTTACCTAAAGCTATCAAATGTGATACTTATACAACTTGAAGGGTGATAATATACACCTCGGATGATTTTATTTTTTTTATATTTTATTTCTAATTTTTAATTAAATTTAAGCTGCATTTTTTAAGCTGAAACATTAAAATTTGACTTGGTACAATTTGCCGTCAAAAGACAACATACCGTATTTCATTGATTTAAGTCGAGCGTGTTTATCGTGTTTATATGCATTAGAAAATATAGATCGTGAATTGGTCAACCATCTGACAGATTTGGGTTAAAATTTGATATGAATCTATATTTTAGATGCTAAACTCGCTTATCAAACTTTATTTATCTTTGCGTTTTAGTCATTATTGAGTTTATCTGCACTCAAACAGCCAGACAGACAGATTGAATGGATTTTGCCCAAAATTTGATAAAAATCAACAAATTTGGGGAATAGACCGTATATGAAATGTCATTCGTTTACCACGGTTAAAGTGGCTTTGAGTTACCTTTGTTTCAGACAGACGCCATAATGCCAAAAATATTTTTTTCTGATTCAGGAATGTCTGAAACGAAGAGATTAATCAAAATATCAAGTTCGAATTTTTTGTCGATTATAATACCTTATTTACATTTCGTATATGATAAAGTAACCAGTGAGAATTGTCTTTCCAAGACATTCAGGCATGCTCTCTAATAGGGGTATTATCCCTGAGAAATTTGCTTGGTATTGGAGTACAATAGTTATGAAATGTCAACTAATATTAACCTTTGGCATGAATTTGGCATTGTTAGTGAATAGATAGTATGATACTCGGCGAGTTTATTTCGCAATTTATCCCTGACAAGAGGTTGATAGAACCCGAAAATCGAATTTGCGCTTTAGGTGTATTTTTTTGCGATTTCACTGAAACCAAAATTTGACACAACTACAATTGCAGTCCCAAAATTACATACTAAATTTGATTTATTTAAATTTTTGAATTATTGTATTTACATGCTCCTGAAAGTACAGACCAACAGACATCTAATAGCTTGTCGGATTTGGCTCGAAATTTGATTTATTCATCTAGAGCTCTTCATTTTGTAATAAACGTGAAACTTATATTAGAACAGCCAGACAAACAAATTTTGCTCAAAGTTTGACAGAAATTTACAAATTCATCTGCGCATGTCTAATTGCCACTACTACAGTTTTTTTTTTCAGTTTTTATCTAGTTTATATCAACATTGATCTAAGCCTCATAATCTTCTTCAGAAAGATCAGCCGACTTTCCTATGAACCAGGATTATCCTCTAGATTGGTCCTAACAATGCCTTTATGCCGAACCACCTGGGCATCGAAACAGATCACTACAACCTGACTGTTGATCACTAGAACTGTCGAATTTTCTATAGATTTAGATACGAAGACCCATTTCTCGCTATTTTGATTAGTACAACCGATTAATCGTCATATTCGCTGTTCACTGCAAGCGGCGATTACTATTCTTCTCTATGCTAATGTAGATATTGTATCCAAAAATAAAGTCAAACATTGAAAAGTACCTACATTAATTGCGCATCTACTGTATATTTAAGTGACTTCTAAAGACTTGATCTATTCATTTTTGGTCTTGGAATAAAACTTTATTTAACATAACAAAAAAAATAAAAAAGCAGGGTCAATTTTAAGAACATAGGATGAACATATAGAACATTGAATCCTAATGAATTGGCAATTGTCTACAGAAGATGCAAGCTATTATATTTGCATGGGAAATGGTACTTTTCATGCACTGTTGCCAAAAGATGGCAGTTCAGATTCACTTTCAAAGCAAGACTGGCAAAAATGGAATTGGGAAAAAAAGTATATACATTTTGAAGGCAATAAATTGTGATGCCTAATGTAATCTAGTAACAAGGGAATGAATTAAAAAAAAACTGATTCAGTTTCTACGAGGAAAGTTTACCTGATCGTCAGGGAAGGGATCTTTTGAAAACAACGGTATTGAAATAATTTCATTTTGTGTGGCAAGTTTATATAAACATGCATTATTTTGTAAAGATATGTCTGAAAATTTAATTCTTTATTCCATACTTTCCATCCTAAGAGACGTTTTCTTCGATCTTTCCTCAAATTAAAATTCACATGCATATATATGCAAAAGAGGCGCCAATTTAAAATATTTCGTCAGTCCCACCTGTCGAGTCAATTAAAACATTACTGCATTCATTTATGCATTGTACAACGTCATTACTAAATTCTTATACGCAGATTATGCGTCAAAAGCCAACGTTGTACAAAATGTCTAAAAATCGGACTGCATTTCTGAAAACATGACATATTAATCGATATTTCCATCATTTAAAAAGTAATCTTTCTTCAAAACATGCAAAAGAAAATTATGCAAATCGAGCACGAAGAAAGGGATTTAAATCCAAAGCAGCAGGAGAAAATGTCAATACTGACCTACTTATTCCGACAAGGAAGGATAGACCATTTTGGATGATGATGTAGAAATCTGAAGGACAAATTCCAATGAAAAGTAATACATTTATTCTCTTACGAAAAACAGGCAAAAAATGTTTACTGAAAGTGGGTTTCATTTTAAGTGCAAGCTCTTATTCTAGAGAAAGCTGGGTCCTTATCAATACATAAAAGAAAATGACAGAACAGGACTGGAAACCATGAATTCAATACAACAAGTGAAATTCTTGAATTCTATACATCATAAATCACACACTCTAGTACCTTAAATTTTACTGACCCTAAATCGGTCAGTGAAGTCCGCCTTTGAAGTTTCAATCTACTTCGCTTTCACTTGGTTTACGAACTTAAGCAAAACTTCTTGAAATTCTACATCCTTAAATTTTTTTTACGTGGTTATATTTTCAGACTTGCATATATTCTTGGGATTATGAGATGTAATCATTATCTCACATCAATCTACAATGCAGACATTATACCTAAAAACCACCAAATTTGTTATATAGTTATTGTACTTCTTATATATATATAACATATTTCCTACCTTGATCTTAGCACCTAGTTCCCAGATGTCCAATAAGAAAGGATTTTTTTTAAAAATTAAACTAATTAAAATTAATCCGACTTTTAACATTTCCTCTCAATAGTTTCGGTACACATTACCGCAGCAAAACAATTTTTACACCACTTTCAATACCAATTTTGTTACCGCTCAATTTTTTCTGTAATTTTAATAACTTTTTCTTAAATTCATGCTAAATTCTGTATAGAGCGATGTATTTTTTTATTTTATTTTATAATGAAACTGAAGCCAATTTTATTGCTTCACCCATTCTTTAAATGTTTCTCTTTTGCTATTGTCAAATTTATGATAACAAATTGCTTGCTTCAGACTTTAATTTCAAAGCAATTTTTGTTAACGTTATTATTATAATGATTTAGAGTTGCATTTTTTTCTTCTATAAGCAACGAAACGTAAAAATAGTCACTCAGAGAACACAAACAAGAGAATGGCTGACATAATGAAGACTGAGGAATCAAATCTAAAAAAACTATGTTATTTTTTTTTCTGCTAAAACGTTTAATATTTAAGGAAATATTCTTTGAACTTTTTTTTAAATTTTGAGTTAATTTTAAAACAATTTTTGCTCTATAATATCTTCAAACGTTATCGAGAAAAATTACTCAATTTCCCCGAAATTCTCACTTATCCTTCAATAAAATTCTTATCCTCTTTCTTTCCCCACATAAACCTGTGAATTTTGGATAAGCCTATTGGATTGGTGAAAATAGTTACAAAATACGGATATTTGACGAGAATCTAGCACTTTAACCAAATTTATGGTATGAAACTGTATTTTCCCCCCCGATCGAGCGGAAACAACAATTGACACGGAACAACAGCTGTACTCGTAAGATGACATAACAAATTTCATTTATTTAAGTCATTTTGAGTAATTTTTGAGTTATTATTTAAATTATTTTTGAGATATTGCCTTTACATGCATAAGAAACAAACAGACAGACGGTAAACCTTTTGACAGATTTTGATCAAAATTTGATAAGAATCTTCATTTTAAATGCTGAAACTGCATACTAATCTTTATTTTCCAGCTGTACTTTTTGTAGTAATCCAATTTACTTGTATCCTGACAGCAAGACAGATTGTCAGACTTCTTCTGGGCATATTTTGCTTAAAATTTGATAGAAATCAACAAATTTGGCCATATACCCATTGGCCCATATCAAATTTGGTCATATATTGATTGGCCCATATCAAATTTGGCCATATACTGATTGGCCCATATCAAATTTGGCCATATACCCATTGGCCAATATCAAATTTGGCCATATACCCTTTGGCCCATATCAAATTTGGCCATATACTCATTGGCCCATAAAAATTTGGCCATATACCCATTGGCCCATATCAAATTTGGCCATATACCCATTAGTCCATATCAAATTTGGCCATATACCCATTGGCCCATATCAAATTTGGCCATATACCCATTGGTTCATATCAAATTTGGCCATATACCCATTAATCCATATCAAATTTGGCCATATATCCATTGGCCCATATCAAATTTGGCCATATACCCATCCTTTTAGCTCAAAGCGTTTTTGAGGTATTTTGTTCACAGACAAAGAGATATAATGTCAAAAATGTTTTTTCGAACTCAGAGATGGCTGAAAGGTGAAGATTCGTCAAAATCTCGAGTTTTATTAAAGATTACAATCCTTTCTCTATACTTTGTACGTCATAAAGTAAATAAAAATTACTCCGAACAATCAATTTGTATACGTAATAAACGGCCTGCTTTGTATTGCGCTAACATTCACACATTCGTCTTTATTATTAATAGAAAATACAGATTGAAAATAGTTCTTGAAAATAACACAAAAAGAAATATCATTTCTAAATTTTCAGACGTTAAAGGAATTATAAGGTAATTAAATCACCAAAAAGATAATTTTAAAATTTTAAAACGGTGCTTAATTTCTTTTTGCATTAATATTTAAAAAAGTTACCACAGAGGAATGCCAAAATTCCGTTTCATTTTTAACTAATTAATTAAAATCCTAATTGAATTTTCAAAAAACTTTCTCCGAGTGGCGCGTTTTCCCTTTAAAGTTATATGCACCAAATGTGTTAACTTCAAATCAAACAGACTGATTTGTAGAGCGCCAACACACACATACCCATTCTTCTTTCTTGTCAGCAGAGATAATTTAATTTATTCAGTTGTGAAATATGGGTTTCAATCTCATATTATTAGTCTTATTTTTTAAAGAACATTCATCCTTTATAATTCTTCTTCTTGAAAAGAAAAGTGCGGGATATTCTTTGAAACATTACAGGTCACTAGCTTTTCCAGTGAAGTCTCTCTACAGGATTATGGATTCTTGGAACTCAATGGCGCTCCCATGGCCATCAGATACTTCAGCCAAAATGAATTACCACCCTTCTGATTATTAAAAACAAAACGTTGAAAATTTTAGAGCAACTTGTTCATTCTACATGTATTAATGTTGACACGTATTATCTTTTGGTTGTAAATTTATATTTTTATGTTATGCAACTATATGCTTCCAACTGAATCAACAAAAATCTTATAAAAATATCTAAAATTACCCTTATCATGTTACTTGGAATTTTTAGTTTGCTAATCATGATATTTTCCGACGATAATTTTAAGAAAATTTTACCACAGTTGAAAAATGTTATTATTTATTGAATGATGCCAGTTTTGCAGTTGGTTTGATTTTTATTCTGCATTTTAAAACTTTTACTAATAACTACAGACCTGAAAGCATTCATACAAGATATACATTTAATAATTTTAATCGATGCAATCGAAATGTCGGAAAAAAGTTTGAAATGTAGTTATCTTTTGACTATCCGGAGGATAATGACCTCTTTGCCGATTATCTTCTTCTATAAATTCCGAAATGTTATTAAAAACGTTTCAACCGCAAATAAAGAAAAAAAAATTCACAGCAAAAATTTATAAGTAAATAAAAGATTTTTTTCATAAAAATATCAAGAACAAACTTGTGTTGTACATAAATCATATTTGTATGCATAAATATCCTATTACATAGTTAAATTGTTCAAAATAAATTCATAATAAAAACTGTTCAAAAACCTTTTTCTGTTTATTTTTCACTGTTTTCTGGTCGTTTTGTGGATTATCCAAGAAATCTTGGCACCATTGTATAAGTTAGAGATTATTGTAGCTACAAAATATATGTAATATCGTTATTCCACTTGAATAACAACATGCGTATTAAAAAAATCTTTTAAATTTGATTTTGTTTCATTTTTCGTTCTCATAGTATTGCTAAAAGAAATCAAATAATGAGAAAGCGCCTCATCTCACTGATAGATTCTGTACAAAATTTCATGCAAATTCATGTACATAAATTTTGACGTGCCCAATCTTATGCGCTTTATTCGTTGCTTTGATTGAAAATTGTATTCAGAAACACGTGGATAAACAGTCGTTCTTTCTATACAACTGCTCCTGGCATTGAAAGATATCAAGAGTTCTGATTTAAGAAGTATTTAATAAATTTTAACTTTCTAAATTGCTTTTTTTAACTATAGTGTTAACATGGGCTTATACGGAAAACCAGAAAAGCCTCCCATTCAGAATTTTCCATCCAGATTTTGGTACACCCAAAACGTTAGCATTAAGATAAAATCAGACATCTTTTATCGTGATCACTAATGTAACGATCAATCGGTTGTACTGATCAAAATAGCGAAGAACGGGTCCCCATATCAAAATAAATAAAAAATTCGCTGGTTCTAGAAATCAACAATTTTTTTTTTTGTATTCATTTTCAATATCCATACGGATTGGTATGGACGTTGTGTTGTTGTTTCTTATGTCACTTGCCATGGACAAGCTCCTCTGTTACGAAGACAGCGATTTAAGCCGGTGAGGGAGCACCTCTTGTTTTTTCAGTAGCACCAACTAGGACCAAGCATACGACTTTGCTACTCACACATCACTCATTCGATTGCACAACCCCTTTTTACAGGAGGGCACATTCACACATCTAACAGATAGAACAACGGAAGAACAACCATGCCCAAACCGGGACTCGAACCCGGGATGTCCAGTTCACGGGGAAGACGAGCTACCCTATGCCAGGAAGCCGGCATGGATGTTGCATTAGTGCCAATCTAGAAGATGACCTATATACATTGAAAAGTCAGTACATCTTTCCGTAGAATATTGTAAGGTCTGGTTCATTGTTGGTATAAATTGGGAAACACTACAGAAGAAACGATTGTCATGTACGGATGAATCGAAGAGATGAGAGCATACAGCATAAGGGCAATGACGATTAAAAGTTAAAAAAAAGAAAAAAGAAAAAAAAGAAAAAAAGAAACACCAGCAGTAAATGAAAATCTGTAAGCGCTTCAGTCCTAAAGATCATTAAATACCATGCTGAACATTATTCTTTTGGAAAAGTTGTGCTTTTCTTTCCAAAAAAATGCTTGAAAATTCAAATAGTCTCAATGACGTTTTCATAAAAATTAAATTAAATGAGTATGAACATTCTTCAATCCTGTACTTTGTATTGATTTTTTACTAATTAAAACAAATGAATTATACGAATTATATCGTATAATCTGTTTTTTCTGGCGTCCTGGTATTTCTACATAACTATTTTATTTTTAAGGCATTTCGGTTGTATTAATTTTTCGGATGCAGTGATTACTTTGGCTTGGAACCGAAGTGATCACTAAAAGCGACGTCTACTGTATATCAAATTCAGTTTGGATTTGATTGATTTTGTTTAACAACAAACAAAGTTATTTTTTTAAAACAATCAATGGATTTAAACAAAACATGGATTTTTCCGAAACACGAGATCAAATTTTTAACAGTTATAATGTTTCAATCTAAATAGTGCATATGTTATGGTCAATAATCATTAATAATTGCGATTATTATTAATGACTGGTTAATCATAATAAAAGTAACAAAAATGCGAGAAAATAAAAACCTGTTAAGATTTAAGAATGTTATCATGCAAATTTCGATGATATTTTGCGATTCCTTTAATACTATAGCATTTGTTTCTTTTACGACATTTATGCACAAAAAATGCCAACACATTTTTTTGACACGGAAGACTTTTTTTCTTGATGATATTCACACAAAAACCCAAGCTTGATTTTCCACAAAATTCGAACCTATTATTAGATTGAATAATTCATCAAATTCTTAGCTCTGGTAAAGAAAATTGGCGTCAAAATATAATCAAATGTAGCATGTTTCAGTTTTCGGTGTTCGCTTTCAATATTTTTTTTTCTAATTTATTTATTTGTTTGAACAATATAATTAAATAGATTAATAACAATAATAATGAAATAATAATAAAAATGTCTGCTTTTAATAAATTTTCTAATTTAGTTTTTACATTATAATTAATCACAAATATAATTAAAAAGGGCATCAAAATACGATCAAATAGATGTTTTAATCTTCGATGTCTACTTTCAATAATTTTTCTGTTAATGTGTTTTTTTCACGTTACGATATTATTATTATTTCACACTATATATGTTTCATCTATCATTATAATAAAGACGAATGTGTGGTTGGCACTCTACAGACCAAACCATCTTAAATACAGCTACCAAATTTGGCATATATATCTCTTAGAGGTCGGGAATGTACACCTCGGAGAGATTTTTTAAATAGAATCTTAATTAATGAAAAAATAATCTAAATTTCGGTGTTCAAAAAATTGTCTTTTTACTGATAGCAGTGCTTCAACTTAATAATTAAGTTTCTATTTTTAATAGGTTTTTTAAAAAAATATTTTAACTTTATTTTTCAACAATTTAATTCATACAAAATAAGAATAAAATTTTACTTGAACAAGCACGTTACGCATGCATGGGAAAAATTAAGTTCCCTCATATTGATAAAAGCTGAAATTAAAAAACAAGTTAACTATTACTGCAAATTAAACCTAGAAAAGTGTAATTTTCGGCTCGTGTTTGTATAAAATGGAGTAAATATGAAATATGATATTTTTTTTAAAAAATGAATGCGCGTTTTCTGTGACGTTTAAAAAACCTGTGTTATTAATCCAATAGTTTAGTTTTATTTTAGGAATACATAGTTTAATATATACAGGATATCCGTTCTAACCAAAGCTCAACAGCTACTTTCTAAAACTTTATTAATTAGACTATATCTATATCTATACTTATAATAAAGCTCAATGTGTGTGTGTGTGTGTGTGTGTGTGTGTGTGTGTGTGTGTGTGTGTGTGTGTGTGTGTGTGTGTGTGTGTGTGTGTGTGTGTGTGTGTGTGTGTGTGTTGGCGCTCTACAGACCAGACCATTCAACCTACAGCTACCAAATTTGGCCCGTGTATACCTTGGAGGCCGGGAATGTGCACCTGGGGGTTATTTTTTTGAATTTGTAATTAGAATTTTATTTATTTAAAAAATAAGCGAAATTTTGGCGTGTTTCTGCAATAACTTCCCAAAATATTACCGCACAAAAAAGATTTTTACATGAAGTTAAAGATCAGAAAGTTATCTTTTAAATGATACCAATGTTTTAACCTTAAAATTAAATTTCTATTTTAATGCATTTCTAAATAAACATTTTAACTATATTTTTCAACAATTTTTTTTCGTACAAAATAAAAATAAAATTTAAGATGCACGAGCACGTTTCGCATTCATGGGAAAAAATTAGCTTTTTTCAAAGTGTTGCCATCACATTGATTAAAGCTTCAACTAAAAATAAATTAAATCTTTTTGGAAATGAAATCTGCAAAAATATAATTTTCGGTACGTGTCTGTAGGAAATAAAACAAATGTAAAATATTATTTTTTTTAAAAATAAATTCAAAAAAAATTATTTTATGATCTTTTACACTCTCTATATTATTAATTCAATAAATCAGTTTTATTTTAAAGCAAGTTTTGTTTAATATGAACAGGATATCAATTCAAATCAGGGCCACACAGCTAATTTGTAAATCTTTAGTAAGACACAGATCTGATAAAATGGTCTAAATGGAAAATGATTATATTTTATGTAACTTGATTCAATAAATGCTCTAGTAAATAACGAATTTTTGATTTTACATAAAGCTTTTGCTGTGGAAATAACGAATAACAAAATGTTTTTGAAACACTAATATTTTAAATAAAAAGAGTTAATTTCTAATTAACTAAATCAATCACTTAAACTGACTGATTTATAAAAATTTGAATATCACTATTCAATAAAAAAAGGATAATTTTAGATTTTCCATTGATCGTTTCAAAGAAAATACGCCAATCAGCGCGCAGGTTTCTCAAGATTAATTGGCCTAAGATTATGAAAATGTTGAGTTTTTCTAAATTTTTAACATTCAAAACTTCATAAATAAGTCTTAGTTGATCGTTGAAAATAGAAACATTTATTCATTTATTTAAAATTTGGTGTGTCTAGAATATTTCTCAGAATCTGATACCTTACTGCATTAAATTTAGACTTCATAATTTTTGAAATATATTTATAGGCCGGAACAAAATATTTTTATTGATTTCATTTCAATCCTTTTGAAAGCAAAACTAAAAACTGAATTTTATGCTGAATCTGAGAAATTTTTGTTGAATTATTGTTTGAGATATTACATAAATTATGAAAAATATTTTGTAGTTCACATAAGACTTAAATACCGAGCGATTCTGTTTGCAATACTCATATTCAATAATAATAATAATAAAAAATTAACAATAAAAATGATAAATAAAATAAAAAGCTTGGTTTCATTAAAAAAATATGTTTATACTAATTGCAATTTCAGCATTTCCACTTTAAATTAAAGTTGAAGTTTTATCGCAAATGACAACACATTAGGAAAATATACATAGTAAATTGAACGAAACGATCTAAACAATAGTATAAGTTTGGTATGATTATCAAAATTTGAAGATTAAAAATGTTTTGTTTGAGAATCTATTAAGAGACCAGTTACTTAAAATATTTAATTGAAAATTGTAGCGAGCGGTAATACTGGATAACTGGCTGGTCACCAAAGGCGGCTAGTACTTATAATAAAGTTCAATGTGTGTGTGTGTGTTGGCGCTCTACAGGCCAGGTCATTTGACATACAGCTACCAAATTTGGTACATGTATATCTTAGAGGTCGGGAATGTGCACCTGGGGTCCCTTTTTTTGAAATTTTAATTAGAATTTTAATTATTAATTAAAAACTAACTTTCCCGCCAAAAAAATCTTCCATTTTCCCCACCGCCAACTTTTCCGCCAAAATAATCATCCATTTTTCCCCACCGACAAATGAGTAAGGCTTCAGTTTTTTTTTCTCCCAACAGTAATGAGGCTAGGGTTAACATTTTTGGGCGAATTATTTTAAACGATTCTGTTTATTTTCTTAATGTTTTACGAATTTAAAATTAAACATTGTTAATTAATCCATGTTTCAAATTCATTCTGAAGTACTTTTGAATTAAAATAACACAGAATAAAGGAAATTAAAAATGTATAATTTGCATAGCGTTACCCCAACTGGCGTAGAAAAATTCACGCATTTGCGTTACCGTAACTGGCGAAGAAAATTCACGCATGCGCATTGTTCTGATTGTTGTCATGACAACCACTTTCAACGGATGATTTAAATTATTTTTAGGTTAGTTGCATGCTTTTGTAAGTAAATTGTATTTATGTTAGTTATATATTTTTTTGTATATGCTTATAGTTTTAAGTACATCGTTTTTTAAGTAGTTTTTTTTAACCTGTTTTCAATTATTTAAATTATTTTTAGGTTAGTTGCATGCTTTTGTAATTAAATTGCATTTATGTTAGTTATATATTTTTTGTATATGCTTATAGTTTTAAGTACATCGTTTTTTAAGTAGTTTTTTAAAACCTGTTTTAGACCGATTATTTTAAATGATTCATTTTATTTTCTTAGTGTTTGATGAATTTAAAATTAAACATTGTTAATGAATCGATCTGTTCATGATGAATCTGAGAAAATTTTGTTGACAAATTCTTGAGATATTACTTAAATTAAGAAAGATATTCTTTAGTGTCCATAAAGTTTAAACGCTCAGTGACTCTATTATCAGTAATCATATTATTAAAAAAATGCTTTGTTTCAATAAAATATATTATTATATTAATTGCAGATTAATCATTTACACTTTAATTTAAAGCATAAATTCTACGAGGGGTAACAGAAAATTAGAGAGATACATATCACGTTATGACTGAAGGCCTTTATAATATTATGAGTGAATTATATGACTATCAAAATTTGAAGTTTTAAAATATTTTGCTGAAGAATCTATTAAAGTTGGAATTGCATAAAATATTTAATTATTAAAATTTTAACGAACATTAAGATTGATCATGTTTAATAAAATAATCTTAATACACTAATTTTTTAAATAAAAAGAAGCTCCATACCTTTATAATTAAAACTGATTATGAAAATTTGAATGCCTCTATTCTATTTCTATAAAAATGCGTGATTTTAAGCCTCTCTATCGGAAGTCTTGAAGAAAATCCGTCATTCAGGGTTTGGACTTTTTCCAAAATTAATTGTTTAAAATAATGAAATTGTTGATTGAGCTAAAATGATGATATTCAAAGCTTTATAACTCGGTCAGTCTTGATCGCAGGGGATCGAAGCTTTATACTGTCAATATAATTTTATTGAATATGGTTTATAGGACCGTAGGTCTGTATAAAATTGAGACTTCATAATTGTTTTTCGAATTGCATTTATTGGTTGAAATAAAATATTATTTACCAGATTTAAATATTTTTGAAGTTTAAACTGAATTTTATGATCAATCCAAAAAATTGTTATTGAATAATTTTTTGAAATATTACAAAAATTATTTTAAAAATATTATGTAATACACGTAATATTACAATGCTGAATGATTCGATTTTCTGCCGTAATTTTTAAAAAATGTGCTTGGTTTCAGCAAAAAAGTTTTCGCATTTATTGGACTTTTCTCTCATTCATTTCAAATTCAAATTTAATATCATTAAATTAGATCATGTATCAAAATATCATTTCAAATTCAACTTACTGCAAATTAGAGAGAGATATATAGTACAAAAAACAAAATGACATAAGACTTCTATAATAATATGAATTGCATGACTATCGAAGTATGAAGTATAAAAATATTTTGCATAAGAAGCTATTAAGAGATAGGCGCATAAATACTTTTGGCGAACTAGCTGGTCTCCAAAGGCGACTAGTCTTATATAAAAGAAACCCATAAAACATAAGATTTGTTTTAAAAATAATGAAATAGAGAGTCTTTTTTTTTCGGTTCTTTTTTCCAAATGTGAATCTGATCAATTGAATGACACTTATTTATATATTAAACGTTCAATATATTAAAAAATTTTTGTTGAAATTTATATTTACCAAATGATTTTGTTTATGTAACAGCATTTCAGTTTTGCAATCGCAAACAAAAGAGTTTATAGAAAATGAGATTTTGGACATCATATAGAAATAACTAACTTGAATAAATTTCCCTCCGAATTTTGAAATATGATCATCAAATCTACAGACCGCAATTCCTACGGTAACGAATTTACAATCCAGCTTTGATTACTTAAAAAAATTTTGTCGTTACATAATAATTGGAATTCAATTCACACCATATGGATTTAATTTATTTCAATGAGTAGTAAGTTTAGCTAACTTCAGTTTTAAAATTTATAGATGAAAGGAAATGATGCTATTCCTTTTAATTTAATGCAGAGGATTTTTTTAATGCCAACATTTTTTTTCTATACTAATTTACTTTCTTTATCATTTTGTAATAAGAAAAAGTATTTTTAAATCTGACGCAGTAAAATTCACTTTAAAGGAATGCTATATTATACATATTTTCTAAATAATTGCTTTTTTTTAGAATGATAACATTTTTAAGCTGGCATACTTTGTTTAAATTGCATCATATGACATGCATGATAAAAAAAAATGATTCAAAATAATTTACAAAGTAGATAGCTGGATATAGAGATATTAAACTTTAGAGATAGATTCCTCTTGGATAATATGTGTACACTTAAAAAGTTTTTTTAGAATTTTGATTGAATTTTTAACTGAAAATTAACTTTAAAAATGTAACATTGCCCTTCAATAACTTTGGAACATATCAAGCAACAAACAATTTTACACTACATACAATTTAGAGATAAGCATTTCACTATTATCGGGTTTGTTTCTATATAATTTTTTTCTTAATTTCAATTTTTTTTTGAAGATATTTTGAGAAAATACTCTTTTTTTTGGGGGGGGGGGGAGTTAATTAGTGGATTTAAAATTCATGAAAAATATGTCCATATAAAAAGAATTATTTATTATTTTTTGCGCGAGAGTTAATGCTGTTATATGGGTAAATATAGATTTTGAAAAAAAAAAAACAGTGGGAAGCTTCCTCGCATGTAGGGATTGCAATACCAGTATACCGGGATACCGAAAACCGGTATTTTGAGCCATTTGTATAATTTTGTAATACCGGTATTCACAAGTTTAAATACCGATATTTTCGGTATTTACTAGAATTTTTTAAAATTGTCTCCACTATATTTTCAGGGATCGCCAACATAGCAAAATAGTATACGTTTTTGATTTTATGTCTCCCCAACGGGCGAAATTAATTAGCTAATTAATGGCTTAAATGCTTAAATCTAAATTAGTGAAACATGGATTATCCCCGAAAGAAGATATTGTATCCACAATGACTAATGGAGCAACAGTTATGAAAAAAGTTGGGAAGTTGATTGGTGCAAATCAGCAATTGTGCTATGCTCATGGAATTCAATAAGGAGTAATATATGTATTATACCAAAAAAATAAAGGACAGTAGAATTCAAATACTATGGATATAGAAACTTCGCATTCCAATTTTGAAGAGAGTAAGAGCGAGAGTGATATTGACAATGAAGATAATGACAATTTAATTGTTGAAGAAGATATTTCTAATGAGGACAAGATATTAACCCATCAAGAATTGCTTTATATAATTTATAAAGTTCGAAAAATTGTTAAGATATTTAAATGTCCCCCTATTCTAAAACACATTGGAACAGTTTACGCCTAATGATGGAACGTTTTTTGAAACTGAGAAATCTAATCCAAAAAACAATAATTAACTTAAACCTGCAAATTAATTTTTCAAATAGTGAATTCTACTTAATATCCAGAACTGTATCCGCTCTACTTCCAATAAAACTGACTACTGAGGCATTATATGGGAGAGATTCTAATTTATTAACAGCTAATGCCACAATACATTTCATGTTGCAGTCACTGAAAGAACAGCACACACCACTATCTGAAGAATTATATATTACATTGAAAAATCGCACAGAAGAAAGGCATACCGAAATAGAAAATGTCTTATGGTATTTACATAATTATAATGATTTTCAAAATGAAAATGAAAAAGAAGAAAAGAGAATAAACAATTCAAATCTGATTACGTTTAGAGTAAATTTTCTTAACATTTTTTATCCACAAACCTATCCACATTCAGAAGAATTCGGTACAGTTATCGAAGATTATGATGCCATTAATGTCGATAGTGAAAAAGAATTGTCTTTTGAACAAAAATTAGAATAAGCGATAAATAAAAAAATTTCAACGAACCAAAATACAATACAGAAATCAGCTATATCCAAAACCATCCGACGAGAAATCGATTTATTTGAAGATGAGGGATTTAGAGGTAAATACTTGAAAAAATATATCGCGCATTGCAAACAGTACCACGAAGTAGCGTTGATGCCGAAAGAGCGTTTTCGACAGCTGGTCATTTTTACACAAAATTACTTTTCAGGCTTAATGACAGTACAATTGATGCATTATGTTTTTTTAAGATCCCATTTCAAAAATTTGTAATATTACCCCAGAATGAATGTGATATTTACCCCTCTTTTTTGTGATTTAAATAAATAAGATGTTCCTTTACTTTTTTTGTGATTCTTTATATACTGTTATAATTTATAAGTTACAAATTATTTTTTTTTGATGTTTACACTCTCTAATAAAACTGGCAAATAAAGCAAAGAACACCTGTGTTTTCTTTCTTTTTCTAAAGTTTCTAATACCGGTATTAAGATCTAAAAAATACCGAATACCGGTATGGAAATTTTGGTCCGATATTGCAATCCCTACTCGCATGCTATATAATAGATGCACTTGTGTATTGTAAATCGTATGCCATGGTTACGAAAGAGCCTATTAGAAAGCGATCATTCGCGAGATTTATTGAGGACTATTTGCTGAGATGCGTTTAATACAGAAGCAACAAGACATCGAAGACATTTTTTAATTTAATTATTTTTTAAAAAATATGA
Organism: Argiope bruennichi; assembly: GCF_947563725.1. Classification (NCBI taxonomy): domain Eukaryota; kingdom Metazoa; phylum Arthropoda; class Arachnida; order Araneae; family Araneidae; genus Argiope; species Argiope bruennichi. The sequence goes on from NC_079157.1 coordinate 49,239,407, forward strand.
TTTTCAAAGAATAACAGTCCGACAGTGATGTGCGCTGCTGATTTTTTTTTTTTAATTTAAAGATTGTACGAAATGTGTTTTCTTCGAGTATTAAGTTGCAATATTATCGTCATAAAAACCTAAATTATGAAATATGGTATAACTAGTGCCAATATAGCTGTAGGAAGCATAATTTTGAATGTATTTAACAAATTATTATGAATTCATTCAAAAAACGTTTTGTTGCATAATACATAAGCGGAACAATTTTTAGCCATGTTCTGAACAACTTCCTTGTGTGGGAGTATATCAAAAAGTAAACCAGAAAATGCTGTCGGGATTTCTTGTTTCAATAGGCTTCAAGTATGCCGAATATTGTCAAATACATAGTAAACCGCTCTGAGAAATAACCTTAGAATTTCACTTTAACTGTGCGAATTATACATTCTTTTGTCTTGATCTCGGGTGGGGCGTCCGAATTGTTTGATAGGCGAGGGTGTGTGCAGCCGCCCGCACGTTCATTCATCATATCGTGCTGCTTCACCTACACATGGACTAGCATTTGAAATTTAAATAGCAGAAAGTGGGCAGATTGAAACCCATGTAATTGGACTGCAGCTACCGGCACTGTATTCTAACCTTTTGTCGGGACGAGGCACTTGCGGTGATTAATATGGGGCATCCGGCTAAAAGACGTCCGAAAGTAATAGCTTATATACTAAAAGCTCTGCAAGTTTATTGAAGTTTGAGGAAATTCAACTCGAATTACCTTAATCTATCTTTAAATATCCGAACAGTAATCAATTACTTTCAGTTTATAGCATTAGAAATGATTTTAGATTATTTTTGCATAGAGTGTCGGTTCAGAAATTTCTTTTCAAGTTAAGTAAGTTTAATGCGAAGACTTTACAACAATCTTTTTCAATTTGTATCTTTTGAGTTACTTTTAAATTATTTCTCGCATAAAGTTACCTAATTACGCATTGTTTATTGGTTCATAATCATTTCTGGAATTACCAAGCTGAAAAGTCTGTTGCGGCGTTAAATTTGGAGATCTGAGAAGCCAGGCACATGTTGTAATCACATATTGATTGCCCATGCGTTATCTTGATATAATGGTGCATACCATTAATGTCTCTTCAAATGTCCGAGTAGTAATCAATTACTTGTAATTTAGTAGCCTTTGAAGTGCCGTTAAATTATTTCTTGAACGGAGGGTCGATTCGTCCAAATTAGGAATTTTTTACTAGATTAGAGTCATTTCAAAAAGATCTCCAGGTGGAAAGGATTTTAGTGTCATTATACATAATCTAAGAAATCAGGCAGTTGAGTCTATATACTAGCCTTTGAGTGTGCAATAGCATAAAAGATTATGAATGTTGTAAAAAGTAGCTTAAGGCCTCTGTCATTTGGTAATCTTGATAGTAGAAATGGATTTGGGACAATTTTAAGATGCGAAATTCCTGAAAACATCATATAGAATATTTTCAATTTAAAACTGTAATATTGAAAACTTTTAGCCCAGACCCTGAGTATTTAAGATACCAGAATGGGAGATCTGATTGTAGATCAAAAGGTTTGATTAGGAAATGGTCTTCGGGAATTTTGTTGGTCGTTCAATAAGTCTTTAGTTTATATCGATATGCTAAATTTGACCAATCGTTTCTGTGTTACTTTAAAAGTCAATTATCAATTAACCGAAATCACACTTCTGTTTTTTTTATTTTGAATTTTAACAATTGTTTCTTTATCATTTTAAAGCTAATTTTCAGTTACCGTCGAAACCAAACTGCTGTTATTTTTAAGAATTTCTAAGTTTTTACACTCGCAGTCTCCTTGAATTAAAACGATAAATTTTCACATAGATATTTTTATTTTGGCACAACCTCAAAATTGGAAAAATAGACATAAAATTGATTAATTATAATTTTTAAAAAATTCAATAAATATAATTAGTTAAAAATTTCATAGATTCTTTTGAATTAAAACTCCTTTTAAAAATTCTTTCTGTTTAGAGATGGTATAGAGCATAGGTTCCCAAAGTGGTCCAGGTGAACCCCCAGGGGTCCATATGAGACCCCACGGGGGTCCACGTAGACGTGAAAAGAAAACAGGGGTTCACACGAAGTAAGTGGGGGTCCACGAAAAATTTTCTGGTTTTCATAATAAAGAACACAAATTTTGGCTTGGATTTACCTATCAACGTAGGCAGGTAGCATCATTCACTAGGTAGGTACTCAAAAATATTCGAGACTCAGTTCAAACACAGAATTGAATAGAACAATAGATAATAGTACAAGTGGGGAATAGTGGGAAATTGCGAGAAAATTTTTGATAGCGTTTCCCTCGTCATAACTTGTCAAAAGAAGTTTTAGTGCCGTTACCAACCTGTTAACAAAAAAAGGGAGCAGATTGAACATTACAGAACGGGGAGATTTGAGATTACTTCTTACAAAACTGAAGCCAAATATTGATAATTTGCTGTCAATTCATCAAGTACATCTGTCTCATTAAAAGTATGACTATTTTTTTATTGTTCATTTACATTTCAGAGTTCATTGTTGATTTTATTGTCAATTGTTGATTGTTTGTAATGATAAATGTTTATAATTTTGTATAACCACAAGTATTATTTTAATAAATAGGACACAAGAAAATGTGCTACTTTTTTTTCTTCTTAACAGCCCCAATTTAGGGTGATATTTTTTAGGAGTTTTGGGAATACAGTAGAAATGTAGCAGCAAGGGGCCTACCGAAAATAGCAAAACTTTGAAAGTGGTCCACGAGAAAAAAAAAATTGGGGAGCCTCTGGTTTAGAGTCTAATAGAAAAGGCTCCGTGTGAAATCGTATGACACCTTTTTTTTCCGATTTCATTTCGGGACCAAGAACCACAGTTTAAAAAGCTGTGCTACGTAGTGATGGTAATTGATGCCTTCAACCGAATAAAACCATTTAATAACAAAATAATAAATAAACTCTCAAAAAATAAAAACAGATGATAGTTCAGCAATTCATCTTAGCATATATTGTTGTTGAATAGATTTTAAAAAAATGAACTAGTTGAATGCCAAAAATAAAGAACGAATTAATCATTTTCTTAATGGTTAATTCATAAAAATAAAAGTAGCAATCATCGTGATTATTTTTATCTTAAAAATGATTGAAATTAAATAGTTCACGAAAGAAATTTTTCCATAAAAAAGTTTACGCCATTTTATATTACAAATAAAGAATGATTTTATAAATAATCACAATTGAGGGTGTAAATATAGATAAAAAAATTATTTAAAATTCTCATAATGATAGGAATTACTGCAATCATCAAGTAAAAATGCTATAGAACATAATGGAATTATCACCAATAAAAATATATTCTGTCTATTATTATAATATTCTTTACCAAATTTTTTAATGATATATTTGATAAATGATATTTTTAATATCATTGTTAAGTAAGTATTATTCTAAAGCCTGGCAGTTTCTACAAGACTATTCTTAATTTGATTGCTTTGTTTATTTTTATGCTAGAAATATTTTTCGTTTGATTATTCTCTTTCAAGTCAGTCATTTTTCTGTACATATATTCCTCAACTGCTGCAAAGTTCCCAACTAAACCTTCAAAATGGAAAACTGTCCTTTCGTTCAGATTTTAAATAATGGAAAATACTATAAAGAATTCATTTACATCATTAGGATAACATTATTAAAAATTAATATGGAGGAGATAATAAAGAATCTATCCATTTTCTTTAGATAATTAAAAAAAATTGAGAAATCTGAAAATTTGTTGACAAATTTTTCACAATTACTTTAAAAAAAAACCCAAGCATCATAAGAAATTCAATTTCCGTAATATTTCACTGGTTTTTGCGAATTTCTTATTTTTCAATAATTTTTATGTTTTACTTTATTTTTGCTTAATTTTTAAAGAGCATACTATGAAATATAGATTGTCCTATATTGATTAGATTTTTTCACAGAGTATTTAATATTCTCAGAAATATTGAATCTCCTACGTGTATGAAATTTCCTACATACATAGTTTTATCAAACCAAGTTGATATCTAACCATAATACAAGAACATTCATGGTTCAGATTACTATCAGAACTGAAACGAAGTGAAAATAGTAGATATATTTCCACATTTTAAGGAAATTGCCGAAAATTAATAAGAATTCATTTTATGCTGCTTCTTTAAACTTAAAGGGAAAAAAAACTTTTGAAAAAAGTGCAAATATGAGCCTTTTTAAAATATAACTTAAAAATAACCTTAGAGAAATAGATGTTAATATTTGAGCTTTCATTTCCAATACATAGGGCAAATGGCTTACTTTTCTTGGAATTTCAAATCCTGTTCTCTTTATTAAAGTATAAGAGCCTCAGGCGGTCACCTGGTTTGCCGCGGATATAGATTATATTTGACTTCAGATTAATCTTCTAGGTATAACCTCATATCCATGATTCTGTTGAATTGTGTGCCCTTAAAGCCGCATAGTTTTAGTTGTCTCAATTAAGTTCTGTTTACTGCGCATATGAACCTTTTTAACCGAAACAATCCTATAACGTCATAGTGCTATTAAAACCATAAATATCCGATTAATCTTCCTAAATTTCCGATATTATATTGTCTCATTTTTTGTTTGTTTTCTAAATTACAGAGATACTAAACATAATACATCTTCTTAAATTTTTGACAATGGAAGAAAACTACGAAATTAAATAAGAAACTATTGTAGTGGTTTGACAATGTAATCTATTGTTGGAAATTGGGCAAAAGAATTTAAAATTGGTATCTTTAAAAAGAACAAAAATTATTTTTCTGCGATAATATTTTTTGAAGTTATCATGGAAAAACATCAAAATACTCCTTAATTTTCAATTAATAAAGTTTTACTTAAAACTTCGACGTGCATATTCCTATCCTCCAAAGTATATATGCGCCAAATTTTATAGGCCAATCGTTTTGGCCTGAATAACGCCAACATACACCTGCACATTCTTTAATAGTAGTAAAGATTTATTGGCAGTAAAAATAGGATCATTGCAGTTTTGGTATTTGTCATTCATTGTTATTCTTAAGAGCCAAATATTTATTTTCACCAATATTTAAATGTTGCTAGAACAAAATTGAATATTTTTAAACACAGAAAATTACAGTATATCATATTATGCTTTCAGTGTAACAAAAGCTCTCACAAAACTATAAATGCATATGACCAAAAATATAAATATGTATAAATGCATTTTTAATGATTATTTTCCTTTAACTATATTTCTATTTACCCTATCCCCCCGAATTTCTTTGTAGAAATTCGCATTGGATCTAGAGTAAGTAACAGTAAAGTTCTACCTCGAATCAATTACATTAAACTGCAGACTGATATAATTAAATAATTTCATTTTGTCTTCTCGTATGGATAGATTGATCCGAAAACTTAATCAAGAATGAAGATGAATGATTTTTTTTTAATTTTTAAATCTCTCTCTCTCTCTCGTTAAATGAAAGACCTCTTTTAAATTTAAGTGATGAAATTAATTTCACTTACAATATAATATTTTATATTGGGAAATATGTTTACAACTACCGAAAAATGTTTTAAAACTGTAAGAATTATGATACTTCTGCAATAATGTCTCTTTTTCTATTAATAATAAAAGAGAATTTTTTATTAGAAAATCAAATAAAATAATTGAAATTTTAATTAGAATTTTAATCTATTAAAATTTAAAAATATTTTAACATTTTTCCATCATAACTCCTGAAATTGTTAAAGTGCAAAGCAACTTTTTCATTATTTTAAAATGAATTTTTTTTTTTGTTCATTCTAGTAATTTTTTGCCCATAGTTTTTCCTATTCTTGATCAATTTCTTTAAAAAATATTTTATAATATTTTTAAACATCTTTCAATATATATTATATTTTATAAAATATATTTCATTGCAAATCGTTTTGATTATTGTTACTAATATTTCATCACGAATTTTTTTTTTCCTCATTTTTAAATTGCGTTCATTTTTAAGCACACACTGCTGCTCTTTATTCTGATATAATTGGATGATACAGACAGAAAATTAAGGAAATGCACAGCATGATTAAAGTATCATGTAAGGCTTCTAAAGTAATATGAATCAAAATTTGAAATTTAAAATATTTTGTTGAAGACTCCAATAAGATATCGATACTTAAAATATTTAATTAAAATTTGTAGCAATAATTAATCCTAATAAACCAACTGGTCGGCAAAGACGGATAGTTTATAATATAATTTTCATAGTTTTCTATGCATTTTAACTGCATGTGAAGATTAATATAGTAGAACTGAAAGTGCTTGAGTTATTAACTGTGGGAAAAAACCTCACTAGTCTGAATCTCAAGATTAGCCTTTCAGAATTAGATCCCATTTTTAACTTGGATAAACCGCAAAGAGAATGACACTTCGAATTATGAACAGTAAAAAGAATGATTAAAAAAATTTATCTTCTTTTATCCAAGATTAGCCGTAATGTTAAATAAACGGTGTGTGGTCAAAGCCATTATAAATGTGCTTTGCGGTTTCACAGGCTTTCAGCAGATAAACACTCAAATCAGACAAGTAAAAAAAATCCTGTGCATATTTAAATATGGATAAATTTGGTCGTAGAAATACAATGGTTCCTAAAAGTATTCGTGCAAAAAATTTTTTTTAATAAAATACAGCTATATATATTATTAAAAATTAATATTTCAGGATGAGAATTTTTAATAACATCTATAAAAAAATTTTTAGCAAAATTTTATTAAATATTTTAAGAATATACAATTTTATTACAAAATCAATATTAAAAAATTTATAATATTCGGAGTGCGCTCTCTAACTCCATAGATATTAAAAAATATTTTGATATTTCAGTCAGTTAGTAAGTACTTTGTAGGATATCTTGCAACATCCAATATTGCTTTTAAATATTTGAGCATAAAGTGCTCCAGTTTTATTGTTATTGTTTCTGCGTCAATGTTCATACATTTTTCCATCTTTTAGTTCGGTTTTCATAGTATTGTTGCGCCTTCGTATTCTAATTTCTTTTTGAGAGCGTTTTATTGGTTTAAATCCGTGAAGTGGAGATTAAAGATTATATAGTCAATTATGGAGACGCTAGAGGCAAACGTTAAGAACAGTGTGCTTAGGATCTTTATCCTATAAAAGTAAATTTATTTCCAATACTCATATTTTGGGCTGACAATTCTGTTTTAAAATATTCATATAAAAAGTATGATTCGTTATTCCATCAATAATATAAAATTATCAAGTCCTAATGTTGACAGCTATCTCCAAACCTTCACCACCATGCTTTATTCTTCCAATTAAGTTCGATTTTTCTTCTGCATATGTATAAAAATATACACTGTTTTTTTTTTCCTTTAATTTAAGCTATTTTAAAACGAGAAGTAAGTATACAAAGACTAAAGCCAAACGATTTTTAAAATGTTACTAAAATTTATTAAAAAAAATAAGTCATAAGATAATTTTGGATATGAACATATCAGAAAATGCTTCGATGTACAATCATTCATGTGATGCGTTTTATTTCTGCTTTATTACATTTTCGTTTTTATTAAAAGAATAAAATAAAATTTATTTTTCCCCTTCAGAATTACATAGAGATGATATTAAAAAAATATTGGATTTCATACCCGAATGCCAGGCTAAAGCGTTATTTCTTGGCATTTCAAATGTATACGAAGACTTTGGGGAGTCACTGTACTATCCATATGGTTAGAAAGGCTTTAAAGTTAGAAAGTGTAGAATAAAATTTATTTTATCATCCCGCCAGAAATTTAATAGTTTTCAAATTTTATACATACTTATTTTCCTGTCTATTGGAAAATTTAACTAACAAAAATGAATAGCGAAACCGGTCTTTTGTTTTCGAACTTTTTGTTAAAATAATTCAGCCTGGAAGAAGCTCAAATTGAAATTTCAAATATTTTCCTTTAAAAAAAAATGCAATTCTATAAACAAAATTACCCATTCATTAAAAAAAAATCCATTACAAGTATCACCTTTTGAGTCATTTTTGATTCTTAATTTTACAAAATAATATGCATTCTAAAAAAAAAATGTGATGATGAATATGTTCTACAAAAGAATTCATTCAGAAATCGTGTTAGTTAAAAATTAAAATTAAAAGTACATTTCATAGTTCAAGACTATTTTAAAAAAATTACTATTTACAATCAAACAAATTCAATAATCTTTTGTTATTTAAAATGTTCTTAGTTTATTTAAACAATTCTTTTTAAGCTGTAATAGAAGCTAATATTTGTTCTTGTTCCTGTTTTTAACGATTAAATAACAGTAGAATTCAATCGTTTACATCATCAATGTTTTTTTTAATCGTTTGCGTTCTTTGTTGAATATAATGATGATAACATAATGAAAAAAAATTCAAAATAAGAAAAAAGAAGATAATATGTGATAATGTAACGCTCATTATATGAATAATATTAATATAATATAAAAGATAAATATTTATTTTTGAAACAAATACAGTTAAGCAATAAAAAAACATGCTGTTGCTCTTTTCCAACATTTTTACAGTCAATAATAAGAATTCCGTCTTCTGAAAGTAATTTATTAAAATGTATTTTTAATTATCTCTTGTTTAATATCTTACCCATTGTTAAGCCTTAATGTTTACTTAATAAAACTGAAAGTCAAATAATTATTCATTTGCTATAATACTGTTATATAAGAATCCTTTTATTATTTGCTAACTTAATAAAGAAAAAGAAAAAAGTCAAGTTTAAAGCATTTAAATTTTTATGGAAAAAATATCGTCTGTAAATTTATTTAAATATTCATTTCAGTTATATAATGTTTCTTAAGTTTGGCAACATTTGCAGTTATGATTTTCAAAAATAAATTGACCGTAAAAATAGCTGGGTTTTATTCTTTTTCTTTATCTGTGCTTCTTTTGAAAGTAATTTTGAATTCGAATTCCAAAGATGAGTTAATGTTTATCAAGTCATCGTATGTTAACTGCCTTTGTGGTAAGTCAAAATATTCTTTTTGTTCTAATTATGATATAATGAATTATTTGAATTTCATATTTCATATATTCTTCTGTAACATTCTGTTTGGTGAGTTGTTGAAATACTCTGAAACAGTTTAACCTTCTTTAAGAATGATTGTAAATACATGAGATTCGTTTGTATTCAAATTAATGAATTTTAATGTATGAATGTAAAAAAGAGGGACTAAATTAAACGTTTTCAATTAATAATGTACTAAAATTGCAGTTTTTAGAATGTCAGTATTAGGTATCATAGATATTTAAAAGGTATTTAAAATAAATTCATACGCTATGAAACTTTTGAAAATTTGGTAAGTTTAAAAAAAATTCTTTTAATTTTTTTTTTTTTTTTTGCCGTAAATTATAGAATGCTAATGAAATTTCGCTTCTTTGAAATACAGTATATTTTTGAAATAAGATGGTCATAATAGAGATGCAAAAACGTTCCCAAGACGAAAATTAACAGAAATATTTGCTAAATAGTTCATCAACTATATGCTTTTATTTTGTACTGATCCTCTAAACTCTGCTTAATAAATATGCATTAAGTATAATTATTTGTTGAGAAGAAATAAATTATTAAATTGTCTGCATATTTGTGTAAATATTTGAATATTTTATTCATTAGTGTAAAATTGTAATATATATATATATTTAAAATTTATTTTTGATGCTTAAACTCTGGATAACAAGTCAGACTTAGTCATTAACAAGAAACTTCAGGCTAAAACTAATCACTATTTAATAAATATTCATGTTACAAGCCTTTATAATCATGAATGGAATTAAGTTGTAATAATTATAATTTTAATTATTATTTTAAAAAATGCATTACCAAAAATCTGGAAATGCCTTTAAGAAGAAAAATTAAGAAAAATAAATAAACTTCCGATAGGCAGCTTTTATAAATAAGTTTTCATTGGTTCAGATTTTTTTTTTATTTTAAATGTTTCTTATTTTTCATTCCATAATTATCAATTCTAACAAACTTAAAAGTCATTTTTTTAACTTTCTAAACAGGTTGCGATACTAACGAAGTCAGAATTTAAATTAATTAAATCGATTGAATTATAGTTAAATTTTGAAAATATCAATAAAGTTTCTATCTTTGAAAATGCAATTTTGCAATCGAAATGCATAATAAATCGATTGCAAAGTTCCCATTTTATAAACTTAACACGAATGTAGTTAAATAAAAATATGCAAAAGGAACAATTTCAAAAAAGAAAAATCTGTTTCACATAAAAAAATTGCTTTTCAACTACAATAATATGATTTCTAAAGATTATAGACTTTAAAACGTAAAAAAGAAATCGATTATTTGTTTTCATGTATCAGATTTATGATTTTTTTTCAAGAATGTTTTAAATCAAGTATTCAAAACTAGTTATTTGATAAGTTTAATTCAAGAAAATATTTACGGGTCTAAAATATTTGAAGAAAATCGCACTGCCGAAGTTAGAGCACATATGCTATATTTTGAAAGGATTTATAAAGGTGTGACTTGAACAGGGCTGTTTACATTGATAAATGAGTGCAAAGATTTATTATTCAAGTTTAAATGTGCTATGATTTTTCACATAATATTTTGATTGAATAAATATAGTGAGTCCTTAAAGTATTCAAATAAATTTAATAAAATCCATCTATTTTTTTTTTAATTTATTACGACAGATGATTATTCTAAAAAAATCATTACTCAGACGAAAGATTTTAAAAATTTGGAATTATAGGTTAAATTTTATTCTAAAAGGAAATTCACAGAAAAAAAGGTACGCTATTTTTTTTTTAGTGTATTACTTTTTTTCCGATTTAGGAATTATATTTTTAAAAAAAGAAAAAAAAAACATTATAAAAGATATTTCAACTAAAATGATAAAGAATGATTTCTAATTACCTTGCTTATGAGAAAAAGATAAAACAGACAGTAATAACTCACGCTATTAGAAAATTGTGCTTATTTCATTATCGTAATATGATGCATTTCATTATGATAGTTTATTAAAAATAATCAGTATGACAGATTCGAAGGAAGAAATTTTCTGGAAGAAAAAAGAATGCGACGGATAATAATAAAACTGATTTTCGTAGCTCTCATTTATTCAATCGCATCATTATTACGAGTACATATTAAATCCGATTTCGTAATGTTGAAATCCTAGAAATAAATAATTGGTTTGATAATTTTAAAATTCCTGATAATAATAAAAATTGAGATTGAAAATTGCAGTGTTTATCGAAACGATTGATGGAAATAACTAAATATTCGATTAATTTTTATCCCGGAAAAAAGAATTACGTGAAAAAAGATTAGACGTGTTCTTTTTATGTTGTCTCTAGAATAAAATGATCACTCGATTATTGCGACATTTCATAAAATTTTAATATTTTATTAGAAAGGAAATAATGATGTAAGATTGTTTAGGCGAAAATCACAAATTTAGATTGCCTTTTATAGATGATTATATTTTTCTTCACAAAACTGATATTGAATTAATACTTTTTTTTTCTAAGTTCGGAAAAAAGAAATTGAAAATCTGCTATTCTCAGTACTGGGAGATAGTACTAATGATCTCGTTAAAAAATAAAATAAAAAAAAAGATGAAAGAGATCTTGAAGGATGAATACCAATCAATATTAATAATATTCTTGGATAATCTTACTTTATCCTTTTATTAGTTTCTTTCATCGGGAAATTTGTTTCCATCCGCATTAGCATTTTTTTCTGAATAATAATTTGGATAATTTGGATTTATAATTAATGCATTAATGCAGAATTACGGAACAGCCTAAATGAATTTTTTTTATTTAAATAAAACATATTCCCTGTTTTACTGAGTAAAATTATTTCCATTGATAAACTCATTTAACTTTTATATTATTTGTTCAATAAATTTATAAAAATATTAGCTAATAAATTTAACAACTGTCAAAACAAGTAATATATTTCCGTTCCCTTTAAAAAAATGATAATTTTAAGGTATTTCTAAAGTAATTCCGGGGGAAAAGTTTCGTCCATCAATGAAAATATATATTTCGGTTGCAAAAAATTACTGTTTACTCACGTTTATTTAAATTATTTAACCTATTACATTTATATAAATTAATGAGGTATTGAAATTCTTTGAATATCCCCTCTCTTTCCAAATTTAGTTATTTCTTAAAAGTAGAACTGTAATTAGGAGATGAGAAAAGATATAGTTACAGGTATTTCTCACATCATTCGTCTAGAGAATCTTGTTTTAACCATATTATAGAACACATGAAATATTTGTCGGCAGGATAATGTGCGACCTAAACTTTAGCAAATTTTATATCGTTGATATTTTATGTAATAATAGGAATATATTACCATTACATATCTGTTAAATATCTACAGTACATGAAGTACAGACAGTCAGACAGAAGTAATAGTATGAATTATTTCGTTCCTGCTAAGTTCTATTCACAGGATTCTATTTACTGTCATTAACATGCTTTTATTTGATGCGCTTACTTTTATATTTTGGTTTATTTTATTTTACAAAAGATAAACAAGTTTTACAAGATATTTATTTTGCCTTTCTAACAACAAAGTTATTAACCAGAACATAAATGCAATAAATTGTCTGGACTTTTTTAAGAATGAACAAGTCATTTCATATATAATGTTCATTTCAGTATCATTTTATTCAACAACATGCAATTGAAAATGAGAAACACTTTTGCATAAGTTTTCTTAAAGAAAATTTTATTCTTTGAGCCCTTTTTCAAGAAAGGATATTTTAATGTTTTTTTTTAAATTTATGTATGTATTTTATACTTATTTCAATGGCTTTCTCAAAGTTATAAATTAAAAGGAGGCATGTAACTGAATTAGCAAAATTTGCATCTCTACTTTGTATAGTACTTTCATCAGCTGAATAATCTATCTATAAAATATATCTAAGCTAAATATGATCGCTCTAATAATTTAGAGGTGACAGAAAAAATATTTAATTATAATGAAGGTTTTGTAAAAGAATAAGAAGAAAAATGTGCACATTTATTTCTTTTATGGTTTGAAAGCTCATTTGAATGCGGTTTAATACTTACATAACAATATTTAGATTTATGCAACATTTAAATCGGTATTAGATTTTTTTTTTAAAAAGAAGCATGTAAAAAATTAAGAATAGAAATATCCTTTTAAAAATGACTTTTATAATGGAGAACTATAAGCAAAATAAATTATTTGTGTCTTTTTTTTTAAATAGATAATTAAATATTATTATTCCAATTTGTACATTGAAAAAAGTTAACAAATTAGTTGATTTTTTCCCTAAATATTTTAAAATTTTACTATCAAAATATTATTGAAGAATTTAAAAAAATGACAAAACAATAATGCTCTTTTGAAGGATAACAAACAAATTAATATTCGAGCATAAAAGGGAAATTCTCAAAAATTATTTAATAGGAATAAAAAAATTGAAATCCATGCATTGATCAAAGTATTCCGATAATGAATTTTTCCTTATTAAAAGTTCTCAGATTTTGGGAAAGAAACATCATAAATGATACAAGTTTATTTATTTAGTCTTATTAGAAATATCTAATATTTTTGTCTTTACTAGTAATTAAATGTATATATTTTTTTATATTATTAATTCATTACTATTTGGAATATTGCAAATTATTGGAAACCAATCATTGATTATAGTCAAGAATGAATACATCTTTTTAAAAAAATTGAATAAATGGTGAAATATTTAGAGTAATATGTTTAAAATCAGAAATTTCTTACAATTGCGTTTCAGCTTTCACGAACTTTTAGAACATATCAATCATCTTACGTAATACCAAAGATACGTGTTCACTCTACCATTATTGCCAAAAGCTCAAAATTCACTATAAAATTAGCATCATTATTAAACAAATACACTCTAAAATCCCTTTTTAATGCTAAAGATGTTGTGGAACAAGGTTTAAAAAAAGGCAGAGGAGCTAGTATCTAATATATTCTCGTATGAACAAACATATAGACTTACCGTAAAGAGCAGCATAATCCTCAGAGAGAAGGTGATGTTTTCCCGTCTGTGTCCACACGAGATCTCTGCTGGCCCAGGGATGCTCCCGAGTGACGGTACCGCACGTGAGAGGGAGGGTGTCCCCTTCTCCTTTCCCTCTCCCCTCCCATTCCTACCTGCTCCCGCGGTTTTGTGGGGTCAACCCTCGCAGATGATCGTGAGAAGTTTTCCTCTCCTGTCCGCTGGGTTTTGTTTTCCTCTGAGCACTTTGCACATTTCGGCTCTTTTCTTTTAAAAAGGCAGGGAGGGGGGCCGTGCACAAAATGAACGAAACCACAAATAAGGATATTATTTCGAAATCATTTAGAATGTTTTGTAGCAATACATAAAAGAATAAACACCACAAAAACTTTCACTGCTTATATTTGTTTTTTTTTATTATTATTGCTTGTTTATTTTTCTTAATGTTTAATAGTCTTAATAATTTAATAGTTTTATTTATTCTTAATGTGTTAGAGTCGGGCAAGTTGACACACTTAGAATTAGGATATGTTTGGAGCGCGAAGTAAGATTCTTTGATGAAATTATATTGAATTACTTTAACTGTATCATGAGCCTATTAGACAAGTCTGAATTCTCAAAGTTTTTTTAACGAAACAAAAAAATTATAAAATTTCAAATTATTAAAGGTTTTACAAAAAAAAAAAAAAAAAAAAAAGCATGACACAAATGACGCGGTAGTTTAAGTTGAAAAATTAGACTTATAAATTAAAAAAAAAAAAAAGAATTTCCCTTTTAGTTTGTTTTTTCCCAAAATAATATTTAATGCTTTTACGTGAATCAAATTCTATTAAAACCTATTGTTAAATAGGTAATTTAAGTAGAAAAATGTCGTTAAATTACTTTTTTCTCAAAACTATTATTTATAAGGATTTATAGGAGTATGAAATTTTCCTTGTTTTTGAACTTTTCAGAAGTATCCTATAAACTTTATGATAATTCTTATCATTTACTAAAATAAATATGTGTATCCCTATTAGGTAATGAAATAATATTGAGTATTTAGTACTAATATTAATTAGATTATTAAAAAGTTAATGCATTCATTTGAAAATGTATTTAATGTAACCGAATACGTTCGGAACAAAATTCTTGAAAAACTGGAATTTTTATTAATTTTTTATTATTTTTAGAGATATGTTCAATTATAAACATGAAAATGACGAAATAGGTTATTTTTTAAACGTGTAATTCTAATATTTTTTGTGAAACAGGGGAACTTGTAGTAAATTTTTAATTTGAAATGCCAAATTTTAATATCACAAAATGAATTTCCTTTGCACACAGATTACAGACAATAATTATCTATGAAGTGACCAAAATTCCAAGACAATTTTTGAAATGAAAGTAAATTAGGGACGTAATTGTGTGTAAATATGCATTTTTTCCCTTATTAATTTGCGACTGAACTTTAGCATAAACATCTATAAATAAAAAAGCATTTCACCAACTGTAGAAAATTTGCCTCATTTCATACTTCCCTAATTTGAAACTCATATTGTAATTGAAACAGTATTTAAACATTCTGTAAATAAGCTTTGGGCTCTCGTGTTAACGGTGAGAAATTTTTATGAAAAACAAAGTTTTGAGAAGATTGCAATTAAAGTTTTTCTTGATTACAAAACCGAGTTCATATTGCTTTATTTGATATTTTGGAATCTTTAATTAGCTTATCTTCAATTAATGTCCAATTATATGAATATATAAAAGTAAACAACTCTAAAGCAATAGTTTATATATGTATATAAGATATTCTAGACCATTATAGAACCTTTTTTGTTCCTATTTAAAATTTATTATGTTGTTGTTTATGAATAAGAATAAAGTGATTAAAGTGTTGGAATTATTCTCAGTTTTACCAAAAACTCAATTTTTCAGTAGCAAATAAATTCATAAAAAAAAAACCTCTGTTCATGATAGTTGTGTGAATTTTGAACAATGTATTTTCTCTGTCAATTTTAAAAAACATTTTTACGAAAGGAAATATGCAATTATTATAACTGTAAAAAATGGCAATCAGGAATTAAAGGAAAATCAGCCTTCCCCGACAAAAATTATTTATATATTCTAATCATAAGGAAGAATGAATTTTTCAGATCTGAAGTATCGATATGGTTATAATATTGATTCATTCAGCAATGAAGTGTTTAAGAATCACACATGCAATTTCGATGAATTTGGCTTTATTTTTAAATTTAATTTTCATTTCTACATTTGTTTTAAAGATTGTATTTTTTATGCATTAATTCATTTTTACTCACCAGCATGTGCAGTAAACAAAGAGGAACTATTTTAATTGTCAAAAAATTCGAACTCTATATTTTCACGAATATTTACTTTTCAGATCTTACTGAGTTCCAAAAACACGTTTTTAGAATTATGTTACTCTGTCTGATAATACGATAACTCAAAAGTATTTTGAACTTGGTAACTGAAATCTGCTACATGCATTTAAAATCAAATTTGTAGATTTCCACATAATTTTGATCGAAATCCATTCAGCAGAAATCTGTCTGTGTTGCTGCTCATATACAAGTAAACTAGATAGCTACAAAATATAAAGAACTAGAAACATAACATTTCGAACACAGGTTGAGATAATAAAATGTAGACCTTTATCGAAATTAAAACCAAATTAGTCTCTCGGTTTGCACCTTTGTTTGCCTTTAAATGCGATAATTCAAAAACAAAAGAACTTAGATAAATGAAATTTATTTCATGCTTTAGATTTTTATCAAATTTTGAATCAAATCTATCCAAGGATTGACTGTCTGTCGGTCTGTATTTTTTTCATGCATGCAAACATAATCCCTCAAATAATTGTAATTACTTATTAAATTATGTAATTACTATATAAAATTTGATATTTGATTTTATGACTACAAATTTTATATCAAATTTTGGTTATAATCGGTCTGAAATACACGTTCAATCTTCTGATATTTATGTATTAACTTCAAGCTAGTGATCATTCTTAGGTAATCGCTAGCATATGGTTAATATCCTTCCCTTTGTCAATTTGTGCCATAGATCGCAAATTAGATTCGCGACAACGATAGATATTTCGTATTTATTGTTTGCTAGAACCAACACAATTAATACATGGATACCAGCTTTTCTTATTATTCTAAGAAGCACATAGCTGTCAATGCTTACGGCCTTGCTCAAAGATTACAATTTTATGCTCAGGTAGAGGAAAGAATATCTCTATTAGCGAGTTTGCAAGGAAATTTTGGAGAAACCGATCCTACTTGCTGCAACTGCATGCCCACACCAATTTGCAGCATTAAATTCATCCCTTGGTTGCATATTGCTTTCCAGCAAGACATTTTTCAACTTTTTGACTAGCTATGAAACATATATTATGCTTATTTATTTTTTATTTTACAATGATTATTAAAATTAAAGAAAAAATATTTTCAGTTAATTGACAAAGGGGAAAAAATTGAGAAGTATAACAAACTCTCGATTATCCACTGTTATTAATCCCAAGATGTTGTTTTGAAAACTTCAATCATAAAAAAACCAGGGGGAGTGTCTTCTCAAAACGTTTCCCCTTTCTCTCTGCATAAAATTGTGAACTTTGGGTAAGGGAACGAATACCGTGCATGGTACTGGTGAGTGTTAGTAAATAAATTTAGAGCTTTGGCGTGTATCTAGCATTTTTACTTAATCTATTGAGAGAATAAGTATTTTGAATGCCTTTTTTTTATAGGTCGATATACACCAAAACTCAACACAAAACTGCAATTGCAGTCACAAGATCACTTACTGACTTCCATTGATTTAAGTCATTGCATTTATGGGTTATCATTTTAACATGCATGCGAGATTATACATCTACAGACTCTTAACCATTTGACAGATGTAGTCAGTAATTTGAAAAATATCTATGCTATAGATTCCATATCTGTGAGCTAAATTTTTTTATAATTCACTGTTAGCATTTTGTAGCTATCAAGTTCACTTGTATTCTAATAGCCAGACAGATTTCCTGTGAAGGGATTTCGATCTAAATTTAATAGAAATCTGCAAATTTGGTCGTAATTCCATGTACCAGATTTCAACCATCTAATTCAAAGTTCTCTTTTTAAATTATTGTGCATGTAGACAGACAAACATAAAGCTAAAAAAATGGTTTTCGACTTCAGAGAGTTCTCAAAGCGAAGATTCCTGAAAATTTCGAGTTCGAATTATTTGACGATTTTAGTATTTTCTCTGTACATCATATATACGAAAGAAAGAAAGAAAAGGATCTTTCCAAATAAACTTCTGGTTTTTTTTGTTTGTTAAACTTGGCAATATTGTTTATCAATTCATAATTTTATGTTTACGCTCCTATTTTAAATAAATATTGCCCCAAAGCATTTCCGAGTTGTATCTCTCCCCTCACCTTGGCTTTTGCGGATTATTTTTAGCAATTTAGTGGATAACATTAGTTTATTGTATTAAGTGCATGCTCTGCATTCTGTTAACATTTTGTTGCAAAGCCTAATAATATTTATTCTTATTACTTTCTGTAGATTTATTTTTATCTAATTAATTAAATAACTTTTCACACATTTTGCTAAATCGAATTGTGAGACACCAATACCTCTTAAGATCATTACATATTCGAACTATATGCAACCTGTGTTATTACACTGAATTAAAATGGAAGAATTGTATTCCTTTATTAACTACTATTTTAAAAATTTTAAGAAATAGTTAGAAATTCGAATTTGGCGAAAGAATCTAAATGCTTTTGCAATTTTAACTTTAATTCGTAATCTCACTTGAGATTCTATTCATTGCCTAAGTACTTTGAAGTGGAATGTTGATTCAAAATATCAGCTATTCGAATTTAAGAAGGAATGTCACCCTTTTGACTTTCTAATACAAGTACACAATTCGCTGTATTTGTATTTAGTTTCGATAAATGTAGAGACGAGACGAATAAGCATTTTGTAACAATCATAACGTTATCTCTTAACGTGTACCAGCTGGACCAACTGGATCCAAACTTTTTTACAGGCATACAGTTATAGGAACAAGACCACAAATAAAATTTCGTTTATCTAATCCTTTTTTTTTTTCTATTGTGTGTAAAATTCGCATACATACTGATTAATAAACGTCTTTGTATTTAATCCAATAAATTTATTCTTTATTGGATCAAATCCACAATTTGATATAGATATGCAATTTTGATTTGAAGATAACAATCTAAAATCCATTCATTCAGGTACCTATATTTTTGAGGAATCCTCTTCCCTTGTAAACGAAATTGGTTTACTGACACATAATGGACATTTGGTGGATTTAATTTAAAGCATAGGGCAGGCACATCTACAGCTCTGATTATTTTATCATTATTTTAGTAACACATTTACTAACTCATTGCATTATACTTTCTCTCATATGTATAGTATAGAGAAAGTGTTGTATTTGTCAAAAAATTCGAACTCGAGATTTTGATGAATCTCCAGTTTTGATCTTTGAAGGATTTTAGAAATTTTTGAGTTCGAAAAACGCATTTCTGGAAAATGTCCATTTGTCTGCGTCAAAGGTAATTCAAAAATTCTTTGAGCTAGACGGAAGAAACTTGGAATACGGTCTTTACACCGAATTTGCAGATTTTTATCAAAATTTGTGCAAAATCCATCCAGAGGAAGTCTCTCTGTCCTGCAAAAAAAAAAAAAAAAAAAAAAAAAAAAAAAACATCGATAGTGTAGACATCTTTCAAATTTTGAGGCAAATCCAAGAAGATGTGACCGTCTGTTTATCTGTACTTTCAGAAATATATAAACGCCGATAACGTAAAAAAAAAAAAAAAAAAAAAAAAAAAAAAATGACTATAACATATCAAATTTCGTATGTAATTTTGTCACTACAAATAGGTGTCGGTGTAGCTTTATATAAAATTCTTGCTTCAGTTGATTGGGAAAACGTGTCTAAAGCACAAATTCTATTTTCGGACGTTATTAACAGCATGTCAAGGATTCGTTCTTCGCCAAAATTCTCGCCTTCAATCATCAAAATTCTCACCAAGGATCACTCGATAGATTCAGTAAAAATGCAAAATTCACGCGAATGATTCGTATTTACTAACCATTGTACGTCAATGCCAAGCAAGGTGTATTTTAAAGTGGACTTTTGTTAGAGAGTATGCGAGAAAGTTTAGGGGAGATCACTCTCGCTGGCATATATAGTCATATATACTTATCGTGTCACATATACGATCGGATAAAAAGATAGGACTTTGATAGATTTCGACCAAATTTTTATTGAATTCTACTATTGTGGTGCAAACATATCAAATTTCATCCTTCTTAAATGCTAATTTTTGGATAATCTGTTTACCTGCAGATAGATAGGCATAAGACCAAAAATGTTATATTCGCTCTCAAAAGAATTTTAAACATAGAGATTTGTAATCGGTATTTTTTAAAATTATTACGCTTTCTCTAATTGTACTTTATATCGATAATTTGTTTCCCTAATAAATTTTGTAAATATGACAAAGCAAAAATTGAAGTATATAAAAATAATAGAAATTCACTACATTAACCACAGTTCAGAAGGGGTAAAAGTCGATCCGTCTTGGGCACTGGCCAAAGTCAAAGAACTGGAAGAAATAAATATCCACATATTTTTAATAAATAATAAATGCAGATATCTAACATATTCTTAGAAACAAATAAAGAATTCTTTCCTTAACTAGTTGCAATGTTAATGTATGGTTTTGCAGAAAGTCCCTTTAGAAGTTTGGGCTCATCACTCTCCCCCCCCCCCCCCCCCGCACACAGATTGAACTGATTATAGCTTTCTAATTGAATAGCCAGGGAAATCAGAAGCATAATCAGGAACTATGAAGGGTGGTGCGATGTGAAATGAATGCACCGAAGTATTCCGAAGGACAATGCCTGATGATATTGTCTCCCACCAACCAGGCGACTTTCTCATTCATTCCTGAATGCATAACTGGATTCGTCCAATCAAAACGTGAACTATCACTTTCTTTTCCTCGTAAAGAGAATAGAAGCGAAGCTCGCCCCCGAGGCGAAGTAGACAAACAGATTAAAGACAGAGAGCGAGGTATTTCCTCCGCGCACTGCCCAAGCGCCTCCCACACTCAAAGGGACCGCGCATAAGCTGACAGATAGGGACAGCAAAGAATAAAAATATATAAAGAAAAAGAAGTGAGCTTTTCTATTCTTCAGGGGATAGATCTTTTTTTATTTGATGTGGTAAAATAAGTCTGGGAAAAGGCCGCTTTTTTTTCCGTGAAGTGAAAACGAGTTCTGTGCTGTTGAAACGTTTTCTATGTAGTCGTAAATTTCTGTTTGAAAATATCTTAAAAGACATCGTTTGTCTCAAATTATAGATATTTTTTTTCTTTCATTATAAGTCATTAAACATATGCATTGCTATTTGTTCATATAGAGTTCCAAACAATCTTATTAGAGATATTAAAAATACAAGCGTTAGTACCAAGCTGAAAGTTCATACAAATATGTGAACAATTTCGAAATTTCTTGTCGAAATACAATGTATTTTCCGTACAATTCACATCGTTTCACGTGTATTCACATGTATTCAACAACATCGTTTTCTGTCTTGTCTCAATTCAGATATCACTCATAAACGGTGAATATGAAATTATTGTAAATTTCTCGTGTGGATGGTGACATATGGAATCAATTCAAAATCAAGTGGCATAATTTGATGCCCACTGTTCAGGAGAAAAGAAACGGAATATGATTATACAAAAGTCAACACATAGTTAAATAGCAAATGCTCAAATCTACTTCATTATAAGTTAATTCTGTGAACGGAATACATTTATTAATATTCATCAATATTTATGAAAGTACGCTAATTTGTATCAGCTATTCTAATTCCTTTTATTTTTCATTATCACTTTCATACTCTTTTATCAGTCACTTGCTTTATAAATTACCTTTCCTGAAATTTATTAAAGTCACTTGTATTGGCTCTGTACAAATACTAGAGCTCTGGTGTAATTAATAGTTCAGTTATAATTTATCTGCACTAATAATGAATATAAATGTATGTTATTATCTCTTTACATATCAGGCCATTTAACATAGATCTTTTAAACTTGACATACATTAATACTTTGGAAGGTAGGAATGTGCACAGCAGTGCTATTACTTTAAAAGTTTGCATTATCTTAAAATTTATAAAATTATCTTTTCAATGATATCAATTCGTTTGCGGTAAAATTATTTCTATTTTTTTAATTAATTAAAAATATTTTTAGTATATATTACAACAATAAGTGTTACTGTTGAAGAGAAACTCTAATCGCTTTCATTGTTACTAGCGGTTTTTTCCCCCTCATAATTAATGATTAAGATAGGAAGATGTATTTTATTTTCTAAAGGGAATAGAATCTTAGAGTAAATTTCAATATAGAGCATGTTTTTATTAAAATTCATGAAATTTCGCTGCACTTATAGTTAAATATTTAACTTCTAAAGTAAATAATGGCGATAATTTTTTAAAGTGCTTCATTTTAACACTGCTGCTAGTTATTACGAGGTAATTTATGTCTACGATTGTATGTCTGCTAAATAAATATATGAAGTTAAAATTAGTGAAAGGCATGGTCCAAAGAGAACAGGGTAAAGCTTATAAAATAATGCTAATTAAATGTCTGTCAAAGTTTGAAATTTATTAATGTTTTTCTGAAGAAATGATTGTGATCAAATTGATATTTCAAGAAATATTTCGTTGAAATTTTTAGCAAACATTAACCACAGCATACTTGCTGGTCGCCAAAGGTGGCTAGTGATAAATTTGTACTTTTCTTTGTCTTTATTAGAAGGACATTGTAAAAAAATTGAGTAGAATTTATCACCGCTGTATTATATATAGTACTAAATTATGTTATTTGAAACTTTCTTGTATATTAATTAGATGCATTTTCAAATACTTTAACATTGATATTTTGTACATAGTATTTCGCAAAATATTAGGGAGCTATTTACTAAAAATAAATTTTTATACAATGAAGAATTGTATTCAGGAAGCTCATTGATTTACTTTCACGTACTCGTATACGAAATATAGAATAAGAAAATAATTTAATAGTAAAAAAAATCATCCCAGGATTTTGATAAATTTGCACTTTTCGAACTGTCTTAGTTCAAAGAATATTTTTTTAGATTCATCTCTCTCTCTGTTCATAAATCCATTAATGAAAAAAAAATTAAAGAATTAGAAGGCTAAAATTTTGTGCATGATCCTTATACCCAAACAATAGATTTTTGTGAGAAAAAAAAATTTGTAAGAAATGGGTCCATGGGATGCTTTCTATCAGTCAACTTGCATTTGAACATAATGTATTGAATTTCAGTGAGAAAAAAGATGAAAGTTAGAGAAATTTATCATCAAATTGAATATTTGTTTGAAATTTTTGTCTAAATTTCACTGCAAGGTTGACTGTCTATAGGTCTGTTTACATACCTTATTTACATATCATATACCTTGCAACAAAACTTAAATTGAATTTTAAAACACATAAACTCGTGTATTAATGTCAAATTTATACACGAGATATACATTAATCAAAAACTATTTATTAATGTCAAATTTTGGACTAAATTGGGCAAAGGATAGGTTATTTTCGTGTCCTTTTATATATATATATATATATATATATATATATATATATATATATATATATATATATATATATATATATATATATATATATATACAGAAATGCGATAATTCGGTAATCCTAACAAACCTAACAAATTTACTTTGTGGGTCTTATATAAAAAACGAATATATGCATCAAATGTTAGACTCAGTCAGCTACCTAGAACAGGTCCAATAGATATCCCATAATCTCTTAATTTACGATACACCAGAGTACAAAGCACGCAATACAAGAAAATTCAAGATTTTAAATGAATTTTTTTTAAAAATATTAATAGATTTCAATAAATTTTACATCCTTAATTAATCTTAATTTTAGGATTTAAAAGTTAATCAAAATGTGTTTCTAAATTTATATCAATGCCGTCCAAACTATAATAGAGGATAAATATTTCTGATTTTCAAGTTTTGCTTATTTACATTTTGCTATGTATATATAACTAATATGCTAATAAGCTATAATTGGATAATAGTTCTATTTGCTCTGTTGCTATAAGCATGATATAATTTAAAATGAAACCAGCTTAATTATGTCACCATGATCATAGTACCTTCCATCTGAGGACAGAAACTCAAATTCATTATTTATAATATTTATGACATTTAAAATTTGCACATTTTAGCTTCTAAAATATTTTCTCTACCGTAAGGACTTTAAGTATAAATTGGATCTCTCAATAAAAAAAACATATAAAAATATTAATTTTTTCTTTATGCTTAGTTGCTTGTCTTACTGTATATAAATAAACTTCAATTCAGCCGTATTTGACTTTGAATCAAGGAAATTGCAGTTAATTATATTGAAAAGTGAATACAATACAATATATTGTAAAATAAATGAAATTATACTCAAATATTATATTCTTTTTTACTATACTGTTTGAAAAATTTGTACCAAAAAGAACATGGTGAGAAAAGAAAGGTATTTAGGAAAAATAAAAGTTATGCAGTATATCAGGAAAAAAGGGATGATAAATGACTTTTTTTTACCTATCCTAGAGGTTTAAATCAACACATCCTAAACTTTGAGTTGTGATCCATCGTGAGGTCTTAGAAAATAGTAAGGAAGACATGGAAACTTACCGAGTTCTCCGGTTAATCGTATTCTTCAGAATACGATTAGAATTAGAATCTATTTCATTTTGAAAAAAAAATGTATTTAGTAGCTGAAAATAATTTTAATTTCAATATTTATTTAATTATTTTTAAATGAATGAAAAATAATATTTAAAATGCTAAAAATGTGAAATGAAAAGTAACAAAATCTTTGAAACGGAATAAAGAAAAAAGCATATTATTGGATGTAAAAAAAAAGTGCAGTTAATTAAAAAAAAATTTTGAATTTTTGATAGTTTCAATCTAGCAATCTAAATTAAAATTTACGCATTTAGCAACAGTCAGGTGGAAGATCGGATATGTCCATGGATTTTATATCATTAAATTTGTTGATGAAATCGGATAATTCATATCATGACTTTCACAGTTACAACTTTTTTTCTATTTTCTAACCTATAATAATATGGAAGAGGAAAAGGATTGATTTATGGACAAAAAAAAAATCAACAAACTTAACAAGAATTTTTCTGTTGAATAAAATTTATGCATTTATTGATTATAAATAATGGTAAAATCGGTAAAAGCATGTTTTTATTTCAAATGCAGAACGCCATGAAGATAGCTGTATTCAATGGAATCTGCATTGTATGTATTTTGTTAGGACTTAAATTATAATGTTAAAAATGTTTTAAAAGCTGGCCGCAACAACAACAACAACAACAACAAAAACTATTTAGTTTTGGCTTTGTTCTCATTTAAACATAAAATCAATAATATGTCTGTTACTTAGTAAAAAAAAATATTTTTTTTTCGAATAAACGTTAGATTAAAATAAACTAAGAGCTTGGAATATAATTTTAAACATACACGTAGAATTATTTGCAAAATGTAACGAAAACTTTGTAACATATGTAACGAAACCGTTTTTTCAACGAATTAAAGCATTTATATAACTATAATAGCTATATTTCGGTTCACTCTTAATGTCGATTTATTTCGATTATAAACGTGTTTCTTATCTTTAACCAAGAAAAATTTCTTTATATAATACTAGCTGCCTTTGATGACCCATTGATTTGTCAAGATTGATTGTTATTAAAAGTTTCTATTAAATATTTTGTGCAATTTAGTTTCAGTGGCTTTCTTAGCACCAATTATATTAAACTCCAAATTTTGATAAGTATTGAGGCTCATAATATTTTAGAAGTTTTAGAAAATTTTGTTCATTATCCTATTCATTTCTTGAATTTTCGATTTAGATCTGTGCAGAGTCAATTGCACCACATGGAAAAGCAGCAATGCCCTAAGTGTTTAAAATGGTAGGTTGTAATTGTTTAAAAATGGACGCAGTTTAAAAGATTTTTCACCATTTATTGGTACTGAAATTAAAATTTTATTGCAAGCACAACAAAATAATAAAAATTTATTAAAACCACGATTAATACAGAAATCTCCTCAGTACTGAAAAATAAGCCAATCAGCAGCAGATGGGGAAAAGGAGATAGAAGGAAATATAAGTAGCATCAATGGAAATGATTTCAGTTTCACTTCAAATACCGATACCATTGAAAAGTTTAATAATTTTTAATTAATTCAAAATTTTTAAAAATTGCACCAATGTGCACATTTCTACCCTCTTTGCCATAAACGTCCCAAGGTTGATTGCTATCTAGTTAAAGTAAAACACACATATTCATGTTTATTATTTATAGAGATAATCTTTTCCATCCAGAATTTCCTCAACTTTCCTCCATTACCAATGTACCAGTTACCAACTAAAGTAAGTTTCGTAACTGAAGTTAATAAATATTAGAAACAACCATTCAGAAAAGTGATCCGTTAGAGAAAATGAGATTATTTTCAAGAAAAGATAGATTTATGACATGATGTTCATGAGGATCAAATCGCAAAATTAAAATTATTTCAAAATAAAAGAAAAAATCACTCAAATCCAATCGATGAATTGGGGGGGGGGGGGTGACCTACTCATAATTGATAATGCATTCGTTTTAAATTTAATATGAAATCTTTCATGCTTCCTTCAAGTACATTCATGAACGAACATATTTTCTGGGATAACCATTTATCCTAGATTTAATTGTCTATTCAGAACCAGGTCAAAATATTGGTCGAAGTTTTAGTATTATCATTATCATTATTTTCACGGATCCAAATGAAAATGGCAGGCAAAGCCACCACTTGAGAACAAAATGAAAAATAGCGTTGAGTATGCTTGAAGGTGTTCTGTGTGAAACATTATTTCTTTTATGCGTTTCTTCAAGTAACGATGTTATTTCTTCATACAGAAATGGTCATTGGAGGCGGGGGGGGGGAAATAAATACAAGCCCCACCTTGTATTTATTCTCTTTAAAAACATAATTTCCTGCACAATGCACTTTAATAATATTTTAATTTCGATAATACTCGAAATAACATCAGGTTAGAAAAGAAGTTATCGAACTATGGGCCGTGACTTTATTTGCGGTTAAGTAGTAGAAATTCATAATCATTAAAACTCTGACAGTGCGTTCTTCAAATTTAGAATCATCGAATAAAGCTCAAAAACACATACACATGCGTAAACTTCGAGCACAAAAAGTAATTTTGTTTATTTTAAAAAATTTATTAGTAGAATTTTTAAAATATTTTATTATTATTACTGTTTATTTCATTATTTTTCCTGAGTTCCAACAAAAAGTCGCTGCGTATGTAACAGTAAAATTTAACTAAATCGATTGCTTAATTTTTTAAAGATCTGAAGGTATTGAAAAAGAGTATGTCACTAAGAATGCATAAGAATGAAATTTGGCGACTTTACTTCATATGAAAGTGAGCGAAAAATCTTATATATTGTCCTATTAAAAAAAGAAAATACTAGAATTATTGATGCTACATTTCGAGAGAAAAAAATTACCCTTTCTTTTCCCAACCTTTTTTCTCTTAAAATCTTCATTTGACCATTAAAGGCTTAGAATTTGAGAAATCAGCTGTAAAAGTATTGCACTCGTTTCTCCTTATAACTTATGATAAGTTATAAGGAGAAATCTTAAGGAGTTATAATCATAATTATAACTCCTTATAATTATGATTTCCACAAATACTAGTGGAAATCATAAATTTCCAAAATGAGTGTATTATCTTACAAGAAAAATTTTAACAGCAAATTTATAACATTTTAATGCAAAACGAGGCTTTTTATTTGTGGATATAAGGATTAAAAAAAAGGCAGAAAAGTTTATGAAGGAAAATACAAAAATTGAAGAAGTTCTATATTGCAACAAAATAATATTAAAGAAAAGAATTGACCAGATGATAATACTGTACTTATTATATATTTAGCATTTTTACAGTGTATTTAAGTAATTATTACATTGCCGAATATCCCTCATCGGCCAAGGGGGGAATAAAAGGAGTTCGTCAGTATGTCGTTCAGACATGTTCCTGCAATATCTTCTCCTGTCATTCTAGCTTTGAATTTGATGCGATTACCAAAAACAGCTGAAAAAAATAATAACAATAAACGTTATGAGTAGAAGTGAGCTTTCATTCTCCAGCGTGTTATTTTTACAATTGCTGGAAGTGAAAGTTTCTGTTTTCTTTTTATTACTTTTTATTTTGTCGAAATGAATTTCAATGGATGGGAAATGGAAGAGAGAAAAAAATGTGAAGAGATAAAACGCCACACAATAGATGTGGAATGCGGCTCAGAGCCCTTCTTAAATCAGGTCTCGTTCTCGCCCCCTCCCCCACCTGTGGCACCTTCGACCCCTGCTCGTGACCTTGCACCCGAGCTGAGCATCCGATAAATTTTAGCTTTTCCCCCACACCCTATCCCCCTAACACTGAAAGCGCTTGACCCCTGACCCTCCCCCCTCTTCTACCGCAAGAAACAAAGAAAAAAAAAAAGAAAAAAAGGAAGATCTTTTAAAAGCACAAGCACTATCTCCGCTGTCAGGTACGAAGAAGGGACTCACGTACACAATCGAATCGCTGAGGGTGCACTTTCTTAATTCCTGTTTACTACCTTTCTCTTCTTCTTCTTCCTTTTTTTCTTTTCGCTGACACTACATACTCTTCAAACAATGGTATGCGCATGTGCAGACATGAACATGTGGGTGAGAGGTCGATGATATATATTAAAATTTTGGTAAGCTATGCATCTTTGTAGAATACTTACAAATAATCTATTCGTAGAATCCATAGACGCGAGGAGTGATGAAGACGTTCAAAGATGTCCCGTGAATTAATTTTGAGGGTGCGTTGGCCCGGTTAATTAAATAGGGGGGAAAAGGGAGGTCAGTTGCCTAAGATCAGAACCGACCGAGATGATTTCGAAAGGTGTCACTGTGTAATTCCCTTCACTGCAGAATGACTTAAAAAATCATTTTTATTATTTTGTATTAGTTAAATATTCATACATTTGAATGCTATAGCACCATTTACACACATTTCACGTCCAATAATTCAATGCAAAATGCTATACTTGAAGATGTGTCGATTACATAGTTCTAGCTATGACCCAATAAACTGCCATTTCTTTGAAAAAAAATGGAAACTCTTCAAATATGATTTATTATTCTGACATTATATATAACGTTCGGATAACATTCACACTTTGATTAAAGTCGGTCTCTGAAATATTGTGAAGATAATATTAATTGCATTGATTTATTTAATGAAATCAAAATTCATCATAAAGTTTTGCCTCACAGGATCATAATTTACCAATATCTATTAAAAAATAATAATTTATTTGTTATATCCAAATTCTGTCTTTAGGAATTACCGTCGTATCTATAGAGGATACTTTTAAAAGCTTAAAAATAAAAAATTTCTTGAGATCTGACATTTGTCACGAATGACTTACCTCTTTTAACTGACTTAATTGCTTATCTCTTTATATGTTGAATTTGAATTTATTTCCAAAACGAAATTTTACTGGTATTATTAAATACCTACTTACTTATAATTACTACTGGTATTATTATTTACTACATTAATAATTAAAATTTTTACCTTTGTTTCCTTATAAAATTGGAAAATTTTTTAATGAAAATTGATATTTATGAGAAAAGAAATGAGTTTTTCTTATATTTGCTTTCGAAATAAATCAATAATTTTGAGCGTTTTTAACTTAATGTCAGCGGCCCACAATATTTTATAGTAAAAATGTAACAGGCGGGAAAACTTGGAAAAGGTTTACATCGTTAAACGTACTGAATGGAAGAATAATATAGAGTTTTGGAAAATTAAACAAAATACTTCAATTACTTAATTTTCTAACATAATATAAGGAAAACAGTAAAAAAATTTTTTAGAAGGAAGTAATTGTTCAGAATTTTAAAATAATACATTTTATGAAGAATAAAATCTTTTTTTTCCCCTAAATATCAGCATTAAAAGAAAAGAAACCTGCAATATAGTAACTATGGAAATAAAATGAACATGAAATCTGTAATTAGAAAATAAAATAAATCTCAGCTATGACAGTAAAATATATCTATTCGAAATCAGCAATAGAAAATATTTCGCTCAATAAAAATAAGAAAATAATATAAAAGTCATTTCATCTAACACTTTTGATTTTTTAAATACTATGTTACATCAATCGAGTAATAAACAAAACTAAAATAATAATGAATAAAAAATAATGAAATAAAATAAATAAATAAAAATTTAATATATTTTATATTTCACGTATTAAGTTCACATCAATGTAAATTTAAGGTTACAGTTGACGTATTTTATATATAAAGCAACCAAATTTTATTAATCATAACTTTAAGAAATAAGATTAAAATATTTGATGAAGCTATAAAACGTAGTTTTATTTTCATTGTAAAAATTAAAAATGTTGTTGAAAATCCCTTTAAAATTTATTAAAATTAGAAAAAATTCCATAATTTTTAAACTTTTAATACAATATAATTGGTTTTGGATTTTATTTCGGTAAAACATACCTGAAAACGTTAAAAACTTCCTTAATTTTAATTAACTGACATTTTAACAAATATTTGAACTTAGAAACATTGACTGTGATTTTTCTCTCGTTTCAAAAATACACGAGTCAAAATTCAGCAAGACTAGACAGAAAAATGTGGATTTGTACAAAAACCTTATATATTGGATTAACATGCGTAAATACATGTTATAAATCTTTTTGAAATTCAAATTATAATGGCATTCCTACTATCATAATTTTGAAACTTTACACTTTCTTTTTTTCTAGTGCTTTTTTTCTGCCGAAATTTTATTTAACTTCAAATTAATTAAGATTCGAATTAAATCATTCCATAATTTACGTTGTAATTTCATTTGCCTGTTTTGCACTTTTAAGTCTACTGGTCTGTACTATATTAAAGGATACAGTACAGGATTAATACATTTCGCTTTTATTATTATTCAAGATTTACTTTTACGATTATTTGTTTTTGAAAGACCAATATGTTAGTAATTGGCCGTGATCTGATATTGATGTATATGTTGCGATTATTTTGACTAATCTTTGTTAATATTAACAGCAGATATTATTAATATTAACTAATTTATAAGTTTGGTTGATAATATTAATTACTGGTTACTATTAATAATAATATGTTAATCACGTTGACTGTAACATATATATTCTGTGCTAATAATAAAGTATTTTTTAATGAACTCATTTTGAAAGGAAGAAATTTTTATTGCAGAAATTTCTAATAACCAGCAGAAGTGTTTCCCAAAAACTACTCCCCATATTCTGTAAAAAATTGTCATCCCCAGCATAAAATTATGGATTTTGGGAAAAGACATAAATACTACAAGTACTCAGATTTTTATTTTCAGAGTCCCTCACATGTGAATTATGTGCTTTGTGGAAAAGTAAACTGGCACCTGGCATTAATTGCGTAGCCACTGGTGAGCAATAGGTTTTTGGCATGAATCGGGCATTTTTACGGTATCTTACGAACAATCAGGGGCAATTAATCGCTAGCATGCAGTTATTACATAAGTGCCAAAAAATCAAATATGTATTTTGGATATATTTTTCCCTGATCGATCGAAACGAAAATTTGATATAAAACTACATCTGTGGTGACAAGATAACGATCAAATTTCATTTATTTAAGCCTTTGCATTGTTGAATTAAAGTGATTTCATACATGAAAAAAATGGCCAAACCCTTGTAGGATTTGGTTCCAAATTTAATTTAGATCTACATTATAGATGCTAAAGCTATGTAATTCATTTTATTTATCTAGCTCTTTATGTTTTGTATTTATCATGCTCACTTACATTCGAAACTGCTGGGCAGACAGACTTCATCTGCATGGATTTTGTTAAAAATTGGATAGAAATGTACAAATTTAGCATTAAATTTAAATCAAATTTCATCCATCTAGCTTAAATAGTTTTTGTGTTGTTGTGTTCAAAGACAGGTAAAGTTTAATTTTCAAAATACGTTCTCGGACTCTGAAACATTGATATTTTTCAAAATTCGAGTTGCATTCAAAAATTCGAATTGGAATTTTTTGACTCTTTTTATACTTCGCACATGACAAAGGGAAAAAGTGATGGAACTCAACGGCATACTAAATTTCGGTAATCAATAATTTTTGTCAAGACTCGACTCATGAGAGAAATGGTATCGAATAATATTGGTTGCTCCATTACAAATTATAAATTTCTTATTGCAAAATTTAAAATTAACGTCTGTACTGTCAAATAGTAAAAAGTACAAATCAGTATGAGGAATTTTCACATTGATGCTATAAATAACAGCATTCTGGCATGAGTGTGTATGTCTCAAACTATTTAATGATGAACTAAAGGGAATTTATAGATAAATCAGAAAACCCAATAATTTTAATATTTCTAACTTATTTTCAAACGATAAAAGATACAAAAAAAAAAAAAAATGCTGTTTATATAGGAATATTTTTTTTCATCTTCTTTTTTTTATTGTGAATCTAGAATTTAATAACAGCAATAAAATGGTTTTACAATTAATGGAGTTAACATTAGCATTATATTTAAGTCAAAGAATTAACTTACAAATGTTCAACATGTCAATTCCATTTACGAGCTTTTCTGTCAGACGAAGAATTACAATTTCCAAGCATTTAAATATCATATGAAATGGTTTGACAAGCGCAACAGAAATGCGATAAAAAATCAATCAATCAAATCAATACGATGAAAAAAATTGATTTTTTTATTAAACATAAAAATTTATATTCAATTTCTATCTTTTCATCCCTCTTACTAGGGAAAAAATTCAAATTAAAAACAAAAAAAACTTTATAATCAAAATACTTCTGTTAATTAGAGATGCATGTTGCTCAATGATGAGTTTTTCTTTAAATTAAGTTTTCCTTTAATTTTGCGCTTGTCAGACCATATCATATGATATTTAATGCTTGAAAATTGTAATTCTTCGTCTGACAGAAAAGCGCATGAATGGAATTGCTCAGTGATGAGAGTACATTAATATGACATTAACTTGAATTAATTTCAATTTTTGAAATGCGACATTCTATCTAATCTTTAAATTTTAAGATGTCATGAAATATTCTAATGTTAAATGTCACGTCATACCAAGTAACTTTTTTCAATATTTTGCATTGAAGTTATGTACAATATTTAAAAAAAAAATTGTAGAAGACCTTACAATGTTAAAATTTTGTGCAGTTATTGAATTGTTAAATTAAAAGATTCTTGAAATTCTTTTTTGAGACAAGGAATGTAAAGTAATGCAATCATTATTTCAGCATTTTTTTCTTCAATACTCAAATGGATTGCTAAAATAAATATTGCGAATAATCTTCTATACAAAATGGGGAAGGAAATTTATCATTATATCTAAACCCCAAGATATTTTTATATTATCAAATCCATTACCCGTTCCTCTTATTCTTTTTTCTGATTTATCGAATGAAGAAAAAGAATCATGATAGAGTAGGCGATTTCAGACAATTTGCAAAGTGCTCGCCTTCGAGAAAAAATCGACGACAAGGACTTTGACAGAGTAGAGGCAATTTGTCCAAGGATAAATCCGCTCAGCAAGGGGCAAAAGGGGAGCATATGAAAAATGAGAATTTTCACTTTGAAACTGAAGGAAAACCGAAAGAAAAAAGTTAGCATCAGATGATTTATTATCTATTGGTAGGCATCGAAATTATCAATATTCTGTCTTGGAAATGGTTAGAGCAAAATCTTTGGCAAACGAGTTGAGCTTTAGTTTCAATAAAAACCTGAAAGGAATAGAGTGCTATTTAAATCCATGATTTATGATAAATGAATGCAAGTCACCAACAGATCGACTTTGGAGAGGATGTTCCATGATTTTCTGACTAACCATGTTGTTCTTCCTCCAGTTACATCTCTTTTTTGTTAAATATCATCCGTAGTAGTTCTGAAAAGTTTGTTCTACTCTTAATACATCAAATTTCTGTTCACTTCACGGTGTCATAGAGATGATATTTATCTTTTAAATTATTGTGTGGAAAAAAATCCATAGCAAGAAAAATTTTAGGGACATTTCCCAAAGATTTTGAGCTATGGAATTACTTTATTTTGAGATAATTAGTACTGATTAAAAATGATTATCAGATGGGAAAATTTCGATTATCAATTGCATTTTCAAAAGTATACATTATTTGAAAATGTTGAGTAACGCTCATTGTTGACAAACCACGAAGGAGTTCACTTAAAACTCCTAAAAGCTATCATACATACAGAATGTTCCGAGTTTGCTATTATCTAGAAAATTTGTGAGTAAATATCCGTTTTCGCAACCAGTTGCATCCCCGGCATATTATTGTTAATAAACTTTGATGAATCACTCTTATAATGAAAATACTATTTTAAATCACATATGAAAAATATAGTACATTCTGTTTGGTTCTTTGTGCAACCAAATTGGCGAAATTTAATCGGAAAAATCTGCCCAGTTCTTCAGGCTTAAGGCTGTGCTAATGTTTTATTTTGGCATAATATTCAAAACTGGAGGACAGGTGCACGGAGAAGAACTTTACTGAGTATGAGATTCTTTCCCCAATTTATTCAAATTTTTGTTAAACATCGTCAATTGTAGACTATATGTAATAGACCATGTGTTCAAAAAAAAATCTTTCCTGCACGATGACAGAGAGTTGATCATTAAATTTATATTTTAAAACAAATAATTAGGTATTTGGAAGATTTTTCAATGGAGCATGAAATAAGGTCAAGTAGAATTAAGGAAATTCGAATTACTATCAGCCTTAAAATATCATGGCCTTATAAGTTTTATTGTGACCACATATAAAAATACCCCCCTTCGAAATATGGATGTTTCTATGTTCCTATGTTTCTATCCCATAAATGCATCAAAATCTCAGAATTCAATAAATAACGACTTATCAGGGTCAAGCAAATTCTTCGAAATGAAATAAAAAGTTCTGCATAGAAGTTAGATAAAATCCCCATTTCTTAAAGGCAGAAAGTAAAAACGAATTCAAGGAACAGCCGCATCCTATTATTTAATTTAAATATAAAAAATATCACGATAGTTATAAAATTAATTTTGACTTCTATCATGATTATTTAATTTTTTATAATGCAAACTGTTCAGACTATTTTCAGTCAATAACTTTATTGAAATCTACAGCTATCAGAAATCTACTTTATCTACAGCTATCAAATTTGGTCCATATATATCGGTGCAATTCAGACAGATTTCTTTTTGAAATT
Organism: Argiope bruennichi; assembly: GCF_947563725.1. Classification (NCBI taxonomy): domain Eukaryota; kingdom Metazoa; phylum Arthropoda; class Arachnida; order Araneae; family Araneidae; genus Argiope; species Argiope bruennichi. The sequence goes on from NC_079157.1 coordinate 49,274,933, forward strand.
TTAATTAGAATTCCAATTAATTAGAAACTAAGTTAAAACTTGCTGCTTTCCAGAGATTGCTTCCTAAAATATAATTGCACAAAAATAAATTTTACATCATCTCAAAATTAAAAAAATTGTTTTTAATGATTTCAATTTAATGGTCAAATGGATTTTTTTCTGCATTTTGGCATTTTTTTTAGTTTTTTTTTTCTTTTTATAGTTTCCAAATAATAGATGACATTTTCACCCTGAAATTCAAACCATTTTCTTTGCTTCACCGAATAAATAACTGGTCGCGAGATTTTCTTCCATGTTGAAAGCTACGGGAAAAGCATTCTGTTTAATATTTATGTAGTTTACAAGACAAATAAAAAAAAAGTGAAGTTACAATACCACAAAATTTAGAAAATTTAAGAATCAAGTACTGACATTTAGCTCTGTGTTCTAATGAGTCTATAATCAGATAAAAAACAAAACTTAAGTAAGACAATTAAAGTAAGATTTAATGTCAAACAACTCTGAACAATCGTATACATAAAGTTATATCCAAACAAATTATCTGAAATCCAATATAACCAGTATTCTTGGTGAACCATTTGGTGACTAGTATTGAAAAAAAGTTTCAGTAGATGGCTTGTTTTTAATAAAATTTTATTTTATTTAAAATTAAGGTTTAAATGTGGAATCAATTAATGATAAAAAAAATTTGTAAGTCATATATTTTTAAGCACTCTTGTTCTTTCCTGTAGTATAAACGGATGCATAAAAGTATAGATAGAAAATTAGAGAAATGCATTGCAAAATAAATAGATGATATAAAATTTCTAAAATAATATGAAGTATAGATCTATAAAAATAGATCGAATTAAAATATTTTGCTGAGAAAGCTATTAAGATCAAGTTGAACAAAATATTTAATTGACATTTTTAGCAATCTTTAATCCTGACAAACCAACTACTCGCCCAAGTAGGTTAGTAAAAAATAAATATATTTAATTCCCGGAATTTGATAAATACTATTGATGCAGCAAGTCGTTCTTTAAATTTGATATTTTCAGATCAATAATCTTACGCACTAATCTACTTCATTTAAAAATACTGAATTTTCAGCAGTTGCAGATTTGACTTATTAAATTCTTCTCAACATAACAAATTGAAAAAATGTAATTAATTATATTATAATTGGTCAAAATATGTTTTTGTAATTTGATAATTCATGTAGCAATCTCAAATGTTCATCTCAATGAATGAAAAATGTCGTCCAAAGTTTAGTTTAAGTATTTATTTTTAATTCTCGGAAATTTCATTAAATTTATATGAAAAATGGCGAAAAACTATTTCAATTTTCTGAAATTAAGATTTAAATAGGATTATCAGTAATATAATAGGATATTTTTTTACTTTTAATCCTTAGTTGTATGTACGCTTATATGAAGTATATATATACATAGAGAGAGAGAGAAGATATATATATATATATATATATTCTTTTTCTCTCTATGTATATATATATTTCATTATTTTAGCTAATTAGGAAAATTTATTTGTTTTCGTGTTTTACAAGATTAATTATATGTTAATTAATATAATCACCTAGTCCTAAAACAATTTTTTGAGATATTCCGAAGTTATACCCTTAAAGAGGTTAATAAAATGACAAAAAAAAAAAAAAATAAGACATATTGAATATCTTCTAACCAAATTACAGAGTATTTATATTCTTTTTAAAATAACGAGTAATCGAAAGAAAGATGAAAATAAAGTGTCCATTTATTATTTCAATTTTGTATATCGTCCTTAAGAGTCCAACCGTACAAATCGTCTAAAATACACATTAAAAGTTTCTTGACTTGATCATTTACAATGGAAAAAAATTAAAATGTTTTTTAAATTTAAAATAATTAAAGCGTCAAAAAATATTTCATTATAATACCTAATGGAAACGAGGAACTGTATAAACCTGTAGGTTTCTTAACTTTTTAGCATTACATTCACTAAATCTAACAGCGTAAAATAAAGTCATTTGCTCCAGTTAAAGCATTATTCCAACTGAAAATATATAATATATTCCTAATAGTTTAGAAATTATTTATGGGACTATAATTAGAGTGTATTTTCTATTGTATGTATTAATCTCAGTTTGAAAAAAAAATTCTAACAAAAATAGAGATGCGAAATAATTTTGAAAAAAATCAAAAGTATAATGATTTAGCCTTTCTATTACAACTGCTCAGTAAAGTGTATTTTATGTTAAACTTCATTCTGCAGTTATGAATACGATAATTTTTGAAAAATTGCCTCTTTTCAATGTCGGATTTAGACTAAATTTTGACACGAGTCTGCAATTTTGTTGCTAAAACTACAATGATTCTCCCAGCTCTTTGCAATTTGGATTTATTGTGTCCATAAATACATATGTTGAAAGATAGGTTGTCATTTGATGGATTTGATAGAAAACTTTATACAAATGTAATAGCAATATTGATAATAAAATAAAATCATTTTCATTGCTCAAGGAAAAAGCTTTGAGAAATTCAAAAGCTTTGTTCAAGCAGACATATTTGGTTCAATTGGCACAATTTTCTTTCTAGACTCTTATCTGAAAAATTATTGATCTGTGTTGAACTAGTGTTTTTTTTTCTTTATTGACAAACATAGAAAAATAACTTTTTTGTTTGCAAAACGTGAATAAATCTATTAATTAACTGAACATCAATCCAGCTGAGAAATGCTCTAAAACTTTTAATTATCTCAGTGTATAAGATTAAAATCCATAAATACAAAGAAAAAACCCTCTTAATTTTATTTCATAATTCAAAAACAAATTATAAATAGCCTCCTTCGAGTTTGACCTTTTAGCTCCAAAATTTTTTCACCATTTAAAAAAAAAAAAAAGAGGGGGGAGGAATGGGAAAACTTTTAGAAAATGGGTTTAGCAAAACAGAGGAGTTTATTCTAAATTTATATGTGAAAATTGGATCGAGTCTCTCTTGAAACAAAGAGTTATAATTTGCTTTAGTATTACTGTTTAATTCTCATTAATAGATATGGAGTCTTATATTCGCGATTAATGTGCCTTTTCTTAGAAGACTTTTTCAGAAAATACAACTGATTGCATAGCATGGAAATTTTGAACTCATTCAAAACTTGCAAATTTAATTTTTTTTCTATTTATGCAACTGAAGTGTGAGCAAATGACTTCGGAAAAACATGTAATATTGTGATAAAGATAATTAAAGGGATAAAAATGAATAAATAAATAAACGTCCATGCTAAATGATACAAGAAGCCATTTTGAAAAATCTCTTTTTCTAGCAATCGAATATTTGTGTTTTTAATATGCACTCACATAATGTGTTATCTTCCATCAGTTTCCAATTATTATGCGTTTATTTTATATGAATTCGGATTGCTGTAAATGTTTCATATTGCTACTGGGAGAGTTTAATTACTTCTCTTCTACATCCTACAGTGCAAAGCTTTTTAAAGCTACAATTTTAGTTTCTATTTCAATTAGAAAAATACCACCACGATTCCAAAATGGAAAATAGTTAAAGAAATCGAACATTCACTAATAATAACTAAAATGAAAATCATTTAAATTTAGAAACAATCAAATTATCAAGGTACAATTTTGTAACTCGAAATGATCTGATTGACTATTTTTTCTTTCAAATGTTACTGCATATAAAATCAGAATGCGTTCTTCTTTATAGCAAGAGTAATATCTAAGTGATTTAAGTAGATATTACAATTCATACTTAAAAAAACAAACATATTACGGTTGAAGAAAATCTCCCCTTTTAGTTCCTAAGAAATATTATTTAGTGTTGTGGTGAAGGATGATAAATGGAATAAAGACACTCCAGTTCCAGTTTTTGTGAAAAGAACAGGAAGAAGTGAGGTTAGTTTTTAATTTAATACTTTCTAAGTCCAAGATCGATAAATAAAGTAAGGAACGGAGTGAAAAATAAGAATTACATCTCAGGCTCCAATTGCCTTCGCTACGCCACTGAACGAAGCGGCGAAACCTTCGAAACAAAAACTGCTGGGAACACCTTTTCTGTTGGTTTTATTTCCCGGTGTTCCTTATGACGCCGCTGATCTCAATTAACCGGGCAGTCAAGACATAAGCTAACGGAATCGTTTTGCGGCCGGCCGAGGGCGGGACGACCGCAACTGCATCCCCATACAGCCACTTTCCCACGATCGCTACCTCTAATGGACCTCATAATGCAGCAGCACTATCTCCCCCTCCCCCCATTCCTGAGGGCAAAATACTTTCTCACGAAAAAAGTATTTTGTAGACTTTGTTTTTAACTGCATGAAAGTATATATGGTAAAGTACCTCTTTCAATTATCATCCCGCAAGTCTGGTCCTACAATCAGTTTTACTGACTTGCCGAAAAGTTCAGATATGAAAGCTAAATGAGAAACGCACATTGAGCGATTCAAGTAGTAATTTCTTTTAAAATCGCTTTCTTCATAGTACATTTCGAATTTAATGCACAAAAGTAATCAATAGTTAATTTTAAATTTAACTTTATTCTTGGAATAAATCCTAATCGTCTTGCTATATGACTTCCCGAACACAAGTAGATTATTCAGAATTATTTTTATATAATTCAAAAATCTAATTCAGAAAAACGTTAATTAACAATCTTGTATTCTCCAGTTTGGAAACACTAATTCTCAATTAGTCTATAGGAACAATTTAATTTTTTTTTAGCTTGTCTTCCAATTTTGAAACTACATAAGGGATATTTTCGAACAATTCTCGTGATTTTTGAGTCGCATTCTATAGAAGAGGAAGAAATGAGTCGAATTTCAATCCATTTTGCTCTCAGTTTCGTCGTATAGTGAAAAAAAAAAAAAAAAATGAATACGTATTTAGAAATATACTTTTTCCATCAGATTGATTTGGTTTATATTTTGAAATTGGTAAGTTATTTTATTGTAGATGTCACATATTAAAATTCATGCATTTAGCCTGTTGCATTTTTTAATTATCGCATTCACATATGCACGAAGAGAAAAGTTATCAGAAAACAATCATATCCGGGATAAATGTGATCCAAAATATCATACAGCTCTACAGTTTTGCTATAATGTCCATTTGCCGAATTTCATTCATTTAGCCCGTTTATGTTATCGTGCTTGCTAATTGTATAACTCCACATATGTATTTTTCAAACTCATGAAACTTTGTGGTAATTCGTCAAAATCTCGATGTAAAATCAAGGAATGATTATCGATTACAATACTTTGTGTATGCCTTATACGAGAAAATAATAAGCTATTAAACACAATTTTACCATGTTATTGCAGACACGTATACTCTGTATGTTTATATTGGCCTACCCTCTTAAGAATGTTTCCATTGACAGCGCATTAAATAATAAGGGTAATCACAAAATTTTCCCTTGAATGTAACTGGAATATTGTAAAAAAAACTATTATAAACGGCAGAGGGTTGATTCGATATATTGTAAAGACTTTATAAAGCTTTTAATCAGACCATTTATGTGAGTAAAATTCAATGTGAGCACCCTTGGTAGCTTGAAGAATGTGAAGGTGGTATTTCAGTTCTTGTCAAGTATTGTTCAATATTTCATCTGTCACATTAGATAAAGTATTTGTAATTCTAACTTTGTCTATATCAGTATCTTCAACTGGCATTGTAAACACATTGTCCTTTATGTAATCCCAAAATTGACATTGAATAATAATGTCCGATTTGAATTCATGGAGCAAAAAACATATTGAATTTTATTTTTTCCTTTTCACTCAAGCTGTTTCCATTACAATCGAATGTAAAAATCATTATCCTCGCTTTGGGTGCACTATAGGGCCAAACAAAAAGGCAATTTAATTATAAAAATTTTACAATATTATATTTAACAGGTTTTTTTTGTAATAATTTTTTTTAATCAGAAAAAAACTTTATGACCATTTTTTATATTGATTGTCTCTTAATTTTATTAAATTCAGTTAAAAAAAATTAACTCATAGTGATTTAAATGATATGTATTTTGATGTTGATTAGAGTGCCAAAAGTGGCGTTACAAAGGTAAAAAGCTTATAATTAAAATATAAAAAATAGAATTTAAATAGCTGTTAAAAAACTAGCCATTAAAATTTTTTTTTCATACATGTGTGCACAAGCTGCAAAAAAAGCTAAGGGCAGCCAAAGCAAATAAAAAAACCGGAACAAAAAATAAAGGAGCAAGCATAAATAGAAAAAGTAGAGAAGATCTAACTGACTCAGGCAGAAGAGCCTACATCAGGTGCCATCGTAACAGTATCATTGAAACACAATTAGTAAATAATAAAATTTACCAAAGATAGGCAGTTTAAACTTTGAAAACAGAAAAATAAAAATAAAATAAAAGAATTTAAAAAGAGAAAAATATAAATCATATGTATGTAAACTCATTGCACATTCTTAACCTCAAAAACTCTTAGAGTTGGCAGATTGGCCCCTGCAGTTCTACTCCATAACTTTAAATTCCGTGCGGAAATGTCTTCATGGCGAGCATTCATGGATGCTCTTCGAGAATTCTTTCCAGCCGTCCCCCGCTCAACCCCCCGCGTGTTCGCAACAAGTGCTCTTGCGCATTTCTCTCTGAACAATTACTCTGCAAGCACACGAGGGAATTCCACATTGATGGCTTTTTTGTTGGTTTTGTTTTTTGGCAGAGCGCTTTTCACGAGGGGGTGGGGGCGCGGAGGACGAGGCATCCCTACAATCACGAGAAAGCACCTGCTGATCGTGACCGTCTCTTCGTCACGACCCGACCGCCCACCGGTGGGGAGGGATGAGAGATCACTGACATGGATCGCTGTTTTTTGGATACCTTACAAATGGAAGGAATTCTTGGAAAATAAAAAAAAAAAAGTAAATTTGTACTTTTTTTTATATTTATACAACCCATTGTGGGGAGAGAAAACATCGTTTTTGTCGGTACTAACAATTTGGTTGTAATATTTGTTATCTGATGTAGACCATAATTCGCTTTTTTTTTCTTTTAGTTAATTCAAAATCAATACAAAAAATTACAAATTCTGAAATGTTCTCTATAGTCAAATGAATCTGTACTCTGTATCCAAAATGCATTTTTTAAAATGAGATCAATAACAACTGTAGTTTTTTAACAGCGCAGACATTGTTTTTAAAATGTTATACTTATTAAAATTATTTTATTATTACTTGGTAACTTATTAAACTTATAGACAGGATTTTTAAAGTATAAGTTTCACTTTATTTACAATATTTTTTAAAAATTTATTTATAAATCTGTACCTTTTATTAAAATTTTTAAACACCAAAGATAAATCTTTTCTTCCAATCCTAGCTAAAAAGATTCTCATTTTTTAATCTTCATAATTAGATTTACGTTTTCTTAATTTGGATAGTTTGAATTTTTATTATGGTCTTTCACCTTGACTTACCCAAAATTTCACAATATAAAGATAAATTAATATAAAAAGAAAGAAAGAAAGTTTTTGAATATGTTTAATACAGTTTTTCGAAATATATAATTTCTTTTTTCTTTGCAAGAAAAAAAAATGTTTTGTTCTAAGTAGCTTAATATTATTCTTTCCTCGTCCTCATTTTTTTTTTCATCTTGTTTTCCAAGAAACTAAAAATTATATTGCCCTTTTCCCACATATATATATATATATATATATTCTGTTTCAGGTAACTTAAAATTACATCTTATTTTTCCCACTAATTTTTTCCCTTAAAATAAACGCGTCTTTTTCATATTTTGTTTACAAGAAGAAAGCAAAACAGTGAAAAGTTAATTCAGGATTGTTAAGAAGATGCTCAAACAAGATTAATCATATATATCATGGTTTCTTCAACTTGAAGTCGCGACCCCAATTGTGGTTACGCGGAACAATTTGGAGTATCGGAAACTTTCACAACACCTTTCTCCGGTACTGAAATTCTTCGGAAATCGTTTTTATAAATTATAATGAAAATAATCTTGACGAGAGACAAAAAATTCTGGCCAATTACCATGTGTTTTAAGTAGAGTCGTTTTCTTGTCATTAATTAGTTATTTAGTTAGTTAGTATTTTGTTTTTTAACAAGTGGCCTTGTGGATTTAAGCATGGAAGGCCCTAGATTATGAATCAGAAAAATAAGGTTATGGTGCTTGTTTCTGATTGCTATTTTAACCAGTATCATTCAAAATCTGATAGATACTGTTCGTTTCAGCATCCTAAGACGATCACTTTTCAACAATTCTCACTAAGAAGTGAGACGTGGAAGGACATGCGCATTTACGGAATTTTTACTTTATTGTTAAATGTAAACATCTCTTTTCCTATAATATTTTCTCTCATCCTTATTTTGTCGAATTAAACTCATCATAACGCGTTTTGCGTTTTTTAATAAAGAACTACTTGCACCATTTAGGCACTAATGGATGTTTTCTTGATTTTCCTTCAAACAGAAGAGGAATGTGGACATTTTCACACCATAAACGGAACAGTAGTTTCTGGAAATGTTGGATATTCACCTATTATCTTCTTTTCTTAATCAGTGTTTTATTAGCTGCATAATGGAAATAATATTGTGCATAGAAAATTTGTGAGGAATATTAGAGAAAAAAATTATATGAATAATGATGGGTTTAGCAAGTACAGAAAAAAAAATATATGAGGGATCGTTTATAGAATAGCAATCAATAGGTTCCAGTTCAACCAGTTTCGCATGAAAATTCGTCAGAAAGGCAACTACCCTTGACATATCGAAGTTTAAGTTAAATTTTTACCTTGGGTGCTCATGGTCTGTTTGACCTATGGAACTTGATCCCTTTTCCCTTTATCACGGAATCTCTACTCACGACTGGTTACGATTTAGACTATGTGGGGTTATATTCGCCACTATCATGATCATATTTTTGATGTTTCATTTCGAACTCGAGACAAAATCTTTAAAAGAAAATGAGAATAGCATTAAACCCTGGCATAGATCAAAATTTCTAATGAAATATTAACTACCTAAAATGATATCACATAGAAAAGTTTGGAGAAAGGGACGATTTGACAACTTTCTTATTCACCCCTAATTACTTATTTAATCAGAAGTGGCTCAAAAATTCGCATTTTAAATGTTCTTAAACCCTAACATATATAAAATGTGGTTAAATGAACATGAAATTAACTATCCTAACTAGGTGATTTTTAGCATTAAAATGGGTTATCTAAATTATTAATTCCTAATCATTGCATGCAACAAGATATATTATACTTAGCTTTATATTCATACTTCTCTGAATAAAATATTTTAAAACTTAACTGTAGGCTATATATATGTAACTTATATGATTTCAGAAGCCTTATACCTGTTCCAATTATTTTAATAAACGCATGCGAATTCATTTTATCTGTAACTCTGTCCAGAGTTTAAGGTTTAATGTAAATAAAAAAAATAGTTAGGTTTCATCTAACCCCTAAATTTTCTTGCTGAATCGAAACATGAACATAAAATAAATATGAAGATAACTAGCAAACTCATTCCGAATCGGTGCATAATAAAGCAACATTTACAATTTTTAGAGAAATTAAAAAAATATATTTAACTAGTTCAATAAAAAATATAGTGCACTACATTTGGAAAACAAAAGTTTAATCTTATAGAGCGATAATATATATTTATATATAAAATTGTATTTCAGAAAATAATGAATAAAAGAATAATTTATATTCTTAAAAATATACATACTTTAAAATTTTTCATTATTACTTTCTTATGAAATTAATCTTTATTGAACTGAAGAAAAACAAAGTTTACAAATGAATAAAAAATCTAATTTCATTCAAATAAAAAAAAACAATGATTTAAAAAGAAAGACTTTATTTTTTCCGAAGCTAATTGTTTAATATTTAATTAAGTAAAATTTCCAAGAAATAATTTTGAAGTGCATATTCCTACTCTCCAAACTAGGCCTTTGCCAAAAATTATAGGTACAAGAATTTACTCTATAGACTATTTATACATGCATTTTTCATTTGTATTAGAGACTTGCTGCTTTTAATAAACAACTTTAATAGTTAGGAAATTTGGCTGTGCTTTTTTCGGCTGTGTTTTGTGCTTTTAATATGTCAAGGTATAGAATTTTTCGGGGGAATATTTTAAATATGATATATAATAGGCATTAAACTCGTACCGTTTTAGAAGCATTCTTATCAGTTCCATGTCTGTGCTTGCATGCACATTCTGTCATTTTCTAAATATTTACATTTTGATATCAAAAAAGAAAACATAATCAGAAATTAATATGGTTTTTTAATGATTTTGTTTGTATCTGCATGGAATTTTATTATTTATCTTTGCAATAAATGAATGAATAGACTATACGAATGAGGTTAAAAGTAATGGCGAAAGAACAGTGAAAGATTTTTGACATCAGATTATATACTTATGCACATAAATAGTGACTAATAAACAAATTTAAAAAATTAATAAAATTAATTCTTAAAAAGAAGTTATTTAAATATTTAAAACCGCTTTTCAATCATATTGTAAAAAATAAAAATAAATATTATTTTCGTAAAGAAATAGAAGAAATATATGATTAATCATTTTACGAGGCGATGGAAATAATGTATCATTTTTTTGTTGAGAATTCTCAGACGTAAAAATCAAAGAATAACTTATATTCATTGTCTACATTACTAAATATAATGTAATTTTGCAGATGTGATATAGTGTAATTCTATTATAATCATATACTATATTAATTATTATGGCTTTTAATATTGTAAACCCTTTTCATACAGGATAATGCTCCAACATAAAATAAAAATTTACAATGCTAAAAAATTTACAATGAACACAAACAGAAATTATGTTTCTAGTGCTATATTACTTCAAATGACAAATACTCTATTTTATATAATGGATAATAATAAATAAAATAATTCGCATATTCAAATAAAATTCGATAGAATTATTTCTACGCAGATTAAAATAAAGAAACAAAAATTTAAAAAAAATGAAAATGAAAACAGTGATGCTAAAGATGAAACTTAGAAAGTCTTGGGAAAATAGGTTTCTATGACAACAACAAAGTTCCATGATCAAAACAAATCTTTTATTCAACCTGTTTTCGTTTTTAAATGCTTAACAAGATTACGGAGTTCTTACTTAGTGAATATTTAGCTATATGAAAGAAAAAAAAGGAGGCTATAATGTTTTCACGCATTTTATAGATAGTGTAAATTAGCCACTTAATGCTAAAAAAAAGACTTTCAACTGTTCGTGTATTTGCGGCATATAATTTAACATTTTAAGCATAAAATGCTCGTTACAATTTTCAAAAGACATAAAAGTTTTATTCGCTATTAAATAACTGTAATATATATATAAAAAAACCGTGAATATAAAAATATATCAAACGTCATATCCACATTCAGCTACAATTTAATGACTTGGACATCAAAATATCTGAAACAGCCTTCGTGTCCCTTGTCTTAATTTAAAATATATGAAATAAAAAAAGAGAGTGATAAAGCAGCCTTTATTTTTATTCAATGCAAGCAAAGAGTAAGCCATTAGTATGTACTTTCGTACAAGTTTTAAAGAATTTCAATCAGTGAAATCACAATTTTCGTAAGCTAAATATTTTACAATTTATTTTGAATATTTTATGTTTTCTAGTTTAATTAAATTACAATCAATTTTTTTAACATGATGTAATTAATTTCCTGAGAAAAAAATACAATTGTAAGCCCACTTGGTCTAGTATATTTAGCTAAGAAAAGACAACATAGAAGCTTCTGTTGGTCAAAGTGACACCTTAGTTACATTTGAGAAATGACTGAGATCCCGAATGTGGGTTTTAGTTTATCTCCCTGGTTGATTTCCAGAGGAAACAGGCCCACATATCTTTCGTTAAGAGTGAAGCCAATGAAAATTTCAATAGACAACTTACTTGCAGTCAATGATTCCTTGCTAAGTATCCGTCGGTCTATCAATTTTTGAAAAATACTGGTTAAGAACTAGAGGATTAAACCCATTTTCTTTTACCTCTTCTTCTCTTTAGCTAAGCAATACTTTATTCATTAGCTGAAAATTATTCTTAAACCAATCAATTTTGCGAGGGAGAAAAGGTTTGATGAACTACATAGACAGGTCTTTTATCTTAATAATTTTAAATGTCTGAATTATCTTTTGAGTTTCTATGCTTTGGTGGTTGAGGGTATTCAGAAAGTTATTCCTTCGCCAAAATATTAAAAGTCTTTCTCACGTTTTAAGTTTACAGCGAAATTGTATTTATTAGACAAGTTGTAACAGATCTTTTAAAAGTTTTAAGCACTTGGGAAAAATATTACTTTTAACCCTTATCGTGGCAAGATTACTTTGTTAAAGAAAAGCAAAAAAAAAGTATATAGGTAGTTTCTTTACGCTATAAAAAACATCAAAAAATAAATTTAAAAAAAACCGTGTAACAAAAATTGTTTAATAAAATTAAGTTAAAAATTATTTTATAGTGGTAGTATATTTTTATAAAGTTGTATGTATGGTATACTATACAAAATGAACATAAGGGTTAATGAAAGATTTTATTATATTCCTTTAAATTCGCATTCGTGGCTGTATCTATTGTCTAAAATTAATTTTAATTTGATTTTCTTAATTTATTTTTGTGCTTATTTAAAGTTCTTTTGCAAGTAAAAATTTTGAGAAATCAAAAGTCTTCTCATTCAACTACAATACTTTCATTTACTTACTAGTATTTTAAAAAGAATAAAATTCCATTACAATGACAAAAAATAGGGATACTCAGATTCACAACAAGTTTCATTCCATAAAATGTTTGGCTAATATAATCAAGGATTTTTTAGCTATTTTTATGTCTCACTTCAAAGCAATTCAGGCTCCATTTTAGTATAGACTACGTAGATGTAAACCATGATCAGACGAAGGAGACGTCACAGGCAGCTCTACCGATATTGTCTCCATAAAAAAGTTTAATATCGTATCAATATATCAAAACATGGGCATATTCATTTCATTCATGAGCATAATCTGTGCATGATTTGTTCAATTCAATTACTATGTGTCGGTTATATTTGTTATTTTATAGAATATGTATAATTTGTTTGACAATGTTAAAATAAATTTTCAGAGAATTCATCCATATTTCAGAGATTTGTTCTTCATGTTAACCTTTTTCATATTCTAAAAAAATGTAAGATATTTTTATTTAAGTTATTGTTTTACTTCATGCAATTAATCCATACATTCAAATATAATTTGTGTCATAATATTTTCAATATTCCTTAAATATTGAGAATTATTTAATATCTCAGCAATATTTTGATCCATTTTTCGTTATCTGATCTATGGATAAATTGTCTGTTTCAAAGTTGCATATTTTTAGTTAACTGTTGTAAAGCTCAAAAGAATTTTACTACTTACATGAATAACTCGATATCTGTCGTAAGTCTCTAAAAGTCACATTAGAGATTAATTTTGAATACAAATAAATAAAATTTGAATAGACTTTATGTATCAGTAAATATTGGTGAAAATTAGATGTTATAAACAACAATACATGGCATTTCTTCTGTAAAAGCTCCAGGAATATTTTATTCAACGCGTATTCTTTAAATATAGTCTTTAATATTATTATTTTACAAAAATATTCTTTAAATATCATGATGAAACGTTGTACAGCCTCAATGCTCAACAAAAAACAACCCTTATTCTGGATGTCTTATGAAATAAGCCATTTTCAAGGACTAGAAGAGGTTTCTCGTGAAATAGTCATTTCAAGGAAGAATTATATAAATTTCAGAGTATTTTATTTTCACAGAAATTACAAAAATGTCAGAATTAGAAATAATTTATAGTTTTTTAAAAGCATCTTATGTAGAAAAACAATTTATCAATAATAGCCGCCTTCGATGTCAGCTATTCACCCATCATAGAAATTAATTTAGTCAAGTTAACCAAATTTGATGGACTACGTCTTATCACAACGAAAAAAAGTAATATTTTAAATTATACTTACACAAAACACATACATCATTTTAAGTGGTCAACTATCCTTTCAAAGTGCCAAAATCAATTAGCGAATAAATAAGTGAAATTGTGCTGACTCTGAGGAATCTATCGAAGTATAATTTTGCAAAATCTCTGGAAAATAGAAAATAATCGGAGACAGATAATCATTGTTTATGCATCTAGGAATCATGAACTTTCTTACGCAATAGAAGTTAGCAAAATCGGTTCAGTGGTTTTAGTTTAGCACAAACTACAGTGGTTTTAGGTGGTTTAATAGTGGAAATCCTATTAATTTCCCCCTCTTATATAATGCACAAACAAATAATTTTTTTGAGACTTCTCTCAAAACCAGAGATTAGTGGGGATACGAGACCATTAATGGCATAGAGATCATGAGGTTTCATGGGCATTAATTTAAAATATATAGATAGTGATGCAAAATTTCAATGCTCTACGCAGATTAATAACCTTATTCTTTATAAAACAGAGAGTATTCAAGGCATCTTTTTTTGCGTAAAAAGAAAAAGGATGTTCCAGTTTACAATTTACTTTATTATATATTTGAAATAAAAATAATCGCTAATATGTAAGTCTTGCATCAGGGTCACGATTCGTTTCATTCAACCACCTGTGCATTCCTTGCAACAATTAACTTTCTAGAAATGAGTAAGTAAAATTCTAGCAAAAACATTCCATTGTCTAATTAATTAACTTTACGAGTGCATCTGTATAATCGCACAAACTTTCGTGTCACATAAAAAAGATCGTTTGGTCTGAAGGAACGCAATTATCCCTCGGTGTTTTGTTTTTCGAACAAAAACATTCACACAAAGGGTCGATGTTTTAATGGTATCCAACGAGAGAAAATAAACTTTAGTGAGATTAATAATCAAAGATTGCAAGCAAATTAAATATTTTAAGATGTTTCGGTTGAAAATAAGATATAACATTGGTAATGAGAATGATGTTTAAAAATTCGAAGGTAAAACATGCAGCTTTTGTCACGTTTTATTAACGCTCATGTCGTTATGACTTCCAACTATTCCTCATTACCGTTTTAATTCGAAATCTTGATTTTTTTTATATTCAAAAGTAATGAATATATATATATATATATATATATATATTCATTCCATAAAAAAAATCCAACGTTTCTGGAAAAAATTCAAAAGTAAAAGAATTTTTTTTTCTCCATTTTGATTAATTCCTTAATTTAGAAAATATCTTAGCTTCGAAAATATTTTTTAGATGAGTCGAAAATCTAAAACTCTGAAATAGAAAATTTCAACAAACCATTACGTGATAATTAGAGATTTTTTCAGATCAATGTGCAATGCTATAAATATTTAAACATATAAAAATGTATTTTTGAATGGAAATATTTTAGGTATTTATTCAGAGAAACTATCTTCGCAATGGTTGCTAGAAAATATGTTCAATTTAGCGGCTTTTTAAAAAAAGAAGAGAAATAGTTTATATAAAAAATTTCTGAAAGCATATTTTCTCTATTCTGTGATCTATGAACGTTTTTAAATATAAAATCTAAATTTATAACTATAAATCTTATCCCGGCTTTTGTCATCAGCTTCCTTATGAAATATACAATTTTTATTTTTGTTATTTTTCTGTACTATAAATTAGTAATTATAAAAATGTATTTAAAAAATTGACATCACTACTTTTCACTAATTCATTTAGAAATATCAGTTATATAACCATCTTGGAAAAGAGTAATCTTCAACGAATGCATTATATATATTTTTTGTTTTATATCCTAAATGCATGGATATATATATTTTTTTCTTGTACAGGAATTAAAAAAAAGTGAAACGATTACAATAATCAACAAATAAATAAAAAAATTTCTTCGTCATTCTGACTAGATTGTTACTAGTTGATTAAACCGGCATTTTAGATAATAATTTGTTAAACATTCTCATTTTGAGCACATTTTTATGATTTATTTGCCGAAACTTTGAAACGATATTTTAAATTATCATAATATAAGATAATGTGTATATTTTAGTATGATAACTAACAGAGGAAAATCATTTTTGCAGTAATCAGTCTTGAAGAACAGTCGATTAATTTAATGCTTTGGAATATATAAAGCGTTTCGATCTAAGAATTTTGAAATATAACCATTAAAATTAAACTGAATATAAGAGGAAGTTATACTACGTGTGATACTATAAACACGATTATATCATGAAAAGATTTGACGTGAAAGAAAGCAACTCAGAATCACAAATTAAATAGCGGCGAGTTTGGTATTACCGAAATTTTTTCGTGTAATCTCTGATAAAGGTGTCATCTCCTCTTCATCCACATAAAAATATTAGACCTAGAGGAAAACTGTAAACACCAAGAATATTCAGATATTTATTTTCAGAACTCCACACTTGAGAGTTGTGTGCTTCTTTTCTATTAATAATGAAGATGAATAAATGTGAGCATGTTTGTCTATGTGTTTATGCGTGTTGGAGCTTTACAAGCCAAACCGTTTAATCCATAGTTACCAAATTTGATACATATATAATTTGGAGGGTAGAAATGAACGAAAATTCAGAATGACTTTTTTGAAATTTTAATTAGAATTAATTAGAACTGAACAACTAATTTTAGAGGTAAGCTAAATTTTATAATCTTTTCACTATAATTCCCAAAAATATTGCAAAAAAATTCAAAAATTTTCTAAATTTGAAAAAAAATATCTTTTTATTGATACAAATTTAATAATAACGCACATCTATGCTGAATTTTGGCAATTTTTTGCAAACATTTTTGATTAATTTCCAATAATAGCTTATTTTGGTGAGTAAAATTTAAACCGGCTTCATCGTTTTATTGAATATTTAATCGCTTGATTTTTTTTCCGTTGTTCAGTTCTGTTTAATATCTGTGCATTTTACAAGATGAATAAAAAAGTCAAGCTGCAATACTGCGAAATTTAAAACTTAGATGGACCAAACAATTGCGTTTTTAATAACACTATTTTGTCAAGAGATTAGTCTCCATTAGAAAGATTATATATACAATGAAAAGAAATATAGAAGACAATCAAAATAACATGGATTTAATGTCTGTCAGTTTACGGAATCATGGATATGAATTTATATCTAAGCAATTTAATTGAGATAAAATATAACCAATATCCCCAGCGAAAGAGCTGATGGCCAAAGTTGACTACTAATATAATAAAGCAAACTGATACATTTGTATCATTGAATGCATTTTATATGTGAACAATAGTTAGGGAACATCCAATTAGAGAGTAAACTTATAATACTAAAACCGAATATGTATTTTGGGAGCATTTTCTATGACCAATTGAAATTACAATGCGGTATAGAACTACAATTGCAGCCACAAGATTACATACTAAATTTCATTTATTTAAGCCATTGCGTTATTGGTTTATCGCGTTTGTACGCATACTTTGTATAATTTAAATTCAATACATATCAGCATTTTTAGATGATGAATCTATGCTCAGAATTTTATCCATCTAGTTCTTTTTGGCTTGTACTTATCGTGTTCTCTTGTACTCGGACAGAGCGATTTCCTCTGAATGGATTCGTTCAATAGTTGATAGAAATCTGCAAATTTGGTGTAAAAAGCATAGATAAAAATGTCATCTTTCTATTGAAAAGCTTCTTTGAGTTATGCATTCATATATACGATAATTACAAACATATATATGACTATTCACGCGATTATGATAACTCAAAAATGCAGCGGGTTAGATTAGTACTTTTTGAAATATGATACTGTCACCGGAATTTCAGCTGTGCTTCAAATTTTAGACCAAATCCATCCAAGGTTAACACAATCGATGAATCTCATTTGTGAATGTGGCACCTCGAAAACATCCCAGACTAGGAGAATGAAATATATCATGTGCAGTAGATATGAAAGTTGTAGATATGTTTCAAATAAGGTGTCAACAAAAATAGACGCATATGACGCACTCGATGTATTCACTCTAAGGCAAAGTTAAACATGGTACACATCATGTTGATAAAATATACGAAAAGTTGTCGGAGAGTATATTCTTTCTGGTTTTATTACAATATTTGATGGTCGTGTATAAAATGCATGATAACTCTTCTTACATTTTCTCGTGCAAGAAGTATCCAAAGAAAAAGTATTGCAATCATTAAAACATTTGAACTTGAGATTATGGCGAAAATCCAGGTTTCAGACCTTCTGAGTCTGTTCACGGTAACTCAAAAATTATTTGAGATAGATAAAATTTGGCATATAGTCTTTATACCAAATTTGTAGATTTCTGTCTAATTTTGAGTGAAATCAGTTCAGAGGAAGTCAATGTGATTGTCTATCTGCACATAAAGTAACAGAATGAGTAGAAAATAAAGAGACACAGATGAATAAAATTAGGTACATTTGACATTTAAAGTATGGATTCGTATCAAATTTGAAACCAAAACCGTTAAGGATTTAAGTAAGTCTGTAGGTCTATACTTTCACAAGCATGTAAACGTGATACTTTAAAAACACAAGAAATTTAGATGCATGGTTTGTGATTTTGTGATTGCAATTGTAGCTGACAAATCATATTTTAATTTCAATCAAAATGAAAAAAAAAAAAAAAAACCGTCCAAAATACATATTAAAATACAATTATCTTGTTTTCTTGTATAGTAACTGCATTCCATCTACTAGGCTCCAAAGATCGCACTTTAGAGGCGCAATAGTAATTATTGTGATGTGTGTTTAATCGTTTATTTTCTGCAAGTTGCTTTCTTAGACCAGTTTGTTTGCTGACATTAATACAATAATACAAATAGTATAACCGAAAGATTCGTGGATATCACTGCGGCTAGGATTTTTAGACATACTGCCTTGCTTTACAAAAATAATTTTTAGTCTTAACTAGTTGACTCATTTTTTTAAAAAATATTTTTCTTAAAATTTTTATAGCAGTGAGGTACTACTTTCATTTGATGTTAAGAATAATTTATAATTTTTCTTTAATTAAAAAGTCATTTTGCCATTAGATTGAGCGGCCGTAGAATGAAGCCTTTACTGGTTTAGAAAACTAAAATTAAATAAAACAATGAAAATTTTTCATTTTTACGGTAATCCTCGAAACATTGAATACAAATCCCAATGATCCAGTATATGTTTTGTATTTGTAGTTAGTTTGCTTCTTCTTTTTATTGTGATCTTGCTTTCGTTGCTTCGTAAGTGTAATTCTCTTCAAAGATTCTTTATCACTGTTAATATTTTCTATAAAAGATTCGAATTAATTTTTAGGATTTTCGTTACCATATTTGTAACTCTCTCCAGCACACCCTATATTTCAGCTCTCAACTCAATATTGGTAAACTTTATTCGTTTATTTTCTGCAAGCTGCTTTCTTAGACCAGTTTTCTTGCTGGCATTAATGGCTGCTAAAAATTTCAATTAAATATTGTTTTGTTATCATGGTTTTAATGGCCTTTTCGGCCAAATATTTTTAAATTGAAATTTGATAGGCATATAACTCTCAATATTTTAGAAATCGTATACCGTTCTGTTCATTATGATATGCATTTCCTCTATTTTCTTTTCATTTCTTTATGGAATCAATAATGTCGTAATATTTAAAAATACTTGCATTCAGAATAA
Organism: Argiope bruennichi; assembly: GCF_947563725.1. Classification (NCBI taxonomy): domain Eukaryota; kingdom Metazoa; phylum Arthropoda; class Arachnida; order Araneae; family Araneidae; genus Argiope; species Argiope bruennichi. Next base: position 49,294,578 of record NC_079157.1, read on the forward strand.
AGCGTTCAACATTGCTTGGATTTTGAAGCTAAACCTTAATTATAAGTACAATCAAATTTCAAAAATCATATTAAAAGCTTAATTTATTCTAGCAATGAAAAGCATTTGAGTTTCACTTTAGCAGTGAAATATATTGTTCTAAAATAAGCTAAATATTTTTTTAATGACTAAAAATAGAAAATAATTATATGGCAAAAACTGATACTATTGAAAACATTTTTTTTTTTTTTTGTAAAAGATGATGTAAACGTCTTTTTCTGCTTTAATAATTATCACAGGAAAACGCCAAAATTAAACCTAACTTTCAATTAATTTCTCTCTCCGAGGGGAACATTACCACTTTCCAAAGTATGTATATTCCAAATTTTTGGATTCCAGTTAAACGGTCTGGCCTATAGAGAATCAACACACATACACATAGACACTCTCACATTCATCTTTATTATTAGCAGTGATGAATGTAATAAACAATATACGTTCTGAGCAACTGCCTTGAAGCAGTGCCAACTCACCGCGGAATGCGACGCCACTCCAGTCGAAGTGTTCTGCGAAGGCAGAAGATACCGAAATACTTCCACTAGAATGAATGATAACCAACATGTTAAGAATATATTTTTTGAAATGCAGCCTTACTATAATTTGTTAGACCAGCATTCTTGTTTCAAACTGTACTGGATCATTAGAAACGGAATGCATAATAAAAATCACAGCTCAATAACAAGGACGACACCCAATCTGGCATTCTATATTCTATAATACTGATAAATCATACCAATGTCACAAGAATAGACATTGGTATCTTTGTATAGAATACCTGTAAGATTTATGTTTTTAAATATGTAAAATCAATTTTTGGCCAATTTTAATAGTTTCTTTTCATTTATCAGATTCTTAACAAAATTCTTCTAAAAATTGGAAAGAAATGCTTATTAATAAAATTATTTATCCATTAAAGATTCAGGAATACATGAAAAAAAATATTTTTAATTACTTAATTTGAATGTCATAACTTTTGATACATATTCAAACTTATTTTGGATTTTTGTATGTTTAATTTTGCACTTTAATTCTTAAAATATATTTATAAACTGGAAAACAGAGTAATATAATTGACCATATTAATTTTTGACAGCATAAATTTGAGAAATAAAAAAATCTTAATCTTGAAAATCAGCTTTGGGAATCATAATTAATTTTTATTAGTGAATTATAAATGAGAAACAGCTAATTTAATATCTATGGATACGCATATACGCGTAATAAACAGAGTTTAAATGACCATATATTAAAATCATTTTTTGACTTCATATTATTCAATAAAATTTGATTTAACTTTGATCATCTGCTGTTAAATTCTTTATTTGCCCTCACAAAAAAAAACCACTCCTAAATATTACAAATGATTGAGTTAAAATGACAGCCCGGTATTTTTCAATTTTATCGCAAATAAAAATTTTTAATACTAAAACTTTTCGTTAGATGGCAGCACGAATGCATTCTTCATTACGGAGAAGAGTTACATTTGCGAGTCTCAGACTTCTGTAGAGTTTAATAATAAAAAAATAATATTAAAAATAAATTGAGAAAACTATGACAATATAGCATTTTGTTAGTTATTAGGATGGTAATAGGGAAAGTATCATTTTTAAAAAAACTGTAGGCTGATAGCAGCAGGAGAAAATCCCAAGGGCTGGTAGTCTTATGGTCTATCCACACTGTGAGAATGAACTTTTCGAAGACCTTACAAATAAAATAAATCTTATCATAAATAAAACCTTGTAAATAAAACAAATCGTAATTTTTCATTCATTGTTTATCACCATTAAACTAAATGAAATCTTGATTTCTCAGTATTGATGAAAGTGTTTCTAGTGATTTGCATTCTAGTTTATTCGAAACATTTAAACAATGCCAAATTTTGAGAAAGACTAAAATATTATTGACTTATATAAAAGAATATCATTATCTTTATAAAATTGATTCTTACTTTTCACTTAATTTTTAAATTCAAAGCAGAAAAATATTCCACTATTATAGAAATTGCAGCAATAAAACTGTTTTTTATCATTAAGCGTCCTTGAAGTGTATACTGCTTCTATTTCATCATTCCTGACTTTATAGAGGCAAGAATCTATTTTCAAAATTAAAAATTATAAAATCTTCCTCTGGAATTCCATTTGTCGAGAGAAGCTGCGTAATTTAGCGATACGGTCTAAGAAACATTCTTCATCTTAGCTGTTGGATTTTGAAAAAAAATAAATTAATTGTTAAAATAAAAATTTTAAGTAATTAATTTGATATAAAAAGTACGGAATTACTTCTCTATTTTTTAAAAATTGTAACACCCTTTAAAATTAATTAAAAGTATTCTAAAAATTCATTAATCATCTGGGAATATTAAGCGCTTTTAAAATTAACCATAATGGTGAGTATACTTTTCTAAAGATTTCATCCAAATGACTTGTTAAGTTACGCTACTAAAAACGTGACTTAAGAATTTGTATAATAGGAAGTTAAATGAAAAAAATAATATAATCTTTAGATAGTTTAATGAGGATTGAATGTTTTCACTTTATTATTTAAATTAATGCTTAACTGCGTATTGTGTGTGAATGTATTTTTTTAAAGTTCGGAAAAAAAATATTTAGACCTAAATATAGAAGGTATAGAAACATCTATCCGAAACATTTTTAGTGCTTTTTCCTTTTACTGTATTAAAAAATAGATTGTTCCTAAATCAAAAATAACAAAATAGTTTATTAATTAATTTTCTACCCCTTGTCTGACTAAATTATAATGTTCTGCAGTCAGAAAACTTCAGACATCAAAATTGTCGAATATAATTAGCTAGAAAAGGCTAAGAATGAATGTGGGCATAAAAATTTCAAGCTGGCTTTAGCTTTCAAATTTTCAAAAATAACTGCTTTTTATTTACATAATATATATTATTATTTATATATTAATGAATTAAGGAGTTTGTTTTTACTCCTACCTATAAGTTATTATTTTAATCAAGGAATCGTACTATTCTCACTTTATTACTTTTACTCATTTAATGCAGTTGAATTTAGATTCAGCACCACTCATTTCGAAGAAGACGTGTCAATTCTTTTTGTAAAAAACGATGTAATAGACGTGATATACAATGGAAGAAAAAAATTATTAGCTATCAGTGAGAGAATATATTTAGAATGTAGTTAAGATACAAATCCTCGTAAATATATGAATAATGTTGAAAAGTTTTATTACATATGTGAAGAATTTACATTTCTTTATAGTTTTAGCGATAGAATCGCCTAAAAACTATACTTTGGTTGTAATCTCAGTGAACAGGACAAATCTTTATTCATATGGATATGTGTTGAAACCAAATGGGCAATGACTGTTTGTCAGTAGTTGAAGCAACAGTCTCTTTGTCAGTAGTTGAATTTTTCCCTGACAGAGGAGGCTGTTTAAGGACATCAAGATATTTCTGGTTTGGAGAGACGCTATAAAGAGCAAAGGAACCTGTCCATTTTTGAAAACTACTGTTGGAATGTCAGGAATTATACAGCTGTAAATTCATAAAAAGGAATATATTAAAGAAACGATGAACGCTCAAGTAACATTCAGATTAATTTATGTTATTTATTTTTAAAGGTGACATATTTTTTTATTATTGTTTGAAATACATCGGAAGCGAAGCATTAAGTAATATTGCTTTTAAAAACCGATGAAAATAATTTGGATAATTGCATTTATCAATACATTTGTTTAATATTTTTCCCTAAGCCTTTGGAACTTATCTTCGCGCTCACATAATATTTCCCAAAGTGTAATCTTACATTTCTTTGCTTTATATTAATGAAAATTCTAGCTTAAGATAAATTTTATTAATTTGATTCTTAATCTTGAAGATGGTTTAAAATACTTGTTGATTGTTTTCATTACTTACATTGCCGTTCCCCTAATCAAAATTACCGAGATATAATTTGTGCTGCCATCTAACGACTATTTTTATTACAAATGCTTATACTTATCTTCATTTAACTTCATTTAACACTATTATTCGAAATCTTAGTTTGATATTAAAAAAAACAATATAACCACTGAAAATATGGCATTTATTTCGAAACTGATTGAATTTTTTTTTTTCTTAAATTATCTGCTTAAGGAACAATTCATTCTATGCTTCGGTTAATTCTTATGTCAATGAAATAAGTAATATTATACAACCAATGCTTAAGTTAAATTATGCAAAACGACATTAAATCTTTAGTTTTCCTTCATTCTGTAAATAAATCAATGTTTCGATTCAAATGATTTGCTAGCTTGCTGTGGCATAGGAAATAGCTGTTAATTTACATCATTATGTCATTGGATGTCAAAATGTTGATGATTTGATAAATGCCATTATGAACTTCTATTTCATATAGATATTTTAAAAAGATAAATTAGATTTTTTTAGAAAATATAAATTAAATATATTTTGGAAAAAGTATGAAATCAATTTAAATAGGTATGAAATTCCGGAATTATTTTCGATAGCATTAAAAAGAGCGCCATCTTTCGGAGAGCTACAAAATGTATTATAGATATCTTCCTGGTGTTTTTGAATGAAAATTAATTTTTAAAAAAAGTTTATTTATATTCAAGGAATTCAAAGCTATAATTGCAAAGCTATACTGCCTCTCACTGAATGACTGTTGGTATCAAGGAGAAAATATTTCTTTTAGTTCTTTTCATGCTATTTGATTTTAAAAAGTGAAATAACTTCAAAACTTATGCCATCATAGAGCCTCTTTAACTTGGTGCCCAACGCATCTATAAACTTTTGAAAAATTAAATATTTTTACCTCAACCGTAACTGATTTAGGCATGAATAATGCGTGGTCTCCTCTCAATTAATTCCCTAGTTGGACGATCAAATATAATAATATATCAATTCTCAAAATGGGTTTTAAAAAAGTAAGAAATTTTAAAATCGAAAAGTAAATAGAGAATTAAAACAAATTTTTATCTAATTTCTAAAAATACAATCAGAACTAATTAAACACAGAATTAAAAAAAAGAATAGAAGCTTATCTCCAAGTTACCAGGCGATCACAAATTGTATTATAGACAGGAAAATTTCCCTAGAAGGAGAATTGTACTGTTTAAAGGTCTATTTAATATAACCTTTTCTCCATTTGAATTTTGTTCTATGGTTTATATTTTCCTATTAACCGCCTATGGCGACCAATTAATTCGCCAACATTATGGTTAATAAAACTTTCAATTAAACATTTTATAACTATCTGAATGATTCCTTCAGGAAAATATTTTTAAATTTCAAATCTCGACAGACATATTTTTTTTTAGAAATCTTGGACTGTTTTGCTCATTTTCTACTCATTTCCCTGATTTTCTGTGCTGGTGTAACAATGAAATTTATCAAGTTTTAGACAATTATAATCTCCTTGATATTTTTCGTAAATGAGTAACTAAGAATTGTTTCTTGTTTTCTCGTCCGATATTGTTAATGACTGTCCACTTATAAGAAATGTGATGCATCAAATGTTAGGAATTGTTGGGATGTACAGATACAAAACGCAGAAGGAAATCAACGTGAAAATATATCTGCATTAAAAAATTTTGTATGCGATATATTGAGAAGTGATGCATTAATTTTCAATAATTCGGAGGTTTAAATGAAACATTTAATAACCATTAATCTTGACGAGCCAACTGATCGCCAAAAGCAGCATGTAGCACAAAGGCAATTTGGTATCAGCAATTTTAGTGGTGTTTCTGATTCTATTTAATCGATAATGTCTAGCCAAAAACATGAGCATATATGGATTAGAGTGTCATCTTCTACTGGTCGAAACATTCCGGAGCATTTAGATAGCACCAGAATTTTGCCCGATTTATCTCCAATACATAGAGGATGTTGCTTTCCTGAATGTTTTCACAAGATAAACTTGTTCATATATGAATTATACTTCGAAGAAAACCTGGTAGAATCGTCTTAATTCTTTGATTTTAGAGTAATAATTTATCTGGAGAAGAAAAGATCATCATATGAAATAATAGACTAACAAAGTGTATAAAGTTTACATCAAATATTGCAAGGCTAATAAACAGTAAAATCTCCAATAGTCCGCTCGACTGCAGCAAGCAATTTATTGCTAAATCTCTCATCGGTCATCCAGGTTTTAATTAATTTTGGTTATGAGTTTCAGTCAGTAGACAGAATTCATACCCTCTCATATCACTATTCCTTTTATTATTATTAATTTTCACTCTGAGTAAACTCATACTGTCGTTAATATCAAACTGTCCGACGTTTTTTTTTTTTGTTTTTTTTTTTTTTTTACTTTTTTAATAATGCCTTCAGTTTCCTTGACGGAATCCAGAAAATAAAGGTGTCTAAGGAATGAAATTTAATATCTACTCTGAAACGAATCATTAATCGATGCAGAATTCAAAGGTTGAAAAACTAGGATAAACGCGTCCTTAGTGCAATATTACAATGAAATGATGAATGATCCATCTACTTAATTACATAATAAATAAACTTAAAAAATACAATATAATTTTTTTTTCAAAACCAGTTAAACATTGAAAAATCGGAATTGTAAGTAAATCTTGAATCATGCACGTAAACTGGGGGGGGGGATATCAAAAGAAGCCACAATTCAATATTGTTGTGCGATGCTATCGCCAATAGAATCAGAAGGTGTTCGAGAAAATATTTGTCGTCAGATTGGCCCTTTTTTTCTTCCATAGCAGTGCACCTGCGAAAAAGCGTAATATAGCTGGGTCATACATCATCGGCGATGCCCGGGTAGAAGTCCCTCTGTAGCGCGTGTACTTCGGATTAATTTCGGGAAGTCAACTGATGACGATGTTTTTGATCTATGAGATGTAATCAGCTTCCGTTACGACATCACTGCGATAAGGAAGATATTTACTATATTTACAATGAAACCTCAGTAAATGGTTAGAGTCTTAATTACAGGAAACTACCGGGGTCATATTTCATCATGTATAAGACATGAAGGATTTTTAAAATGTTTTTTTTTTTTTTAATGTAAGGCCTCGAATGCTTTTAAATTAAAAATACTTCTAAATTGTTAGAAAGTTATTTATAAAGATACGCTAGTAATATGAAATATATATAGGACGATTGGAAATTCTGGAACAATTTTAAAACATCATTAATTTGAAAGCAGATGAAAATTGAAGAAAAAAAAAATGTTAGGAACGAAATTGATTTTTCTACCCATAGAACCAGAATTCATTGATTGAGTATTTTATAGCTTAAATCACCAAATGGTTCCACTTTTGTCGAAGCAATTCGTTACAGAAAATAAGACAGTGAATAGAGTAAAAGCTTGTTAATCACTTTATCGGTTTGTCGATACTCCCCGTTTCATCCACTTATTGCACTTTTCAACAATTATTAAGGCATTCATCAATGTTATAATTTTACTTAAAAATCATTTGGAATAAATAGATATTATACAAAATAAATAATTTAAATCTATTAAAGCTCGTTGCATGTTTTAGATTACTGAATTTTTATGCCTATGAATTGACAAAGGTTTAGGATAGATAGGATAGGATAGATCAATCAACTTACTGGTGCATTGATGGACTGGATATTAATCTTTTAAAATGCTATTTTTTTCCAGTCATAATATATTAAAATATTTTTAGGAGTGGGACTGACTTAAGAAAAATGATTCATTTAGCTTATTATGTAAATAAATTCAATTTGATTAATTAATTAATTTTGTTAATTAATAATTAAGTAACAAATCAAGACACGTCATTTTTCGTGAGAGAAGGAACTAAAGCATCTAAATTTCTATCTTATTGAAAAATATATCAGAACTTATGCCAACCTACATAACTTCACACTGAGATGTATACTTCTAGAAGCATATTTCCCATTGCCCTAGAAAGGGTTAAACAAAAAAGGAGAAAGGGTAAATTTTCAGCTAATCAGTTATGCGGTCGCTTTTAATCAAGGTTTTTAAAATTTGTGCTTCCACCTTAAGCGAACTGAAACATTTTGTGTTTATTTCATCATATAGTGATGAGCAGAAGTTTCAAACTTTTAAACATTTCAATCCACTTTTTATATTCTCGTATACCAAGTGAAAAAAGGAAAAATATTGTAATCGTCAAAAAGTTCGAACTCGAGATTTAGATCCTATGCTAAATCTCGCTAGTGCATTTCTGCGTGATTAAACATACTTCATGCAATGATGCAGAAAACAAAGAGAGCATTCTCCTGGTCCCCTCCAAACCCCCTATTATTATCGGAAGGGTGGAAAACATACCGTAATCGTATTTGATACACTTTCCTCCCCTTCACTGCATCCTTGTGTTTCTCTGGTGTTGAATCATGGGATGTTGCTCAATTTGAATAGAACGAGAGAGATTGGGGCATAGGGAGATGATATTCATTCTATTGCAGTCCCCCCCCCTAACATTTTCTGGGGAGAATATGCTTGCAGGTGAGGGGAACACAAAAAGCGATGAATAGAAAAAAGTGGTTGATTCGTCATACTGATGATAGGGTGGGAGAAATATGTATGAGCAAATACTTAAAATACATTTTTTAATATTTTCTTACATATAAAAAAATTAATATTTTCTTATATATTTAAAAAATTATATTCATAGGTTCAGATTTAAATTATCCTTTCAACAAAGGGACCAGATTTTCTGAATTAGTTGAGATGCTTTTGAATCCGAAAAGACGAAACTAATTGAGGAAGGGAAGGAGGAGAGAGAGATAGAAGGTCTGCAAAACATTGAAAAATAAACCGCTAAACAAAATAAAAAACAGAAATAATTAAATAGTAATTAAATGGAAAATTTCCCAAAAATTTATGGACAAAAAACAAACAAACAAAGATGCTAGATTCCCTATTATTCTAAATATTTTTGTTTCATGCTGATTCATTTGACTTAGTGGCGGATTTAGGTATTCATAGCCCTAATCAGCGCGAATTATGATGCCACAATTTTAATAAAATGGTCGATCTTGTTTTATGTTTCAGCACATTTTTAACATGTTAATAATTTGGTTGAGATTAATATTTTCTATTTTGTTAACTTTAGGATTATGTTTTTATTTTTATTGATCTATTATGACCCCACACTGCCCGACAATCATGTATGCCCACAATATTAGATGTAGATTATCTATTTTTATAAATATTCTAATAACCGTGTAAATTTAATGGAATCTACCGGACTGACTTAAAATGATAAATATTATTCTAATATTTTGTAATTAATGAAAAATGTGCATTTTATAAACTTATTTATTTAGTAAATAAGAAAATAACGTTTTTAACTAGATCTACACGGGGCTCACTCACTACCTAGCGGCTCTAGGCAACTACCTATTTGGTATTCTACCACTATCTTCTCCGTTCGTGTAGTGTTAACTCTCATTATATGTTGTAAAATACCAGAAGAATTTTTCGAAAAACATCTTTTTAAAAATTTAATCTTGTTAATGCTTGCTATTAAGTGAAATTATAGCAGTACAGTTCAAATAATTCATATTTAAGATTATACTAGCTAATTTTCAGAAAGTATTGTTCCTTTTAACTGTGACGTAATAACCACTTGTTAAAAATGTTTTTAAATGTTTTATTTCCTATAAAAATGAGAGCGTCCACATTCTGGCAACAGAGAACTTTCCTTTTTCAAATTGATCGACATTTGACCGAATCAATTTGTTTTTAGGACCTGATTGTTGACTAGTGTGTATAAATTTTGAAGATGTTTTTCTTTTCTTCCTAGAACTAAGTCGAAAGTCATTTCCATGGATATCAGTTCTTTTTAATAGTTATTGCCTAAAAATATCTTATTGGATTAAGAGGTGCCGCAACAAAGATCATGAATCTTGGTTATAGATTCTGTTGTCTGAATAATTTATTCATCTTTAAATAAAATTTGGTAGACCTGTATATACTTTATCAATAAAATGCTGACTGCAGTTGGGGACTTCTTGGATTTCTTCCAAACAAGAACCAAATCTGCCTTGATGGGTCTCCCCCCCCCCCTGAATTTTTGAACGAATTGAATTTTTGACAGCATATTCCCGTTTCCTGGAGCTCTATTATTCTGTTCTATTCAATTAGGATTAGACACATACATTTGACAAGTTATATTAGTCCAAGAAATTGTCACTAATGATTAATAAATTACTCTACTCAAATTAAAATAATATAAATGAATACATTTTCTGTTTTGAATAATTTTTGAGAATATTTTTATCATTCATTTCGTAACTTTTAACATCCCAATTAAAATCAAGGAGGGTTAATTCGAACCGGTGTAAGATGATGAAGATATACTAAAGCGGTTATCCGATTCACCATTCCACGCTATATTAGAGTAAGGATATTGGACATACAAAAACAAATTTAATGTGTACCAAGTCCCAATATATGGCGATTCTTCGGTGGAATTGAATCTCAAACTACGATCCTCCATTCAATAAAACACAACATATGTCAACTTCCTCATCCATAGGTATGGAGCAGTTAATTGGTGGACCGGGTAGAGTTCATATACAGCTCTTATAAGGATAATAAAGTACGTTGATATTTCAAAAAACTATCATATCCAAGCAAAAACAATACTACACAACAATGCAGTAAATAACAAGACAGTCTAAACATAAAATAAGTTGTTGCTCGCAAAATGAAACGAAATAGCATCGAGAATATCTCCAAAGAGATAAATAAATTCTCCAGTCTGAGACTCATACTTTGGAATTCAGATTTAAGGGGTAAAGATATCTTTGGAATCTGTATTAAAAAGCACCCTAGAGATATAACATTAACACTTTCATTTCACTTTTTAAAAGCAAATAAGATGGCGAGACGAAAAGCTGTTGTCATGCTTAAGATGCTATTACACTTGCTAAACTTGATTACGAATATAAACAATGTATATATATATATATATATATATATATATATATATATATATATATATATATATAGATTACTTAAACTTGCTAAGCCTCTAACAAGATTCTCGTGAAGATGAATTTGCAAAGCAACCACATTACTTTGAAACAACAAGTGTAGCAATGAGGATAGGAAAAATGCGATTCCAAGAGGCCACTACGATTTGATATCACTTCAATTCTAATTATGAATATAAAATCGGATTGTTTACACAAGGAGGCCTTACTTATGAAAGCACAAGAAATTCTATATCTAATATGTTACATCTACAGAAAAATCTAGTTTTGAATCATTGGTTCTTTGATCCCGAAACCATGACTTCACCTCGAAATCGCCATGAAAGCTAATTAAATAGAATATTTACTTTCTTAAATCAAAAATGACGAAAAAAGTAGCGGAAACACTATGCAGAAGCACCTCTCTAACCTATTATGACTCCTCTTGCAGAAAGAAACTTGAGGTTGCCCGTAATATCATATTTCTTTCGATCATGAGAACACTAAAATTGGAATGATACAGAGAAAATAAATTTGAGTTTCTGCACAAAGAAGCTATCGCTCATGGCAACCAACTTAAGAGTCAGATATTTTCATGCAAATCCTTTTTCACGACAAGACAATTCACTGGTGAGGAATCCTACCAACTCGGTGTCAAACAAGGGAAGAGGAATTCTGAGATCTGTTTCTTCACCTTCCAATCAAACGAGTCTTGAACGATGGCACGCTTCGTCTTCCGAATTCTGCAGCGAAGGATTGAGTTGTCAAACCCGGAGAAAAAAGCGACTTCAAAAGAGCCGTGCGCCGAGTGACAAAAATTGCGGCGCGCGCGGAATGCGAAGAGGACTGATATCCAGAGAAATGAATATTCTGGGCTGAAAATTCTGGGATGCCTTGGAGAAATTCCGCGCATCGCTCCCGGCGCTTTTTTGACTGGGACCTGACACTGATTTGGGTGCTGTCAGAGGACATGTGCACAAGATTTGCTAGTGCTTATTTCTGGCTGGTGCTTATAAGCGAAGACAAATTAGCATATAAATTTTGTGTTCAATTCAAGGCATAGATTCGATAGCTAATGATAATTAGTCGTACTAGCAGTATTTTACAATACGATATATTTTAAGGACTGTTGCTGTCAAAGATATTACCTGAAATTATTGACAGAGTTGATATGGTAACGATATAGAAGTTTCTATGGCAAAGCGCCAATATGATTTGCAATATGAACTGTGAATGGAGAAATTAAAATACAACAGAATCTTTTTTGTACATCAGTCAAGAGGTTATACGTCTGTTCATATTATCGAAAAAGACGTATAATTCAATTTTGATCCAAAATGCGATTCACATTTTAGTTTAGAACGCGCCGGCGTCCTGGCATAGGGGTAGGGCGTCTTCCCCGTGATCTGGGCGTCCCGGGTTCGAGTCCCGGTTTGGGCATGGTTGTTCTTCTCTTGTTCTATCTGTGAGATGTGTGAATGTGCCCTCCTGTAAAAAGGGGTTGTGCAAGCGAATGAGTGATGCGTGAGTGGCAAAGTCGTACTCTTGGCCCTAGTTGGCGCTGCTATAAAAAATAGGAGACGTTCCCCCTCAGGCTTAAATCGCTGTCTTCGTAATAGCGGGCTTGTCAGTGGCAAGTGCCATAAGAAACAAACAACAAACAAGTTTAGTACGCAGTGAATTTGTGTAAATCAACTTTTTAATAAAATTTCATGTTTATTTAATATATTTTCTTATAATTTTAAACAATACTAACAAATAGTAATATTTAAAAAAATTTTCAAGAATTTTAATTTTTTAAAATAATTGAACTGCGCTTAGTGATACTTAACTGGGTTACTGCAAAAATCTTTCCTAACCCTTTCTAAGGCCGTGGGAAGTATGCTTCCCACCAAATTTATCAATCTTTGTATGAATTTATGTAGGTTGGCATAAGTTCTGACAAATTTTTTTAGAAAGACAGAAACTTAGATGCTTCAGTTCTTTATCTCAGAAAAAATAATGTGTCTTGATTTGTTACTTAATTATTAATTAACGAAATTAATTAATTAATCAAATTAAATTTATCTAATAAGCTAAATGATTTCTTTTTCTTATTCTAATTTTAAGCCTAAATATATTTAAACATAATATGACTAGAAAAAAAATGGCCCTGTAAAAGGTTAAATAACCATGTATTGTTATTCCCATATTCTTGTTATCACAAAATATATACAAAAAATAATTTTCATTGTTGGATATATTGAAATATATAATTTTATTACAATATATTTACTCACAATGAAGAATAATGTATACAAATGTGTGTGTATATGCTGCCGCTCTATAATGAAGACTATTTGAACTAGAAATGCAAGATTGATAACAATATACTTTAGAATGTTGAAACGTGATCCATTGATCAGTTTTTTGAAATTCTTAACAGTTTTATAAATTAATTAAAAATGAAATAAGATTTTGAAGTATGCGATATTTTCCAAAAAAAAAAATGCATAATATAATATTAATAAAGTTTTCAAATTCGAATTTTTATTTTAGCGAAAACCAATTTAGCTTTGTACATTTTCTGAATCATTATATATTTTTAACTTGGACTTTTTTTTTATTGTTTCTTCGTATATTTAAACATGTGATTTCCTTCCACTTGGGAAATGTTAGGGAAGGAAAATTTTGTTTGTTATTTCCGCACTTTACAAGGACCAAAAATGGGTGTAACATCAACAGGAAAGCCAACATGCAGTTTAAAGACGGATATCTTGAATAGTTACATGTTTATTGGCTTTACAAGGCTCTTGGAAGGTGCATGCATAGAATAACCAGGGCCCGTGTAAGACAATCAAAATAAAACAGTTTTAATATCTATCACACTTTGATGCTCAGCTGTACTTCATTGATTCAATCATGAGCATCAAGTGCCGGCGTCCTGGCATAGGGGTAGCACATCTTCCCTGTGATCTGGGCGTCCCAGGTCCCGGTTTGGACATGGTTGTTCTTCCTGTTCTATCCGTGAGAATGTGCCCTCCTGTAAAAAGGGGTTGTGCAAGCGAATGAGTGATGCGTGAGTAGTCAAGTCGTACTCTTGGCCCGAGTTGGCTCTACGATAAAAACAAGAGGCGCTCCCCCTTAGGCTTAAAGAAAAGAAAATGAAAATCTAAACTGCATGTCATTCTCGCTGTTCCTCCCCCCTATAGTAATCTTGAAAAGGAATTCTTAAATTTTAATTCTTTTCTAAATACAATCATGTTAATTTCGTTCTTCATGTCGTTTTATTTTGGATCTCAGTCAAATCACTGTATTAATATTTTGCTCTTGTATTAATATTTTTTTTTCTTCCACAAAATTAGGAGATACGCTATCAAATACTTCTTTTTTTTTGACAATGAAGACTACATTTTTTAAAAGTCTGAAATGAATAGCATTATACCGTAGCCAGAAGAAAACCATATACTAAAAGAGGGTTTCACTGCGCAGTCTTAGCTCATTTCTCGTAGACTAATTTCTTTGCAGGAATTAATGTTAAATATATTAAATGGATCACCCTGAACTCCAAATGATTGCTTATTCGTTTTTTTTTATAGATGTACTCTGAAAGATTCTGAGTTTGTTTCTAAGGGTGATTTATTAAGGGATAGGAGTTATTTTTTGCAAGATAGAGACAGGATATTGAATGTATATATCGCTTTTCATAATTTGCAAAAGTTTAATTTGGGCTAAAAAATCTTTATCAAGTTGGCAGTAAATTTAAAAAGAAAGTGAAATAATATTTGGTAAAAGGATTTTTTTTATTATTATCTGTCTTTTGGTACTACTCTTTAATACTTTTATTTACGAGTCTCAAACTTTCTAAAAAATTATTTATATTGTTATTTCAAATGTTTGCTCATCAAAGTGAACCGTTCTCTGAAATTGTGCAGCTCACTTTATCAAAAACTGTACTCATGCGAGGAAACAGAACGATGTTCTTTTGTCTATACTGAAAACAAGTTCCATTTTATTTTATTTCCTTTGTAGTTACTCCAGTGCTTCCCTGATAAAGTGTTCAATCTTCGCATTCTAATTGCAATTGATATAATATGTGTCAATTTTATGTGCTTTTCTTAAACTTCCGTTGCTTTTAGATAAAATAAGTTATTTCGTAACCATTTTTCCACTGTCTACTTGATGGGCTAGAATTTTGAAATTCTCTACAATGGCTGGTTACCAGCGGTAACACAGTATTTTAATACTTTTATACCTTAATTTCAAATTAATCAATTAATTTAATGAAGTTTCGATATCATGTAGGTGGCGCCATTTGTTTGCGAATTCCAGGAAAATATTAATTGATTCTATAATTTTATATTAATGAATTTTGAGATAAACTAAAGATAAAAAAAATTAAAGTATGCACCTTTGCTAACATGCTATAAACAGAAGAGGATAGAACCGGATAGATAGAATAGGAGAGAATAAATATTTTTTATGAAAAATATGGACCTGAAAAGCAAATTGTAATTGTGTAAAGTGTTGAAAACAATGTTACGGGGACTACCATAAAAACGGAATTACCGAAACAAAATTATTGAAGATTAAACAATATTATTCACGTAATTAAAATTAATTTATTTATGAACTAAATTATTTCAGAATCTCGTGTTTTGCAATTTCTTTTTTTCTTTGTCATGCTAGATTTTCACAAACGAAATTTTTTCCCCTCATTTTTGTGAGCAAATAAAAACTAGCTTTTTCAAAACTTTATTTTAAAAAAATGGTGAAGACTAACTTGTAAGGATTCTTTTTCTAATTAATAAAGATTCATAAAAAAATTAACGCTTATTGTATTGATTATCACTTCTGAATGAAATGAAATTTCTATTGATTGCACAACAAATGATTTTCTTTTAAACTGAAAATTATAAGAATCCCTACTAATTTTCAGTCCTGAGACTAATAAATTTTTTAAATCTAATTTTCCATCACGAACCACCGTATTGCATACGAATAGGTTTAAAAAAAATGAAAGATGGGATAAAATCTGTAGAGGAGGCGGAAAATTTTTACGAATAAGAATCAGCCGACCCCTAGGAAAAAAAATGGCAAAACAATGAAAATCGCTTGCGTTGGAAAACACTTTCGCTCCGTCGAAGCGGACATGATTTTCAGTTAAAAGAAAAAAACTCCGTGAAATCGCCCTCGATCCTGCACGTGTTCTGTGCACGTGGGCGCACTGCCTCGATTGACCACATTACGCGGTGTTATGAAGCGCTTTCCTACAGAGCAGTACATGCGCCATTTTTGGCCACAAAATTTTTATCTATGGATCTAAAAGAGAATAGTAAATTCAAATATTTTTCCTGACGAACTTTCGTATAAAGATATTTAGAAAGCTCAAATATTTTAAAAAGAAAAAAAAAGAAATTAAAATTAAAATAAGTAGGGAGGGGGAGATAAAAAAAATTGAGTCAGCAAAATCGCTTCAAAATTTTGCACTAAACTCATACATCTTTTCTGATCAGTAGTTTACTTTGTAAGTTAGCTTGTTGGAAGTATTGTATTGCTATCGCAGAGATTATTGGGGTATATCGTAACCATCATTATTAAACTAAGCAATTTAAATTATTCAGTATTTCTGAATAATTTAAATGTGTGCCTTCTTCCTTTTAAATCATTTAATATCTAGTTAAAAACAACGATTATATCCTATTCTAATTTAAGAATTTTTTAAAAAATAAAATATGCTTTTAACATAACAATTATTAATTTTTAATCAATTTTAACATAATCTCACAATCCGTACACAGCTACGACCGAAGTTTTATAAGTTTGTTGCTCGATGACTGAAGGAAAAAAATTGAATATATAATTAAAATAGAAATATATATATATATATATATATATATATATATATATATATATATATATATATATATATATATATATATATATATATATATATATATTGGGAATGGTTTTCATATTTATTTATTAGAAAACTCTTATATACAACATTTTTTTTCGTTTATTACTTTCATTTTTCTGCATTTGTTTTTCAATACTGAAATGACGAAAAAAAATGTTCACACAGTGAAAAATCCACTGTTTATCTCCTTTCTAAAATATCTCGATTTTCATTTTTAAACAAACCCTTCTTTGCTTCAAATCGTGTGAATGGAAAAAATTTTACTTTATTACTGCTCGTGCCTAACAGAAGAAAATCCGGTCTGAGGTAAAAAGCAGTTTCTTTTTAAAGAAATATTTTCTCTTAAAAGAGAAAAAATTTTGATAAGAAAATACATTATATAATCCCCAGTTTGAAGAATTATGTGAAAAATTAAAAATAAATTTGTGATAAAATTATCTGTGAAAAATAATTTGGCGATCCAGTTTCGTTATGACGTTATTCCAACTGCACTTACTTTCGACCATCAAAGTGTGTAACCACATAATTCATCAAAAATTTATATTAAAATTACATTTTTCAGTTATTGATATTGCTTACATTAAGCTGATGGAACTCGCATTGTTTTAAAAATATAATGTTTTCTTTTTACTTCCTTATAATAAAGAGAAATGAATTGTAATTATTAAAAAAAATGAGCTAGAAAATTTTGAGGATTTTTTTATTTTTGAAACACGATTTCAGAGTATACGAAAATCATTTTCGTAATTATAACTCTAGTCAGGCATATAAAATCAGATACCTTCTTTTCAGACTGAAACTGGGTATTACTACCGAAGTAGGGACGAAACCATCCAAGTTGAATCTTGCTTACCTGTCTATCCATTATAATTTTAAAATGTAATGAATCATATGGATAAAAATTCGTCGCGGAGATTTGTCCTCAGAATTGCTGATCTCTGTTGAATGTTGGTCTAAATCTATTAAGCGACTGACTGTCTATCAGTCTATCTATTTATTTCTGCATAAAAGCTATAACTTTAAAAGATTACTAACTATCTATTTGGTAGAATTTCAAAGGAATCTTTTTTTAACGTTTTATCGGATACCACAACGATTACTTCTGAAGTGTGCTGTTGTAATCAGGACAAACTGAATGATTCTCTTAAACAGAAAATGCCAGAACTGATCAATAGAAAAGATGTTTTCCAGCAAGATAATGCGAGACCTCATACAAGTTTGGTAGTTCGTCAAAAGCTTTTACAGCTCGGATGTGATATATTGACACAAACACCATATTCTCCAGATCTGGCACCTTATTATTATTATTTGTTTCGGTGCCTATAAAATATTTGAAATGCTAAAACCTTTCCTTCAAATGAGGTAGTTAAAAAACTCCTGGATCAGTTCTTGACAGCTAAGAACAAAAATTTTACGGACGTGGAATCATGCTACTGCCAGAAAGATGGAAAAAGACGTTGGTCCAGAATGGAAAATATATAATTCCACAAAATATTTATTCACAATAAGAAAATTTCTTTCATTTTCACAAAAAAAAAATGAAATTACGTTCCGAACAATTAATAGATAAATTATTAAGCTTTGTATACGATTTTGACAATATGATTGAAGATTTGTATCGAATTCCAACAACAACTATTCAGAAAGAAATTTCAATGCGTTATTCTTCTTGTATAGCGACTCTAAGCAAGTTTAGTTTAGTTAAAGTGCATTTTAAAACAACAGTAGGATTATTTTGGGACGGATTTCGTAATTTTGAACCACGTTCAGATGACGGGGACGACACCTGAGCTGGCGGGCCCCTCTCCAAGCTTCCACAACACACCAGTGGAAGGACATTTGGCCCCGACGGATTTAACGTACACTAGACCCGCTTACATGACGGTTTTTTGGCGGAATTGGGTACCGAACCTGAAACCCTCCGGTTCCGAACGAGTTTAAGCAAAAAAGTACACAAGGGAGTCGCGAGGAGTGTGTGTTTAATGTGCTCTCTTGGCTCAAAAGCTATAATTGTAAATACAGCTCCAAATGTAACGGATAAAGTCCAGAGGGGAATACTCCTTTTAAAAAAAAAATTAAAAAAATTGTTTCTAGGCGTCAAAGGAGTCAGGAAAAGAATATCAAACTTTTTGGAAACATTTCGACATTCGGAGCAGCTATCAGTTTACATTAAGAAAGCATCTAAATGTCGAATCCTTGCATCCTCGAAGCATTTGGAAACGGCTTGACATTTCAACTTCCGAGCCATCGATCCAGCTAGGGGGGCGGAAGGGTGAGCAAATTGTCATCGTCTAGAGGGGAAGCAGAAAATCGGAGGACGTTTTTAATATGTTCCTGGTTCACCCCACCGAGCAGACGACAGCCATGAATATCATTTTGAACGGAAGGGAGGAGTGATAAAAGAGCCGCTTTTTAATATCCATCGACTGCGCTGAGATGTGATCCCCTCATCCTGCGGGGGAGGGGGATGGAAGTCGCATTATTGGATCAACAAGTCACACTCCAGGTCACGGCGGGGGAGTCACTCTTAAGCGGTTTTCGGCAAATCGGTTATGTGCCGAATAATTATGGGGGGATTACGAGGAAATCGAGCCCCCGTTTTATGAGGCAGGTGGAGAAATTTATTAAAAGAGCACCCCTACTGATTTCGCCTGTAAGTGGGATGTCGGAAATGCCATTTCGTGGAGGAGGGCATAGGACTGAATCGGCCACTGGGTTTTGAGAGAATTTCCGAGTAGAGTACGAAGTTCTCTTGAAAACCTTGGCGAATAATAAATTTAGAAAGAAAGAAATTTGGTAAATATATATATATATAAGATTGTACCCTAACTTAAAAATTTTGCATTCAGTATCATACTTTTCAAGAAATTATTTAATTATATGAACTTAAGGGACTATAAGACCTTTAACAGCAAAATAGACCTTGAAAGTTGGTCAAATGCGACTTTCCCTAACGTAAGAAAGAATTTTTAGACTTAATAGATTTTTTTTACCACAGTTTTATAAGACATTTAACCTTATAATAATGAATTTTTAAGTAAGGTGAAATAATTTTCATTAATTAGAATATATGTGAAAAAAACATGCTCCGTACAAATTATCGAAGACAGAATTTGAATCTGCGCAAAGTTTTTCAGAAAATTAGCAACTTAGCAAATGTTGCACCATTTTATTTCCAAAAAAACGTGACTTAATAATGATGCAAAGAGATAAACAATTTAATAGATTTAATGGAGTTATTTTACTTTTTATATTATTAAAACATCTTAATACTTAAAAAAAATTTTTTTTTTTTTTTAGTATATTAGCAAGCGCTGGAAAAAAGTATACATAGTAATACTTTGATTTTGCATGATTTGCTTTATTATGTGTTTAAGCATACTTAGGAAATTTCATATTGTTACGATGAACCATTTTTGCTTAGTGCGCGCCAACTCTAAAAATATAGAATTGAGAAAAATGACTTTAAAGTAAACATTTCTGAAAAAAAAGTTAACAGTGATCTTCAGGTTTTTGACTATATCTTTAATTCTAATTAAAGTACACACATGCACAATATCAAAAAAATGATCAGAAGTGTTTCGGCTATCAAATGAAGCCATAAAAAAATCTAAATATTAAAGATTTAAAGACCTGTAGCTCCTTAGCTAGTTTAAATAATATTCGTCTACTTGTTTCCCAATTAACTGATTTAAATTGGGGGAGTGTTCTCCAGCAGTCTAAATCGTCTTTTTTCTGTACTTTCCCAACATGGAACGTTTTGAGTTTATCTTTAGCTTATATAGAGAAAGACAGAATATTTATTTTCAGTATCTTTACTTTAATGAATTGCTTCCACAGTTTGCAACTTGTTGTATCTATGAAATTTTGGGAATCGATATTTATATGACTGATAGTCAACTTTTTTGGCGCGTAAATACAAGATTTTATACTTATCTATGATTCTAAAACTAAAAGCAAAAACCGATCTCATTAATTTATATCCGAAAATGTGTTGTTGTACTGAGGTTATTGTGCTCACATGCGCATGAGCAGATATTTGGTTGCTCATGCGCATGTGAGCACGACTGTTCTCCTTTGGTGTGGTGTGAGATTTTGGAGAGGTGGAGTGTCAGTTGATATATCGTCCTCGACATTTGACCTCTGTTTATAGCTGAGAAGTCCACCTCAAAATAAATAAGGCTTATGTTGCTCCGTAAAGAGGCGCAAATGTAACTGAATTAAGTCAAACTCTGATTAGGTTTTTTTTTTTTTTTTTTCTTTTTTTTACATTTTACAGTACTCAGACTATAAAAGACAGAAGACTTTTATCATGTTCACAGACAGTCAGACATAATTTCAAAAATGTCTTTTTTTTTCAGGTATTAAATCTTGAAGATTCATCCCCGTTTCAAAGTAAAATTCGTTGACAGCCAAATTATCGTCCCTCTTGTATTGTTATACTTCCTATACGAAAAGAAAAAAAAAATACATTGGTAAAGAAGGCCAAATAACATATAAGATATATAATTCAAATAATGCACAGATAGTATTACTAAAAAGCAAGCTGGTTACTAAAAGCATCTAGCATTACAATGATAAAAAAAATCAATAGGCATCAACAAGGGAATTGATGTGCAAACTAGAAAGGAAGAAAAAAATATCAAGAAAAATGCGCCAAGTTTGGCAATGTACTTAAATTTCGCATCGGCATCATTTTCCTCGTTTTAATTAGAAAGACCCGAACGACATCGATTCTTCATTACAAAATAACTTAGCAACTC
Organism: Argiope bruennichi; assembly: GCF_947563725.1. Lineage (NCBI taxonomy): Eukaryota > Metazoa > Arthropoda > Arachnida > Araneae > Araneidae > Argiope > Argiope bruennichi. The sequence goes on from NC_079157.1 coordinate 49,316,206, forward strand.
CCCCCTCCCCTTCTCCCATCTCTCTTTCACGAGAAGGGACCGCGAATCTGAGCGATATCGAATTCCTGGAATAGATATTGACATTCTTCACATATTTAGAAGTTTTTCTCATCTCTGTGGAATTGTTGAGAATTTCAAGGACTTTAATAATGTTTTTTAAACATAAAATACTTACTTAGCAGAGACTATGAATTTAATGACTGATTTATTGCATACCAATGGTTATAAACATTTTTTCCATTTTATCATTTTAAAGTGAATTTTTTGTTTACTTCAGTAAGGTTTTTGATTAGTTGTTAAATCAGCTAAAAGTATAAATGATAAATTTGGCAATCAACTTGATTTTTAATAATTGTGCTTAGTTAAAATATTTTACAACTAAATTTTGTTAGTAATAAATTTGTGTTGTTATTAATTTCTGCTAATATAAAGAAAAACTTGTACTTACTCAAGTGTGAATGTATGTGGGAACGAAGGAACTCTATAGGCCAGTTTGCTTGACCTTGAACTACCAAACTTGGTACATATAATGTGTAAAAAAAAATAATGAATCTCGGAGGAATTTTCTAAAATTCTAATTAATTTATAATTAAGTAAATTTTTAGTGTATTCCTGCATTGACCTCTGAAAATGTTACAACACAAAAAGGATTTTTATATCATTTTAAAATATCAAGATTGTATTTTAACGATACTAATTTAATAGTTATGCAAATTTTTCCTGAATTTTGGAAAATATTTTTGTACGATTATTTAAACAACAGCTTCAATTGTTGACCTGAAGTTCAAACTGTTTTCATTGCTTCATCAAATATCTAAGCCTGTGATTTTCTTCTATTATACATAGTAATAACAAATGAACGTATGTGTTTATGTGTGTGTGTTGGCGTTCAGCAAGACGAATCATTGGACTTACATGCGCAATTTTTAGCAATTTTTTTAAAAATTTTCATTCATTTTATTGATTAAAATTTAAAGCATTTTCTCGTTATAATATTCGAAAATATTCACACAAAAATTTTTTTTACTTCATTTCAAAATTTTAAAAATTACCTTTTTTATGATACCAAACCAATTCAAATTTTTGCTGAGTTTTGGCAAAAATAATTAGTTAAAAATATTTTCCCCCTGGTTTCTAATAATAAATTGCATTGTAACCCTTAAGTTATAACTGATTTTATTGTTTCATCCATTATCCGGTAGGCTCCTTTGTTCTTTTCTTTTTCTTTCTTGTTTTGCATTCTTGAAAGCTAATGTTTCAAAAAATTTTGTTTATGAGAGTATAACAGAGAGTTTTAACATAGTAGTTTATGAGATGTATAAAAAAAAGGAACTAAAATATATAAAATAGATGAACTAGTTATTTACGCTTTTAATAGAGCCATGATGTCATGAGAATGGTTTCCATTAGAAAGATAATGACAATAAACAGACTATATATAAGAGACAATTAAAATAACACGACTTTAAAAACTAATAATTTTTTAGAATCATGAACCTGAAATTATATCTGTTCGATTTTTTAAAAAATTAAATACAGTCAATATTCTTAGGTAACCAGTTAAATGCAAAAGACGAATGGTTTTAAATAAGAACGATCCAATCAATTGAGACTGAAACTGTGTGTCATGAAAATTTAAATATTACTGACCTATAAATAATGCGATTTTAGACAACTCCATCGACATGTCACAAACAGGATACGCCAATCAGCGCACAGAATATTCCTAAAGTTGAATGGTCAAAGATAATGAAAGTTTTGATTTTCCTAAAATTGTAATATTCAAAATTTCACAATTCGATCAGATCTGATCAAAGGAGAAAATAAAAATATTTTTATTTATTTAAAATTTGGAGTGTCAAGAATATTTCACATAATATAATTCCTTAGGACCAAAGGATTATATAAAATCAAAATTTCTAAATAAAATATTATATTATTTTCGTCATTTAAATCCTTTCGTTTAAATCCTAATAAAAAAAACTGAATTTTAATATGAACCAGAGAAATTTTTATTGGATTATTATTTGAGATATTGCATAAATTATAAATTTTTTTCTGTAGTACACATAAAATTTCCATGCAGGAAGATTTTATTCCATGTATTCATATTTTTTAAAAGAAAAACTTGATTGGTTTCAGAAAAAAATGTTTTGGTGTTAATTGAAGTTATAATTACTTTCACTTTTATTTGAAATTCCAATCTTATGAAAGCTGACAGAAAATTAGAGAGATACATAATACATTGGGCAAAATGACTTCTGTATTGAATTATATAATTATCAAAATTTGAATAAGAAAAAGAGTTTTTTCCAGAAGCTATTAAAAGAACAAATGGCATAAAATATTTAATTCAATAGAATTGAATATGAATGAATTTCATCAATTTGAATTTCATTGAAACATTTGAATTATGATAAATGTCTTCGCTGTTTTCCCTGAAAAAAAATGACAATATCTAACAGATAACTTTGATGTGGAAATTTATGCAACTACAACATTGTCCCCATAGATCATGAAATCCTGTTCTATAAAATTAAATTATCTTAATAAAATCATGGGGAAGGTGTGAATTTTAGCAGCCAATCACCCAGGGACGTGACAATAGGAAGGATTGCCTTCTTGCGCAGTGTGCTCTGCAACTCGATATCAAAATTTGCGCTTTCGCCGCTATCAGCTTTGGAAATCTGAGCACGTACGCCGCCCTTTTTCGCCACATCGTAAATCGTTTACTGTAAAGTGGGGTGCTCGCAGGTGTCTCTCCGCATCTCCCTCGCAAATCACACTCATACTTCAAGCAGAAAGCAAGCTTACCACCGTTAAGTTCCGGCGGCTATTTGTTTGGAAAACAGAAAAAAAATGACGCATTCAAAATAAAAAGAGTCGTAAATTTAATGACGTCTTCCCCCCTCCCCTCCCCTCTTAGTATGGATGCGTAAAAACTGAAAAGCACTCCTAAGAAAAATATTGCAGCATAAAAAAAGCCATTGGCAATCTTTATAAATGTTATGGGCTCCATAAAATAAATAAAAATTTTAAAAAAAGACACCGAGCTGAATGCGATGAATAATTTCTTTCCTGTTTCAAAAGCATGAAAGATATTGTTATTCTAAGTGATTCACAAATATTATGGTGTTTGATTAATTCGGGACTAATGGGATCAAATTAAAATTTCCAGTTATCAAAGGAAACGAATTAAGAAGAAAAATGGTTACAATAAGAGAAAACTATAATTATTAATCTTAAAAAGGACAATATTTTTTTTAGTTTAATAATTTTAATAGAAAAATATATAATTAATTACTAAACGGCAAATAATTTTGATAAATGGAAAGAAAACAATTGAAATTAAACCGATTTTAAATAACTTTTAAATAATAATTTCAATAAATAATTAAGTAATTTTAATAAGTAAGGAGTTTATAATATTTTGAATTCAACAGTTTCAAAATAAACAATGCGAATCCAGTCTAAAATAATGAAACTTTTTATTTAAAATATTAGAATTTTTCTTATTAATTTTCTGAGTGAATATATTATATAGCGGTAAAATCACAAAGTGAACAAAAGGTTTTGAAAAATTATTTGCTTTAGATCGCTTAGGACACACAGTATGGACGGACTTATTAAAAAAAAAATCAGGATTAAAAGCAATTTTTTTAAAATTGTAAAATATCCGAAAAAATTCAAATTGTAGGCTATCTCGACACTCGAATTAAAAATATTTAAATTAATCAAAATACACTGAATTCTAGAATTTTAACATTTTTTAAGCACATCATGTGAACTTCTATGACCTCGTGGTAGGGCTTCATATTCATAAACCGCTTCCACTAAGTCCTTGAGGGGATTGATCCAAGACAAATTCTCTGTCGTGGATCAATCGATTTGTTGCTATGTTTCAGGTATTCATATATGCATATATTTTAAATCTTTATATTTGTATCACATAGGTAATAATTTTTCCGCATTTTGTTTTTGTATTCATTTTCTTCTACTTTTTATAATTTTTGTCTGGTCTTTAATTTACCTCATACAGGAAAAGGAGCTGCCTTCGTCGAATAGAATGTTGCTTTTTGTGGTTGTTGAATTATTAATATGGAAGTTAATTTATTGAGAATTTTATCCTGTCATCTGACATGATTAAAAAATATGAATTTAAAGGAATCAATCTTCTTCAGATTAATGTGCATTCTAAAAAGTGCATAAACCACGAAATATAAGACAATACGGAATTGAATATCTGCTGTGGAGTTAAGGTCTAAAGAAAGCAATTTTTATCTAAATTTGAAAACTGACAAAAGCCCGCCTTTCAATGATTTGGTAGGACAATGAAATATTTTATTTTTATCATAGTTTCAATAAGAACATTGTTACAGAATGTTAACAATGTAAGACATATTAAATTTTAAAAATTTTATATTTAACAAAATATACGGAGATGAAAATGGTATCATGATTGGTTAATCCTTTTGTGTTTTAAAGTAAATCTAAAAATTCCGGTTGAATAAAAGTAATTTAGGAAGATATAGTTGAAGAAACTAAAAAAGTATTTAATTGTTAATCACTTTTCGAACTTGACATGACATTCTTGCCTTAAAAAGTACGAGTCAAATTTCTTCAGATTGATAAAAGACTCCAGACTTTCATAAAAGAGTATGCATACAATATGTGTGTGTGTAAATAGAGAGATACCTAAATTATTATAATTTAGAATAATTTTCTATATAATGTTGCATATTCCGCATTCATTTAGCAATGAACAGAGGCTTTACTATTCAAATGCTTTTTTTCTCTAAGAAACAACTTCTACTGCTTTGACGCTTTCAATTATTTTTCATATTTTCTCATGTTTCGACAAATACATATTATATCAAAATACTATGATAGCATATTAATTAAAGTCACCTGTTTCTGAAAAGCGATTCGCATCACGGGATTTGGATAGTTAGAATTCTGTTTTAGCTATGCTACTAAAGCTTGCTCTTTTTTAGTTTTATTAAGAGCTTAAAATGGTAATCATTTCTTTGATTGTAAACATGGAGTAAATACTGAAATATCAAAGAAAAAAAAATCATTAAACTTATATACTATATCCAACTCCTGCGTCATCATTTCAAAACATATTGGATAGTAGATTCACAAGAGTATTCTTGTCTTTATTAAAAGAAACAAAACGCCGTCGTCCTGGCGTTGTTCCGAAGAAAATTCGTCTCCTCTCAAGACTGTCACTGAAGCGATCGATCGTCCTGCTCCCGGGCTTCCCGTTGCCGTGGCAACGCTCCCTGTCCTCCATCATCGCTGTCTATCTTCACTGGCCAAATGAACATTCTTGAGCGCGCCCTAATAAATGGGGACGGTGTGTCGCGCTGTAATTGGGCGATCTCTCTGCAGAAAGTGAAGGGGGGCGTGGTCGCTGACAAACTCACCCCCCATTACTACCACCGGTAAAAAAGAAAAGGTGGGGGGGGGGGTCATTAAGCGAAGTAGAAAGGTAGGAAAAAAGAATCAGCACACACGCATCAGCAAGGTAAGAGACTGACTTTGTTGTTTTTGTGACAAGAGAAAAATGAGCGCTGGAAGTTAATTTGTTACGTAAGACTGACTTTCAAGTCTTTTTCAGCCATCAGTATGAAGAAAAGGTAACCAAGGAGACGTGTGTTCTGGAAGACGAGGTTCTGTAGCCATGAAGACGAGCATACAATGCTTCCTTACTGTTGCCATCATGACAGAGAAATATTCTTTAAAAAAAGTGTGAGTGTCAGGTAGAGAAATGAAGTTCAATGACAAACCACTAAATTTTTTTTTAAGTGACGTAAATAGAATGAAGGCAAAAGAATCTTCTGAAGAAGGAACCATTAATTTCCTGCACCATTTATTTAAAAAGGAAAAGAAAATATTATTTTTATATTTCGAGATGATATATGGGAATTATGAAAGACTGGAGCGAAATAGACTTGATTCATTGAGAATATTATAATCCAATAATTCGCAAACAAATGAAGATAGAAAGATGTTATTAGCACAAAAAGAATAGAAACAAAACCATATCCCTTTTTTCTCACAATTCATTAGTAGTATAATTTGCAATATAAACTATTTAGTGATCAAGTATTGGTGAAATGATGATCTATATTAAGTAAGACACTGAACTTAGTAAGGATTTACATTTTTTCAGTATGTTAACCTCTATTCGGGGAACACAGTATTTGTCATAGAGGAATTACAAACTGCTGTTAGCTGTCTATTTACCCTATCTGACTTATTATAAAAAATGGTGCTTAACAACAAACTAAAGGGACTATGGACAAAAAAATCCCTTTTTAGTGTTTTATCACCAAAAGATATGTTTATATTGAATTAAGATAGTATTATGAAATGAATTATTCAATAAAATGAATATCTGGAGGGACTAAAAAATGCATTTTAAGGACTTTTCTCAAAATAATATTCTAATTAGATTAAAATATCTTTGAAATGTCCCAAGAGTCCTAGTTTTTGAGGAAATTAATTTAAATTTATATTAAAGATTTCGGTTTAACATTAAAAGAATACAAGCAAATTTTATGTTTCAAGCTTTTTAGATACTTAAAATTAAATTTTAATTCAGAAAAACATAAAAGTCTTATGAAAATTCTGCGCATGTGCATAAAAATATTTCTATAAAATTAACATTTAATTTGAATTATAAAATCATATACAGTTTTGTTCCAAATAAATTTATAAAGGATAATAAGGAAAAAATGACCAAAAAAATTAAAATTTAAGTCGCCTGGAATATTTTAAAATTTTTGAAATTATACATTTTTCCAAATTTTAGAAAATAATATATTTTGTTTTAAAGAACTTTTTTAAAGATATTTAACGTGTTTATATTTTAATGCAAATGCATAAAAAAATTCATAACCCTAAATGAATAATTCGCAAGAGTGCCTGATAGTACATAGTCCCTTTAAAATGTGTATTCCTTTATTTGTCATTTGATGAGTCAAACTATTTTGTCCTAGAATTGGCAAATTTAGCACAAATGAACTTTAGAGAGAAGGAATAAATTTACAAGATTTTTTTTTGAAATTTTAATTTACATTTTTATTAATTAAAATTAAAATGAATTTGTCACGCTTTTCAGCGATAATTTCTTAAAATACTATGGCAAAAAATTAATAATTACACCGTTTTAAAATCTAAATAATATTTTTTTAACTAAACCTAATTAGTTGTCCTGCAATATTTTTTTTTCCTTTCTTGTTGAAATTTATCAATCTTTAAGAGTAATGTTTTTTGAATATTTTTTTACAATACTTTTCGTTGTTGTTAGAAAATCGAAACAATTTTAATTATTTAGTAAATATTCAATTGAAAGATTTACGTTCATTATTAAAAGCTACGGAAGAAAAAAAATTTTTTTTTTCATCTGCACACTTTAGACTAGTTATAAGAAGAGAAGTTAAAATATACCGCGAGAAACAACGTGTAATTAGAAAATAGATTATCATTACAGATACGTTTTTAGTTGTCTATGTTGCCGTGACGACACATATTATTGAATTTTTTCTTATTATTGATATTTATGAATTGTAAGATATTATTTAACATCATTAATATATATTTATTTATTTGTTTCTCTTTGTCCTAAAATTTTAATTTGTGATATGAAATTTCGCCATAAATTTTTTAATTGAATTCTTTTTCTAATGCTTCTATAGCTAAGCCTGTATAGTGAATACTAAAGTCCTTCAACCCTACATTAACTTCAGAGCTGTGACAAACAACTATTGCCGCAAACTTGACGTGAAGTTGTAGTAAAATAATCATGCGCCGCATGATATATTATTGAGATACGATTACTGTCCCACCTAGCGGCAAACGACGTAATTAATGTTCCAAGAAAACAACACAAAGTAGGCAGAAGAAATCACTTGCAAAATTTTAGATAGCTTTCGATTTAGTGCAAAAATATACTTTAAAGATAAAAATGTTAAAATAAGCGTGTAATACGCGCATTTTTGTTTGATCACGATTTCCTATATTCGTTAGAAATAAAACAGAACAATTAGTTATCAGCAGAATCTTTTATTTTCGATTAGTCGACTCAGGTGACCAGCTGATTCGCCTGGAGTAATAGTTACATATGAGAAGATTCTTTTATTTTCGATGTTCAAATTGACTCCCTGAGCTACAACGCACATCTCGGCATTTATTGTTCAGATGAGATTATCTTTTCTCCTATTTTCCTGCTTCGTTATATTTCAGGTTTGGGACATCGAACCTAAACAAATTTGCGCTTTCGATGTTTTGTTCTTAGCATTATTGCTACCAATATCTCATTTTTTACAAAATTGAAGACTCTCCATAATTTTGCAATTTGCGTTTTTACCGCATCTTGTGTGGTTTTCGAAATAATTCTACTGTATTTTGCCAAGTGGCGCTGACCTCTCATGCAAACTCTTACACTACACTTAGATACTAAGTTTCTGCCAATAATTGTCGCCATTCTAGAATTAATGAGAGTAATAGTTACATATTACTCTCATGTAATATGTAACTATTACAAACAAAGAGAGAAGGACCTTATTAGATATCTCGTAAATATATATAAAATAATTACTGCTTATTTAATAGAAAGTCATTTAATAAATGAAAATTTAATACTGTATTTAAATCAACTTTATTTAATTTTTTTAATTTTACTTTTAGAAAGAATATTATTGACAGCCAATATAAGAGAAGGCTGTTGAAACAGAGGTTTGCTTCAGTGCTAAAATTTTCTAGAGATCAATTCCACAGAATGATTGGCACAGGTATTTCATTAGATTTTTTGTATAGAATGTAAGATATGAGCAATGATTAAAATCAGATAATATTCCGAACTTTTTAATAAGATACTGATATCGAAAGATTTCTACTGTTTTTGAGGAAATGCAAATTTGTACCACCTTTTCGTAAAGTGCAAGATATGATCGACGTAAGAATGCCGCTTAAACTTTTATAATGTTATCAAAATGATGATGATTCTGTTGATAAATGAAATGGCGGCTCTTTAGAGGATTTGTTTGTAAAATTCAAGAAATATCAACATAAAAGTATAAATTAAATTCAGGAAAAGCGTAAATCTTTTTTTTTTAAATTTTCGTATACCTAATATAGAGGAAGTATAGTAATCGTCAAAAAATTCGAACTCAAGATTTTGATGAATTTCCACATTTTAGACCATTCTGAGTTTGAAAAAACACATTTTTGGAAACACTCAGGTGTCGGCCTCGTCATCTGTCCGTGGTTCAAAATTTTCGAGGTCCGTCCCAAAATAGCCCTAGTGTTGCTTCAAACGGGACGTTAATATAACCAAACCAAACAGGCAGTATGTGAATTTCCTTAAATGGTTACGTTCAGGTAAGAATTTTATTAAGTGTCTGAAATCTTGAGTTCCGTGGAATCATTAACTTGACGTGATAGTACATCAACAAATAGATAGATTATATTTCCCCAAGATTAGAAATACTTTTCGTTATTTCATTGTCTAGACAGCAGAATAATTTTCTTTTTCTCTATAAATCATGTTAGCCGAGATGCAGTAATTCACATCTCTTAGTTCTTGCACAAGAATTCAAGATATGGTGAACGTAAGAGCATGTTTAAGTCTAGATAATATGCCAAATTTCGCTTAATCATGATGCTTCAGTAAACGATTTCTCTTCCTATCTTACAAGTTACCTTCTACAATTATTTAATTTGGCTGGTACACAACAATTAGGCTATATTTCATTAAAATCGAAATTGCCTTTCATTCCCCTCTAGAGAACAGAACACTTACTCTCCATGAATTATGCTTCGCAAGATGTAGTAGCTCTTATCACTTTGCTCTTGCACGGGGGGAAAATCCATGTATACTCCCCCGAAGATGGATTTTGAGAAAAAAATGCGGGAAAGATAATAAATCTTCATAATGAATTCCTCGGGTAACTGCAGTCTTTCCTTTTAATTAATCATTAAAGCCAGAGAGCTTCCCAGACGAAGAGGGATCGAAACAAGCGCTCTGAAAGTTCGCGCGTCGCAAAAGATGATGGATGCGCCGTTTTTGCGAGGATAAAAATTAAAAACGATGAGCGTGGAGGAGAGAGAAAAAAAGACGCTTAGAAGAAAATGAAGGAGAACCCTATTCATGAGCGATTTTGGCACGAAGGTTCTTTGCTTGTGAGATTTCAGGTTTCATCAACTGCTTCTTCATTCACTATGCTCTTATTATTCTTTGCAAAAATTATTGCATGGTGGGTTGTTTTATATCTCCATCAGGAGTTAATAATTAGAGAAGTACAACCCTTCCAAATAAATTGCAGCCGTCGTAATATATCAGTCGATCTTTCACCGCCTGTGAAAACTGGGATAGCATTACTGTATTGTTCTTTTCGGCCTGATTGCTTTATTTGATTTATTGGTAAATGTGTAAAATCTTTTAAGTCTTTCCGTGGAGATAAGCAAGAATTGCAGAGTTATCCAAGCGTTTGCAGACGAAAATCAAGAAAATAATGAAAAATATGTTTAAAGGTTATAAAAACGCAAAACAGAGATGATAGAGACTAATAACTAAACTAAACTCAATGACACGACAGCCCATGTGAGCCAAGGCCTACAGTGCCCATACCTGCTTTCTTGATTGAGAGCCTGGGGTGCAAGGCATACGGCCCGGTTAGGTGGTCAGCCTAACGCGGAACCCCCAGTGTTTAATTCCCAAGCATGCTTGGTCCTCAATTTATCGACCCAGTGAAGGGATGAAAGATTGAATAGAAACTAATAATAAAGATGAAAGTGTGTGTGTGTGTGTGTACCGGGCTCTTTGAGCTAGTTCGTTTGAGTTACAGCACCAAATGTGACATATATATACTTTAAAAAATAAAAATATACATTTTGGAATGATTTTTTATAATTTTAATTAATTAAAAGTTAAGGGAATTCAAAATCCAAATTTACGGATTTTTCAGCAATAGCATTGGAAAATATCATTGCAAGAAAATAGATTTCATATCATTAGAAAATTTTAAAAATGGTCTTTTCAATGATATCAATTTAACAATCGTGCAATATTTTCCTGAATTTTGGTAATTTTTAAAAATATTTTCTGCCCTAATTTCTAATAATAGAATGAAATGTTGCTCAGGAATTCAAACCGTTTTTCTTGTTTTATCACATATGTAAACTCGTTATTTTCTTTCAATGTAAAAAAAATTAGGGATTATATTTAATATCTGTGTAGTTAACAAGATAAATAAAAAAGTGAAGCTCGATGCCGCGAAATTTAAAAAAATAGATTGACCGGAATTTTATGTTAATAGCTATGGCGTTAGCTATTCTAATAGATATGATGTTATGGCCTAATCTCTATTAGAAAGGCTCATGTACACAATAAATAGAATATATGCAGGACAATTAAAATAATGCAGCTTTAATATCTAATTATTTCACAACATATTGTGTAATAATTGAGGAAATATTTGCATCCTTCTGCGATAACTTTCAAAAATATAATTGTATAAAAATGAATTTTAAAATTTTAAATAAAAAATTTAAAAATTTAAAATAAATTTCAAAGTTTTAAAAACTTTTTTTTATGATGCCTATTTGATAAATTTTCCTGGATTTTTACAATATTTTTAAAGTATTTTTTCCTTGATTCCCAACAAGCAAGTATACTGTTGTTCTTCAAATCGCTTTCATTGTTTCATCAAATATTTAATCGCGTGATTGTCTTCTATAAATGAAAGTCAACGAAGAAAAATTCTGTTTAATATCCGTGTAGCTTAAAAGATGAATAAAAAAATTAAGTTAACAATATCCCGAAATTTAGTAGACAGATGAACCGGACCTTTTTGTCTTTAATAGCTCTCTGATGATACTGGATACTCCATTAGAAAAGTCTATGTTCACAATGAAACATAAATAAAACATTTAAAATGATATGATGTTAATATTATAAAATTTGGTGAAATCATGGATATAAAGTTATATCAAAACTATTTATTTGAAATTAAATCTAACCAATATTCCCAGCCAACCAGCTGGTCGCCAGAGACAAAGAATATGTCACTATCTGCTTTAAATGACTACCAAAGATATCACAATAAATTTTTATTGATTAGGTATGCTATAGTCAATCTTTTTAAACATCTAAATTAATATAAATCCAATGCTGTCTTCAAAGTATTTTTTTTGAAGATAAATTATCTTCTGCAGATTATTCGATGTGGGAACAGATGGTTATTTTTCTATAAACTCAAATTTTACTTCTTACCATAATTTTTTTTTTTCAAAAAATAATCTTTAAAAATAAAAATTTGCTAATGCAAAGTGAGACATATGGGTGCTTTATGTTTTCTGTCTCAGTGAAAAGCAAATTATTATCCTCACGTGATTCGCCGACATACAACTCAAGAAGTAGGTTAACCATTTAATGAACTGAATTTCAGATCTTTGGGTCGCTCTCTTGTCACTGTCAACTTTAGTGCATGTGTGACTTTGAAGTCCATTTTTATTTTATTTGGATGATTTTGATTATTATTTTATATGGAGGATTTTGATAATTTTAATTTTATATGAATAATTCGGATGTTTCTTATTTTATATAGATAATATCGATGACTCTTATTTTATATGGATGACAATGTATTTAGCCAGTATATCCATTCATGAAATTTTCCTCTCAACTAATTTAAAAATCTTTTTAACTTAAGACGTCAGAAATATCATTCACGCATATAGGGTAATTCAAAATTTAGAAGACAATCTTTAAGAGATGGTAAATTTCTCTACAAAATATTAGTATATGTAGGCCTCCTTATTCCAATCCAAGAGTTCTATATTCAAAATCGTTTGAGGACCACCACACGGAGAACGAAACGACCCCAACTTGGACTGAATATTCCGAATATGAATGCCTCATCAATTTTAGAAAAAAATTCATAAAAAAATAATTGTTTTTAGAATATAAAATTTTAATATAATTCACTAATTTCAGAATGACTTTCATTCATAATTTTACTTAATTCATTCTCAGTTGAATATTTCGATCTATTAACCAGTCTAAGAAAATGAATAAAACCCCACCACATATTCCAAAACTTCTACAAAATGCACCCAGGATAGGACCTGCAATAGTTAACTGGATGCACTCCCTCAAGATTTCATAATGAAAAATTATCATAATATAAACTATCGCATACTGTGAAGGGCCATTTATACATTGACGACTTCTACATTTCATGTACAGGGATAAATATAAATTTTATACAACGACAGTTGCAGATTGCAGTTAATGGTATCACACAATGGTGCAATAATAATGGTTTTAATATTTCTACATCAAAAACTGAGGGTGTTCACTTTTGCCGTAAAAGAAATTTACACTCTAACCCAGAAATCAAATTAAATGAGGAAATCATTCCATTTTTAGACGTGATCCGGTATAATCTTTGACAAAAAGCTAATCTTTCTCCCTCATGTAAAATTATTAAGGAAAAAATGAGAAAAATCTTTGAATATCTTAAATGTCTTGTCATCTACAGCTTGGGGAGCGGATAGAGTCTCTTTGATTAAAATATATAAAGCCACGGTGCTCTCTAAGTTGGATTACGGCAGTGAAATTTATGGATCTACCAGAAAAAGTGTTTTAAAAAAACTGGACCCTGTTCATCACACAGCACTCAGACTTTGTTCCGGAGCTTTTAGGACATCCCTTGTGAAAAACCTTTATATCTAATGTTACGAACCTTCCCTCGATGTAAGAAGACGAATGCTGTCTTTGAATTATTATTTTAGAATTCAGTCAAACATGAATCATTCATTTTATGATTTTAAACTTCTCCCTTACTTATTTAGACTGCAAGAGGCCAGAAAATCGTCCGCACCAGTTTTTTAAAAGAGTCCAAAACTTCCTTTCAGGAAACCTACTTAACCCACACGTTACACCAAGCTGGTAAATGACTTTCCACCTTGGAAAAATCTTAATATGCAATTTTTAAACACAGACAGCAATACAAAGACTTTCTTCCAATTTATACCGATGGGTCAAAATCATCTAATCATGTCTCTTTTCGCTGTTGTCTTACCAGATACAGTCATTTCTTTTACACTTCATTCTTTTTGTTCAATTTTTACGGCTGAAATAACTGCGGTTTTATATGCATTAGAAGAAATTTCTGAGAGACCGGTAAAAAAGTTTATTATTTATTCTGAATCTCTAAGTGTGTTACAATCACTAAAATCATTTTATCTTCGTCGTCATAATCATCCTTTGGTTTTCAAAATTCTAGAACTGACTTCAAAAACTGACTTCTCGGGATTTTATTATTTTATTCTGTTGGGTACCCTCTCATGTAGGAATTCTGGTCAATGAGGAGGAATACAAGGCTGCTAAATTGGCAAGTATTCCAGCGACCACATCTATTCCTGTAAGCGACATAAATAAGCACACTAAAAAGCTTCTTTATTCCAAATGGCAAGCTCAGTGGGACCTTGAAACTAACAATAAACTACATGCTATTAGACCTCATGTACAACCGTGGTCTTCATTACCGAATCGAAAAACAGACACAGTATTAACCCGTTTACTTATTGGACATATGAGATTCACCCATCTCCACTTGTTGCTAGGTGAACAATCACCTCTATGTTCCCAGTGTGACTGTCAAATGTCTGTACAACATATATTGTCAAAATGTCCAAATTTTAATGCTCAACGTTTGCACTTCTTTCAAAATACGAACACTCCATTACCTTTCTTACTTAGTAAGACACCACAGGCTCAAATTTTTGCTTTTTTGAAATCAATAGGTTTTTATCCACATATTTAAGTTTTCTTCATCTTTCTCAAAAGTTTTCACATTGTTTTTACAACTGAAATTTTATATTTTAATCCTGAAATTACAGTCTGGCGCAGCATAGCCAACATCATGGCTCTTGTGCCAATAAAATCCAGAAAATCCAAATTCATAATGAAAAAACGCAACTCAATAAATAAGAACATAGTTGTCTCTTTAACTCAAACATGCACTTTAGAAAAGCAATAATTCCCAGGTTTTTTGTACACTGATAGATTTATTAGGCACAGAAACAGAAACTGGTGCCCATCATGAAGGTCAAATGACGCATGACTCGACCGTTGTAGAAACTATTACAGTTTAGCTCCTACTTATACTGCCTATTTAAAAATTGGAATACATTGTTCAATTTTTAAACTGCTCAATCTTGACTCTGGGACAATTATGTCAATCGAAGTTCTTCCCGTGAAAACTATACTAAGCTGATAAGGAGGGAATCGCTGAGTCGCGCCTATAGGACATTGGTCACTAACAGAGTAAGACACTTAATCAATAATGGCAAATGTAAAATCAAGTTTAAGAATTATAATCTACAACCGATCAAATTTTCACATCCATTGGAAACTTTCTCAAATCAAACTTTTTTATAGACGCAAGTATTTTAGCTACATAGATTTATGGACAGTAAAAGCAAATATGAAATTTATAATCGCCGAACATTCATTAGCTTTCACATTCGAATCTCGAATCGAAATTCGAGAAAGTTCGAAATCTCTCAAAACAGATCGTGCTAAGGAAGTCAATTTCTGACTGTTTTTAAAATCAGTTCCAATTCTACGGAGATTCCAGTTCAACAACACTGAGACTGTTTTAAAGAAGATAATTTATTAATCTTTATAGTCTTATCGACAAATTACATTTGTATAACCACCTTCAAAACAATAATACATAAAGGCGAAAAAAATTAAAAAATGAATCCCTAATGATAATACAAAATAAACAGTATACCCATGAAAATAAATAAGTAAAGGAAAAACTCTGCCCTCGAAGAAAATGACAGGCGAGCGTATTTCATCACCCCAAAAGGGTCATTAATTCTCAGCGCGCACCTTAGAGGCGAAGAGGCGCTTCTTTAAGAAGAATGAGAAAAAAAGTGCATTTAAGCTAAATGTATCGCAGGGCTTATTTTCCTGAAAATCACCGGGGCGATAACGACGTCGAAGGGCTGAGTGTTTTCTTTTTCGGCGGTGCAGCGTGCATCCATCCGAAGAATTTGAAACGCGCCGTTATTAACATCATAAAGTGACGTTTCTTGAAGGTTGGAATTTCTTTTCTTTGAGGAAGAAGACCGTGTTTCACATAAAACGGGAAGGCTTATGACTTGGTTATTTAACGCGTGTTTATTTTGACCCCCCCCCTTCCTCACCTCCAACACTGTTCACTTCCCTTTGAAGCAGATCTTTCTTTTTAGAATGCAATATGTTTTATAGTTGGATCAAGTGGAGGACTGGTATGCTGGAAATAAGAAGTCAACTACTAACAGACAGATGCTACTGTTTTATCACATGAATATTTTTGAAAGAGAAAAACTTGAAGCCTAGCGATTGTTGCTAATTATTACTTTTATCTTATTTGAAATGTCAGAAAATTCGTAATTTGGATGAATAAGATATCAAATGCTTTTTTACTTTTTCATATAAAAAGTATAAAGAAAGTGCTAGAAACGACACAAAAAATTTCAAAAACGCCTTGAACTAGACGGATGTAATTTAGTATACGGACTTTGGACCACATTTTCTGAGAATCTATCGAATTTTGAAGAAAATCCATTTAGAGGAAGTCTGTCTATCTGGTTGTTCGAATGCAAGAGACTTCGATAACTGTAAAGCATACAGGTCTACACACTTAAGATTTGGTACGCAGATTTAACATTTAAAATATAAATTCTTTTCTAATTTTTAACCAGACAGCTCAAAGAATTGCCTGCCTGTTTGTCTGTAATTTATATGGGCAATAATAGCAATAATTTAAATCAAGGAATTCAGTAAGAGGTCTTATGAAGACAACTTAGTTCCACGTCGAATTTTTAATTCAATCAGTCGAAAAAAAAGTCGTCTGTAATATATATTCGAATTAGAAATGTTAGATTTTGCCTGATCTAAATTTCGTAACAATTATGAGCCAAAGACATGCAAGACATTAGCAACATTACTGGAGGTCCATAATTTTCTACTGTGAGAGGGACATAATACAATTATTGGAGAGTAAACGAGAATGTTTCAGGAAAATCACTCTTGCTTTTGTTATTATAACTCTATGTCTTTTGTCTGCCAGTGAACATGATAATCTAAAAATATAACGATCTAAATGCATGAATTATGGTATGTGGCCTTAAAATCAAATTTGTAGGTTCCCATCAAGTATTAATCGAAAATCATTAATGGAAAGCATGTCTTCCTCTCAATTCATGTGAATACGATTATTCAAAAATGCAAAGATTTACATGAATGAAATCTTTCATATGATTTTATTAATAGAATTATAGATGTATGAAGTTTTGAATCAAATAACTCAGAAACTCACCCATTTATATGACTATAGATAAAATCTATATATCTATACTTATATAAAGCTCAATGTGTGTGTGTGTGTGTTGGCGCTCTACAGAAAAGACCATTTGACCTACAGCTACCAAATTTGGTACATGTATACCTTACAGATCGGGAATGCGCACCTGGGGTCCCTTTTTGAATTTTTAATTAGAATTTTAATTATTAATTAAAAACTAACTTTCCCGCCAAAAAATCTTTTCATTTTCCCCAACGCCAAATGAGTAAGGCTTCATTTTTTCCCCAACAGTAATGAGGCTAGGGTTAACATTTTTCGGCCGATTATTTCAAACGATTCTGTTTATTCTTTCAATGTTTTATACATTTAAAATTAAACATTGTTAATAAATCCATGTTTCAGATTCATTCTGAAGTACTTTTAAATTAAAATAAAACAGAATAAAGGAAATTAAAAATGACTAATCTGCATAGCGTTACCCCAACTGGAGTAGAAAAATTCACGCATTTGCGTTACCGTAACTGGCGTTGAAAATTCTCGCATGCGCATTGTGTTCTGATTGTTGACAATATTATCAACAGATGATTCTTGATTTAAATTATTTTTAGGTTAGTTGCATGCTTTTGTAATTAAATTGTATTTATGTTAGTTATATATTTTTTGTATATGCTTATAGTTTTAAGTACATCGTTTTTTAAGTAGTTTTTTAAAACCTCTTTTCAACTGATTATTTTAAAAGACTCTGTTTATTTTCTTAGTGTTTGATGCATTTAAAATTAAACATTGTTAATTAATTGATATGCTCATGATGAATCTGAGAAAATTTTGTGGACAAATTCTTGAAATATTACATAAATTAAGAAAGATATTCTTTAGTGTTCATAAAGTATAAACGCTCAGTGACTCTGTTATCATATTATAAAAAAAATACTTTGTTTCAGTAAAAAATATTATTATATTAATTGCAGATTAATTCTATCCACTTTAATTTAAAGCATAAATTCTACGAGACATAACCAAAAATTAGAGAGATACATATTACGTTATGACTGAAGTCCTTTATAATATTATGAGTGAATTATATGACTATCAAAATTTGAAGTTTTAAAATATTTTGATGAAGAAGCTATTAAAGTAGGAATTGCGTGAAATATTGAAATATTAAAATTTTAACGAACTTTAAGATTGGCGAACCGACTGGTCGCCAAAGGCGGCTAGTAGTCTCTCTCTCTCTCTCTCTCTCTCTCTCTCTCTCTCTATATATATATATATATATATATATATATATATATATATATTTCTGTACATAACTTTTAAACTAAAAACTGTTGATCGCTGTCAAATTTTAGGTAAAATCAAATCTTATTATCAAATTATTAAGTCATTCATTATTCTGTACGTTTGTGAACAACCTAACTCAAAACAGAACATTGTAGAAAGAACGAATTATTATGTTAAGTGGACATCGGACTTGGCGGAGTGCAGGAAACTACTAAAATATGAATTTTTCATGTTAACATTTCGACTTCGAAATTCGTTCTTACGTTTTAATTACCCTCGCACGAAAAGAGTTTGATTAGTAAATTACGTCAGCACTTACATAGACCACACCAGGAAAGCCCGAATTTCATCTCCCAATACTTGATGAGCCAACTGACTTCCACCAACATATGCATATAACACCTAAAAACTTGAATGAAATTTATTTCGTTTTATATCTATCACTATCGAATTACGCAAAAAACAGTCGTTAAAATGCATTACGCAGTTCCTCGTCACTCACTGTGTCTGTCTGTCATTCGAAATGACATCTTTTGGCATTCCTTTCCCCAAGCTTTAAGCACACAGATCGACTAAAAAACCTGACTTTTTACGAGAGAGATATATTCCGTTATTCTTAATGCGTTGTGTAATCCGATTTGTCTTTCTGCCTTTGATGAAAAAAACAAAGAAACAAATAAAAGTCGCTCAGCAGCATCGCATTCATTTTTTCGAGGCTCATCTGCAGTTGGATGGCGAAGAGGATGCTGCTTAATGCAGCGTGCGAGAGAGGCCTGTCGCTAATTAATTTTATATTGCCACTCGGAAAGAGATGGGGAGGGGGTGGACGGGACGGAGGAGATTGCGGGTGCTATCAGATGTCCCGTCGTTTTCTGCGATGAGGGCGGATCTAGGGTTGCTAGCCCGTGGGAAAAATACTTTGGCGAGATTTCTTTGATTCGGGAAAGTGTACATAGATATGTATAGCGATATTCTGGCTATACACAAATTCACTTTCACAGAATCTAAGTCCCAAATTTTACCCAAATATCAAATTTCATATCAAATATTACCTTGCTTGTAATATTTGACATGAAATCAATGATAATATTAATAATTTGCTATGGTCTATTATGTTTCTTTGCAGTTTTGGTAATTATGTCCACATACAAAACAATAGACAGATTAAAAAGTTACTTATTTTTTGCAAATTTAGTATTGAGTTACTATTTTTAGAGAGGAAGTCATTTTTTTCCATCTTTTTAGATGTAAATTCCTTTTGATGGCCAAATGGATTTTCTTGTCTTTTGTGCATGTCGTCCAGTATCTAATATAACTTATTCTTTCGATGTAAAAACCATGCATCAAATTTCATTCGTCTTTCATTAATCTTTTTCTGTTTCTTAATCACTGTGTATACAAGCAGGTACACATCATTCAAGAAACGATTTTTTTTTTCGAACTCAGGAAAGTATAATATATAGAGATTTATCATTATCTCTAAGTGAAATATTTAGTTGATAACAAATATTTATTTTCAAATACAAGGGAAAAAAAACTGCCGGCGTCCTGGCAGAGAGATAGCACGTCCTCCCCGTGATCTGGGCATCTCGGTTCGGGCATGGCTGTTCTTCTTCTGTGTTCTGTCTGTGAGGTCTGTGAATGTGCCCCCCTGTGAAAAAGGGTTATGCAAGCGAATGTGACGCATGAAGTAGCTAAGTCGTACTCTTGACCCTAGTTGGCGCTACTGAAAAAAGGAGACGCTCACTCGACTTAAATCGCTGACAAATGACTATCAGTGGATTTGTAAAGTGCCACAAGTTACAACGCAGCAACAACAGAAAAAAAAAATTAATGCTGATAACAGTATTTTAACCGGCAATAACAATAAATACGAAGGTAAATTTCGAACATTTACTTTTAGGTTGAACAGAAGATTTGCTTAGTGATAAGGTAAAGAAAAATTCACTTTATTTATCGTTTCCCTTTTTATTTTCATAAGGATTAGAGCCACTAAGACATGGAAGAATCCGCAACTGATGAGAGATTTTCTACAAGTTTATAAAAAGATTGCAGTCGTAGGAAAAAAATACAAAAATTATCTACATTTACGAGAAAGTAATTTGCCTAATAATAATTGCCTTTCTATTTTGAATCCTAAAGGTGATAAGAAGATATGAAATATTTTATCCCCCATCATTTCCAATCCCTTTTGAGCTGGATGGTCATCTATGAATTTGACCAGACCTTCTGTGCTGCAACATATCTTTTTCGTATTCAAATCCAATCAAAGTTACTCTGAATGTTGTATTTACTAAGTTACACTTATTGAATACAGTATTTGATTACTGTATTTAATAAGTTATTTTTCGGAGAAGAAATATAAATATATTCTCTGAATTTTTTTCGTGAAATTTTTTCTTTTAAGTTCTCTTGGTCCAAACACATACACTGGTGGACAAAATTAAGAGATGGAAAGCATTTTCGAACATTTCTCTAAAAATACCGCACAAAACCTGGACAGTTGATTGCCATATATGGTCACTGCTATTGGCCCTAAGATAAGTTTACGTATTCTTGTGGGCGTTGCTAAGCCAGCAGGAGGTATAAAAGTCCGCATCGAGCTGTTCATCTCATTCCACTCTTCAACACAGTTGCAGATTACAGTGCATTTTTTGAATAATCGTGTTGTTTCTTGCTGGTTTTTAGGTGAAATGAGTGAACATCATCGTTTAGACGACGGTATGAGGTGGAGAATTGTGAGTATACTTGAGGCAGGCCAGTCCCAAGCTCAGGTTGCTAGGGGATTGGATATAACACCAAGCGTCATTTCCAATTTGTGGAGTCAATTTAAAACTAGTGGGACAGTACGCAGAAGACCAGGGTAAGGTCGCCTGAGGGTTACAACTGCCAATGAAGACCGGTATTTGTTCGTTTCAGCTAAGCGTCAGAGGATGGCTACAGCCACTCAATTGTCTAGGGACCTCGCGGCTGCTACAGGAACATCAATTTCGAGTAAGACAGTTTCCAGAAGACTCCATGAAAGAGGGCTGTATGCCAGAAAGCCCGCTATTTGCATCCCACTCACTCCTTCCCACAAAAGAGCGCGTGCAGAATGGTGCAGACAACATCAGAATTGGACACAGCTTCAATGGGCTAATGTTCTCTTCACCGATGAGTCCAGATTCAGTCTACAACCTAATTCTGGACGGTTATTGATACGGAGGGAACCTGGAACCCGATACCATCCAGCAACATTATCGAAATGGAATTATGCTGGTGGAGGACTCATGGTTTGGATAGGGATCATGCAAGATACCCGCACACCGCTCCATGTGTTTGACAATGGTTCCGTGAATGCCCAGAGGTACAGGCAGGAGGTCCTAGAGCCCTATGTGCGTCTTTTCAGGGACGCTGTTGGCCCTGAGTTCATTTTTATGGGCGATAATGCGCGACCACATAGGGCTCTCATGGTTGATGAGTATCTGGAAAGCGAGGACATTCAACGAATGGATTGGCCAGCCAAATCCCCTAACCTGAATCCTATTGAACATGCTTGGGATGCTCTTAGGAGAGCCAATCTCCCCCCAGAAGCATTCTAGAGTTAAAAATTGCTCTGGTGGGAGAATGGGAGGGTCTTCCACAACCCCTCCTTAACTCCCTTATTAACAGCATGCATACTCGTTGTGCATGCTGTATATCTGTCAGAGGTGACCATATACCATACTAGAGGCAACACACACTGTACAAGCCTCACTTTTATTGTCATATTTTATCCTTAAGTTCAGACTACATTGGATTTATTGGCAATAGGTCTTGCCAGTGAATGGCACTTTCATTTTTGTTTTGCATACTTTATTATCATGGTATAAGCTATATCCATACCAAATTTCATTTATTTATATTCAGTATTTTTTGAGATATTTGGGAAAATGTCTTCCATCTCTTAATTTTGTCCACCAGTGTACTTTAAATGCGTATATCTTTATCTACTTAATATACCTTTGAAGAATCTTACTAATATATTTTGCCAAACTATTTCATGTCTCATATGGACAAACACATGATCCGTCTTTATTCACCTATTGACTTTTTCTTCTTGTTTTGTCATCGTAGATTTTCTTCTTAAACATGTTGAGCGGACAGGGGATAAAGTCTCGATTGTGGCAGTCGGACAGAGACGTGGAAGATCAGGAGCAGCGGTGAAAAGGGAAAGCGAGTGACACGTGACCTCTTGTCTCTCCGAATGAGAATCGCCCGACAACGAGATCCTTCTCGACATCCCTCGCAGATCGCTCGGTCGCAGGTCGAAGGTGAGGAGGAGCGGGGAGGAGGGGAGGGGGGAAGATCATTACATGGCTCATAACAGTCCTTCTGTATTCCACTGTCTCCTTCCAGGACAATCTGGACTTCTCAGAGGTAAGATCTGCTGTAATAAAGCAAAAATGAAACTGAAGTCGGAGTGAAGGAGATTTTTTTTTTCTCTTTTTATTGAATGATCAGTTTCAATAAAAATATCAGCTTTTGAATAATTTAGATACAGATGCAAAATTATCGTCGTAAGAGTAAGACGTTTTGGGGCAGTATGAATGTTTATTCATTTAACCTCTGTCACTTTTATCCTAATTTATTTAATTTTTTTTCCGATAATAATAATAAAAGTTTTTTTTATGTAAATTTATGTTACTGAATTTAAACAATTTTAATATTTATACAGCATTGTTTAAAAAAAGATGATATTCTAAAAACACATTAGTTAAGACATAAAGATTTAAATATCTTCACATGTATATAAAAAAAGTATAGAAATAACTAAACACTTTTTTTAAACCAAACTTGCAAAATTAAGTTCTCAAAAACTTTAATGAATAAGAGCAATAATTTGTTTTACTAAAAAATTATACTTTTTGTATGAGTGAATACTTCAATTGAAATTTTAGTCGACTGCCCGAAAATTTATTTTAAAAATTTGTCTAAAGTCATCATGTTTCAATGCGAAGAATCAAAAAATAAAATAAAAAGGTTGCCCTCGTGATTTTTAAGCAAAAACATTTCAGATAATTACACTAGTTTTTAAAACATTTCTAATTTAAAGTGTAAATCATTATTTTTATGTAAAATTTCGCATTTGGCTTTGAGATGAGACCTAATCTTTTCACTCGTAAATATTCGGTGTCTCATTCAAGTTTAAAAGCAGCTTTTTGATTTATAACAATTATAAATTCGGAAAAATGCTGAGTATTTAAAAAAAATCTGAAGACTCTTTTTTTCTAACCCGTTAAACAATCGTGATTTTTCTCCTAAAAGATTTAATAAGAATTCCATAAAAATTCATTACGAACGCCAATGTTCTCTGAAATCTAAATGATAACCTTCTTAAATAGAAACTGAAACGCATTTAATAAAAATTCCTGGTTTCAGAAACCTATTCTTTTTTTAATGGAAGGTATTGAATAACTCCCAGATTCATTAGTATTTATTGCAGAAGTAATAAAAATAAAGGCAACAATAAGAGGCATAAGTTTCAAAACTTTAAATCAAACAAAAGTAATTTCCCAAAAAAAAAACCCACTTTTATTTCGTACGACTATTATTACTGAGAAATTTTTTGTTCAAAAACTCTTTAATAATACCATTAGGACAACATCTTTAGCAGTGAGGGGAAAAAAAGACTCTCCAACATCTTTTTCGGTAGCCGGAGATTTACAAGATTGTGGAAAGAGGGTCGCCGCTATCGCTGTGTTACATCTTAATTTCGCCTCCACGCGATACTGTTTTCCCCGATCCGCCGGCCTTGTCCTTAAAAAAAATGATTTCACAGACAGGACGAGGGGGACTACTTTTACAGGAAATACGGATTCCTCTACAATTTAGATTGAAATATAAGATGCTATTGGCAAGATTTTGAGACCAAATTCAGATTGCAGATTAATATAATATTCAGGCCCGCCCTTTGATTGTTGCTATATGAATTCAAAGGATATAGTCATTTCACTCCTGTTATTAAATTGCAATGAAATATTTGTTAGTCTGATTTATTAGACGATTTTTCAAAACTTATTTGAAACGAAGGAGTTTTTAGCTATTTGCTTTCGAAAGAACTTAATCAAGTTTAATTTTATCTCCAAGGAACTGACGTGATTTCTTTTAACTTCTTGTAACTCTGCGTTGATAAAGCTATTGTTCAAGAATTTAAAGAAAAGAAAAATCCTTTCCAATTCTTTCTTTATTGATTGGGGTTGTTTTTGGTTAATAAAAAAAATAATGGAAGGGTTTTTTTATGACAGAATAACTGAAATATTACAAAATCGAAAAATGATTATTTGTGTATAATTTTTTTAATTAATTTATATAATTAATTATGATAGTCTTATGTAAAATGCATATCTTAACAATATATTTTTGCTGAAATAAGTTCTATGTTTACAATCATGATCAAACTTATGAATCAGAGGCCATAACTGAGTACAGTGACTTTATCTTCCAGGATTAAAGGCAGTTAGCCATGTCAGGTAGTATATTTATATCCATTACAACAAAAATAGCCGATCTCATCTTCAAACAACATTCAATAATCGAACCAGCTAAACTGAAATAAATAAATTTTCTTGCAATAGATTTCATAGCTGATTAAATTTTATAGAAAAATTATTTCTTCAATCGGAAAAAAGCAGACAACGATGGCAATAACTATAGGGTTGGTACATAACTTTCTGGCGTTTCTTTGACGTTCTATATTTTAATAACAATTTACAATATTTTATAAATTTATGAATGAAAATATTCTTCTACTTTTTGATTATAGAAATGCGTGTCAATAATCGTATTCATATTCGTCATATTATGCCGTACCACTTTGAGAAAGGATGGAACAGCGCAGTCATTTCGCGATCTCAACGGACTTTTCTGTGAGGGCACAATCAGCGAAAGTCGATGCAGGGAATGGTTTGCCCGTTTCAAATCTGGCGACACTAACTTGGAAGATAAGCCAGGGAGAGATCGATCTTTAGATTTCGAAGACCAGACACTTTTGGCAGTCGTGGAAGGGGACGGAAGCTTGACAATTCAAATTGCTACCCGAAAACTTCAATGTGGGCCATTTAACCATCGTTCGTCGTCTCAAAAAACTTGGAAAGGTATGGAAAATTGGCTGGATGAGTCCTCCCACGAACTCAGCGACAACAATAAAGCCGAATGTGTCCGAATTTTTACCAATTTGCTTCATCGAAACGAACGGGGTCTGTTTCTGACGGATCTTATCACTGGTGATGAATCATGGCTTCTCTTCAAAAACCTTAGGAGTGATCGGAGTGATCGGAGGAATGATCGGAGAGTCAGATCACTGACTCTCCGATCCGCAGGAAGGCACACGGATAAATAATACTGAATGACCGGACCGCCGCAACAGCAACACTGGCGGGAAGTGTGGTTGAGTCCTAAGGGCCATCACCGGCCACTGTACAACACCAATACGAAGGAAGTAAGTCCTGTTATCGATGGGAGGAGCCAGATCCCCTACCTTTTTGTATACAATCCAGGATGGCGAGATTCAACCACCATACCGGAAGCTTCTTATCCTCATTTCGAGGTGCCTCCCCGGAGGTTATCACTTACTAGGAAATCAACTTTAACGTGATTTGTTATTCGTGGAACGGCGACGATGAGCATCAACAGTGGCGGATTAAAGAAAAAACAGGCAAGCGGCAATTCAACATCAACAGCGATGTCTATATGGCTCATTTCGACCGCCTTCATGCTGCAATAGCCTGAAAATCATGATATCGCTTGATAATTTAAAAACGCCTGATAATTATGCACCAACTCAATATATGAGTTCACTCTTATTGCCAGCCCATTATCCCATTTAGCACACACACACACACACACACACACACACACACACACACACACACACACACACACACACACACACACACACACACATATATATATATATATATATAACAATATTGTATAATAATGTCAAATATTGAAATATAATAATTCACACAATATTGTGCAACATCCTATAGTACCTGGGTAGCGTCCTGATGAGTAAAGATATGAATGGTTGAAGAACATGAATTGAGGCAATTAATGTTATGTGCTATATCCTCTGATTGTACTGGCAACTAGTATAATTCAAAAACTAGCTGAGCGAATTCCTTGCAGAGGTCTGGGTAGCTTCTGAATTCTCCGACCAAGAGAAACGGATTTTCCCGTTAACTAAGAAAATCTCCATGCAAGAAACATATTCTTATTATTAACTTTGCGCCTGACTTTTGCTTCAGGTCCACCAAGATGTCCAAAGTCTCTTTGAGTAATTGACGATGCCACACATTTCCTTTACTAAAAGATCCTTGAATAATGGATCTTTCTAGACAAGATTGACCAAGTGGAATTAGAATATTCTCGACTGTCTTTCCGAGTTTTCTAGTTAATAACCTAACTTAGTTGTATTTAACATCCATGGGTTTATTCTGTTTTCTCCCACTTTAAAGCTACCCTTGGAAAAATTTCTGTCTCTTGAAGCACAGTGTACAAGTGCTCACTCACAAAAGTAACACCATCTTTTGATAGGCAAACTTATGTAATTTCTTGTTTGTTAAGTGAAAACATGTCACGCCAGATAATTGGAGTTCATTTTCTCTGGTCCTTTTATTCTTTGTAAACATTACTGATAGTTTCGATGTATTTTTCTGACATATGTATGCAAAGAAAGGAATCCCTTATTTGTACCAGCAGAATTAAGGATTTTCTCAAATTTGTAAACATTGGTCTTTCTTAGAAGATTTTTTTTTTATGAAAATGTGAAACGCAAAAAACGAACTTTTTATTGCAGTTAATTACATTGTTATCGGTAAAAAGAAAAAAAAAAAAGAAATCCAGCTTCTGCGTAATCAGGATTAACGATTGTGGCAAATTTATAAGCATTTGTTCTTTCTAGATCAAAATATTTTTTTTACTGGAGAAACCTGTATAAGATGTAGAAGATAAGGATTTCATTGCTTGTGCCAATGAAATCCTTACTTCACTTAAATTGCCTCACATTATTTTTTTAAAAATAATATTGTTTTTCCACAAAAATTTGTGGTTATTTTAATGCGTTATTTTTTCTATAGTTGAAGGTTAAGGGAGAAGAATTCTGTTTAATATATGTATAGTTTAAAAAACGAATTAAAAAATGAAATTGCAAGATCGAGAAATTCAGAAGACAGACAAACCGAACATTTACGTCTTTTAGCACCATGATGGTATAGGAATAGTCTCCCATTAGAAAGGTTTATGTACGCAATAGAACTTAAATCAGAACAATTAATATAACATGGCGTTAATGCCAAACAATTTGGTGAAATCATGAACATATATACCTAAACGATTTATCTGATATTAAATATAACCAATATTCCAGCGAACCAGTTAGCTGCGATTGGAGCCAGTTGGAGCTATTAATTTAAAATTAAATTTAATAATGTATCATAAATTTTGCTGAAAAATATTTCATGACATAACGTAAAACAATATAGTGTGAAATAACAAAAATTTAGTGACATAACAGCCCAAGAACAAAAAGTATCCATGTTGAGAATTTTTCTTACTCTAAATTTAGACATAAAAAGCAATAAGATGGTTGGAATTCACATTAGAGCTCAAGAATGATTCCTTTTCCATATCCGTTGTTGTCTCAAAACGGAAACGGAATGGACTTTCTTTTGTTTCTTCATGGAAACAGATGAGGGGACGAATGCCGAGATGCAAGTTTTCCGGAGTCTGGTTTCCCACGCAAAGATTGTTATTCGGAATTTTTGTTTTCCACCATGGTGGAAGGAAGAATGCCGAAACATTTGATGGCATAGCGAGATAAAGCAGAAATATTTGTTCGTTTTGCCGGCAGGTCGTGTTTCATCGGAAGATAACGTAGGTCCATAATTGTTTCTGTTGCTCTCTTCTCAGCTACTGCCGGGAGGGGGTGGAATAGGAAGACTGTCGTCCTTCCATATGAATTTGGGAAATCTGTTTCTACAAGTTTTTTCATCTGTTCTTGATTTCTGGTTTCTAGAAAGCTACAGCTAACTTGTACTGCTTTACATATTCATGGGCAAAATAATTTAGTAACCGAGGTAAAAAGGCGTGGATGCCTCGGATGACAGTTTTAAAGGTTACTATGGTAACAAAGCAGTAATGCATTTGTCTCACCTTTTAAATTAAATATGATGAGGGAACAAAAAAAAAATAATAAGTTCTTTATTCTGAGAGTCCTTAACCGAATGTTTTTTCGAATACCAACTGACGGACGAAAATAGCATATTTGCCTCGGGCACTAGATATTCTCCCTGCACCCCATTCTCTATCATAACAGAAAGGCATAAAAGATTTTTATTTATGGCGATATTTCTCCTCTTTCCAAATAATTGCTTTTATGAGACTCCAAATAAAAAAAAATTGATAAAATAATTGAATAAATTAGCAAAATGCTAGGATATAAATTTATAAAACAATGTAGCGTAAAAAAGCGACAGAGGATCTTAATTAACTCATTGAATGACATGCTTAACATAGCAATAATTTGTGACATAATATAAATATAGAATGATTCAGTAAAAGAGAAGCTGACTCTTTGTCTGTGACGTAGGGACTAGGACTAAGAAGGAGGGATATATGTGCCTTGTTGCAGGGCTCAAGGGGCACCATGGGAATGAAACATTCATGCATTTATGTCATTTTCTCAGGAGAAATACTACAAGAGTACACAAAAAACAATAAAGTCATGCCCTGGACGCTATTTATTCTTGCAAACCACTGACGATGACTGGGGGTTAAAAATCATATATTGTCCCGGGTGTCACCTTCCCTCATTATTTCATTACCTCTTGTGCATGACATTTCGTCCCTCTTTATATTTGGCATTATATAAAGTGAATTAAAACACAAATTCTAATTTTGATTAATGATACGCCAAAATTACAAGGTTAATATGTTACAATAGAAAAAAAAAACGAATTTTTAAATTTGCCGAATTTTTGCATTTTAGATCTTTTTGAGACAGAAAAGTACATTTTAATATTATGCCCGTTTGTTCATCTATGAACACTATAAATAAAGAAAAGTCAGCTACAGAAGAATTTTAATATGTAATATCAATACCAAATTTCCAGCAAATTTTAAGTGAAATTCATTCCCAAGAATCTTGTTTACCTTTCTATCTGAGAACGTATGGACTCGATTACTACAAAGCATTCAGAGATAGATAGACAAAATTTGGCTCACTACTTTAGTTTCTAAATTCTAGATTGATATCCGATTTTGAACCGAATCCGTCAAAGGGTTGACCGACTGTACGCATAAATTTGCATGCAAGAAAATGCGTAAACTCTTAGTCTTGTACTAAATTTTGATTCCAAAAAATCGACGAAAAGATAAACAAAATGAATATTAGATCTTCTTCATGGTACTGCGAAGTACGGAATTTTCATGTGCGATAATCGCGTCATTCCCAGCCTTGTTAGAAATTAATTGAAAAGTATCTCTGACCCCCACCGCCTATCCCTTTCCATTGCTACGCCACTGAAGCTACATTTGCCGCGACCTTTCACAGAAGTAAATCACATCCTCTGCACTTATACAGTTTGACGCTACGCTGCAAGACGGCCGACATGCAAGAACTGCAAACGACTATAAATCTAGTTAAGTTTTTGCCGTCCCCTTCTTCCTAACGGACGGAAGAAGCACCTGCGAAAAGAAGGAGGCTCCACTGATGACACAACACCCCCACCCTAGGGGAGGCTCTTTTAGCATCCACTTAATGGGATAGAAAGCGGAGGATTTATTTCTGGATGTCCCCCCCTGACAGTGAGGCGCTTCCGCAAGAATTTTAAGACGATCAAAACAGAGATTTGGGTTGATGATGCGATATGTAACAAGTTCGCTCTCCCAAGAGAACACTCGAGTGATAGTCTTTTGTGCTTCTCTATCTTTTGGGAAAACCATAATTCTAATCAATTTATTGCATGCTTGCACTTATTACTTAGATGGCCTAATAGAGTCAATTGCAAGGAGTTCTCGCATTCGATTTTAAATTGCGTCATATCAGGATTCTGAATCAGCGAGAATGGTAACTTTCTCGTATACACTCCAATAAATGTGTAATATTTATCGCGTGCCAATAACGAACAATAGTCACGAAAAAGTCTATTAGGGTGCAATCTTTGACGATTAATTGTTCTAATACTGTTAATACATATGTACTAGAAAAAATTATATTTTTGAAATGCAAACCCACGAATGATATACCTATCTCACAGATTTGATTCCAAATTTGAGAGGTATCTAAATTTAAGATTTTAAATATGTATACAGGATTATAGGTATTAGGGAAGATGAGGAGGAAGGTCAGAGATTGACCACTTTGTGATTGGCGAACTGACAGGCCTTGAAGAAGATGCCAATTCGGAGAATTGTCCAGTGATGTGGATTGATTATGATAAAGACAATAGTTGGCCACAAAAAATCCTGTCGATCGCTGAGCACAAGTAGAAGAAGAGTCTGAGAGAGTCTCTCCATAAGATGCTGCATTATGATCTATAGCACATTACTGAATATTGATCAGTAACTACTTCCTTGCCTGAGATTTGTTAAGAAGAATGACTATTATCTTTGATAAGAATCTTTATTTCAGATGCTAAACTTGTATATCGAACTTCATCTACTTAGCTCTTTAAACTTTGAAGTTATCTAGTTACTTGTAATTGAATAGACACAGACTTTTGGGATAGACTTTCTGGGAAAGGATTTTCATTCAAAATTTGATAGCAATCTACAAATTTGTTCGTGAATAAACATGCCAAATTTCATTTGTCTAGGTCAAAGTGGTTTTTGAGTGTTTTTCGAACTTGAGGAGGTCTAAAGCATGGAAATTCGTTAAAGTTTTAAATTCAGATCCCCCTCCCCCATGATTTCAATACTTCGTATACCAGAAAGTAAAAATATATGAGTAAGATGTGTATGTAGTAGTTCTCTTTCTATTGTATTGACTGTTGAAGAATAATGGTCTAACAATACTTTCTAATAAAAATGTATCCCAGTGAAATTCTCGCATGGCATTGGTGTACAATAATTACGAAATACTAACCCTTGGTGTGAATTTAGCATATCGACTGAATTTATCGTACCATCCTTCGCGAGTGCTTTGACCGTCGGTTCTGAGTTAATCCCTGGCATCCGGTTAAAAGTATCCAAAAATTAAATATAGATTTCAGATACGTTCTTCCCAACCGATTGAAATACAGATTTTACACAAAACTGCACTTAAGATAGCAAAATCCCTTACCAGATTTGATATATTTAAACCACTGCGTTTTCGAATATTCCGTTTACATGTTTCGGAAAGCACAGACAGACTGACGGTCAACCCCTTATTGGATTTTTCTCAAAATTTGGAAAAAATAATGCTAAAGATGTGCGATACTTTATACTCAAAATTTACACTAAAGATGTTAAATCTGTATTCCAAATTTTATTTATCTAGCTCTATTTGTACTGTAATTATCGTGTTAACTTAATTCGAACAGCCACACAGACAGACTTCCTCTTAATGGATTTTGCTCAAAATTTGATAGAAATATGCAAATTTTGTGTTAAGACTGTCTAAACTTTATCCATCTAGCTCAAAGCGTTTTTGAGATATCTTTGTCACAGACAGACGGACATTTTTCAAAAAAGACTATCAAGAACTCAGGGAGGTCTGAAACGTGGAAATCCGTCAAAATTTCGTCTTCGAATATTTTGGTAATTGCTATATTTTCTCTATATTTCGCATAAGAGAAAGTAAAAAACTATGGATAGAAGAGTATGCTAATCATATATTTCCAAAATTCATGCCATCATGTTGATAATGGTTTCTATTTGAAAAGCGAAGTGACGTTATGAAAGAGGCAAAATGAAGAGAGAGGGGGATCCATTCATCGTGGCAAGGCATCTTCCCCGTGGCAGCTCCTCTTCTCTGCCGTGATAAAGCGCCCTTCTTCAAAATCCCCGGTTCATAACTTCACAGCCTGTTAGTCTTGCACAGAGGCGAGCCTTGATGCGACCGCAGCCGTGTTTTTCTAAGAAAGCAAGAATCTGGGCGGTAAATTACGCGTCGAGGAAATTCTTTTCCTGGAAAAATAACTTCCCTCCTACAATTTTCGCATCGGATAACTTTTTCTGCAACTTTTCACGTGGAGTCCAGGTGACGTTTGAATCTTGCTTTTCAAGATAATTGACTTCGTTTGTAAGTACAAATTCTTGCCAACCTTATTCTTTGAGCCCGAAGGTGAAGTTCGATCCAATATGATGGGAGAATGGAATGCCCTATCAGATTAGGATTAGTTCAGAAGTTATCTGAGATGTTCCTCTTTCCAAACGAGCTGGCAAAGAAGGAGAAATTTAACTTACTGGCAACACGATTAAAACTTTTTTGCTAACGATCGAATCCTTTCCTCTCCACCTGGAGTCTTGAGTATAAATCATCACCCCCCTATGCGGCTTTAAAACCACAAGTGAAAGAATTTAATGTTTTGTCTAATTGGTGCCCTTTTCATGTTCATCCATTGCAAAAAGATTCTGTTAAAAATACATTCCCAGTTCTGATTAAGAATCTTCTATAAAGGCTTATTGATATTATGCCCTGTGCATTTGGAATTTAAATTTTCTTTTTGCAGAAAAAAAACGGGCATTAGTCATACGCAAGACAGCGTGCAGTTAGATGATAAATGATTGTGCAGTCATTTTTGTAATAAGATAGTGATGTCAGTTTATGACTGCATGAAGAAAATACCTTTAAAACTGTATGGCTGGGCGAAGTGTATTTCGAAAACATGCGTGTCCCAAACAGTTTCAAACAAGAGAAATAAGTGTTGATTTTTGTCTTTATTAAATGTGTAGCAATTAAACAAGACATTGATTAATATAATTGGCAACTATCATGATTAATTGCATTCGTTTATCATATTACAATAAGAAAGTTGCAAATAAAAGAAGTCATTGATAGTAGGTATTAAGAAAATTTCTATTTTATGTTTAAAAGTTCATATATCAAAGTGATCAAATTGTACTGAATCCACTTACATTTCATAGTGAATTTCTTACAAGAAAAGGTTTTAGAGTAACCATAACAAGTACAGTTTAATTGAAACCACTATTTGTTCTTAACATGAAACATCGTTACAATCCTTTCCATAGTAGATGAGGTGGGTTAATAGTAGTCTATCGGTTGGTACTTTGAAACTTTCAAATTTTGAAATCTATTTTCGTCTACAGATCTGCCACGCATGTAGGCTCTCAATTCAAAGATCCGGAATCCGCCCTATCATCTGATCAGGGGTCAAAAAGATCACTTTGTCTCAAAATATTCCTCACACAGTTTCAAAATGGGGCATTAATATAATTAAGCCAAAATATACCAGAATGAAGAATATTAATATATTTCTATCATCATTTTAAGATCATGAGTGTAACACTGTCTTCTTGTCAATTTATGTATTTCATTTTTTTTTTTTTTTATTTTCCCATTCCTTCGATAAATTATTCTAAAATAATTTATTTGAAAAAACGTTCAGCTTAATAAGACAGCTGAAACACATTTGAACTGAACGGCTCTTTTTTTTAAACAGTAGCTCTAAAATGAATATAGACGTATGTATTCGAGCTAAGTAAAAGATAACTTAGAAGCAAACCTTCATTTACGCTGTAAAATCCACTTTCCTTAATCATAAATATCCTCCCAAACTACCGAAAAGAGGCACTTAAAGAAACATGAAAGTACATCACCAACAACAAAAAAAGCGAACAGAGAAGGAGGGGGTTGCAGGAGTAAATCAACGGCCATCTAAGATTCTAAAACGATGTCTCGCGACGCTCGTTAAGACGACTTTTAGAAAGAAACCAAACGCGTGAGAAAAGCGTTCAGAGGGTTCATTTCACTTCACTTGTCTCATTTTTTCTCCTCCCATCTGGAGCGAGAGAGAGAGTGGAACATGTTACGGCGGAAGAACTAATCATCCCATATGTGCAGCTCAGAAGCCATTCATCACGGTTTCCAGTGGCACAAACCTGGAAGCAGAGAAGAAACGGGACACCCCACCCCCACGCGGAACGGGGGAGGGAGTCCCCCTCCCTCCTTAACAGCTGAAAGAGAACTGGAACTAACTAATGTATCAAGTCTTTCCTTTTAATTCCACTACTGTCTTCCGCCCTGACAAAACATTGAGACCCGCGACCGAAGAGAAAAGGCACTGCATAAAAACCATGCTTTTTGACTCAAAAGGCACCCTCAGTGGATAGTCTTTAATTTCAGAAGTGGTATGGCGTAGGTAAATAAAAATCCATGGCAAAATATTATTTCATCGCTTTAATCCTTTTAATTTCTTTACTGTCTTCTGCCCTGCCAAAACATTGAGATCCACAATCGAAGAGAAATGGCATAGCATAAAAACTATGCTCTTTGACTTAAAAAGAATGGCGAAGGTTAATAAAAATCCATGGCAAAGTATTCTTTAATCGCTTTAATCCTTTAACTTCTTTACTATCTTTCACTACTCCAAAACCTGCAGAACCACGCTCGGAGAGAAATGACACAGCTTAAAAACTATGCTCTTTGACTTAAAAAGCACAATCAGCGGTTAATCTTTAACTTCAGAAGTAATGCAGCGAAGGCAAATAAAAATACATGACCAAATATTATTTAATCGCTTTAACCCTTTTTATTTCTTTACTGTCTTTCGTTTGCCAAAACACTGAGATCTGTGACCGAGGAGAAATGACCGTGGCATAAGAATTATTTTCTTTAACATACGGCATGATCAGCAAATATTTTTAACTGCAGCAGAGACATGGCGAAAGTCCATAATCAAAATGCTATTTTATCACTTTAATCCTTTTAATTCCACTCATGCCTTTCATCTTGGCAAAACTTTGAGATCTTTGACCGAAGATAGCGTTGTAAAGCATAAGGATTAATTAAAAAATGATAGAAATATGAAATGTAAAAATAAATTTGTCTTCCTATAAAAATAATGTTTCACCGCCCATATTCTAGGAAGGCGTATCATCTAACAGTAGAATTCTATCAATTGGAAGCGATATGCCATATACACTATAAAAATCTAACGAGGAAAAATTAGTAGCGGTTCAAAACCTCTCGAAATTCCAGTTAAATCACCAGTTGTATAACATCCATGGTCTTCTGCACATTAGCACTATTAGAATATTTGAAAAGATCATTTAATAAAAATAGTCCTGAAACCATTTAAAGACTATAAAGAAATGAAAGAGAGGAAAAAAAAAAGTTCCATTCGTAAATTTTACAAAATGCATCATGATTATTATTATGGTAAAATAGGGTTCAGCGTGATTGTAAAGAACAAGAACAAAACAAAATATATAATTACAAGAATTTTATGTTAAAAACTGATAGACAATATTAGAAGCATCAAATGAAAATTTGCTAGCCATCTTACCATTTTGCTTTATAATATTTTATTAGAATTTGTAGCAATAAATGAGATTATCCTTTTTATTCACCATTGATTAACTTTAACTTAACTTTATAGACCAAAAATGTGTTTTGAAAAAAAAATTCATTAAAAGGGGATTACATTTGGAAGCAAAAAACGGATAAATTTAAATTTGATGCTTTTTAAGACAGGCCTTCTTAAGACATTGGTCACAATTTCAAATATAGTTACCCCAAAAATTGTTGAGATAGAAAACATCACCATTGTTTTCCTTCATTCAAATATTCCAGCATTTACTAACCAAGATACGAGAGTTGATCCTTACGGTTACTATCAATACAACTTATACATTAGCTTGAAATATAATCCGTTAATATAATCCTCAGCATTTGTGAACCAAAATACTAGAGCTAAAAATTGAATAGTGGTATACCTGCAATTATAGTCAATGCAACTTTTATATTAAATTAACACCTTTATAACTATTTAATCCATTCACGAGCAATATTTAAAACACATTTCCAGCGTTTCGAAAGTTGCAAAAAATCTAAAGCAATAACAGGGAGTTATCTATCATTTTAGGAATACCTGATACAGTAATTTGATAGCGGCTCGCGACTGATTTGCTTGTTACCTGTTGATAGAAGGTGAGTTGTCATTGTCCCTACTACCTAGATTTAGGTTCCTGTGATTATTATTCGAGTCCAAAGATGACTCTTGTAAAAAAAATCTTTTAGCGCCATTCGCCACGAAGATAGCTTTATACCCAGAGTATAAACTATGAAATCTGTATTCCAGAAATTCTTTAAGCTCTAATAAATATGAATGGTCTCCCAGAAACGTCTTCGTATATTTTCTAATAAATATGCTTATATACTATTAGTTGCAGGCCATTAGCAAATAATAATTTCGAAAGAGCCTACTAGAGCGCAATTTTTAGAGATCAGTGGCTTCGACACGGTTTCAATTAACCAAATGTGTACTTCAGATGCATGTTTTAATTAAAACTTGATACAAAACTACAGTTTAGGTCTCAAAATGACATATTTATTTCCGTATATTAATTCAATTCTAGACTGAGTGAGTTATCGTATTTATAATCTTGTGAAACCGCAGACCGGCCAATAATCAACTCTTTGCCGGATTTGGTTCCAAATTTCATATTTATCTACATTTAAATGATAATTCGATTTACCAAATTGATCCATTTTACTATCTTTGTTTTGCAATTATCATATTAATTTATGTTCGGACAGACAGTATTTTTCTGAATGGATTTTATTCAAAAGTTTATAAAAATTTACAAATGTGGTGTGAAATCTATATACCAAATTTCCTCTGTCTATCTCAAAGAGGTTTTGAGTTTTCGTGTTCAGAAACGGACAGATGGATGGACAGATATAATTCCAAAAGTGTATTTTCTGGGCTAGAAGAAATCTGAAAAGTGTAAAAATGCCAAAATCTCAAATTTTTTTTGATGATTTTTATATTTTCTCTTTATGCATTTCCTGTTCGAGAAAGTAAAAAGAAATGGTACTATTTTTGATATTCTATGCTTTCGGCATCACTGATGACAATTTGTACATAGCTCTTGTGGTTAAATAGAAAACTTACAAATAATATATTGGCTGTAATTGCATGATGACTACAATTAAATTTCGTACCTTCTTACCTTAAAAAATCTTAACTTCAGCTAAAAAATTTTCAACAGTTGTTTCACATTGAATTTCTCTTAATTTATATTTAGTTAGTTACTAATGATATAATAATTGAAGGATTGTGACAAATGTTTCGTATGGAAATAAAGCTATGAAAGCTATAATACCACCTGACGGTACATA
Source organism: Argiope bruennichi (assembly GCF_947563725.1). Classification (NCBI taxonomy): domain Eukaryota; kingdom Metazoa; phylum Arthropoda; class Arachnida; order Araneae; family Araneidae; genus Argiope; species Argiope bruennichi. The sequence goes on from NC_079157.1 coordinate 49,354,174, forward strand.
CCACCTGAATTCTACAAATTTCAATCTGGTAATTTACTAAATCTACGAATGTAAATAAAATTGTCTCCTGTATAAAGTATAAAGGAAGTATTGAAATCGTCAAAAAATTTTAATACAAAATTTTGACGAATCTTCATGTTTCAGACATCTCTGATGAACACATGAAAAACACACCCACACACACATTTTTCATTATAGTCTGTCTGTCTGTGGTTGTGGTTGTTGTTGTTGTTGTTGTTAACACGACAGTCGAACCAATGGGTGGTCTGTGATTAGTTTCACCAATTATTTTAAATATAAAGATTTTTTTTAAAAAAAGTGGAATCTAGACAAGAATATAATAAGCGATTAAGTTTACATGATCGGAAATATTTTTTAAAAATTTTAATACAGTGTAAAAATAGTTGATTGTTCCAGAAGCAATTTCGGAATGTCAGAAAACATACGAATTATTAAATAGAAAGTCAACAGTAGCAAACTGCCATAGCAATAGGTTATTTTGTATAATTGGAAAGGGGGAGTCAGATGCTTAAGTTACAGATGCCAATGAAAACCCGCTAGTGAATACTAACATGGTAAAGGCTAAATCCGTTGAGATTTAACCGTCCTCTTGCTGGGACGGAATGGCAACTTAGAAAGAAGGGGAGAAGAAAGCGCATTCTTCAATATCTGACGATGATTCCAAAATTATAAAAGTTGGAATCATCATCAAATCAAATACCTTCCATGTCGCTTTATAACAAGACGTTAGACCTTGGAGTGCTCTTTTACATGCTTATCGAAAAGGTTTGATTACATAACACTTTGGCATAATGATTTTTTGCGAAATAAATCATAAGTGATGTCTTTATGGGGAAGTATCAAGAAAGTCGAAGGTAGAATCCTGCTGAATATTTTGGAGCATTTTTTTTCCCTACTTTTCAGCCATTTAAACACTAAAGTGCGTCCAGAAATCTCTTTAATGTTGCATAAAAGAGTTCCCTTGCATATTTATAGAGAGCATCTGAGGAAGCTTCGGAGCAGCAAGTCTCTTGTAGGAGTGAAGCCAAGAATAATCTCACGTGCGACGAGGAGAATCCTGAAAGGCTATTCGTCATCATAACTGATGGAAGGGCTGCGTGCGTTGAAAGGAGGACATCATAATCGCACGCGCTTCTTTTCGGGAATCAAAATATTTCCCCCCTTTCATTTTAAATGGAAAAAAAATCTGGGATTCCGAATGAAGCTAGTTTTTTAAAAAAGAATTGGTTAGCATTAATTGCCACCCGACAATGTGCCTTCCTTTCTTTCAAATGTGTCAAAATGAATGAATAGCACAATGATAATTCTAATAAAATAATGAAAGATAAGATTATTACATGACAGGAATTTTAAATTGTTGAATTTATATGCAACATTATAAAATTCAGTTTTTGTGCAATGAATTAACTCAGAAATACATATGAAGAACGGCACGTCATATGACAGCTAATGTGCGAAAAATTGGATGGCCCATGTCTCAGTCAAATTTGTCTTATGAAAGATGATAGTGAAATCGAACTAATGCAGCTTTAAATAATTTAGAGGTCAATTCTCGACTTTTGCTGGAGCAAAGCAACTTAGCATTAGAAAATGCGCTGGTATGTGACATGGGCAAAAATGTTTAACTTTTCACGTTATTGTTTCAATATTCTCTAGCAAAATTTATGATTTCGCCTAAAAATATTTCGGATCTTAGATGTGGTCCAAAAAAGAAACAGGCTATTATCAGCAAACTGAGATATTTGAGGAATGCAGAATAGATAAAAAAAAAAGCGTTGAAAACATTTATTTATTATATCCTCTTATTAGTAATATTATTAGGAAAGTATCATTTTCATACATTTTATGATAATATCTATCATTAATTTGTGCGAATCGTTTTTTTTCCATGAACAGATCTAAATGTTTTATCTTTTAATTCCCCTCCCCCCTCGAGTATTGTTAAAAAGTTGTGTTCTCTGCAAGTTCCAAATTAAGCAAAAGATTTTTCAGTTTTTCCTTTTTTTATTTTATTTTTACCGATTTCTATTGCAATTAGTGATTAATATAATTTATATCAATTTTGTTATTAAAATAAACCAAGAAATGTTCCTAAAATAAAGTTCGCTGTTAATAAGTTAAAAATCCAAATAAAGTGTTCTTTTTTAATTTATTCAGTTGGTAAAGTGTTCTTATTTAATCTATCCAGTTAATTAAGTGTTCTTATTTAATCTATCCAGTTAATTAAGTGTTCTTATTTAATCTATCCAGTTAATTAAGTGTTCTTATGGAATCTTAATCAATTCAATTTTAATATCATTTACAATGAATAGAAAGATACTAAAGAGAATACTATTATAAAAATTATCTTCTCGTTTCTTTCCGTTTTTTTGCATTTAACATTTCACGTAATATGTTTGTTTTACATTGTATTTTCTGTAAATATCAATGTGATAAAGAAGACAACAAATGAGAAAAGTTTTAGAAGGTAATCACATACATCCTTTATTATTTTACACAATACACATTTCGCAAAAAGGAGAAAGCGATCTTCTATTGCAACTACAAGTCTAGAGAAGATCTCGGACAAGGAAGACATTTACAATAAAAATAAACGATTTTTTTTTTATTGGACATAGCGTCGTAATCAGGGTCAACTGCCATTGACAATTGTAAAATTTATCCATGATTTGCAGAAATATTCTACAGAGGCATCACTCGAAAAATCAGTGTTTCTTAAGTTTCATGTCTATAACGCGATGGTGTGTCGTTAGATCTGTAGCAAACTTTACGCATCTAAGTACACCTTATAAAAGTAAATCTAAAACTCATAATATGATCAATTGCTCCTGATTACATAACTTTGTCCAATCGTTAGTTCCATTTGAAAATCATGCATAAAACGCATATATGAAACCAAAATTGAAAATCATTACATTATAATATTTGCGATAAATATCGTAGATTTCAATTTGATTTAATAGTCTACTGAAATAATCTTAAAATCATATTTAGTAAAAGTAGTTTATACGTTAGAGCTCCTTTAAGCATTCATTATTTTAATAAAAATGAGTTGATCTAAAATACTTGATCGGTAACTTCTAATGATTGAATTAAATGTTAGCATATAATTGTAATTGAAATTTGCAATATAATTTTATTGTTTATGAGGATTTACTCACATTTTCCCTATATTAGATGAGGAATTCCATATGTCTAGAGCTGCGATCGTATTGCTAAGTTCACAAGGGAAAAAAAGAATGAAAGATGCCGCTGAAAAACTTTTACAGCAACTTCTTTCAACAATTCAACGATGTAAAAAGTGTCGAATTGCTGTTCTTAAAAGAAGCGTTTCTGGATTTAAAGAGATTCTTAGGTAGCAATTTTGAATAAAAGATGCTTTAAAGTAAGTTTCTGTATATCTGTATTTATATATTTCCCTACCATGATTTTTTGATACGCTAAATAAAAAGTAGGAAATTCTTATCATTTTCGTATTAAGTATACAACTATGCAAAAATCTACTTAAATGTACCGATACTTTTTGTGTTTTTATATATTTATTCTCCACCATTATGTTGCTGAAGGAGACATTTTGGATTTCTGATATAAAAATGAAGTACGGAAGAATATTTTTAATTAATACTTACAAAAATAGTCTAATCATAAAACTCTTAAATGATCGAAAATGCTAGCATTTTTATTAAAAAAATGTAGCTTTTCTAGCACGCTTCTTTTACTTAAAGCTTTAAAACATTTGGTCTAAATGGCATATTTAATCATTCATTTTAAGAACAAAACGCATTTAATTGTATGTTTATTATTTATCTTAAACATAAAAAATGCATTCAACAGAACATTTCAAGCATACGAAATCTAAAAAGAGCATTTAATAATATGTTTAATACATTTTAAACATAAAAAAATGCAGTCGTGGAATCCTCAGTAAGGTAGTGTGATAGAGAAATTTACATTTCTTATGTAAAATATTTCTCACAATAAATGTAAAGTAAAAAGAAAACTTGAAAATATTAAAAACTATTGATATTTGTCATAAGAAAGGCAAAAAAGAATTACCCACCTTCCAAAACTTTTTAGTAGTCCAAAAAACAAAAAGTTCAAAGGATATCTTTTGTTTCGCGGAAAGACAATCTGATTGTCCTTATAGTTTAATCTTTCTCCATAGAATCGACAAAAACGAAATATGGCTCAATTTACATTAATAATCAAATAACTAACTAAACCTGAGTGCATATAAAAATTTATATTCTTTTATATATGTGCAATTTTATTTCTATTTAAATTTTCAAAACTTTCTGGGAAAATGTTAGTGCTTTTTCTCTATATTGAAAAGTTTGCCTGAAAAATAATTTCAAATAGCGTTTTCAAAATAAAATTCTCATTAAAATTTGGTAGCATCAGCTGAATTCACACAACTTAAAATTAATTATCATTTCTTGTAAAAAGGATTTCTTACGTAGATTCAAATGTTACATGCAGACACGCCTTGTCAAATATTATTTTACAGTAAAATATCATGGCAAATCCCTTCCTTGTCCAGATGCATTGAACTAACAATCAAATATTTTCTTGCTTGAATAAAATGCTAAAACAATTGCTTGACTCTCTTAAAGTAGCTACTACCCTTAAGAAAAAAAATGAATTGCTTGACAATAAATATTACATAATCAGTATCACTATTTACAAAGCATGTACTTAAAAGCACCATACTACATAACAATATAGCCGAGCAATTTTTTTTAGATCATGCCACAGATAATTCGACAGAATTTAGTAGTTTTTATAACACAATAGGAGGATGAATATTCATTTTAATTTAGTTATTTAAAATATTTCAAAGAGATTAATCATGCGTTTAATCAATTCTGGATAACGTCTTATTTGGGATTTGAATTTATAATTAGTCTCTTTTAAAAATTAGCAAGGTGTGAAATTTTTAAAGAAAAAAAATAAATCACTTACATTAGAAAGGGAAATGGAATTTCATCACTTGCCATCGCACATCAGTTTATGGCAATTAAGAAAATAGAATTTATTTTAATGCTGATAGTTAGTTAACCAAGAAACATTTAATAAATTCTTGTAATATTTATGCATTTTCATTCAAAAGCTAAACTATCTGGCAAAAGACAATTTTTTGGAAGCATAAATTATCATTTCTGACGGTACAAAAAAGTATAAGCAATAGACATCTACAAATGAGATTTGTAAGCAATTATTATTCGTATTTTATGAAACGTATCGATAGCTTTTATATCTTCTGGAACCATTTTATGGCTTACATTGTCAACTAAGCTGCAGATAAGAGACAAAAAGCATGATTTCTTTTATCCCACTTTTATTCATATGTCAATAATAATAATAATAATTCATGGATAGTTGGGATGGAAATTTACCCTTTATTTTGAAAAAGTTGTGACGAATATAAAAAATATAAGAAAGCTTTTTTAAAGACAGACACTATCCTTTGTTACATTAAAAATTTCGGGAAAATATTCTTTTTTTTTCTTTTCTCTTGTCAATTATCTGTGGCAAGGTATCTAACATAAACCTTCCATATTTTTTTTCCTTCCTTTAGTAGGGGAATTTTTCATTGGCATATCAAGAGTCGCATCAGCACAAACGATCAAAGCGCGCGGGGTATTTTTTTGGCACATATGCTTCAGGTACACAGGGGGAAAAAATCACAAATGCTGTCCATCACAAGATCACATCCATATCGTCTCAGATGCTCCTTGATTCGGGCAGATCACATGAGGTTGCATCGCGGAAAGAGTATCACTTCTTGCTTTGGGAAGTTTTCAAAAATCACATCAGCTGTGCTTTCCTTGGTGCAGTCACATCAGGCAGTTAACTTCAAATCAGAAATGAGATGTCAAAAATCAATTAGCGGCGCGAAATGACGGTTTCGGTTGCCTATAAAGTCGGAACTGCATTTCTTTAAGAAGATTATCATTTATAATTTTTCAAATTGACTCATAGATTAAATTGAAAATGTAAGAATAAGATTTTACAGAAATTTGGCATTTTAAATTATAGACAGGAATATTAAAACAGGAATTTTCCCTTTCATTTTTTGTACTAAAAAAGTTTTTAAATTTGTTTAACAGCAAAAGCCTTCCTTTAAAGTTATTATTAATAGTATTATTAAAAGTAATTATTTCGTAAATTTTACTGCTTAATACTAATAACGGTATTCTGTTCCAATAATTTTATTTATGTTCTCAGGATACAAGTTTCTACTTTCTAAATTTAAATTTGAAATGCATTATTTTCTAAACAAAGATTGCTTACAATGAGATACTTTAAAGAATTTTGTATGAAGTGTTTACCTGTTATACTTAAATAATATAAATGAATCAAATAAAAGTAAATGGCTCTTTTGATTTCGATAAAGTTTAAAAAAAAAACCAATTCACTTACAATTTTGAAAAAAATGCTGCTCTTTTTTTAATTGAATAATCAAACGCAATTTATAATCATTTCTAATCTAATTTTTCAGATCATATCTACATTTCCAGCGATCTTTAACAGCTCCCAAAACTACCATTTTTCTTTCATTTATCTCAAAACCTGAAGATTTTGCGATGACTAGATTTTCAAGTAGTGGCATAGAATTTAGAGGCTTTTTAGCGATTCTAAAGCCTGGTCCTTCTCTAATATTTTTGAAAGAGAATTTGAGTCACTCATGAATCGTTTTCTTTCCAAAGTTTTTTTGTTTTTTTTCGTCAATGTTCGATTTTTTTCCGTTGCTCGAGTTGCATTTCGATCGAATAAACTATTTACAGTCTTTATACTAAAAATTGATTTCGAAGAGCTTTCGGCAAATATTTCGGGCATCTACGGAATTTCACTCTCTTTCGTTGAAATGACTCGGTTGTCATGGCAACTGCAATTCGCTTTCTGGCATCGCATTTCTGGATGAGTGCAGGGATATCACTTTGTGTTCTTCAAAACCAGTAGAGGTCCTTGCTGTCTTGAGGTTGACCTTCCAAACCTATTGAGGAGAAAAACATTAATTAGATTTTTCTGAGATAAAACTAATCAGGGAAATTTAAGAGGCCATAAAATGTCGAAGAGATAATTCAGTACTGATTTGATTTATTCGTAATCCTGTAAATAACAAAGTTTCATTAGAAATAGAGATATTACTTTTAAGAATTTTGAGTTCGTAATATGACTCAATGGCTAAAAAATAAACATTTTATAAAGGTCGCATATTGTTGCAAACATTTTTTTTTTGAATGCGTAGTAGGCTGCAGTTTCTGCATTTCAGCTATACATGAGCACCAGTCCTTTATGCCAGCGTTTCCAGAGAGTATGAAGTGAAAAAAATTTACTTTTTATCGATGAGCAAAAGTATCTAGCAATTATAAAATGAGATGTATTGGGTTGCCAGTAACTATAATTCTGGCGGAGAGTTCCTGTTGAATTTGGTTGACACTCTCATAGTTAATGCTATACAAAATTAAGTGCGAAAACAAGTGCAGATTAAACATGAAGACCAACGATAGATGCTTCCCCAATAAATTCATATTATTATAAGGTGTATAAATGCTTCCCTTTTCAATTAAAGGATATATTGCTTCTGATGATAATACGGATATACGCTTCTGATGATAATACTGATAATAAAACTGATATACTGCTTCTTATAATAATAAAAATTTTGGAAAGTGGGACATCATCTACCTCCATTGAGTAACATCTTTTTGAAAAGTCTTAACTTCATGGAAGTGTTGACTTTTGAAACCAATAGACATTTTCAAGTAACTTAATTTCAATGTTTTACAGCAAAATAAACAGCGATATTTGCTGTTGAAAATGAGTGATAAATTTGATACATCGAATACTGTTTTACAAAAGATGGTTTCAGATGTCTTAAGTAATAATTTCAATACACTTAACAAAGAGCATGAAAAACCACCAGAAATATTGAAATGTAAAACTAGAAATATTATTAATTCTTCATACCCATTCATTTGACATGTAACGGAAGAGGTACGAAAGCAAGAATATAGGGACCTGCATAAATGGAGATAAAAAGGCAAAAATAAAAATTGTGCCATATTCTTGCGGGAGATCAATAAATTTGAAAACCTTAAATGATAACAGATATGAATGGATCTAGAAACAAGTCTAGTATAGCCGAAATAAAAACTTTATGACGATGAAGTAATGAATTGAATATGTAAAAGCCAAATCATCATAATCATATATGAAGGGTTGTAAATGTAGCAGATAATTAATGGTTGATTATAGAAATAGTATTTAATCATTACGAATGAAACACTGAAATAAAAACTTCTAGAATATATTGCTAGACGCTATGAGATTGATTACGTTTATTCAAAAGTTACAAGATCGTTCAAAGAAATTCTAGACTCACTTAGCTCGGATTTTTGACCATACTATATTCACTAGATTTTGCTCCGTTTGTTTTGATTTATTCAAAATAGCTTTTCTGAATGGTTCAGTTCTTACGCTGAAATCCCAAATTGAGTTGATGACCGAATAATAGTGAAACAAGAATATTTATTATATTGTGATCCATATTTTCGTCAGATAGATGTGGAAATATGTTGGGATTTTTGATAGTAAATATTTTGAATAAATATTTACTTCATTTTCGAAAGATACTCATGACTTTTCCATACCCGAAAGAGAGCGGAATAATAAAATCTGAGTTTTTGAAATTATAGGCTTGGAGACTTTTGACAATTTTTTGGTTAATATTTTATTGTCAGGAAAAATTAAACTAACAAATTAAACTAAAAATATTATTTTAGCGGAAAGCATTACATACAAATTCACAAGAAGATTCATGCGAATGATTTTTCTTCTACAAACCAATTAATGACTATTCAAAGAATTTCTTTTTCTTATGTAGATATTTCAATTTTAATCCCAAAACCAAAATTAAAAAAACATACATTCATGAAAATTCCTATAAAATATTAAAGACATAGCTCACAATACACTGCTGCATGCTGAGATGAAACAGACAACAATCAATAATTGACAAAATTGCAGCTGAAAAGGAGTTGTAAAGAAACTTTATTTGATTTGAAATCTTCCGTACAATGATATAAAAAAAAGAGAATGAAAAATTCTGTAAGTAAAGAAATTCACTAAAATCTTAGGTATTTTTGCGAAGAGCGTGTTTTATAAGTTTGAAAGATCTATGTATTTTATCTATAGTCTATAGCATGCCATACTACTGCCGGATTTAAAAAAAAAAAAAAAAAAACCTTCTTTATAGCAATTATTTATTACGGATGAAATTGTTTTTTTCTTCTTGCTGTTCAAATAAATAGAGTTGTAGATGAGAAAAATTATTGTTTAGATGACAAGGATTAAGGTGTTATTGTTGTACATGTCGTTTACATGCTCTAGCTATACATAAAATAGCAACGCATAACTGTAAAATAAACTGTAGTCCATTACACTGAATGAAATTACTGACTACTATGTCATGGTACCAATTAAAATTCCTGCTTCAATCTAAAAACAATTTGCCTCATCGTTTTGCACAACTGTACACGAACCCGTTTGACTTGCACAACTGTACACGAAATCTCAAGATCATTGCCAATTATATGATTAAAAACAATGTGAGCATTCACACATTATGTTGGTTTGCGCATTTTAATGTATGCATAAAAACAGTATAGTTTTTAAGATATATCTTTCAATTTTTCTTTTTTCTTTTTAAATAACATTAAAAACTCTCGAATGATTGAATTGTTGTGAAGACAAGTCGGAGTCTTCCAATTCAAACATTTGTCGATCCCCATTAGAAATAAATCCCCTAAAACCATTACAAGGTTTATACGATAATCCATTTAATAGTTACGATTACAAAATCAAAAATTCAGTAATTATTCCTTGAAAAATTGCATGTGTAATAGTTGTTATAATGTGAAATATTTCAAATTATAATCATACTGATTAAAAAAAAAAAGGAATGTAAGGTCGTAATATTTACAAATGTTGCGTTACAGTTACGTATATGCTACAATTCAAAGTGAGTTAAAGTAATTTTAGTCATAATAATCATTAATTACTAATGCGAACAGGTTGCTATGATACATCGATTAATTACATTCGCCATAATATGTATATGATCTCTCTGAAACGATCACTGATAACTTTCTTTTTCTTCAGGGGAAAAAACAAACAAACGATTGTTTTTTTAAGATTCCCATTTTTCCTATGAAGGAATTTTTCCAAAATTTTGTACCCATTCAATGCACTAATTCATATTAAAAATATTAATTTCCATTTTCCTACTGTGGATACCCTTTTGCTTTTGTGGTTCTTCTGAGTCGGTGGAATGCAGCTTTTAGACATTTATACATTTGTTCTTCCTTTCCGAGCATGATTCAAAATTGACGGGGACTGAGTGGATTTCGAAATTATGCTAGTTCCAGGAACTTTCTTTTTCAAAATCAAATATCAATTTCTGGAACTTATATCTTCCGAATTCTTCTGGTAAGCTGGCTTCAATCGGTGGAAACGTACCGAACGTGGAAATTAAATTACAAAAAGCATTTCGAATGCAGGACAACATTCGAGTTTTGGTGACTCGTGACAATTGGATCTTTCGGGTGGAAAAAAAATAAAATGAAATAAAAGCTGTTGCTATAGCTACGGTGAGAAGAGGGAGGAGGTGAAGAATTCGGAAAGGAATGAATAGCATTGGCCATAATATGGAGGAGGGGGCGCGGAAGAATGTGGATCAATAACACATACGAGAGGCTGGAGAATACCAGGCATTCCATTCCGCCTTTTTCCACCAATAGGAAAGCGGGAACGGACCATGGCGATTTGGAAGGGGGCAAGAAAGGGTTGAGGGAGAGAGAAGCGATACGAAATTTAATTAGTATCGCCGGGAAGCGAATTGCGGGGGTGCTAGTAACGAATTAAAATACAAATGGAAATGGTGTGCTGAGATAGAGATTTTTCCCTTCGCTGAAACAGGGATAAAAAAAAAGAATGGTTCGCGTATTTAAGTATTGTTATTATTTGTGCATCCGCATTTCTATGCATATGTGCTATAAATATTCCTTTAAATGAGAATTCATGATTTAATGCTTGTAGGGGGAGGGGTGTATAAAAAGCCGAAACAATTTTTTATTTTGTCATATTGTACTTTAAGTTTCTGTAATGAAATTGTTTGTAAAATTTCCATGTTTGTGGCAGAATTCTCGATTATTCTTTCCAACCATAAAAGTTTGATAAGAATAGAAGTATTAGTTTAAGAATAATTCCTCCTTAGCCTTTAAATGCATAGGGATGTAGATCGGCATCGTTTATTTAAAACCTCATATCTCTTTATGTAGCAACATTTGCCTAGGCTTTTTTTTAATTTTAATTTTACCAAAACTATTTTATCGTTTTCGATCGTAACTATGACATATGATCATTGACAATTTATTTCGTTTTCTATAACAATTTTCATTCTTGAAGCGCTATATGAGTACAATTTCATTTCTGCGGCTGTTACGAGTTACGATTATTTATATAAAAAGTATTAAAAACATGCAGTAAAAATTGTTTTCGAATAGAAACTAGGTAAGAATAACGAATAATATTTATATTTTTGCATGTACTGATAAATTTATGCAAAAAAAAAATGTATCTGTTTTTGTGACGCAAAAAATACATCAATATACAAAATCGCTTATACATAAGTTCCCTAAAGGGTCATCTCATCCTTTGCCATCTATGGATGTACGAAAAGATAGCGTTGGTCACTGGCTTTATTTTCAGATAGATTGAGGTGTAAAATTTCACTGTGTAAGGTGGCCATGTAGCAAATGTAATGTTTCTTTTTGTTTAAATGCTAACAATAATTGTTTCATAAATTTTCATTTTTTGTGATATAATGAGAGGTATTATTCACGTTTGAAATATTATATTATTGTACGCCGTAGATTTGTAGAACTTAAGAAGTGATTGTTCATGATGATGTAGAACATCCATATGTTTATTTGAAAAGTAAAACAAAATTCTTGTTATTTTATTTTGTATTTTTCCCATTATCTACATCCATTTCTCGAATGATTTTAAATTTTATCGATTAAAGATAAAAATTCATGCTTTTAAGGGTTAGCCGCAATTAAAAACAGTGTTTAGACAGTACCGAGTTGTGTTTACAAAAACACAATTTTTTTACCATAAAAACAAAGTATTTATTTCTCTTGTTAATCTGATCATTGACTCGAATCATGGGGCAGTTACAGCTGCTGTCTATCAACGGCTTTGATATAATATAGTCTCCTGGATCTCCTTTCATGTTGAAATCCAAGGCAAGAAATTGTGGAGCAAATGCGGTCAGGTTCGATACCTTTTTCTTTCTTCAGTCTTCTGCAATATCTTCTGAGTTATCTGCAATATCTGTTATGCTCTTTTGTTATCTAGCCCACTTCTCTTTTATCTCGTACCGACTCATGTTGTTTTCTTATATATGTGTACGAATAAAGAATGCCAACATGAATAAGGATTGGTTATGGAATCGTATATTACACGTTTTATTTACATATTTTCTTTTGGATTGTTGCAAATGTTTGAACGTAGCAAGGCTGAGGTCAGTAATTTTTATTAAGTAATTTTATTCCGAACAAAGACCAAACGTGTATATGAACGCGCATATAAATAATGTTGAGAAATTGACTTCACTATTCGTTTCAATCAGATTTTGATAATTAGTTTAATTTGAATTGTTCGTGAACGATATGAGTAAAAGAGATTTCACTACAAGGAAATGAATATAAACGAGTGAGAGAAGTACACGATAGAGGATGAGACGAATTCAAAAAGATAAACATTAGTTATCGGATCGTAAATTTTATATTTTATTATTTACATTTTTATGCAGATTGTAACAAAGGTTGATGAGCTCAGGTCTGCTGATTAATAATATTCTCATCTCATTTGAAGGTATTGCTAATTTTTTCTTTCAACACAGAGCGTTAATGAGCATCATTGCAAAGGAACATAATTTTAAATTCAGCTATGTATATGCATGTTGCATATGTGTGGTATTTTCTATTACAACTTCATTTATTTATCTGTGACAATCATATGTGAGATTCTGAGATATTTTTAACAGCACATCAGTCCATCTAGAGGGGCACATGTTCCAGTTTTTAAATATGAAGTCAATTTATTGAAGTGTTGCGCAGATGTGAAATTAATTTGCTTTCACATTAGATTTATTATACTATGAACTCGTAAATGGAGAATGACTTACACTTCTAGTCTCTGCAATATTCTGAATCCTGTATCTCATATTATAATCAAATATCCTAATTTTAAATCTGTTCTTTTGACAATCATTCAAACATTTATTGCATACTTACTATAAGATTTGAAAGAGGAAATCTTGCACTCTCACCGAAAACACCATGCTAAGTTGGAATAATTTTTAAAATGCATTTTTTAAAGAATATTTGAAATTTTAGAATTTAATATATGCTCTAATTCACGTTAAATCACCAATATTTTAAGCCACTAATATAGCTTTATATATACATGTACCTTAAACTGTTTTCTCATCTCTTAATAAATCTTGTGTCAAAAAACAATACGTACTAATCGGAAAAGGTAATTGATTTCTCTTACGCGACCGTACCAAGGCGTTACTCTTTATGTTATATCGATTGGCGAAAATATTTGGAACATTATTATGTGACATATATTAGTTTTGACTGGAATTTATTTTTTTACACATACATTTTTTTACTTATAACTTTAATTATTAAAAGTGAATTAAAAACTTAAATTTCTTTTTTAACAAAAAAATTCATAACTTGCCCTTAATTTTAATTAACTCCAAACACTTAAATCCGAACTATTTTAAATAAAGATGACGATTTCGAGTAAAGTGAAATAGAATTCAGAAAACTTTACAATAAGGTTGTCAAGTTCAAATGGTAAGATGGATCAAATAAACAAGGTCCATATTTTTGTGGGTTGTAAAACAAAGAAATACAGTTTTAATTTTCACAGAATCATAGGTCCATTTTGGAAATACAGATTTAAAAAAAGAACAAAGCCTATAGTAAGTCACTGTTTTCTTCTGAACTTTTTGCATCTCTTCTTTTCTAAACATATGTATAACTACTATAGTAATCTTGCACAGAATGGTTGCTAAGAAAACTTATCTTAAATGAACGTTAATAATACTGATTCTGACCGGAGACATATTTTCTTTCACGAAGAGAATTAATGACTCCAATAAATGATTCAAATATGGAAAATATTTCATATTCCAAGCATTAAATGTTTTTATCAAGTATTTTTAAACCTGTCTGGCAAATATTTGCAAACTTTATTCTTTAACCCAAATACCACTGGCATGGTAGATATTGTGGTAGTATTGATTTCTAAAATATTCGCTGCTATTGGCAGGAAAGATAATATGTCGATGTAATGTCATTAGTAATTGGTCACTGGAGAAAGTTGTGGTTTGTTACTAAAACTTATGTAGAGCTTATGTATAAACTTTAAAAAACACATTTTTAAATTTATCTTGGTGAATTTCAAACTCGAAACCTTAGCTACACAGCTTTCTTTTCCTCCAAATTTCTTGCTCTAAATAGAATTACTAGCAAATTCAGTCAATACATTTAAAATTAGTTTTTATGATAATTTTTTCTAAATCTGTTTTTTTAAATTATGATCAATTCATGTTACATGTTTATCACTGTTTTCCGAATTTGTGATGGTAACAATATTATTCTGGTGCAAATTCAATTGTTTAAAGGAAAGTACACGGAATTTTATTAAAAACAAAAACCATAATCTGTCTTACAAAAAAAGATTATGTTTTTACCCAATTAAATATTTCTTGAGCGGAATGATTTTTTTTTCATACGAAATAATAATAAGAAGAAAAGTTTTTGCTTTCTGGAAAATGCTTGCGGTCAGGAGAAAAGCACTGGAATATGAAACTTTTGCCCCTTTAGTGGGTGAAAAGAAGGAGGGGGGGGGCAGTTGAAATGATTTCTCCTTGCGGTTGAGTTCTGAAAATACCAAAAATTTAAGAACCATTCTATTCTTGTCTTTTGAGACTATCCAGAAAGTGTTTATGCGAACTGAGACATGAAAAGGAAACAAGCGGAGTTAAATGAGGTGTGACGCTTCAGCAAAGTATTCCGTTGTCTTCATTTACCGCAAAATAGGATATATTTTAGAGATGGATTAACTGATTAAAAGGTGGCAACAAAAGTAGAAGGCAATTTTCAGTGATTTAGACAGACGACTGCTTTTAATGCTGCTACATTATGGCAACTAAAAAAATGCCACTTTTATATACTTCACATGACAGATGTTCATTTGAATACCAGAAAAGCACCTGCAGTCAGTCTCTTCCGATGCGAAGAAAAAATAAAAATTTATTTAGGTCTTTTTAAACGACTGTCATCATTTGTGTCGTTTCTCAAAATAACTTATTTCCCGTACGTAAGTATGATTTTTTTTTTGTATTTTACGTCCCCCCCCCCGTCATTAATGGTTGCAAAAAAAGAAATCACAAAATGTTTCGATGCATTGGTGTTATTATAAATCAGAGCAAAGTTCCAAAATTTTCCAAATAAGTCAAGTGATTATTTTGTGTCTTTTAATTTATGTGATAAGTAGGGATTGCAATACCGGACCAAAATTTCAATACCGGTATTCGGTATTTTATAGATCTTAATACCGGGATACCGGTTTTAATACCGGTATTAGAAATTTTAGAAAAAGAAAGAAAACAAGGTGTTTCTTTGTTTTATTTGCCAGTTTTATAAAAGAGTGTAATATCACAAAAAATAATATGGAACTTATAAATTATAACAGTATATAAAGAATCACAAAAAAGTAAAGAAACAACTTATTTATTTAAATCACAAAAAAAAAAAAATTGTAAATATCACTATTTACATTGTCATTATCTTCATTGTCAATATCACTCTCACTCTTACTCTCTTCAATGTCGGAATCCGAAGTTTCTATATCCACAATATTTGGATTCTTCTATTCTTTATTTTTTTTTGGTATATTTGGTATTGACTCCTAATTGAAATCCATGAGCAAAGCACAATTGCTGATTTGCACCAATCAACTTTCCAAATTTTTTCATAACTGTTGCTCCATGAGTCGTTATAGATACAATATCTTCTTTCAGGGATAATCCATGTTTCGCTAATTTAGATTTAAGCAATTAATTAAGCCATTAATTAGCTAATTAATTTCGCCAGTTGGGGAGACATAAAAACAAAAACGTATATTATTTTGCTATATTGGCAATCCCTGTGGAGACAATTTAAAATATTTCTAGTAAATACCGAAAAACCGGTATTTAAACTTGTGAATACCGGTATTACGAAATTGTAAAATGGCTCAAAATACCGGTATTCGGTATCCCGGTATACCGGTATTGCAATCCCTAGTGATAAGGTTTAAAAGTGATAAAAAATTGTAGATCATTTTATTAGTTATCAGTTGCTAAGAATACACTTAAACTGATTTTAACTCTTTATATGCCGACGGTTTGTAAAGGTATTATTTAAATCATGCTGATATCTTCATGATATTTTGTCTGATGTTATTTAAAAGGGAACAAAGGCCATAGCTGTGACATCAAGCAGTATATATCAGCTAAAAATAGAAATGAAAAGCTTTAAATATTGATTAAACTAATTAAATTATTTTCAACTAAATAAAAAGTATTTTTCCTCGTTCCTGACCATATTCTGTATCAAAACTTATCTAATGCACATAATGCAAAAATTAATCTGAAATACTGATGATAAACTAATTCAACGAATAAAGTGTTAAACCTTTTTCCTGATCTAGAGTAATATTTAAAATGGCAACGATTTTACCACTTTTCAAGCAAATTGTTTATATTAATACAAAGCGATCATATTTTTGAAATATTTTCCCTTTCGATTTCATCTTTGTCAGTAAAGAAGTATTTTTCTGAGAATAGGGGTAACTTTGTCAGTATTTTTTTATTTGACTTCTACGCTATTACTGCAAATTTTCGTTCTTATCTTAGCAATTCTTTTTATAAATTATCAAGTTACTCTTCTTTACATCAAAATGCTTAATCGAGAATAATATTCTAAAGGGTTTTTTTTTTCGACTTTTGCAAGGATATTTGCCTAATGAAACTCACGCTGCAAATGAGCGAGCAAATTGCAAAGCGCCACCCAAAATTCGCGCCACCACCACCATGAGAACAAAAATAGCACCTACACTGCTGTCACCGGAAGGTCCGCTGGATGCTCTGCAACTTGTATACCTCATACATGCTCGAGTAGCCGCCGTTGCCGGTATCTACGGGAACAATGGAAAACACAAGCCTTAAAATATGATGGAGGCTTTTTGCATTCATAAAAACAAAAGTCTCCTACCAGCAGAGAAGTCTAGAATACTCAGTGTATTTCCATTTTTATTTGATTTATTGATATATGAATTTAAATATTTTCAAAATTATAAAACTAAAAGATGTAGTGCTTTGTCAAAATGGAATCTCATTTTGAATAAAATATATTTTATAGATCAAACAACTATTCGTAAGTGTTATATAAAGTACGGGTTAGAAATTATATTCTTGACGAATTGATGAGGAGGTCATGTAGGGTAAATGCTGATTGATGAGGATGTTATGCAAGGTAAAAATGTTGAATCGTAAATAGCTTGTTGTGTAACTGGGTAAAAATGGTCTTTTCAGTCCAGTTTAATTTTTAACAAAATTATATTTACTGCAATCTAAAAGTAAACCGGATGCAAATTTATGATAAATTATAACTTATTTATAATAAAGTGAAATCTTTGGCAGTATCCATATATTAGAAATTTTCATTAAAGTTGCAATCAAGAAATTCTTTTTACCAGATGCTTTATATTTTTCTTTTTTCTTTACATCAAATATACCAGCATTGAATTTGTTTATATATATATATATAATGATACTTTAAAATCTAATTTAAATTCCTAATTTTTAGCTTAATTTAGCCAATATTAACTACATTCTAAAATGTTCTCTTATTTCCTGATACAATTCCATCTTTTTTATTTAATTAATGCAACGGAAGCTCTGTGAAATTGCTGGCATCGACAAGTTCCCACACTAAGAGTGAAGGGAAAAAAATTTGTCGAGCTAAGCCATTCTTTTAAAAAGATCTCTATAATTCCTTTACAAAAATCGACACGTGTAAAGAAATCCCTATCAAAATATCACATTATATAATATCAGGGATAAATCATTCATTAATTTTTCCTCATTTCGCTTTTGTGTCGCTCTGGGTTGATGTGTTCGTCTCTTCTGCTTGTATATAAATCATGCCTGCCTGAAATAAAACTAAGTTAAAAATTCAAAGTGTCTCTCTGTCTTCGGCCATGATTCTGCTTAAAAAATTATTAAAGTTAGTTGATAAAATTGGGATACAATGAGCAAAATCTTGGAAAAAGATTAGAAGTAGCAAGTCACATTAAAAAAAAAACATCATTTAGGAAAACTGCGTGTTACAAAATGATATAATCAAAACTCTCGCTTGCTTGAATAGTTTAATATTAGAAGGTTATGGTCATTTGCTTAATAGTAATAATGAAGCCACACCAGAAATTATCGAGTAAAATGCAAAGCTCCATTCAAAATTCGATGGAAGTCTCTGAGAAAGGAAAGGCATACACATTAAGCTTTGAAAAATATATCTTTAACTTCCTGATTATCTCTAAAATGTTATAAACGGATAAAAACTAGGCTATTTGAAAGAAACAAAGCAAAACTTTAGACGGAAAGATTTATTTATGCAATCTATAACAAAAAATGTCAACTTTCTCAATTTAGGAAAATCTATAATAGCAATAAAATTCGTTTTAAAATTAACTCTTTACTAAATATTTTCACTTTTTCCAAATATTAGAGTATTTGCAACATACGAATTCTTTAATTTAATACAATTACTCTTCAAGTAAGAGTTACGAGTTTTTAAAACTATTTTGTTAAAAATAAATAATAGCGTTCCTATTCTATCATGCAGGCTGGAAGAAAACGATTGGTTCTAGCAGCATTATTCTATGTGTTATTTGGTAGCGATAGATGGTTATTGAGTGAAATAGAAGCAATAAAATAAGTAATGTCATGCGACAATTTTTTCGTTACAGATTCAGGCCATAGTATTTCGATAAATGACACTGGGGCATAAAATGCCTCTTTTTTCTTCTTTTCCTCCCTATCGTCTTCATTGGCTTAGCAAAAGTGAATGGCACGTGGGCATGTTATTATTTTTTCGCCCCCTCATTGAGTTTAACTACAGAAACTGGCCTAATCCCACGCATGTTTTGTCTCCATGGTTCACCAGGAGACTGACATCTTGAGCATTTATGCACCTTTGGCACCCAAATGCTACGCCACTGGACATAAGGTGCTACAGAAACAGAACATTCACAGTCAATCGTGCATGGAACATAGAATATACACTTGAAGTTTACGTTTTCCATGATACAATTAATATTTCTTACAATAACTCAATGTAATTAATCAATTTGCAATTTGTCATCTGTGATCGCCTGATCATGATAAAAATCATTGCAATATTGAACCTCGCATATTTTCCATTCCTATACACATTCTTCATTCTATTGTACAAATCACTTTCAATTAGACAATCTATCGACAATAGTCGAATTACTATTTCTTCAATATTTAAAAGAAATCCATAAAAGTGCGTTACTTGCTTTGTCATTCCTGCCTGACTCAGTGACATACTGCCATTAAGCCTTCTATAACACATTTTTTTTCTGGCATATATTGTTATTAGGGATTGCAATACCGGACCAAAATTTCAATACCGGTATTCGGTATTTTATAGATCTTAATACCGGGATACCGGTTTTAATACCGGTATTAGAAATTTTAGAAAAAGAAAGAAAACAAGGTGTTTCTTTGTTTTATTTGCCAGTTTTATAAAAGAGTGTAATATCACAAAAAATAATATGGAACTTATAAATTATAACAGTATATAAAGAATCACAAAAAAGTAAAGAAACAACTTATTTATTTAAATCACAAAAAAAAAAAAATTGTAAATATCACTATTTACATTGTCATTATCTTCATTGTCAATATCACTCTCACTCTTACTCTCTTCAATGTCGGAATCCGAAGTTTCTATATCCACAATATTTGGATTCTTCTATTCTTTATTTTTTTTTGGTATATTTGGTATTGACTCCTAATTGAAATCCATGAGCAAAGCACAATTGCTGATTTGCACCAATCAACTTTCCAAATTTTTTCATAACTGTTGCTCCATGAGTCGTTATAGATACAATATCTTCTTTCAGGGATAATCCATGTTTCGCTAATTTAGATTTAAGCAATTAATTAAGCCATTAATTAGCTAATTAATTTCGCCAGTTGGGGAGACATAAAAACAAAAACGTATATTATTTTGCTATATTGGCAATCCCTGTGGAGACAATTTAAAATATTTCTAGTAAATACCGAAAAACCGGTATTTAAACTTGTGAATACCGGTATTACGAAATTGTAAAATGGCTCAAAATACCGGTATTCGGTATCCCGGTATACCGGTATTGCAATCCCTAATTGTTATCTATCAGAAAAATCTGAAACAAACAAAATTTTTGATGCCCCTTTCACTTGAGTGAACCTTTGTAAATGTACTTTATAACTTAATTACACAGATAATTCTACTTGATAGAATATTTAAAAAATGAATCTGAAAATCTACCCAGTAATGAAGAAAGAATAAATGTCACTGTCTGTAGTAATTTTACCCACTTAACATGCAGGTTTTAAAAATAATGAAATATTTTGCCGTAGTATTCTCTGCCAACCAAAGATTGACATCCTAGGAATCAATACATCCTTTGCTCTCAATAATAATACCTCTTAATAACCAATTCATGACAACTCATTTGCTTCCTTCTATCCATTTTGGGAATAGTTTTATCGTTTGACATTAGTTTAATTATATTAAAGTACCATTTTTTTAAAGTGACATTAGAATTGTTTTGAGACTTTCGAGTTATACCAGCAAGAAGTCATTTGTTTCTGGATGTCAGACTAAACACGCGTCAGGATAAATACAATCGATATTTGATGAAATCGGGTTTGAAACTTCGAGTCCTCCTGTCTTGCAAACGAGACTTACAGATCACCACAACCTCGATTCTTAACTTCAAGGAGCTCGAGTGTTAAAAATAAGTTTTTTTATATATATATTTTAAAAATTTCATATAAAAATTCTTTAAAATTGATGATACATATTATGTACAACTGAAATCTTTTTGCTGATATTTCATAGAATATTTATTTTCAAAAATGAAAAGATTCACATAAAAATCTGTTTAACTTTCTTTTACATTCATATTGACAGATATATTACTAATAAACTCCAGAATATATAATTATTTACCATTTCCAACTTGCAAATGAAATCGATTAACAAAATCTTTAACATATTAAATTCGCTATATATATATTTTTAATTCAACAATCCAAAAGTCAGCTCTGGATAAGTTCTGCAAAGATAAAAACAAGAAGAAAAAAAAACATTTGAATCGGCGAGATGCAGAGTTATACAGCTTTAAACTCTTCAATTTTTTTTCCTTCTCATGATTGATTCAGTTAATGTAGCTCTAACCATTGAGTGTAAGAATCAATACCAATAATATTTACAAATGTTATATCAATATCTTTTCATGGTACCATGAATGCTTTTAACTTTGAATGACTGTAGAATAACAATATCTGTTCAGAGTTAACAATTCTGTTATGAGCAACGTGTGATTCGATGGCAATCTATAGAATATCTATGCATTTTTTAAAACTGCCGAGCGTTAAGTAAAATATGAAAGTTATTATAGCCTCTAGACAACCTATATTATGACAAATGCTGTTTCGGAAAAAAATATGAAAAAAGATCATAAAAAAACTATTATTCAATTTGGAAACAAAAAGGGCACAAAATATCAGTTTCATCATTTTTTCTAATATGTCTACAAAAGATACGAACTTTTTGATGATATTTTGCATAAATACGCATGACACTAGTTTCCTTTAAATATGCAGCACATATAAAAAATGGATATCAACTTCGGTAAACATGTCATCATCATGTCGGTTTATTTCACCTTCATCTATAATTTACTCCAAGTTTTTTTACAGAGCAGGTTCTTTTTCTTGCATCGGATATGTTTTTCATAATTTGTCGATTTGTCATTTGACATTCAGTAGAATGTCTAGGAAATATGTGAAATGATGATAATTTCATATATTACTGGCCAATTTTTGTCATTCCATAAAATGCTTAGATATTCGATAGAATGGCAGTTTTCATGCACTGCCGGTAACATTTCGGAGAAATTCTTCTCAAAGATTCAATTCAAAGTACATACATGCCTCACTTAATGAAAAAGACATGAAATGCTTTAAATGAGTGATAACGAAAAAAAGAAATAAATTCACGGCAGATAAAAATAATTTATACATTAAAAAGAAATAAATTTCCTGCGTTATGAAAAAGAATAAATAAAAACCAAAAGTGTGAATATATGGAGAATTCCTATATTTATTTTAGTCTTAAAATAAAGTAAAAAAAATTGTCTTAAACTACAGCTCTCAAAATTCATAAATTCACATGTTTGCGTAATCATAACCTAAACACTTTCGCTCCCCCAGTAGTCGCCAGATTGATATTCTATTGGCATACAAATTAAATTTTATAATCATTCTCCTGCAAAAGATAGAATGACATGATTGGATATCCAGTTTCTATTTTTGTGTGGCTTAAATTTTCTTGATTTAAAATTCAAAACATCAAACTCTGGTTTGGAGCAGAGAGGAAAGATAAGGAATCATTACTGCATGTGGATAGATTCAACTGGTATTCAAGGACAGAAGTTGTTAAAAAAAAAAAGAAATTTAAAGATAAGAATAATGAATCAGATAGGTGCGAAGATAAAAAGACTTCCCGCATTGGTCTTTTGTTAGTTGAAAATGATTTTAAATTTAAATAAAGGTTTCATAGATTAAAATTTTTCGTAAATTTATTATCAGCTTGTTAAAAGTGGAGATTTTTTTTTAAATTGATTTTTGAATATACAGGGTGGTTATAATTAAACTTTCCCTATAAATAGCATCCTACAACGCAAACGGATGAACGGATTGCAGCGAAATTTGGTATATAAACGAAATGCTGCGGTCACAAAATTTCAAAAAAAAACAAAAAAACTCCAAAATGTCTACCAGAGGGCGCTTTTTCCGGAAAAACATTAAATGTAACACAATAAACGACCAAAATAGAATACAGAAACAATATTAACAATCCAAAACAAGAATTATGAGTAATAAAATACAAAACCGGGAAAAGCTGTCAAATCTAGGAAAGAAATATCTAGATTTGCATGCTTGTGAAGAAGAGGAAACTTTATGCAAAACAGGTTAGGGTAAGAAACGTTTGCAGTCTTTGTCATGTTTTATGTCGATTTTGTAATGATGACGGTATCTTGTTGAGACGTTAAATAACTAAAAGAAGCCCATAAAGCTTCATGTCACAACTGATCAGTCACGATCTGTTGTTGAACACACAGTCCATCGACTTGAAATTTTGCAAGTGAATGAGGGCGGTCACATGGAGCACTTTCCCTACATCATCCTGAACACGATTAACAACTGCTCCTCTGGTGCAATCTGGTTTTCTTGTTTCTGCAAACTGAACTGTTTTTTTTTCCTTCCCTCAAACAGCGTATTGTTATTTTTTCCTTGCCTTTACTTAATGTGGTTTGATGAAAGGTGATCAGAAACTAGTCATTAAATGTTAATATTGCTTCTGTATTACGTTTTGATCGTTTAAAATTAGTGTTTTTTCCGGAAAAGGCGCCACCTGGTGGACATTTTGGAACTAAAAATCTTTTTTCAAAATTCCGTGGGCATATTTTGTGTATAGTCTATATACCAAATTTCGCTGCAATCCGTTCACCCATTTGCGTTGTAGGATGCTGTTTATAGGAAAATTTTAATTATAACCACACTGTATTTCAAGTAATTGTGCTTCAATAAAGGTTTTTCCGTCTTAAAAAAGTATGATTCTTTCTATTTTTATAATTACTTCTATGCTTCCGTTTGTGGGCTGCCTTTTAAATAAGAATTACGATTTTACTTAAATGTTAACAAATTACTAGATATGCAAAAATGGCAAAAATTAATAGTCGTAGTATTCTACCGATATATATTGCAACATAATTTTTTTAATGATCAAACTATTAGCAATTATAATACTGTATGTGCCTCAGCCCATAGCAAACAGGTTTTACAGTTTAAGAAATCAGCTTTAATTGTTCCTAAAAATATAAAAAAAAAACATACTGAATATGAAATGAATCGTATTGACCAGCAAATTTGATTTTTATTAACCATTATTTATTTTATACTGAATGATTTGATCGTTTTCATGCCACTTGATGCCAATTGCTATTCTCTTTATATAGAATGCTTCCATATTACGTAACTGGATTCAATTTTTCATTTTATGGTTTTCAATTTCACTATTGTGAAGCATAGATAAATATTTATAAAGTGTTTTTCAAAATTAGACTACTTGCAATCGATTGCACAGCAGATTTTTTTTATAATACATTAATAAATTTTGGCAAAATGTAATAAAAAAAAATTTTCTTCGATATTTTTTAAAAAATTTTTATAAGATCTTCTTAAGCTAAGAAACTCACATTTACGTGAATTCACAAATGCTGTCAAATTGAAATCTAACAAAACAGGAAAGAAAAAAAGAAGAAAAAACTCAATACCCAGTGGTTTTTCAAAGCCGTAAATTTAAGTGCTCTATTTCTATAGGTATATAAATTTAAAAACATACAAAGGCTTTGGAATGTTACTTTTAAAAAAATTTAGCAAAGATAGGATATTTTACCTAAATGAATATTATTTAAAAACTCTTTAATTATTTGATTAAATATTAGATTTGTTTAAGAAGTGTCATAACTTTGATGTGTTTACAAAGACAATAGTTTAAAGTTTGAAAGAAATCTATCATAGAATTTAGTTGTATGAAAATAAGCAGAAGCAATAGAATGTTAATACATTCCAAACAATCTTAAATGAAACTTATTTTATCCGATCGTCATTTAGGTATTCAAGTTATATATTTCACGTGATTGTGTAAGGAAAAAAAAATTTAGAACTTAAGTCTGGCAGGTTCAAAATTCAGTTTTTACTTTCCATTTTGTTTTGTGCTATTTGTAAATGCTTTATGTATGAATAATAAGTTATCTACGGATTAAATATTATTCCATGTACTGTAACTAATATTGAAAAAAAAAACACCCTAAAAAACCCATCATAAAACCTTATTTACAGGCATCGTAAAGGGATAGTAAGATATTCAACACGAATATCATTATTTCATCGTTTTCGCTGTAGGGCTTTGATTTGTGTAGCCCACAGGCTCCGTATGAACATCCTGCTGTTCGTTCACATGTGGCGGGGTGGTCGGCTGTACATAAGGAGAAGACTTCACATGAACAATATGTGGATCATAAACATAGTTGTAACCATGCATTTGTTCAATTTAGAGTACTTTCATATGTGTGCATGGGGAGAGTTAAATATATTTGTCAATAAACTAGATTTAAATAAAGGATTTAAAAAAATGCGTTACATTTTATAGATATCACTTTTAAAAATTTAAATTCTTGAACAAATTAGACATACAGCTGATAAGACAGAAAAAATATTATTCGATCGGCACCTGTGGCCATTCAGTACAAGCACCAAAGAAATCTCAGTGCCTATACATTAAATAGGCTATTCTCTCTTTTTAATGGCAATAGATTTCATTTACAATGAAAACTTACGTCGTCAATGGAATCATTAATTGTTTTAAACTATCAAAAACGAATGTAAAGAGATATGTAAAGGACTGAATGCTAAATATGACCTATTTTAGGCTATGGAAATTTTTAAGAATTTTCATTTTATCGATGACTTACTGACAGTTGAAGTTTCATAATTAATATATAATTGGCAAAAGAAATAAAATTAATTGTAAATCCCATCCAAATATAGACTAAATAGAAATCAAAAGCAATGCATAGCTAGTTCAAAAAGTAAGGTAACAGAAGCTTTCACAGGTTCACAAATTCACCGTGCGAATTAAATTCTCAGTAGAATAGACGATATTAGAATTCAAACGTTAAAGGTAGATTGTGCCAGTTGTGTGGTAGCACTACGAAACTTCTGTTAGAAAATGACGATATGACGAGTATTTTTTAATCGACAACTGAAGTGCGATTTGTAATCAGGCAATTAGCAGAAAACGGTAGAGATTATTCTCGAAAGATGTTCTGTAATTGCACACGAACTCGGCTAAACGTAATTTGGCACAAAGCTTCATATGGAATGTATTGGATTATTCTCTCTATAGCCCATATCTTGCACCAAATGATTTTTTAACTGCAAAAAAGTACCTGGCAGATCGCTATTTCAGAACCGATGTCGAAACTTCAGTTATGTAACTCCACAATCTGGTTATGTATGGATTTCTTCTATGCCAGTTTCCCTGGGCTGGTTTACCAAAGGCAAAAATGTTTCAAAACCCATAATAACTATAGGGAAAACTAATATGTACCATTACTTTCCGACATTTGTATCTCGTTGTTTTCGTAGTTAAATCTTTGTTTCCTTACTTTTCTTATTACTTTTACCTTACTTTTTGAAACACTTTCCTAAATATCTCTGGAGAAGTACTTTTTTTAAAATCTCACAAAATAACACCAAATTCCATAATCTCAAACATGAAAATGATTGCGGTCGTGGTTATTAAATTAGGCTGCACCCAAAAATAATATGTAATTTTAAGTGCAGTATTTTACAACTACTCTAAATTCATTTTTTAAAAAAAATTTTACCAGTTTTACCAGTTTCTGAAAAAATTTTTGGTTTAAAAGCAATTTATAAAAATACCCATTAGTTTACTTTATCACTCAAATTTTTCAATTTTTTTAATCTATTAATTAATCTTCTTTTTTTTATTTCACCAGCAAGTAGTGATTCTTGTACAGAATCAGACTTAAGTCTCAAAACTCCAGCACATCAGAAAGTGAGTGAAAAACCGATTGCATATTTACCAAAAGAAAACAAGTCAAATAAAACAGTTTTAAGAAATATTAAAAAGGATAATTTTCTGGCTTTCAACACGTGGTTTGTATAATTTGTTCTTTAATGATGACAAGACTTATCAATTCATAGCATCTGAGAAAAATTATCAGCCAGCATACAAAGTACCATCTCTAAGAGATACAGAAAAAAAAATATTAACAATGTGAGAATCGTTCAAGAGTACAACAAGATATTCAAAAAAAAAAAAAATGTATGCAGACAGCGTTAAAAACTCAAGAATGTTTTTTTTTATAAACCATTAATTACTGCTATTTTTCCCCCTACCACATTGCACACATTTGAGTTCGAGGAAATTTTCTATTTATAGAGAGGTACCAACATTGTTGATAGACATCAATAAAAAAGGAAGAAGTGAGTGAAAAATATTCGAGTCTTGCTCTATGCATTATTTTATAAGAAAAAAGGATTTAAAAAGGGGGGGGATAATGAGTTTTAAAATTAATTTACATATTAAACGTTAATAAGAGAAAAGCATGCAAAATGTTTTTCGCTCAGTTGTTAGTATTACAGAAATAAATGCTTAAAAAGAAACCCACTGATCCTTAAGGGTTTATCAGGATCAACTCAATTTATAATAAACCTCAACGAATAGAATACTTTTCTACCTACAAGAGCTCCCAACTGCTCTTTAATTATGAATTTCCTCCCCTTTATGTTCTGATGTAGCAGCTAGCACGGAGAGCTTACTTTTGAAAATACCTTTCAGTCGTTCTGTGGAGATCTCATTCTCTTACCTGGCATAGGCGTCATGGCACCGTAGGCTGCTCCGTAGTTCGAGTCCACATGTCCGATGGTGTCGTGGTATCTGGAGCTTCCCCATGAGTCTGCTTTCTCGAGGCTGGCGCAGGCTGCGGCGGCAGGACCCAGTCTCCCGGCGGAACGCACCGCAGGCTGGAGTAGCAGAGAGCCGTACTGCGGTCCGAAACGAGCGCCGCCCGCTCCGTGGTGGTATGAGGAACCGAAGGGTGGCTGCCCTGTCAGTGTGTAGTGCCACGGGTCATTCTGGTGGTGCAAGGTGGCATGCAGCGTTCCAGGATGGTGGTGATAAGGATCTCCACCATAGGTAAGTTCCGGACCAAGAGATCCGAGTGCCCCTGGACCCATGGGGCCCAGATTGGAGTTGGGCATCGGCTGATAGTTACTGTTCCAAAAGGAGGGAGGAAAGTTCCGATGCGACATAGGAGGACCATCTGGAAAGCAATAAGGAAATGACTTGTAATAAACAGGATTTGGCATCATTATAAATCATATGTTTAACAAACTATCAGATATGATTTTTTAAAACACCACCTCATAAATTGCTAACTAAATAAATAACATAATTTTACATAGAAACTATCTGCGAATATGTATACATATATAATATATACAGCAAAAAGTGTGGTTTTAAATTTCATTGTAAAGAAGCTTATGGTAAAATTCTTAGTTCATAAAACTTCATGTAACATAAATCGAATGCTTGAAACATAACAAATTAAGTAGCACTGTGAAGTACAATTGATTAACATAAGTATAAGTAATTGCTGCTAGATCGTTTGGTTATTTGCATTTTCAAGAAATTCATTAACAATTTCAGAAAAGAATAACGCATCTTGATTGAATTCTAGCGATTTAATATTTATTCCAGCAATAATGCAATTTATACAGTCAACACTTTTTTGAATAGAAAATTTTAATAAAACCTAATAGTTAGGAACTACGAAACATTTTCCTTATTTATGTGCATTCCACATGACTTAGAAAGATTGCACAGTCGAAAAATTCTTCTTCAATGATATGCATGTTTAAAACAATAATTTGCTCTAATTTTTATTTTCTCCTTCTAAAGTAGAACGTAATTGTTTTAGTAAAAAGCACATTAATTTTAATTGAAGTAAAATAAAATATACACTTCATATCAATATAATTCTATGAAAAAGTTACTACGAATTTAATTACTTAACTTTGGGACAGATTGTTAGATTATTTATAGAAGATATTTTAATTATTTCCTCTAACTAATAAGTGTGACTCAATTATTCCCTTTACCATTTCGAAGTATTTCAAGTTGTCAAGATTTTAATTCAAAAAGTAATTATACAAATTAAATCATTACTCTGACTGATTTTTAATTATATCATATTAATTCAATTATAAATCAATCCAATAAAACAATTTCAAACATAATAATATCGAAAAAATAATAATAGTGAGTAATGCAAATGAAAGAGCTTTTACGGTTATATATTGAAACCCAAATTTAATTCGTCAAAAACTATAACGGATACCAAAAGTAATTTTTTCATCTGACAATACTAACAATGACATTTATGAGTTAAAAGATTCCTTCTTTAAAAAAGAATGGAGGGGGGGTTATATAATAATTATTTAAAATAGCTTGATAGAAAATCTATTGATATGAACATGAAGTAGAAGTATCATATATTTATAAAAGAATCTTCCACTCTCTATTTGCATTTGTATATAACTTATAATTATTACAATTACACTCAAAGAGTTCAAAGGAATTTATTTATGGATTTTATTAAATAATAATTTCATGTAAAAGCCTGTTATTTAGATTTTCATTCGAAGCAACTACCTTTTGCAATTTTATATTTTAGTAATCATTTACACAGTGCTGTAAATGCAAATTAGAGCTAAAACTTTCATTGCCATTCTTCTTTGGTGCTCGAGAATTGTTGCTAGAGCTACTGCCAAGCGTTGTGCGACTCATTTGAATTAGATAAGATACTTTCTGATTAATCAATCATACCATACTCTTCACTTGTTCTCCAAGGAATAGTCACAATTCATTTGCATTAGGCAAATAGCTAAATACTTCGTTTTCGAATGCGGCATGTATTTAATCGAAAACCTTTAAAGATCAATGATTAATAGAGAATTGAAGATAAAATGATACCATAAGAAAGATAACAACATCCAAATACCCACAAATCCAGAAATTATTGGTAGTATTGTTAACAATTTAATTACCTGGTGGTCCCATAGCTGCTGGAGTGGTGAGCGATATCGTATGAGACACTAGGCAGAGTAACGTTTTACTGACAGGTAATCATAACAGCTCTACGTAGAGAAATGTCTCTACGGAAGCTGATAAGACATTATAGCTAATAAGACATTAAGTAGCTGGTAAGACATTAAATTTCTTAAGTTTTCTTTCTGTCTTCATTCTACTTTTATATCTGTTTGAGCCCAGGGATTTTCTAGTTTTTAGTCTTGTTCATAGATGCAGCTCTGATTTTTTTTACATACATTTTTTTCACTCTATATTTATTAACATGCCACGAAACAGTAAAAGAAATTATCTCGTGGCTTATCATACCATTTTCTTCTATGTGTTTCATTCATCCCTCCCAGGTTGACCACCCAGCAGTCGTCTAGCGGTATGATTCCAATTAAAAATCTTAATTTAAAGTCTTCTTATCTCTTGTTGTGGCTGAGACCTCACAAGATTAGGCTTTATTTTTAGCTCTTTACATGTTCCATTTTCTTTTTCTCTTCTTTTCCAGCACGAGAGAAAGTGTTGCCAATTGAGACGTCCAATTAAAATGTCCGGGATGGATCGTCACAGAATTCTTCGGGTTCTTTTCGAGAACGCCATTAAAATTCCGAAAAGGCATATGTATATCCCCGCTGGAAAAACGAATCGGCCGAAGAGCACGACGAGAGGGATCGGCGCTTGTACAAAATGAGTTGGTGCAACGCCAGGCGCGTTCGAACAATTGCATGGAATGGTGAAGAATTTCGGTGCGGCGTTCTCGGCACTCGGCAATCAATTCGCGCGATTCTGGTGGAACGTCTTCACCGACGAGTGAAAGACAGTCCCAACACGTGCTTCTCGACATTGCTTACATATCTGCTTTTAATCAAGAGAAGCTGTCAAGATAGGTCCTTAAGTCACTAATCGCCCACAAGTCTACAGTGGATTTTCATGGTTGCTTCGACACAGAAATTATTACGGTCGAAATTATTTCATCGGAAAACTAATAATCCAAACTTTCATTATTCTCAGATTAAATTAATCTGTGGCTAATTGTATCTTAGAATTCGAAATTAATAAAAGACAAAGCAATGATATGAAAAATACCTTCAAATCAAAACTAGTTAGATTTTCAGTATCGGTGAAATTAATTTTGGCGAATTTATCACGGTGCATGATTGTTTCTTTGATCTGTCATCAAGATGAAATAATCAAAGAAATAATTTCTCAAAAATTAAAACCCTCGAGGTTAAAAGCAAGGAAAAAACAAACGTTGCCAAAAATTAAGAGGTTTAACTTAAATAAGAATAGGAAACTTTAATGAATGGTAAAAAATAAACAATAAAGCAATTGTTTGCCCAGCAACATATAATACGTTAATTTAAGATTATTCTCTTGACTATTTTTGATTCTAAATATTTT
This sequence comes from Argiope bruennichi, assembly GCF_947563725.1. Taxonomy (NCBI): domain Eukaryota; kingdom Metazoa; phylum Arthropoda; class Arachnida; order Araneae; family Araneidae; genus Argiope; species Argiope bruennichi. The sequence goes on from NC_079157.1 coordinate 49,385,823, forward strand.
ATAACCAGAAGGAAAAATTCACTTTCGCTACTCATAATTTAAAAGGTCCAATTTTAAAAGAATGATAACTTTCAACTTATTACTGCTATTTCCAAAGAATAACCCCAGTTTTACTGAGATTTTTTATTTCTAAATAAGTGAGCTGAAGCTGAGTGAGATGAAGACTTGCATAGAGCAATTTACGCAAATAATTTTCAGTAAAATTTTTGCTTTACAGACTTAATTATTATTTGTCAAACAGGATTTATATGTATTTTTTTTAATATGAAGTTTGAGTTACAACTTACTTAAGATCATGCGATATTTAAATAAAGAAAAGTCAATTACGAAGAAAATATATTTTAATAAATCAATTATTATCAAAATAAAATTTTTTCATTTCTCTTACTTCAATAGATAATTAAAATAATACTTGAATATTGCGTGATAATATACCATTGAATACCGTATTTATGGTACCTCCGAAAATCAAAATATATTCCCGGGGGGATGTCCAATAAACTTTCTAACAATTGTTAATAATAACTGTTTCCAAAGGAATTCAGGATTTTTTTAAAATGTATTTATGTAGCACAGCAGCGCTTTCAAATATGTAGTCACTCATCTCAGAAATGTTTCATACTAAACACTAGTTATTTACTACTATAGTCAAGAATCTCAATACCTATTCAACTCAAGAACTCTAATAAACGTAAGAAAATATCACGTTTAAATCTAATCGGGCTTTAAACTTAAACAATCAAATTTCATTCGACGATTTTGACGGCCCATTAATATTACATTATGATACCAGATTATAAAATAATCAAACGGATAATGCGCAGAACGGTGAAATTTTCATAACCAAAATAACGTGTCCGTTCAAATTCACGCTTTTATATAATAATCTTAAAATACCCACTACCTAATTTCAAATTCATCACAATAAAATTATTCCATCTTACTGTTTGTTAAAATGTTTCATGCACTGCTACAAATCTTTTCGAGCGTCTGCCCATTGTAACTTCTGTAATCTTTTTAAATGAAAAAGTTCTTCCCTTCAGAAGGAGATTCTTTCGAATAAACATTCGTTGCTTTACAAATGACTTGGAAAAGGTGCTAGGCACGTTCCAGCATTCGTCTGAAATAGGAAGTAATCCCATTTCTGCGTTCTTGCACGTCTTGCCCCTCCACAATCCTGCCGGACAACAAATAGTCGTTTTCTGGCTTATACGTGTCTAAAAAGAGTTTTCGTCTGATCTTCAACCAATGGAGTACCTTATCACAAAAAGATAGTAGGATTTCTTTTTTTAACTGCAGAATGAATTGTAAAATAATGAAATACTCTAGTTTTCTAAAAAGGCAAAAACATACACAAACAACAACAAAAAGAATTCTTTGCGGCCTTGAACAGAATATACCATGTAGCATCTTATCTTTGATCTCTTTTTTGTATAAGGAATTAAAGTGAAGTGAATTCATTACTCTTGAAGTCTTTTCTGTATTAATTAAAATATATATTAAACGAATTCAAATATATAACTAAATATAATTCGCCGTGAATTCTGTTTTCTTCGAAGAAAAAAAAAACATATATCATGTAATTTCTGATAACAATTTTTGAATTATTTTATCCTATCAGGTATTCTGCCCATGAAATGTTTTACGGCTCAAATTCTTAAATAATAGAATCTCTTGATATTGAAAAAACAAACAAAAGGCTCTAAAACTCTAAGGAAAGGAATGTGATTAGATAATAATAACTGCTTAACTGAGTAAAATTATAAATTTTATTGTATTACAAATTTTATTTTCCGTTTCATTTTTAATTAGATTTGTTACTGAAATTTGCCGAAATCGAATTATGATTTAATTCTTCTTGTATAAAAGGTTCTCTCCGCTCAACATCATAATCGAAAAGATACACAGTTCAAATTGTTGACGAAAAAGTTCTCTGAATATAATGCGAGATCAAATACTTGAGGGTTTGGGGCTCTGAACAGCGATTGTAGGATCTGGGAACCATTTATTCGTTTTCACTTTTCTAATATATATATATATATATAAATAATCCAGATGTGGATATGTATAATAATCCATTGAACTTTTACCTACGCAGCAGAAGAAATTTCTATTCAACATGAAAAGTATAGAATTTTATTCTATACTCATTTCGTATCAATTCACGTCAGACGGCTAGATTTAAGTCAAGAATATGGAAAAGAAAAGATATCCAATCGAGCAATCCAATGCTTTATTTTTCAATGAATTAAAAGATATCAAATAAATTATTGATGTATCTTATTATGAAATTTCAACCAAATAAGAATCTAACGATTAAAATATTAGCATTTATATGTCTTTGTACGTATGACATTGCTTTTTCATTCCTGCAGCATTTTAGAAACACAGATGGGTTGAAGAATAAAAATGAGCAAGAATGAAAATTGCGCGAAAAATGAGAAGCAATTTTCGAATCAAAACTAACTTATATACACACACAAAAAAAAAGGAATGAAATGAGCACTATCGCAATAAATATTCAAATTAATTGCCAATTTGAACCGAATGTTTTTATATTCAATATCAGATTTTAAAAGTTTCTATTGTTTATGTTAATAAATTCACAAATTGGGATTTATCTGCTTTTTTCCCAATTAACGATGACATTTTAGTTTAAAAAACGTACTCTAAATTAAATTATGTTTATTTCTGTTACTGTTGTTATTTATGGCACTCTTTACAAGTCCGTTAACCGTCAGTCAGCGATATAAGCCGTGTGAGCGTGTCTTGTTTTTTCAGTAGTGCCAACTAGGGCCAAGAGTACGACTTGGCTACATCACGCGCCACATTAGCTTGCACAATCCCTTTTTACAGGGGGGGGAGGACAATTCACTCATCTCACAGATAGAACACAAAAGAAAAACAACCATGACCAAACCAGGGACGTCCAGATCACGGGGAAGACGCACTACCCCTACGCCAGGACGCCAGCATGCTTACTGCTTCTGGCGGAACAGTTATCTTTATTAAAATCAGTAATTTATAACAAGAGATATAGGATAAACTTTTAAATAATACTAAAAATGAAGGAAATCCAGCGAACATTAAAGCAAATTATCAAAACATAAATCCAAAGCAATCATTTAGGAATAAAGAGAGGAAAGAACACATAAGAAAAAAATATGAAAAATAACACATTCTGATTATCTTTATTGTTAGGTTAAGGTACTGAGCTGTGTATTTTTAATAACAAGCTTTCCTCTATCCCCCCTTTTTATTTATAAAAAAACATTTGGATTTTCCCACTGACTTATATTTCCAGAATTAAAAATTGCTCCTCAGAAACAGCTCTATTTACTTATATTTCCAGAATTAAAAATTGCTCCTCAGAAACAGCTCTATTTCGACGTGAGTTGAGATTTCGAGTATTAGTAGAATTGTTTATGAGATAAATCTTCACTTCATTTGTCTTATCCTAAATTGTCAAAAACAATTTTCTTTTCATTTTTAAAAGCACTTTTATTTAAAAGTTAAAATTATAGAAAAAAATCTCGCTTTTTCTATTCATCGTTGATGAAAAAATTGTTTTAAAAAAACTATATGTTTTTATAATTTTATTGAGACAGACAACATGAAGACTAATATTAGGCATAATGTTCAACTAGAACTGTGTGTCTGTACAAATTAGAATTTAAGATATCATGTTTCAAAAAATAGGCTAATTAAAATTTTAAAAAAAATCTTCTAGTGTGTACGTACACCTTAAATAAGTCTTTTTTTTTTTTTAAAGAATAGGGAAAAAAAGTTTTACATTAAAAACAGAAAAAGGAAAAACTTAATATCTAAAATAACAAAAAAATTTCAAAATAATGATTTTTTTTTTTCCTTCTACAGAGGTGTCAAAAAAATCAAACAATTTCGTTGTAAATTTTTACAACGAAATTGCTTTTCTAATTTGCCATTAACAACAATTTTTTTTGTGCCATAAATTGCATTATCTCTAAGAAATTTCAGCTTGGAAATATTGACATATGTTGGGAAAAATAATGAATACATTTTTGCAGATTTGAAAGGATTGCTACTAAAAGATGATTGCTTCACTCATTCAGTCATACGGCCGCATTTAAATTTATTACCACGGATTTACACATTCTTGCCTATTTTTTTTTCTGCCTAAAGTTCACGGTAAAAAAAAATTCGTATATTATTTCGACACTTCCTTCCACACATGCAACTTGGGCGTCAAACACCAGGTTGCGAAGAGTCTTGTCAGTAGTCTTGAGAAGCGAGCGAAGGTGCAAAACGGCGAGTGTCGGGTGTCTCTGCAATGCGGTCCCTCTTCTCATTATCGCGCGAAACCGAGAAAGGCAGAAGAGGTAATGAGGTAAGAGGAAAGAAATATCGCAGCAAAAACGAAAACGTCTTCTTCCGATTATTATTATCGCTCGAGGGTGTTGTTCGCGGCGTGAGAACTTGCGAGATTCTGTTCCCAACCCTCGCGCGTGATGAACGACCTGACTTTCTCGGCACATGCTGCAAACTTGAAGATATCTCCACAATATTAAGAATCTCGGGTGTCTAACTTAGGGAATTTAATCGAGCGGCTTAATTATGCTCTGGTAAAATTTTGGGGACACCAATTTTCTCTTTATTAAATTTGAATTTACTGCTCGTAAGTTACACCGGGTTATGTAAAAAGAAAGAGCATGTTTTAAATATGTGTTTCTACTGAACGATAATAGGTCGATACACATATGAAACATAGCTGAAAAGAGAAAAATTCAGTTTTATTTCAAACACTCAACATAATATTTATTATGAGACTGATATCGAATCAGAAGCCCAATTTTTGCTATATATAAAATAACTGGTCTCCTGTTGTTGAACTCACTGCCATAACAATTTGATCTTGCAGATTTTGAAGAAGATCAGATATAAGTGGCATGTACACGCTATCTTTTATTAGGTATATATAAAAGAAAGCATGTATATGCCACTTATATCTGCTCATGATACGCTTAGCATTTTCATCTGACGTGCCAGGATGACCAGTGTTTTTTCTTCCTTACATATGTAGTCAGCTTTAACAAATTTCTTTTATCATAAATCGGTTTATAGCAAGCTGGATCGTTGTTGAACGATGAAATGTATATTGTACTTCAACAACGGATTCAGTTCTTGCCTATTATAGCAAAAAAAAAAAAAAAAAAAGCTTGATCTTTATTTTTTGTAAACAAACAATAGTGCCTTTTTTATTGAGATTTTAAAATAATAAAATAAAATACATGGTATAAAAAATATAAAATTGAAAATATGATGCATTGGATTATCTCTATCTATTAAAATTTCTGTCAATTAGTTATTAGAAATAATTTTTTTTAAATGTGCTCCTTTTTTTTAATACTCTGTTTTTTTTTTTTTTTTTTTTTTTTTTTTGAATTACTTCGTTTATGCAATAAACATTTGGATGCAAACAAGTTAGTTTTTTTAAAATACATTTTCGGATCGCTTGTTTCTTAATTTACCTGCAAAAGTCTTATAAAAATCAACTTGAGTTTTTATTTCATCTTTGTTTCGAAAATATGTATATTTAGTAAAATTTCTGGTCGCATATTTCAGATTAATTTGAATAAGTTTAACTAATTAGAATGTTTTTAGTAGTTTAATTTTACAGAATAGGTGCATTGCTATTCTGGTTAATGAAATCTTTGAATTGAAATACATAAATAAAAATAAATTTAAATACATTTCGCGCATTATTGAATCCATTAATTAAAATGTTAAATGTATCCTTTAGATTAACATTAGATTAATTTATTTATAATCAATCAGTTCTACATTGAGAAATGACGCAATTTTCAGTAATGCATTCAACTTAAATGTTAAATTTATCTTTTACATTAACCTTAAATTAATTTAATCAATCAGTTCTACACTGAGAAGTGACGCAATTTTCAGTATCAGATTGTTTAATAGTCTTGAAAGCTAATCTGATGCAATGAATTATTTTGCTGCATTTCAAAAATTTTATTAAACTCTAAAACTGTCGGCGTATGCTGTTTGTAACGGTTACTACGAATGTTTTTGTAGAAAATGTTTCCTCTTTTTATACGGGCACCATCGACTTCAGTAAAAATAAACTCCCTTGTTTACGTAATGGAGAAAATTACAAAATGAAATAGAATTAAAAACCTCTTTATGGAAAGACGCTACTGAAATGGAAAATAACTTTTTATTCAAGTAACTTTTCTTTAATGTCGACATTACATAAATTGTTCTTTAATATTGTAATAATAGTGAGCGTGTGTGTAGTGTTGTTATTAGGTTTCGACTGTATTTTGAAAAATTTGGTATAGAAATTTTAATCATACCATCAGCAATAAAAAAGAGCCACTATACTATTGTCTTTACTAGTCACAGAACTGTTCTGAGGCAACTCAATTTCTTTCAGGCAATTGGATCAATCACACAAACTAATAGGTAAAACCGGATTAAACACACTCGTTTGAGGCATTTTTACCAAAAGAAATTTTTAAAGCTTGAAGCGGCTCTTTGTGCTGTTGACGGGATGCAAAATGAGGGAGGGAGCATGGAGAGAAGAATCAAACGATAAAAATGCTGAAAGAGGAGGGACGGTGATGGAGGGGCGGAATGGCAGACGAGATGATGAAACGGGAGGGAGAGAGATCTAATAAATTGGAAGAGAGTTCTGTTGTGTCTCGCTCCAGAACAATAGAGAGAAACTGAGCGCAAGCCAACTTGGACGGTCGCCAAGAGTCCGCGCTTTTTTGCTTTAGTTTATCGCCAATTAAACGTCACCACCTCGCCCATCGAGATATTTAACTTCGTCCCTTCCCCTCTTCCCTTGGCGAAGCGGTGACAAAATGTGCTTTTTCTGTGAAGAGGATTACGATTCTCCTCGAAAAGCTTTCCGTCCTCCGTCGTTCGGTGTAAGAAAGTAGCTTTACCCAACAACAAACAAGTTTTTCTTTTTTACTTCCCTTGTTTCTTTGTTTATCTGGAGTAGTCAACTTTCCGTGTAGATTACGCAGGTTTTTCGAAAGGGAAGTCTTAAGTTTTCTACCTATGCTTTTAGTGGGATAAATAGGTAGCAAAACAGATAAAGCGCCCGTATAAGTTTGATACTTAAAAAAGTAAACACAATATTTGTGTTTAATAAATATTTCTTTTTCTGTTGCTTCATTTGCGTTTTTATTAACAGATGAAAAATTCTCACAGAGAAAATTATTCACTTATTGTTCAAGTGTATTTAATTTTTCTGCAAATAAAATCAGTTTTAAAAAGATGCAATAAAACTTTCAATTTTATCTACTCAAAATATTTCATCTGTCTTATTTACATTAAAATTGCGATTATTTAAAGAGAAAGAGAAGACTTTTTTGATAAAAATGTAACGATGATTTCGATTATATTAAAACTGAAATTTGTTTTCTTGGAAAAATTGTTTTTAAAAAAATTAATTTATCTATTTATTGCATTACACTTGTTTTAGGCATGTAACTTAGATGTTTCTTTACCAATAAAATTAAAATCCGAAAAGGCAACTGGACAGAAATATAAACGATACATATTAACGATTATTTGGCATTTGTCTATCCCAATGATTTACCTGTAAGACACATTATAATTATTTTAAAGGATTACTTTTCAAAAAAGTGTTTCAAGTTGAGAGAGGAAAGATGTCATTTTCATTATTTTGCTGCAAATAAAAAAGAAAATTTACTGCAGCCGATCTGTTAAATTATTTTGGTAATGGAATTAAATCATTTGGTTAATGGAATCTATTGATATTCATGTGAACTACATCAAATGGAGAACACAAATTTAATTTCAAATGAGTCACGAATCTTTCAGAATCTTACAACACCAGAGCTTTAGACGAAACCGCTTTTACTTTTATCATGAGACTGTAAACTCACAAGAATAGACACTATTATATATTGACAACTATTTAAAATTAAGAGTATAATATTGCACGTCCTCATACAATCCAAGATTTACTTTTACTGTGCAACTATACACCACTTCAATTTTACCTCTGATTGTCTATTTTTGCGAAAGAAAAAAAAATTAAAGAAGAAATGCTAAAGATTTTTTTTAAATATAAATGAGAAATAATAATCTTCAATATTAATGAAAAAAATAAGCTCATTGTTGTTGTTGTTGTCGTGTCTATGCATACAGTGCTAGTGCAAAAGATTAGAGTTCTCCAAAAGTCTTGATGACAAGATCTGCAAGTTCTGGAGCCTGATGGCTAGGGAGGATTTCGATTTGGGGTGCTCCAAGTTGAAAGAGGGAACCGATAATGGCCTGGCAGTCAAAAACTGCTCATCTTTTTAAGTAATAAGCTCTCTAGAAATGTTTAAAATATTCATGGCTGTGCTTATTATAGTATACATCTGCTCGTAATTTCATATGCCAATAATGCGACATTGGCGGATTTTTAACTAGGCAGATGTCTAAGGACGCTAGTGGGAGGGGGCGCAATGTTGGTGGATAAAAAATTGTTATAAGCCTAAATGCCGAATGAATGAATTTGGGAAAGATGCGAATTCTATGTATTATAAAGTATTATAATACTATTACCAAATATTATTGGTTATATTTATACATATTACATCATGTTCGCTTAATTATTGTATCACATATACACGCCAAGATGCCGCATTAATTATTGCATCACTTATACATTCCATGTTGAAATAATATTGTATAAGGTAATATTGAATGAATTGACGAATGATTTTAATATTGAATGAATGTCGCGAAGTCATAAGTCTTAATAAATAAATAAAAAGAATTATTTCTTTATCATGTTTATAAAATTAACAAGAATAACTTGACAAGAATAACAAGAATTCATTGACATGATGTTTAAATTAAAGATGTGCTGAAACGTGAAGCTAAATCGACGAGTTTACGGAAAGAAGAACCTCATAACATGAATTGCCTGGGACCGCATTGCTTACATGTTGTGGAGATAAAAATAAAGTCAAATCAAATTTTTAATCGCCTTTTTATGAAGATATTTGATTATTGCACAGAAAATATTTAGATGCACTACATTCAGTTTAAATAATTTTTGCTCCAAATATTCTGAATGATAATTAGAAAGCGTTGCTGGTACGAATGATGAATTTGGAAACTGAACAAAATCTTTGTTTCTTCTTAAAATTATATAGTTGAAAATTTAACCCAATAACACTGTTAGATAATGGTAGAAGATCAAGCTTAATAGATAATTTCCTGTCATAAAACACGAATATTACTGATAATTGTATTAAATTAACCGCAATGACTGTATAAAATCAAATCGCACTGAGAATTAGCTTACATTTGGGTCGATTAGAATTTTACCATGTTCTTATTCTCATGTGTATTTTAAGAATATGTACTTTGAACGCCTTTTTTTCTGATGATTGGAACAAAAAATTTGGACGGAACAAGATCGCATACTAAATTTCCTTGATTTAAATCATTGCATTTATAAAATATTGTGTTTGCAGGGATTCGAAAGATTATCTACCCCTCTCATAGTTTTGATTCAACATTTTATTAAAAAAAAATATCTACACATTTGATGCGCTAAACCTGTGTACCTCTTTATGTTTTGCAGCTATCGAGTGTATTTATATTCGTATAGTCCTCTACGCTTCCTCTTACCAACTGTGGTCAAAAGTTCAAATGCAAAATTTTTTCAGTCTTGCTCAAAGAATTTTTGAGTTATCATGTTCACGACATAATACCAAAAATGCACGTTTGGAGCTCAAAGAGAGCCCGAAACGGGGGGATTTCTCAAATTCTTGTCCTCAACTTTTTGGCGTTTACAATTCTTTCTCTATACTAGCCACCTTGTTCGCCCAAATTATTGACTTTTTAGGCTATTGAATTATTAAAATGAAATATATTTTTAAAAAATCATCTTGTTATTTAATACGATTTTAAAATAGAATACAATTGAGTCGGCTTTTTGCAGAGTATGTATTGCGAAATGAAAGCAGAAGTGAAGATTTTACAATGGAGTTGAAAGAACAGGATTGTTGATGGATGAATTTGAATGCCATCAAAATAAAATTTAAAATACCGTTACAGACTTTTTATACAATTGAATTAAATATATTGTCACGTAGATGCTATAATATAGAACTGAATGGCACACACAAGAGGTAGAGCTAAACCAATTTATTAACTGAACTCAGAATACAGTAACTGACAAATCTTCTGCTTTTATACATGCAGAGAAAGTTCCAGAATACTCTTCTGGAGACAGTAAGAAAAGTCTAGAACACTTGTCTGGTAAACTAAAGAAATGTTAGTATCTTCTGGAACATGAAATAAAGGAAAACATAAAATCAAGGAATTAAGTAATTACACAAACAGCGAATCGCATTGTCTTTAGCGGGATTCGAACCCAGGTCTATTGATCATGAGACCAGTGCCATGACCATTCGGCCATGTAGATTCGACTTTCTTTCTTCAATGCGCCAATATAATTGAAATCAAGAAACAACAATGTACCGAAATGGAATTTATATCATTAAAAATGTATGTTTTTTAATCTTATTTTAATACAAAGACCACTTTATTAAGTAATTAATTGCTTTGGAAGATATGAATATGAATTTCTATAGAGCAAGTCATAATGAAAACCCATTTGGGACGATTAAAGCTATTTTTGAGCTCGATTAAACTTTCTGTTTCAAGCCCATTTCTTGATTTTTTATGCAAATTCTTTTCCCTGACTAAATGAACTTTTTGGTGGCACGGCGAACTTTCTCTAAAACAATTCTAATAACATTTTGAAACTTTCTTAATTAGCTTATCAGAATCCTTAAATCAATGCAGCAGTAAAAACGCTAAGAAGTCTGACAAGATATATATATTCTGTGCCACAATTTTTTTTTCGATTTCTGCGTCATGTATTTTATCTTTTTATATATATAAATATAGATAGAGAGAGATTTCATAAATGACAAATTAAAAAGCTGATTAAAAAGCAAAAAAAAAAAAAAAAGGATTTCAACGGAGTCTACAGCACAATTATTTAATCAGATTGTAAACAACCTTTTCAAAAAATAGATTATATTTATTTGGAAAACATAAGACCAAAATTTAAATGGATAGAAATGATTTCGTGGCTGTAACCTCTTAACTTTAGCCAATATTTTCTCCCATCAATAAAATGCAAACGATTTCTGAAAAAAAAAAAAAGTTTGTGCATAAACATTTGTAGATGCACGAAAAAAAATGCCATTTTATACTGAATTTAGGTAATTCTGAAATTTAAAAATCAATACCGACGAATATTATTTACTATAAGAAAACATACAAAAAATCGTTGCAAAAATATAACACAGATTAATTTGTTGTATTACCAAAAACAATTTTGAAACGATACGAGAATTTATGGAGATGAACCTCACAATGATAAATAGAGAGTTCAAAACATTTTAGAAAATACTTGAGATAATGTGCAATGTACAAGACGTATTTGGCTGAAAAACGATTTGATGCTTCATTTTTGTCAAGTTATATATATATATATATATATATATATATATATATATATATATATATATATATATATATATATATATATATATATATATATATATATACAGGGTGTTTATAAAGTCCCGGACCCATTTTGATGTTTAATAACTCATAAAATAATAAAGATATAAACAAACTTATGTCATTTATTGATGGAATAACTCATATATTTTCCTTTTCAGGTTTGAATATTTTTACTTTTGTAAATATCGTCTGCGCGTGTGGTTAATTTCAGATAATTTCATTTTCCAGTCTAAATATCTGTACTTTTCTAAATATCGTCTGCTTATTAATTGCATTTTTCTCTCTTTTGTTTTTGGCAACTATTGCAATGTTATGTTTACTTTTGATGTGTTTGTTCTATGTAGTACTTTTGTATGTGATGTTTTATTCGAGCGGATATTAAGGAGAATGCATAACTACAAGAGAAAGCACAGATTTTATGGTGGTTCGTAGAAACGAAATCGATAATTCAAGCACAGAGAAATTTCAGAAGAATTTACCAAAAAGATCCTCCATCCAAAAACAGCATCTTGCGGTGGAAAAAGAATTTTCTAGAAATTGGAAGTATCGAAGATAAGAAACGTTCCAGACGTCCTTGCACAAGTGATTTTGATGTTGAGCGTGTCAGAGAGACATTTTTACACAATCCTAGAATATCTGTGAGATCAGCGGCAACAGAATTGGATATGCCAATTTCGACGGTGTACAAGGTTATTAAGAAAAAATTAAGACTGCATGCATACAAAGTTCAAATTGTTCAAGTTTTGGAACCGAACGATAGGCCTAGGAGGATGGCCTTTGCAACTGATATGCTAAGAAGGATAGAAGATGCTGCTGATTTTCTGAAGAGCATAATGTTCTCCGATGAAGCATCCTTTCATGTTTCTGGCATTGTTAATCGCCATAATGTGCGCAAATGGCTCTGTGGATGCCGACATGCTTGTCGCTACCTAGCGTGAAATTGACTATCGACTTGATATTCTCCGTGCGACGAAGGGGGGCACACGTGGAAGTTCATTGACAAGGGTCATGAAACTTTTTGAGTCTATTTAACCATTTATGTTATTAATTTAAATCTATCTTTATTATTTTATGAGTTATTAAACATCAAAATGGGTCCAGGACTTTATAAACACCCTGTATATATATATATATATATATATATATATATATATATATATATATATATATATATATATATATATATATATATATATATATATATATATATATATATATATATGCCTGGAATAGAAAGTGACTTGCTTAACTCATTGCTTTTATTGACGGGATCATTCCTGGCTAGTTCCTTCTTTAAACATATAAAGCTTTGATTAAAATATTAAATGATAGTTATAAGTATTATTACATAACTAATATTAATATAAATAAAATTTGTAAATGTTTATTGCCATTTAAAAATACATTTCCTTTTATTATTAATTAGTCGTCTTTAGTGATTAGCTGGCCCGTCGGAATAAAAGATGGTTAAAATTTTCAATTAAGAAATTTGTGTATATTTTCTTGATGACTTCCCCAGAAAAATATTTTTCAATTTAAAATTTAATTGACATACAGCACGTATTATTTAAAAAGTCTTGTACGGTTTCTTTCATTGTTCTGTGCATCTCCCTAATTTTTTGTCATTTCGTCTAAAATATGAACTTTGATTTGAAAAGTAGAAGTATTTAAATTCGAACTAATATAAAATTTCTTAATTCTACTATTTTATGATATACTTTGATGTTTAAACAAAGTCTTGAATTTCGATTTTTTTTAAAAAAATATAAAAGCATATTGTCAAAAAAAATTCAAGAATAAAATTTTATACGTTCTACAGATTATTTTTTATGTTTTGTGTATTAACTCCAAAAATTATTCAATAAAATTTCTCTAAATTAACAAAAATAAATGAGTGCATTAAAATGAAAAAGCAATTGTACTAACAATAAAAAAGGATAATATGTATTTAAATATCCAAATTATATTACATTAAAGAGTAACAATGTTTAAAAATGAGTGCTCTTTATAAAACATTTAATTATATCTCATTTATGAAGTTAAATCTCAACCAAGTACATCCAATTTCATGATGCATTGAAAACAAAATTTTAAAAAGAAACCTACTCATAGGAAATAAACATCAACTTTATAGCATTATCATCAAAAATAAAAAAAAGTTAAGGTGAAATATTAGTAGCAGCAGTGAAAATGGTTTGAATTTCACTTCAACTATGAAATATATCGTAGTAAAATATCGTTCAAATATTATTAAAGAATCCTAAAAAGGAGGAGGTAAAGATAAAAACTGGTTACAAAATTAAAACTGTTAAACTGGTGACTTTTTGAATTTCATAATGACGTAAAAATTATTTTTGTACCATAAAGTTCGGAAAAACACCAAAATTCAGTTTCATTTTTAATTAATTAAAATTTTTAAAAAAATCTCTCCCAGATGCACTTTTTATTCTTCTAGGTACAATTGCTCCAGATTTCGGAATTGTAGGTTAAACTGTCTGGCATATTGAACGCCAACACAGATATACATTCGCCTTTATTTTATTAGAGATACAATATTTATTTTACTTCCAATTTAGTTAGTTTCTTTCTTGCAAGAGTGTAAGCTGTTCTCAACTTTTGGCCGAACTCCGTACTGCTTTTCGTAAAATGATTTAGTTACAAATACGATATATATTTTTCAAAATTACTTTCATTCAGGCGGATTATGAAAATTGCTCATAAAACAAAAAAGTTTAATCTGCGCAAGTATAACCAAGGTATGCAATGCAAAAAGTGTTTTTCGGCTTAATTGTACGAACTCTAAACGAAAATATTATCTGAATTGATGTCCTATTTTTAATTTTAATTTTCGTAATCGCTAGTCAAAAGTCGATATTGGTCGTAAATAAAGAAGAAGTAATAAATATCCCCCTTGCTGACAATAACATTTCTGAACGCGCATCGAATTACTGAATTTTTAGGATTTAAATCTATAATTAAATGAAAGTATTAACTAATTATAAACGCAAAAAATCGCATGAAAACGCTTCAATATTTCAAACGTTCTTTATATTACTATAAGGACTGAAATAACAATATATGTCTCAAATAGGATATGTCATCTAATTAGGAGCTTAAATGAATTCAAGTTGTTAATGATCCATCAAAGGGTCTAAAGTTTTTCACTAAATTTAAAAAACACCTAATAAATCCTTTTCTTAAATCATACAAAATATTGATTATAAACACTTCCTTCTATAAAGCGAAATTCTCTTTCGAAATCACTTGATGTAAAATTCCAGTCTGTTCAAGGTAAAGCTATAATCCTTTTATAGAATGGTTGAATATTATGCTGTTTTGGAGAACTAATCTGCAACATAGAACTTATCTATTAATTCAAATAAATAAGTCTCTTTAAATTAAAAATAAATATATCGATAAAAGCTAGTTTTCCCGATCATCTAAAATATTTCCTTCATTTAGGACTAGCCGCCTTTGGTGACTTTCTACTGTTTTCTAAACAAAATATTTTTAAATTTCTAATTTTGATAGGCATATAAACCACGCTATTTTTAAAACCTTACACTTTTCTGCTCGTTCTTTTGGCATTTTTATACAACCAATCATATAAGAGGACAGAGCAATAGTCTTTCAAGTTAGGCATACTTAAAAAAATCTAACCATAAGCTTGATTCTGAACTTAAACCTTAAGTACAAAATAACACGAAAAAAATATTAAAAGCATGTCTTATACTGCAACTTACTGAACATGGAAAAATAAGCCGAATCTTCGTAATTATAATGCGTTAATACTAAAAATGCGAACGATTTAAGTTTCACTCTATAATCTTTTACTGTTGCACAGCGCAATAGAGCTTAGACGATAGCAGCATTTCGTTTTTGTCAAGAATCTATAACATCACAAGAATCGACACTTTTAGTTATTGACTACTATCTAAAATTAAGAGATTATTGTAAAATAAGCTTAAAATATTTTATTAAAAATAATTAGAAATAAAAATAAAATCACATGACAAAAATATGGCATCACTGAAAAGATAATTTTTTGAATTTTATGATGGCGTAAAAATCCTTACTCTGTTCTAATATTTTCGGAAGTTACCATAAAAACGGCAAAATTCTGCTTAATCTTCAATTAATTAGAATTCCTATAGAATTTTTTAAAAAAATTGTTTCAAGGTGCACATTCCTATCCTTCAAAGTATGCATGTGCCAAACCACAGACACACATTCTTCTTTATTATAAACTAGCCGTCTTTGGCGACCAGCCGGTTCGCCAATCTTAATGTTCGTTAAAATTTTAATAATTAAATATTTTATGCAATTCCTACTTTAATAGCTTCATCAAAATATTTTAAAACTTCAAATTTTGATGTCATATAATTCACTCATAATATTATAAAGGCCTTCAGTCATAACGCAATATGTATCTCTCTCATTTTCTGTTAGCTCCCTTAGAATTTATGCTTTAAAGT
This sequence comes from Argiope bruennichi, assembly GCF_947563725.1. NCBI lineage: Eukaryota > Metazoa > Arthropoda > Arachnida > Araneae > Araneidae > Argiope > Argiope bruennichi. The sequence continues at coordinate 49,401,878 of NC_079157.1, forward strand.
GGAAATGATTAATCTGCAATTAATATAATAATATTTTTTAATGAAACAAAGCATTTTTTTATACTATGATTACTGAAAACAGAGTCATCGAGCATTTAAATCTTATGGGTACTAAAGAATATTTTTCTTAATTTATGTAATATCTCAAGAATTTGTCAACAGTATTTTCTGATTCATCATGAGCAGTTCAATTAATTAACAATGTTTCATTTTAAATGAATCAAACACTAAGAAAATAAAATGAATCGTTTAAAATAATCGGTCGAAAACAGATTAAAAAAATTACTTAAAAAATGATGTGCTTAAAACTATAAGCATATACAAAAAATATATAACCAACTTAAATACAATTTAAGTACAAAAGCATGCAACTAACCTAAAAATAATTTAATTCAAGTCTGCATCCGTTGAAAATAGTTGTCAACAATCAGAACATAATGCGCATGCGTGAATTTTCAACGCCAGTTATGGTAACGTAAATGCGTGAATTTTTCTACGCAAGTTGGGGTAACGCTATGTAGATTACACATTTTTAATATACTTTATTCTGTTTTATTTTAATTCAAAAGTACTTCAGAATGAATCTGAAAGATCGATTAATGAACAATGTTTAATTTTAAATGCATCAAACATTAAGAAAATAAGCAGAATCGGTTGAAATAATCGATCGAAAAATGTTAACCTAGCCTCATTAGAGTGAGGGAAAAAACTGAAGCCTTACTCATTTGGCGGTGGGGAAATATTTTTTTTTTGGCGGGAAAGTTAGTTTTTATTTAATAATTAAAATTCTAACTAAAAATTCAAAAAAAGGAACCCTGACCTCCCTTCACATTTCCGACCTCCAAGGTATACATGTACCAAATTTGGTAGCTGTAGGTCAAACGGTTTGACCTGTAAAGCGCCAACACACACACATTGAGCTTTATTATAAGTATAGATACAGAATAAAGATTATCTATAATTAAAAAACTACCGAGTCTCGCAGCCATAATATATCGAACTTAATTATGTATGTACCTAGTTTGGTTGCCCGAAGCCAAACGGTCTGGCCAGTAGAGCGCCAACTCTCACATTTACTCACGTACATACACCCCCTTTTTCATCTTTATTATTAGTAAAAATTAGGACTCTTCCCATTATTATTGCTTCTGTACCTATGGTGAGGGTTAAGCTTGATTTGTTGATTGCTAAGATTTAGGATTCTCTCATTGCAAAGATATTCGAGCTTACTTAACAAGGTCTTTGTAATTTTAAACTGTCGTTTGAAGGAAATGATGCCAGCTATCCCTATCTTTAAAAAATTTCACAGTAATCAGGAAATACTGAGTTGCTGTGAAGCAAGCAATACTTCTTTTTAGTATTTAAGTAAAATTTTTACCATTCGTAAATTTGCGGATATTCTTCTTTTTTCCCCCCATAGAAATGTGGAAGAAGAACCCTCAATTAAGTCTCCACGGTGTATGAAGGCTGCGCTTGTCTGCACAACCACGAACCCTTCATCCCTCGTAAAGTAAACAGGGCCTACTGAAACTTCCCTTCAATGCTGCTCCTGTAAGAAAGGAAAGAAGGATTCTCTGACACACACGATTTCTAATTCGAGATTCCCGTTTCTCCCGTTTGGGTTTCCAGGTGGGTAAGTTTTCCGCACGAAAAACGGCTCTCTCCCTCCTCTCGTTTACTGCACAACCCACCGATTGTTCGGGGTGGGAAAATAATGCAATATGCTTTATGACGGGGGAGAAGTGTTTTTCGTGCGCTCACCCACGATGAGCTGCGCCGTCACGTGCGATGACGGCACATCGCGCAGGAATGCGTTGATTAATGGGCCAATTACGAGAGTCTGGTCGGATCCAAATGAGCATTCTTTAGGCGGAAAATGATACCATTTGCATGCCACCCACGAGGTTGCGAATTGCTTTATTTCATTTCTCAATACGGGGCTTATAATTGGGGAGCCATAATTTCTTGAGAGGAGAATGCACGGCACTTTGGCAGAATGTCACACCTCTTAACAGTCGATGATTTCGACTTTTAAATGAATATTCGCCAGCATTTACTTCCAGGCTCCTCTTGGCATGAATGCAGATTTCCCTTCACTAGAGCTATCCTCCTGACGTTGATTGTATGCAACATTTTAAGTAAAGAAAATAATGATTTAATTATCTAATAACTGTAACCGCAAATATTTGAAGCTATCTCTTCATGGCCAAAGACAAATAAGATGTTGTATTTTTTTTTTTCTTTCGATATTTAACTTTTCTCTAAAGCAATGTCTGAAATTCACGGGTATACAAATTATGTTGTTTGAAATTATGCGTTTAGAAATGTAGGAAATACCTATCCCAAAGTCTTCCTCAGATAGCCAAAAGTATTGTGAAAAAATTATTGTAATTTGTCTTGTGGTTGTTTCGATATATTATACTGACATTTATAAAATTTTTAATAAAACCACTTAAGTCAGTAATTTTAATGTGAACACCTTTAGTAGCACAAGAATTCAAGGCAGTATTATAGTTTTTACCAAGCTAAATATCCGACATATACTACATATCCGATGTTGTGCTAGATACAGCATCTGTCGTTCTATGAGTGTATCAATGTTTTCAACTGGCACAGCAAATACACTGTCCTCTATGTAACTAAACCCAAAACTGAGTTTGAACGTTAATGGGCGATTTGTATTTATGAAATGAAACAAAAATACACAGAATTTTCTTTTTCAATTGCGCCATTTTTATAACAATCTAATGTAAAATCACTATTCTTGTAATGGTTGTGGATTCAGTTGAACTAAAAAATAAAAAAAAAATCAAGAAAACTGCAATTCAATAGTATATACTGTAAAAATTTTACAGGATACATTTTTAAAGATTTTTTTTTTTTTTTTTTTTTTTTTTGTAATTAGGGAGGGATTTTAAAACCCTGCACAAAATGATAAATATAAAATTTTCGATAGAAATCAGGAAAGATAAGTTCAGCTACGTATATTGCTAAAACTTAGAGGGCATTTTGAAATGAACTTAACTATCCTAATGAAGCGAACATTTAGTCCCTCAAGAATACTTCAAGATCCTAATTATTATTTAATGGATGCATGCAAAATATTAAAATCAAATAGCTTTTTTCGTCCTTTCATCCATTTTTCAAGGTTTTCTATAAAATTCCTGAATGTCAAACATTATTGGAAACTAAGCAATTAACTACTTAATGAATGTAACAGAATGTAACATGAGTAGAGAATGTAACTTCTTAGAGAAGAATGTATCATCTGAATGTTAGCGAATGTAACATGTAAAGTAACTATTAACAGAAACTTTTCACTGAAGCAAAGAATTTTTCCTTGTTTCAATTTTGTTTCTTTCGGCAAACAGGCATTATGAAACCTTGAAGAAGAGATTTGATTGTTTTTTTTAGTTGGAGAGTTATTAATTTGAACATGTTAAACTGCTACATAGCTACATAATTAAGCATAAAAATATTCAAATTCTTCAATACTAATAGATTTGATTGATACATAGCTACTTTGAATGTAAGATAAAATCAATAGCCCAGGTATAAAATATATATAGAATATCAATGTGTAATTGATGAAAATAAAACTGAATTCGTTGCATAAAATTACATAAGTAAATGTACCTGTCTGAATTAATTAATTAATTTAAGTATGCTTAAAAATGCGATTTTACTTTATATAATTAGCACATTAATTAGGCAGCGTCTGAGATATATTTTTTTAATTTTTATTTATTTATTTGCACTAAGGTATCAAGATTTATTAGGAATAAATAATTTAATAATATTTTTTATTATTTAATTACCTTTATAATTTAAAACAGTTTAATAATGATTGCTGATAAGTTGTTATTATTGAATGATTATGATATTTTAAATATTGTGAAGGGCATCAAATGCTCAATAAAGCGAAACAGTTTTAGTTTTAAAATTTGATTCTAGTTCATTAAAATAATCATGCTCAGTTATTAAGTTCCCGATTTTTTTTACGTATATTATCAAATGCTTCTATATGCTTCCTTTCTGCTTGGAAAGCAAGTCGTGATATCTAGTTTTAATTGCGCATTTACTATTTAATTATTTTCTATTTACTATGCTTGATATATTTTTACTGTACAAAAGCCGAAAAACATTTGGCATGTACGGATGGACGATGACGTAGATACCAAGCTCTAAGGAATTAACAATATCCCAGGCGCCAGTTTTCAGAGAGGCTATGATGACAACATTTTAATACAAAGTGGTGAACATATAAAAAATTTTGCTGAGTAAAAAAATATTTTTATATTAGATTCAATACTCAGCAACTCGTGAGTTGATTTTTCCCCCCTTCTTACTAATGAAAAACTTAAGGTTTAATACATTGTCACAAAACCTTCACTAAAACATAGCTTATACTTCAGTATTTTTGAACAAAATTTCATATATGTGTCATATGCAAAAAAGTAAGGATCTAATTAATATTAACAGTCGACAAATTCCGAAACAAAAAAAAAAAAATTTTTTTGTAATGTTATTTGCCTATTTTATGGAAAAAAGATATTGTGATAGACATTGCTTTTCGATCGTCTACGATTTTGCTTTAAGAGTAATTTTAGAATATTTTTAAAACCAATGAAAAACTAAAGAACATTAAAAAATCAAATATATACATAAAAAACGATAGTAAAGTAATTCAATTCACCGTTGACTAAAGATGGAGATCTATAAATTTTTCTTATTATAAAATCTGTTTCTGTTCGATTATTTATTCATTTAAAAAAAATTAATCTAAAGGAGAAAGTGAAATTGGTAACCTTGAAAATGCAAAATTTTAATGTTTAAAATGGTATGAAAATACTATTTCTTGTGGAATATTCTTTCTAAAAAATTTCGATTAATTTCTAATTAACTGAAAATTTAATTAACTTATGAGTTCTGAAATATACAAGCTGGCAGTATTTTTTTTTCTTATATTAGATAATGAGCGACCTGAAATTAGTTACACTCGATCCATTTATTTAGAAAAAGATAAAGGATATACATATATACATAACCACGATTCATTTTTAAATTAGCGATTTTATGGAAATACTGTTTTGCCTTGTATGACTTTGCTCCTGATGCCGCTTGGCTTTATTACAGTACTCCGGAAAACTGTTTCTTTGCTTTTTTTTTTTTTTTTTTTGAGCCCGTTGCAACTCAAAGCCTTATCAATCTTTCTTATTTAATATGTTATTAATTTAAACAAATCTGAATGCACTTTAAAAACGTATAATATGAAGTGGCGAAATAGACGAATTTGAAGCCTTATGAATAAAAACTTGTATACGAAACCAAAAGGAAATATGTGTAACATTATGCATAAAATAAAACGGTGTGATTTATTTAGGTAATGATTTGAAATAAAGGTAAGTTAATGATTTGAAATAGAGGTAAGTTAATGATTTGAAATAAAGGTAAGTCGGTGATGTGGATCAATGAAAGATGTGCCCTTATTAAGGAAAATATCAAACTTAAAGTGTACATCTTTTCATTTCAGCTTCATGTCCAAAAATACATTTTTTTTTCTTTTATTCATGAGATAACGTCCGTAAATAACTCTGAAAAACCGGATAAGGTAAGAAAGACATGTAAATCTGGTAGGCAAGTTTTAAATATTGCGATATTTTATATCCTATTTTGTTCTCAGAAGAAGATTTTTTTTAAAAAAATCTGAACATGTTCTACGAGTAAAGTCTCTTTAAGCGGTTACTGTGTTCATATAGTCCATAAAAAATCGAAATGCAATATTTGCAAAAGTAAATAAATGATACATAAAAAAGAACTAGATTGTTCAGCTTTTTTAATTCAGAAATTAATTACAGAGAAGCTTTTGTATTTCTAAAAATATATTGCAAGCTAAAACTTTATAATCTTATTTATTATTCTGAAATTTTGTACTGCATTTAAAGAAGAATTTTCAAATCAGAAACATTTAGCAATACGAATAATTTTAGTAATTCATTTAATCATTTAATTTACACGATAATGGTGAATACATTCAGTGCACAGACCAAATAATGTTTGTAGAATAGTAATTTGATCAGCAATAAATTTTCTCCGCTAAAATTAATTATTATTAAAAATTAAATAGCCGCTTGAAAGACTCTCCTTTTTCATAAAAAGAAAACGAAACTTTGTAATGTTACTTCGAGCAAAATATGAAATATAAAGTTAAATCGCAACCGAAGCACTTCTAATGTTGTTTCAAAAACAATTTACAGTTTTTGAATGAATACAAATTTTATTATTTTATTTTGCAGTTTTTGAATGAATGCAAGAAGTCCAGTTTTCAATGAATACTGACCTAATTGCTTATTTAGAAATTACAGAGACCACACCAAATGCTTATAAAATCATTTTTATATTTTTAAATTTATCATCAACTTTTTTCGGTTAGTTTTCTACTGTTAAATGAAAGATAGATATATCTACCGTGGAGCCTGATTTGCAAATATAGCAACAAAATGGTAATGTATGCAAAGCATTATACCATTTGGTTAATGTAAAAAGCGGTTGCATTTTAATCAGCAATAAATTCTACAATATATTTTTCTTGAGTTACATAGATAAAAATCAAACGATTTTTATTAGTGAAAATTAATTTCTTCTAATCACGTGTTGACAGACTTATCGCTGTAGGAATGAAGTGTCACTTTTCGTTGTGACGTCGCAGAAGATCGCAGACTTTTTCCTGTCAGTGGTCGCGTACTTCAGCTTACTATTGAGGGCCTTATAGCTCGAATATCCGGTCAAGAGCAGGTGTGAGAGAAACGATTGGCATCTTTAAAACTGTGCAACAATTAATCCAACGATATTGCCAAGCTCGAATCTAATGAAATTTTTGGACGCAATATTTGAATTATAGTAATAAATTAGATGCAACGAGGCCATCCAAGATGAAAAGTTGCAAAATTATAATAAACATCCGTTTCTGTTAATTTTCTTTTTTTTATGCCACCATTCGGGCTTAGATAGATCAATTAGATTAAATTTCCGTAGAAGCGCTTTACAAATCCGCTGCTCGCTGCTAAACTATTCGTTAACTTTAAAACTGTTTTATGAATGTTAAGAGTGTTAATCTGATAGCAAAAATTCTTATTTCAAAAGTTTCTGATTTCTTTTCTTTTAAATTCAATTACTACTCAACCAAGCAATATTATTCTACATTTCACAACAGTACAAAGATATAGATGGAAAGGAATTGATATTCATTTCTTAAAACATTTATATTATCAATATGGACGGTTTTCTGATATATCATTCGTATTATCTATAATAAGTTAAGAATACGAATTTTCTTACTGCTCTATTTTTAAGAGGAAGACAATTTGCATATGTTCTTCTAAATTTTAGTAAATTTAAACTCTGCAAATTATTTTAAAGTTTAATTCTATAAACTCATGCATGTTTTTAAACAATATCTCCTGAATTGGGGAAAAAAAACTCAAATCATTCTGTGTCTACAGTTAAACAAAGGAAAATAAAAAAAAATGAGTAGTATTTAATAACTCTTTTTCTATTATTTTGTCTTAATGAGATCATATCGATCCAAATTATTATAACATAAGCTGTGTCAGAGCCTCTAGAAGAGTCTAAAGAATCTTCAACTTCCAATCTTAATTGGTACATCGCCAAACTCACGAGAAAGCCTTGTTTTAAAACGAAATCCCATCCATCCTTTGTTTTAATTACGTCTACTTCTTTTATTTGTTTTGAATTTTTATCACAAGGCAACAGAACGAATTGAATGAAATTCGCAGGGCCACCCAAGAGCTTGGAGTAAACTTGCTTATAAAGTATCGTTACTGCATCTCGTATATGATAATTGCACATACTTTCAGAAAGATTTTGTTCAATGATGCCAAAAAAAAATCGAACAATCTACAGTTAAACATATTTAACCGAGCTTAAATGTATTAAAGTATTCTAACGTAGTAAATCCTCAACCGAAAAAAAATCAGCTGATGAGCTTTTTAAATAAGAATTGTCGCAGTCTTCCTGGCGACTACGATGTCTGAATACAGAATATCTACGAAATCATGAGCAAACATTTGTATCAGCAGTGATTTTACGCATCTATAAATGTTTTTAAGGAGTTTTAATCCTATCAATTTATTTTTTATAATTTAATATTAATTCTTTGAAAATTATAACGAAATAATCAACAGCATTTTATTTGTTACGATTTGAGAATCAGTCTAAAAAGAAATTTTCAAAGCATGATGCGCAACTGTTTTTTACTTTATCGAATACGTAGTATAGAGAAAGTATAGTAATCGTAAAAAAAAAAAAAAAAAAAAAAAAAAAAATCTAATTCGAGATTTCGACGAATACCCACGTTTAGAGTTTGGTATCCAGGCTTATAACTAAATTTGTAGATGTCTGTCAAATTTTGAGCAAAATCTGGTCAGAGGAAGTCTATCTGTCTGTCTGTCCGACTGTTCGAATACCAGTTAACATGATAACTATTAAACGAAGAGAGCTATATGGATAAAATTTGGTACACATATTTAACATCTATAGCAAAGATATTTGCGGAATTTTGAGCCAAATTCAAAAGGTACTACTAATGCTGTTTTTTAACGAATTTTTGAATCAATTGCATGGTAAAAACGGATCTAAAACACAGATTCGATTTTCGGATGCTTTTAACCGCATGCCAGAGCTTAATCGCCAAAAAACTCGCCAAGCATAATCCAATACATTCAGTAAAAAGTCTAAATACACGTAACTATTCTACGCTAATACCTCAAGGCGTTCTCTGTTACACCTTTATTAGAGAGTATGCGAGAAACTTTAGAGGAGACCATTACCACTGGTATTTTATAATCATTATTATTAGATTAACTCCTGGAAAAAAACTCCACCTGATATGATTTGCAATCAAATAAAATTCTTTTGAAGTAAATAGGAAAGGTTAAAAATATGAATATAAAATTTAATGCATGGAGATTTGTCCACTGTTACTCGGCAGAAGACAAATTGATAATTCATTCGTTGACTACCTGCATCAAAGATCTTTCATTTTGTAAAATATTTTCACATCAGATGAATGTATATGATGATTCGAAAAGTTTTTCTCAATGATTATACATAAATTCATATGCATATAAAGCTAAAATTTCAAAATAAACGTTTTCCTTGGTTTAACGGTCATTTTAAAGGCCATAATAATAATGATGACAATATTTGTTGAAACTTTGTTCGTCCTGTCGTCCTCATTTTCGTATAATAAAATTAAAATCTAATTATTACAATTCGGTGCCAAACTGTGAAAACTGATCTGCCACAACCATTGCCACTAAGAAATTCATGAAAAAAATTTAAAAAAAACTTTGACGTTTGGCATTGCAAGTGTTGCCAACTACCTCGATCTGTCACCATAAAAACCTCACGACTGTTCATGCGTAACGGTTTATCCATCTCGTTTACAAAGAATGTAAACCTACGTATGTTAAAACAACTGAATGATCAGAATTCGTTATTTTTACATGCACGGTTCGTTTGTCGCAACATTTAAATTATTCGGTGACAGTGTTTCAATCAAACTCTCGGCGTAAGCCACAGGCAGGTGATTTCATGTCAGAAAGAGGGAGACAAAGTCGAGTTAGTTCCCTGTCCGTCACCGGATCAGAATGTCAGGGCTGGCGGAATTCAGACAGCAGGCAACTCATGCCAAGCATGAGGGCGCTTGATGCCAAGGGCGCCATCACTCCTTCATGAAAGTGAATTTATTTTTTTGATTCAATTAAGTATTCTGTTTTTCCTATTCTTTATTTTTTAGTTCAACGCACGAGCTTACGACATTGTGTTCATTGTGAGACCAGTTGTTTTATTCTTCAATTAAAAAGATGATAAAATAGGTGATTCAAAAGATGTTAAAATAAGCAAATTTTCCCCTTTTCTATTCCCGGTTAAGGCCAGAGCTCTGATATATAAATGCATTTAAGAACAGACTTATTTTATTTCTGTAGATTATCAGTTATTTTTACTTGCATTAAAAGAAATTAAGTCATTATTTGAAGTTAGAGTGCTTAGTAATTAGTGAGTTTGAAATGAAAACAAATATAAATAAAGGGAAGATTTGAATAGAAAGAAAAATATTCGAAATATTGAATGATTTTAAATGTTTTAATTTCTCTGTGATAATGGAAAATTATTTAATTTTACAGCAACATTAACTATAAGTGGCGTATTAAAGTATTTTGCGATCCAAAAGAGCACACATTATGAGGCCCTTTCTGTAATAAAACGGTCAATTTTGTTTAACATTTCAACACATGTTTATTTTAGGTTAAATTTTTATTTTATTAATTTTGTGAAAATGTATTTGTTTTTATTTATCTATTATCTCTTCAGATTACCCGAAAAAAGTTTATAATCAAAATTGAAGATATTCGAAGTTTATAAATATTTTAAGAACTAAGTGAATGCAATGAAACATGCAAGAACATGATAAATTACACAATAAAAAAATATTATCCTAATATTTTATGATTCATAGAATTTGTACTTTTTACAAACTTATTTCGTAGTCAACCAAGAAAATAAAGTTCTTTAATTAACTAATAGCCATCCTTTCTTAGCCTAACGATCTTAGTCAGCTACCTAGTCGGAAATCCACATCATTTGGGAATCCGCACTAACTGATTTTTATGGCAGTTAAAAGTTGCTGTTGAAAAATAAATGTAAATGTCCTGCAGATATGAGATGAAATTTTACTTAACGGCAATAGTTTTTTAGAGCTGTTACAGAATATCAAGCTGCCGTTATAGGATATGGTTAAAAGTGGTTATTCTCTTACAAAGTGAAAAAATAATCACATGTTTAATTCATTATAGTCATCAGTGACATCTTTCTCAAAAAATGCAGCTTTGACATATTTACTGAAAATACTGCAGCTCTGTAGGAACGGTGGACGAGACGCTATTATCAAAGATAGGGCTAAATGTTGATAATGTTATAAACTCAGAATTTTCTCTTCGTCATTCCTTTGTTTTTGGAAAATTATTGTCTTGAGATATATGACTATATTCAGGATGAATTTATTTTTAAAAATGTAAACTTGTTACATTTTTTAACTTTTGCATAAAAGAGATTGTAAAGACGCCTGTGAAATCAAAATATATCAGTTAAATACCAAACCTTTTTTAGAAACTGAAAAAAAAGTGTGTGTGTTTTGCAAGAAAGATATATAATAAAAATACTTCCAGTTCAGAAGTTTATGAAGTAATTTGTTCAAATTCCTGCAGATAAGAAATAAATTATTTTGTTTCTAAGCTAAAAAATAAGCTGAATTTCAATCCAATTTTCATATATTGAAGTTCGATTGATAAATAACATTTAATTTCCAATTATGAAGCATTAAAACAACTATAGAATATTTCTCATTGAGCCGATTGCTTTTTCTCCCTTCAGAAACTGCAGAATGCATTGATAAATTATTATGTCAAATTTGAACAAAACTCGCGCACTGAATTTTAATTTATAAAGCTTTTCGCGAGAAAATTCGACCAGTATTTAAAATTAGAAAAAAAAAATAGTATTAACATGTGTATATGCATACATAAAAATCAATGTAATTCACCAACCATACAAAAAATAACTTAAAAGCAAAATTCAAATGGTTTTGAGACAAGCATTTTTCAGAATTTAAGAGTATTACTTAAAAAATATTTGATATTTTTGCAGAATGACTTTTTAAATAGCCACTTATTTTAATATTACCTTAGTTTTTATATACCTATTTTGTTTGTAAGAGCCATTTTGTCACATTTCCCTCCGATTTAAAGTAGCTAAGAAAAATGCTGTAAAAAAAATGGCTTCTTTTATTTAAAAAAAAAATTAATCCGCGAAAAATTTGCGAAGCAATTGTATTATCATTATGACAAGAAAGCTTCGTTTTCATAAATAAAAAATAAGGTTTCATAACCAACAACCACCAATAAAAAAAGACAGTATTCTAATTAAAATATGTTTTCTTGTTCAATATTATATTTTTTCACATGCATAGCCTTTATCATACTTTTCCCACATCTATATTTATCACACTGAAATCAAATTCTATGCACTTTCATTTTGTAGCATTTTATATAATACTTATTTAAGGAACAACTGGTTTCTAAAACAGCATCACTACAATGATATGCAGTAAAATTAAAATTATGTATAAAAATTTTCTATCAGCGTTTCAAAAACGTGCGACGTTTTCTTAATCAATTCGTGACAAACTTTGCAAAAAAATTTTAATATCATGAGAGTCGTTGAGCTACAAAATGTTCTTAGAATTGCTTTTTTTTTTCTCTTTCAAGGTGGTCGATTCACGGTGGCCGATGGTTGACGATTTTCATTCCAGATCTGGATTCTGAATTTTAAAGTATTTTCATCCTCTGAATATGAGAGATGTTATTCACCATATTTCTATAATGGAGAGTGAAAGTTTCGAATTTCAGTTACAATTGAAATGCATAATATTATTGATATTAATATGTAACCGATTTAAAATCAATAATGTTTTATAATAGTTATGGTTTCAAAGGGACCTCGAGTCAGAAATAAATGTAGAATACGCGCATTGTAGATAGAGATGAAGATGATAAGGGAGAGGTAGGAGTCTTATTGATAAGGTAATTTTCTAAACACTATTTCAAAAATCCAAGATAAAATCAGGCGCAATAATTAACTAAAAGAATTTTAACTCAAATTATTTGATACTTGCTAATATAATGATTTTTAAGGATTTTTTTTTTCTAAATTTTTGACTTTTTATTCCGTATTTGTCTGGAATGAAACTGAATTACTTGCATTTAAAAAATGGAAAGTTCTACAATCTTGCAAAAGAAGAACTTTTCTTTCTCAAAGATTCTCAATCTACTTTACTACTAATAACATGCTTTCTTTCTTCTTTTTTTTTAAAAAAAGGGGGGGGGGAGAGAACTTAAATGATCTAATATATAAAAATGAATTCGTACGTTATGTGCTACCGTACCGTTCAACCGATTACTATGAAACTTGCTCAATTTATTACTTGCACTTGCGCGAAGGTTATATGTTTTAAAATTGACATTTGACAAAAAAAATTAACAGTAAACAGCAAATGTCATTCGGAGTTAATCGGACTAATATCAAACAGACTAAAATTATGATTGATGCCAATCAATGTGAATGAAAGGAAAATATTTAGTGCAAGCGCTAATTTATTTCTTCTTGAATAGTCATCTACACAGGATGTTGTCATTCAGTGTGCTCAATATTTTGTCCGTGGCAAACCGCACATATTATTCAGAATTTCTCTCATCCATACAAAATAGAATTATTATTATCTGTGCCGATCAAGATAAGTTATATATAATGGAAATTTTCCAGTGCAAACAGTAATTTTTCTATCTATTCAGTGAATCGACAAACGATATTTCGGTTATTCAAGAGTATATCGTATTGATTGCTTCGTTAAAAAATATGCCTTCTAAACATTCGTCACTTAGTAGATCTGCCAGAGCAACACGTAGAAATAAGCCAATTCGAGCTTCTCAAACAAAGAGGAACGACAAGCGAGCAATGAAGCAGATGGTTTACGAATTGCAAATTCATGTGCTTCAGAATCCCAAGATCAACATGCGTCAAGAATCGAAAGGCAACTTTATATGCTACCTGATCAAACACATCAGAATCACAAGACAAATATTCAACAAGAAGCGAGGCAACTATTCTTAACGGAAAGTCGATTTGAGAAGATGTGCTCATTCCACGCATTCCCATTATTCCCACCGGCATACCTTTTGATTTCAAACAGCTGAAATTCCTCATTCGATTTGCATTCTCGATGACCACCAACAAGGCGAAAGGTCAATCACTTCAAGTGTGCAAATTGAACCTACAAAATCCATTTTTTTCACATGGCCAGTTGTATGTTGGATGCTTCCGAATTAGATACCTAATTTTTTTTTTTTTTTTTGGGCTGAAGACGAAAAAAACAAAAACAAAAAACTGTCTTCCCTAAAGCACTTGATCAATAAAGTAAAAAAAATATAATAAACATTATTTGTACTTCTCCTTTATATATCATTAAATTTCAATGAATGTATTCATTGCCGATAAGAAATATCATTCTTTTCATCATACCTAAGTAAACAAGACATCCATTTTAAATTTCAAATGATACTTCCAAAATTATTTCTTCTGCGACAGCAACGCTCCGGGTATCAGTTAGTTCTTTAATACAAAATTATTTTGTAGAAATTACATTGCTTCGAAATCAATCTTTTTAAAGAGTAGTTCATCGTTTTATTTTAAAACGTTTTGAATTAATATATTTATTTTTTATTAATTAACAATTAAATAATGTGTGGTTCTATAATAAAGCTTTTAAATTTAAAAAGGGAGTTTTGACACATCTCAAAATATTTAAAAGAATTCAATATTAATGATAAATAAAAATTTAGATATAAAGGTAACTTCAAAAAGGGAATTCTCGTGAAGTCTAAGATATTACATAATACATTAATTTATAGATTTATGCCAAATTTTGAAACCAAATCATTCAGACGAAGTCTCTCTGTTTATCTGTACATAGGTTTAGCATTTAAAAGATAGTCATATTAAACTTTGAACCAAATCTATCAAAGGATTAACCGTCCATCTCTATACTATCACTTGCTTGCAAGCGTAATAATTTAAAAACTCAATGACAATAAATGAGATTTCGTATGTAATTTTGTGACTACAAATATGCCAAATTTTGATTTCAATTGGTTGGAACATCTGAAGTAATACAAAAACGTCTAAAAAAGACATTTGACGTAAAAGTATACAAGAAAATTTTGTAAAAAGACCTCAAAACGTTTTAAATTCTCATATGCATAAAAAGTAACAAATACATTAAAAAAATATAAATTTGTACCAGAAATTCTGAAAAGTAACAACTTACAATGCATACACATTGCTACAAAATTTTTAAACTCATCTTCCTATTCACTAATTATATATTAAAAGAAGTTATATTAAAAAAATTCAGCACACTTAGTATTCAAGAACATTCGTGCTGGCTTCGTTATCTTCCCTCTCTTTCCTTAGTTTACCTCCCATGTTGCCTGCAATGCTGTGTCACGGGTTTAAGCAAAAAAAAGCGATTTTATCGGATTGCCACTGAGAGTGTCTTGAAGTCGGAAATGTTTTTCAAAACTAGAGGATCACGCTTGATCTTATTTAACATTGTCTAATGCAGGCATTAATAAAGTTATTTTTCTTCTGTTTTATTAATTACTAGCCGCCTTTGGCGACCAGCTGGTTCGCCAATCTTAATGTTCGTTTAAATGTTAATAATTAAATATCTTACGCAATTCCTACTTTAATAGATTCTTCATCAAAATATTTAAAAACTTCAAATTTTGAAGTCATATAATTCACTTATAATATTATAAAGGCCTTCAGTCATAACGTAATATGTATCTCTCTAATTTTCTGTTAGCTCAAGTAGAATTTATGCTTTAAATTAAAGTGGAAAGAATTAATCTGCAATTAATATAATAGTATTTTTTACTGAAACAAAGCATTTTTTTATAATATGATTATCGATAACAGAGTCACTGAGCGTTTAAACTTTATGGGCACTAAAGAATGGCTTTCTTAATTTATGTAATATCTCAAGAATTTGTCAAGAAAATTTTCACAGATTCATCATAAACAGATCGATTCATTAACAATGTTTAATTTTAAATGCATCAAACAATAAGAAAATAAAATGAAATGTTTAAAATAATTGGTCGAAAACAGGTTTATAAAATCTACTTAAAAAACGATGTACTTAAAACTATAAGCATATACAAAAAAAATATAACTAACATAAATACAATTTAATTATAAAAGCATGCAACTAATCTAAAAATAATTTAAATCAAGAATCATCCGTTGATAATATTGTCAACAATCAGAAACACAATGCGCATGCGTGAATTTTCAACGCCAGTTAAGGTAACTCAAATAAGTGAATTTTTCTACGCCAGTTGGGGTAACGCTATGCAGATTCGAAATTTTTAATATCCTTTATTCTGTTTTATTTTAATTCAAAAGTACTTCAGAATGAATCTGAAAGATCGATTCATTAACAATATTTAATTTTAAATGCATAAAACATTAATAAAATAAACAGAATCGTTTGAAATAATCGGCCGAAAAATGTTAACCCTAGCCTCATTACTGTTGGGAAAAAAAACTGAAGCCTTACTCATTTGGCGGTGGGGAAAATAGAAGATTTTTTTGGCGGGAAAGTTAGTTTTGAATTAATAATTAAAATTCTAATTAAAAATTCAAGAAAAGGGACCCCAGGTGCACATGCCCAACCTCTAAGGTATACATGTACTAAATTTGGCAGCTATAGGTGAAATGGCCTGGCCTGTAGAGCGCCAACACACACACATTGAGCTTTATATCAATATAGATAATTTTTAGCAATTTTTTATTCAATAACAGCCGTTTTGTTTGAAAAATATTCCGTATTTTTTCGCTTTGTAATTTTGCTATCTTAATTTTTTTTGTACTGTAATATAATATATGCATTATCATATTACATTATACGATGAAATTTATGCATTGCTTGACTCAGATATTTGTTTTAGACTCAATCCAAAAACATTTTTTATAAGTAATAATTTAAATATTAATAATTTATAAATAAATATAAAATAATTTATAATAATTTTCCCTATACAAAAAACAGAGAAAGTATTGAAATCGTCAAAAAAATTTGAATTCAATCTAAAGATGATTTATTCCCCAAAGATCGAAAAGCATATTTTTTGCCATTATGTTTGTTTGTATGTAAACGCGATAGATCTAAAATGATATCATCTATATGGATAAAATTAATATGGGTGTTCATCAGAAATGAGCTCGAAAACTTCCAAACATAAAGAGTTAGATAATTGATATTTAATATACATATATAACATCTAAAATGTAGATCTGTCAAAGGTTTGAACGTCTGTCGGTCTGTACTTTTGTGTGCATGAAGACACAATAATTCATAAGCGTATATGTCTCCCCTAAACTTTCTTGCATAGTCTCCAATAAAGATCCTATCCTTCTTCCCTCCCCCCTGCATAAAATTCCCAATCTAGGATTAGGCCTCGATTGCTTTGCATGGCTAATGAAAAATGGTTACTAAATATGGATCTTTGGAGCAAATCTAAAATGTTTACTAAATATAGTGTGAGAATATGACATCTTTTTGAGATCCGATTGATTGAAACTGAAATTTGACTTGGAACGACGCCTGCAGTCACGAGATCAAATGAGAATTTCATTAAATCATTGCCTTTATGAGAAATTGAGTTTACATGCATGTGAAAGTACAGACCGACAAGCGATCACCCTCTGACTGATTTGGTTCCAAATTTGATACAAATTTACACTTTAAATGCTGAATTTGTGTATCAAATTTTATTTATCTAGCTTCTTACATCTTATACTTATCGTGTTCACTTACTTGGTCAACCGAACTGAAAACTTTCTGAGAACGAATTTAATTCAAAATTTGAAAGACATCAAAATCTGTTGTTAAATCTATATATCAGATTTAATCCGTCTAGTTTTAAGCGTTTTTGAATCTTCGTATTCACAGCCAGAATTTTTTCAAATTCTGAGCTCATATTGAGGTGGAATTCTTCAAAATCTTGAGCTCGAAAATTTGTGAAGATTACAATATTTTCTCTAAACTTGTTGTAGAAGAAAATAAATAGCAACGGTATCGGTTTTACAATGGACGCTTTCATTAAGATTTTTGTGGTAATATTAAAAAATACCTTCAAATTTTAAAGCGTTAAATGAAACTTTGATATCATGATGATATTGCATTTCGTTATCAGTCTTTCGACTCATCTATAAAACACATTAATTATTGAAATTGAACTCCATGATTTGCAAGAGTGAGTGAGATCGAAATCGTGCATATTCAACCTTTAATTAATAAGCCGATATTTTCGAACGTCACCGAAATTCCTGGGCTCGAGCGTTGCCGAAATGCCTCCCCGCATCCATGCGAGGTAGAAAACCGATTTCTCTAATAATAGACACATGAAAATGAGCATTGTGTGTCTAAGTTTAGGATATGAAAGTTGGCGTTGAGGAGGAGCTGCGTTTTGACAAATGGAAGCATGTCATCGAGTATTCCGCTTCCATGACTCCCGTTCATTGTTCCGGCGAGACGTCCGATTTTCTACACCCTGGCTGTTCGCTGAATGGATTGCGAAATTTTGGTGAAATATGTGAATAAAGCGATAAAACTACAATGTGTAGTTCTAGATCCCATTTTAAATGTCGAATGGACTAATCAAATATATAATGTTGGATAATTTTAGATAATATTTGCTGATATACCCGATATTGCTCGGGATTAAAATCTTCGGAATATTATGCTCTCGGAAATTATGTGCTTGAAAGTTTAGAACCATCGAGTTCAAAAACTCCGTGCACTATCCTATATATCTGCATTATTTTTATATAAAGTATTTTAATGAACAAAATTGTTTTATCATAGAAAATATTTATCGTCTGCTTTTTATTAAAATTAAAACATCCATTGAAACAGATTTTTAAAAACAACTGATAGTTAATTTTCTCTATAAATCATAAATTTTCTCTATTTCTCTAAAATGTTGTTGTGTTAGTATAACAACTTTTGTTCGCAAATGCTGATGAATAAGAAATGTTCGCTTCGTTTGATTCGTCGCGATTTATTTAATCTTAGTTTTAAACATGGTTAAATCTCTACTTTAAGATTAATAACAGCTCCGCTAAAAGATGTATTAAAATAAAAAGAAATAAATCGTGATATAGAAGCCCAATGTGTAAAAAAGACAAACTTTTTGTTAATTTCTAAATTCAATGTTAAATTAATTTTTGCACTTTGAAAATGTGACATTAATCTTTCTCATGTCCATGCAAAATGTAGCTAAATTCTACCCACTTAATAAGGAAGAAATGTGAAGCATACATAAATATGGCACAAGGGCTTTTATTTATATTAAAATGGAAGAGTTTCGAAGTATTGTAGATTGAGTTAGCATCCTTTAAATATAAATATTAAAAAGTTCAGCAATTTTCATAATTCCTACTTATTTTTCCGAATATTTCTGCTGTTAACGCATATGACCGTAACGTTAAAATATGATAAAATATTTATAGTCGTACTTGTAAAACATATATATAGTAGATTTAAAATGCAAACGGATATCTTAATACAATTAGAAGTAAAATACAATTTCATGGATTTCAGAATCATTATTGAAAATTATACCTAAGTGTTAACTGCACTTTTGTCTCCAAAAATCGAACCGAAAGAACAACAATCCACTGCATAACAGATTGCCTAAGTTGTAATATTGTGTGTAAAATTATGTGTGTGTGTTCTTATTGTCTAGCTATATCCGTTCTAAAAGTGTTTAGTAATTTAGTGATACTTCTGTTGATAGCAAATATTTCAACTAGATATTTTACGTAATTATTTTTAATGTGTATATTTCTTATGAAAATCTTGTAAATTAATTTTTAAACGCCTTTTATCAGTCCATATGACAATGAATGAATATTAATGAAATATTTAAATACTTCGATAAGATATATAAAATCCATTTATTTAGAGAAATTTGTACTTCCTTCAAATAAATAGTGATTATTGTTATTCTATTATTTTTAGCTGTAGTTTTCATTTCGAAATTTGATTTATGTAATGCATTTTAGGCAAAGAAGATCTAAGTTTACATAGTCTTCGTGTAAAAAAATATTCACGAATTGAATACGATTCCTCCAGTAAAAATAATAATAATAATAAAAAAGATCTGAAAATACATTTTTTTTAGGTTGAAAGTTCGACATGGGGAAGTAAAATAATGTGTAAGAAGTTAAGTTTAAAATGCTCTCTATCGTATTGGTTCACATTTTGTGTATTAACAAAGAAAGAATTTTGGAAAATTTTTATGGCATATAAGATACATGGAAACGATCTTTTTAAGAATTATTCTGAAGCATATATTTAAACAATACACAATTTCAAAAATCCGTAAAAAAAACAAAAAAAAAACATTGTTATCATTAAAAAAATTTCCATATTCAAATGATCGATCCAGCAGTGTTCAATCATATTGCATAATGTTTGCTAATGTTGTTAATTTTTGTTTGCTAATTTTATTTCCATTTTTTTTAATTTTCTAACTAGTTAATTAACTAACTAATTGTAAAAATTTTCTATCATAACATTAAATATGTAGCCAGTCAATGTGCTTCTTATTTCCCCTCAGCCAAGTTATTATAAACTGCCTTTAATATAAAATACACATGCATGAAAATTGCCCGGGAATAAATATAAAGAATGCACTAAGTTTATAATTAACTAATCGCCTTTGGCAACCGGTAGGTTTATTAGGATATTAGTTATATTTAATTTCAGTTAAATCATTTAGATATAACGATTTCAAGTTTAAGATTTTGCCGAAGTGTCGGGGAATAAAGCCGTGTGATTTCAAATGCCCTGCATATGCTCCATTCTTTGATTACATGAACTTTCTAATGTATTTCGTAATATTATAACCATTTTTCTTTTTATTCGACCTTCTTCTCTAGCTTTCAACAATAAAATATTTGGAATGAAACACGATTCAATAATTG
This sequence comes from Argiope bruennichi, assembly GCF_947563725.1. Lineage (NCBI taxonomy): Eukaryota > Metazoa > Arthropoda > Arachnida > Araneae > Araneidae > Argiope > Argiope bruennichi. The sequence goes on from NC_079157.1 coordinate 49,422,572, forward strand.
ATGGAGCAATGAAAACGATTTCTGAGCGTCAATGCAACTTTTTGTCGAAAAATAAGTAAAAAAATATCTTTAAAAAAATGCCATAATTCAAACTTCCCGACCATCAAGTTAGTACCATTAAAAAGATAATTTTTTAAACTTTAAGATGACGAAATAATGACAAAAAAAAATTGTTATTGTATTGTAATATTTTGGAAGGTTATGGCTAGAAAATATGAAAATGTAATTTAATTTTTCATTAATTAAAATTTTAATTAGAATTTCAAAAAAAATCTCCCCAAGCTGCACATTTTCCGCCCTAGAAAGTATATATTTACTAAGTATGGTAGCTATAAGGAAAACGGTACACTCTGCAGAGCACCCACACACACGCGCATTCATTTTTATTACTAGTAGAGAGAGATAATTCGCTAAATGTATGGTTAAAGAAACATTTATATAATTAAACCGCAGATTATGAATAGAACTAATGTTTTGTCCCTGAACCAAAAATATAATGAAAGAATATTTATTCGAAAGAAATACGATTAGAAATGAAATTGATGAAAGTTAATTGTGTTAAAAATCTTATCGAACCGTAAAGTGTATGGTCTGCGTCGCGGCGAATGTCATTGAATTTCAGACACAAAGAACAAAGTGTTTTGCGGGGCGCAGTTAGAATTCTTTGGAAGAAAAGTAATTTCGCACTGAAGACAGTCTATTTGTCTGTCGTCGCAGAGTTGGCAGATGATTGGCGGGGTACTTTGCATGCGCGGTCATTGTTCCGACGCGATTCATTAATCGGAAATGAGGCTCGCATCAAAATAGCTCTTACACCCCACTCGAAATGGTTCTATTTCGGAGCGGCAAAAGGAATGTCCAAAAGCTTCTTATTGAGACACAAGCGGATGATGAATGCGGGCAGACAATAGGCGTGCAAGACAAAAGGAATCCGCGGCACAGAGCACGAAGATGGCTAATCTTAGTAAGTTCTAGTGGATCGTGGAGGATGAAGAGAATGGCTCTCGCAGTGCGCAGCCACTAAATTAACCCTGAAGGCAGAGTTTTCGCCCATTAAAGTATACGGTGTCAACAATTAAAGTTCCGCGTGTTTTCCTCGGTCTGCAGTAAAAACGCGTCTTGTCAAGTTATTCGTAAGAGTCATTTACTTAGGAGAAACAGGCTGTTTGTAAAATCATTTAAATACTTCACGTCATTTTTCATTCCTTTTCCATTGATAGGGAAGACAAGGACAAGATGGCAATGTTGATAGTTGCTCATTTTTAATATATTCATTTCTTGTGGTATTTTTTATATATATATATATCGCTTTCTTGTATTGTATCTTCCTATTATTCTACTTGGATAATTTCTTTTTATTTTAATACAATAAATATTATTTTGCTTTTTAAAAAGGATAATGCAAAAATGTCATCTTACCCCTTTGATGAAGAAAAATGACAATCATGATGATAAAAGTTGAATACATTTTTATTCTCAGAAGATATAAAACAATACACTAATTAATCAAACAATATAAATCATGGTTCATTCATTTTCTGGAATAGATATTTCGTTTAAAATTCTATTCATAGTGAATTATTATGAGGCAAAATCGATGTTTTTTACTTCTTTATATGCGAAGTATAGAGAAAGTATTGTAATTCGAACAAAAAAAATAGACTTCCTAAATTCATGACTTTATTGTCATGTCTTTATTTCATGTCTTTATATGAATTAATGTCTTTATTTATCTTTGGAAAAGATCAATTAAAAACGTTTTGAGCTAGAAGGATGAAATTTGGTGTAGGGATTTAAGACCAGATTCGCAGGTTTGTATCGAATGAATTCGAACAATCCCAGAGGAAGTCTGTCTGACTGTTCGAATACAAGTTAATATAATAACTACAAATAAAAAAAAATATACGAGGGTTTTTTTTTTTTTTTCGTAATTTGTATTTATTTGGTATCAAATATGCTGCGGATGAAAGTTAATTTGTTTTAGTTTTATCAGTTTTTAGCTTATTTTGATGTCACGCACGCATTTTATTATTTTATATCTGCGAAAACCATGTTTAAAAGCTGTTTCCTTATGGGCCATTAAACAGACATCCGCATAAAATACATTATAATGTCGCTCAGTTCAATGCGACATGGCTCTAAAATTCAAAATACCAGTCTCACACATATATGCTCAATATGTTCATAAACGAAATGTAAATAGTAGTTTGAATATAACAGTTAAATATTATTTATTTAAAACTCTTAAAAGCTTCACTTACCAACCCAAAATAATTTACAGAACATCTAAATCGGAAGAGAAGATTTACAAATTATACCTATCACAACGTATTAAAACATAGTGTTATGAAGTTAAACATTAACTGTTAAATAATAAAAATCAAAATAAATTGTATTGTTCATATTTGTGCTTAAAGATTTTAATAACGGCAATTGTTTTCTTCTTGTTTAATACATTGTACGGCAATAAAGTCCTTGCATAAATCAAATGATTTTTTTAAAAAAAATATTCTTTTTTACTGTCAGTAAGAACGCAAAGTATTAATGCGTTTAAATTAAATCTAATTAATAAGAGTGATAAAACAAACTGAGAATTAATAGTGAAGATGCAATGCAATTGAAGATGCATCGATATAGAACTCCATTATTAAAATTAACAAATTATTTTAAATTCCATTACTTTAAATACTTAACGAACTTTAAATTAAATTTCAAATACTTATCTTAAATATTTAACAAACAAAAATAATACAAAAATAAGTATTTTACAACTTTTGATTTTAATTCCAAATAAAAGTGAATTATGGAGAAAATACCAAATAAATGCGATTTATAGATAAAAAAAATCCGTAATTAAGAAACTCAACTAATTAACAAACTTTTAAATTAAAAACTTTCGAATGTCTCAAATTCTACTGATTCTATATAATGCTGTTATACGTAGCATAGAAATCGCCCTTTGAATGGCAACAATCAAATGAAAACAAACCATCGCACACATTTCAAACTTCATTGAGCGTTCTTATAGCTGCATTCAATGCTTCGAACGGAGCTGCTAAATCTGATTAGAAATATCCTGGGGAAGATTCAACTTGCCAGTAAAAAAATCTATTCTATTAACGGAAAGAAGATATAAAAGAAATAAAGAAACATTGTTCAAACAGAAAATTTATTCGAGCGCAGAAATAAGTTTAACCGCCTTCTGATGAATAAATGCTATGACTTGCCTACGGAAATTGATGTTCTTATCTTTCAAAACAATATCTTATAAAAATTGTCATTTAATTATCAGAAGACTCAAGAAATTATTTTTTTAATGTTATCAGTTCCATTTCCTACCATTTTTCTTTCATTTTAATAATATTTTTAAAATTTAACTTGATAAATATCTGTAACAATGTTTTTAATTATTAGGATCAAATACAAACTCATCTCTTAAAATATTCAATCGCATGCTCTTGCCAATCATCAACTCTGCAGTAGGATTTTCATTTCCGCTTTTATTTCATAATTTGTAATTCTAAATATGCAGCAAACTAATTCAAATGAATTCATGTTTTTTCAATCAAATAATAAGGTGATATTATAAAAAGTGCATTTTCTATTCATTATTTAACAGCCGAAAAAGTCATGCATCTGGGCAGAAAAACTGGTTGCCAAAGGTGGCTTGTATACATTAAGATTCCATTTTTTATATGTATTAATTTAACAAGAATGGCAACAATTTTTTCCTGTTTTGTGCCATATGCCCACCAACGGCAATCTAGCTAATGCACTCACACATTCGCAATCATATTTTGCATAGAAACAAAAGAGACGCGAAGGAGCATCTCCGGTGCTCTCCACTCACGCAATTAAAACGCGCGACGGAGCCGCAAAAGTAATTTGCCTTCGCCTCGACAGGTGCGGATGCTGAGGAGCCTGGTCTGATTTATCGCCCTCGAGAAGACAGGGGGAGGCGAGATGTGTCGAATTCTGAAAGATAGTAGCGCCCCCTCTTGGACTATGAGAAGCACGTGCCAGAACAGGATTCTTGGGGCAGTTCGCATTCGTCTCCCCCCACATTTTAATTTGAAATATTCCACTGTGAATTTTTGGATGGAGGTTCTTGTTTTTAGAGCATTTTCTTTCCGTGAAATCATTCTTCGGGCTGCAACTGCAAGGCTGAGATTTCAAGGAGTTTTGTGATGGTATGAAATGTGTCTGAGATCAACAACTTGCGGCTTTTCTAGTGTGGTAATGCGACAGTTGTTGTATAGAAAAAACTGAATATTAAAGCAAATTTTAGAGTTCTCTCCTATGCATTTTAACCAAAACTGTCATTTTTATACTTATGTCCCTAAGTCATTAAACGTCAAATGAGGGGTATCAATATACTTGTGGCAAAATATGTCCTTAATCCAAATCGAATCTTCTGTTCGTACTCAAAATTATTATTCATTAATCATTCAGTTATAAATAATCTATAACTTAGTGATTTCTCGTTTTCGCTTATTTCCCTTTATTGTTTTAATTCCCTAGATAGTTAGTTCCATTTACTAGTTGCATTCCTGTGAATAATTTTCTCAAAAAGCACTGACCATAATCAAAAGCGCCGGATTTGGTCAAGATGTGTCAAAAAGCACGGTAATTGGTCAATCACAGCTGAAGTTTATAATTATGGTGCTAATCTAGGGCGTGAAGGAGAACCAAGCCAAATTAAGTGGTATACTTAAAGCGTTCTAATAAAGGTGTTATCCTAGAGAACGCTTTGTATAGCATTGGCGTACAATAGTTACGAAATATTAACCTTTGGCGTGAAATAAGCATTTGGGGGGAATCTATCGTATGATCCTTGACAAGTCATTTAGTCATTAAACCATGGAATGCAATTAATAGTATTCGTAAATCGAATTTATGCTTTAGGAGCATTTTTCCAGACAAATTGAAATAAAAATATGAAACATAGCTACACTTGTAATCACAATTAACATATCTAATTTGATATATATTTAAATCATTACGTTTTTGAGCTATCTAGTTTATGTGTTTCTGAAAGTACAGTCTAACAGACAATCCGTACTTTTATCAAATCTGTTGTTGGCTATTGCTCAAAAATTGATAAGTTTACAGATTAAACTACAGATTTAAATCTGTGTTTCGAATTTTATCCATTTAACTCTCTCCGTTTTGCGATTATTGTATTATATTCGAATAGCCGGACAGGTATATTTCTCCTGAACAGTTCTTGCTCAAAATATGATAGAAATATGCAAATTTGGTATAAACACGTATACCGAATTCCATCTGTCTAGCTCAGAGCGTATTTGATTTAACTTTGTCATAGATTAGAAAAAAAGGCGGATATACAGCATAATGACAAAAATGTACTTTTAGAACTCAGAAAGACCTAAAACATGGTATTTTGTCAAAATCTCGAATTTGATTTTTTTGATAATTACAATATTTTCTCTAGTCTTCGTATATGAGGAAGTAAAAACAGACTTGTAGGTAAAATTTAAGCAAATTCATTATATTCTGAAACCCATAATATGACATTAGACAAAGTATTAAAAATCTTTAAAACAACAAACGAGTAAAAGATAATAAAATGAAGGTAAGGAAATAACAATTTCTTTAAGAATCAACTGAAGTAAGAGCGTTATAAATTTTTGTACTTTATTGCAATTATATATTTTCTCCTCAGTTTGCGTGATTTAGGAAAATATGGAATACGAATTTTGTCAGATTGTTTTAACTCTTCACTAATAAATTACTCTAGAAAATCTTCAAAACATTTGGGGTATTCGTCTCAGAGGCATTATCGGACTTCAGCTTACTAGGGAGCATTGACTAGATATCTGAATCTGAATAAATATCTAATGTTCCTATCTTTAAAATTATTTTCCTCATTTAATATTGTATACAATTTCTGCCCATATCTCTTTCAAAATTTTTATAGAAGGACCCTCAGTTTAAATGTGTTTAAAGAAAAGCGAGTTGGAATATTGATACATGATATCTGTTATTGTTATTTGTGTAATAATGAAGTTAAATTTCGAAAAGTGCGTGAAATATTGATAAAAACTAGATAGATTAGACACAATAATGATAATTTTTTCCAAGACGATTTTTTAATGATTATTTGGACTAAAATTTTATTTTTAAAACATAAAATTTATTTGACAAATAAACCAAAATTCTGTTGTAGTTTATAATGGCACTTACCATGGACAAACTCGCTGACGAAGTCAGCGATTTTAAGCCAAGGAAGCGTCTCTTATTTTAGTAGCGACAACAAGGGCCAAGAGTCGCGACCCCCGTTGTGCAAGAGTACGTCTTAGCTACTCACGTATCACATTCGCTTGCACAGCCCATTTTTACAGGGGGAGGGGGACATTCAGACATATTACAGATAGAGCAGATGAAGAACAACCATGCCCAAACCGGGACTCAAACCCAGAACGCCAGATCACGAGAAAGACGCGCTACCCCTATGCCACGACGGCGGTACCAAAATTCTTAATAATGTCAAAATAGATTTTCAATAGTAATTTATATTCTATCGTTAGTACCTAGAATTAAAAAAGAAATAATCTGATATGATAAATTATAGCTCATGGGGAAAAAAATCCCTCACGACAAGTTGGAAGGCAAAGAACGATTTCCTATCACTTAAGTTTCAAATTCCTTTCAATCCTCAGACAAAACCAATGAAACTTTACATATTGAAGCATCCATAGATTATGACATTGATATCGAATAATTCAACATTTACGGCAAAATAAGTATTTACCATAATTTTTCTTTCCACATATAAATAATCATAATCAAATTACAGCACAAGTAATTTCTGGGATTTTCTAACGCTGCCATTTTTTAAATATTATTGGCCAATAAATATTTCTGGTCCTTTATTTGTATTTAATGAATTTTCTTCAAGCTCTATTTCATCTTCAATAAAAAAATTAAAATTAAGGAAAAAAAGTAAGTCCAGCATTTTTTTTTATTTATTTATTTAAATATGGTAATACAGATCTTACTAAAATAGTCGAAATCACTTTTCAACCAATTAATTTCTAAACAGTTGAGGCCATAGAAAAACTTTAAATGCAAAGCTTTTTCTCTGAATGAGGCACTAATTCATCAAATATGAGTTATGGATTTATTTGATTACATAAAAAAATAGAAATATATTTATCCATTTTGTTTGAAAATTTTGGGTATTAGAGATCATGATCAGTGAAGATCTGCAAAAATTTTCTTAAAGTCGTGTCATTAAAACCATTATAATATTCAATCTTCTTATTTCCCTCACATCGCTATAAAAATAGAAATCACCCATTTGAAAAAAAAAAAAAAAACAAATTCAAATGGCTATCACAGTAGTTATTTACCTGCTAAGTAATTTTTTTTTTATCTCCCTGCGTGTCAATACGAGCTTGACTTTGATTCGGTGCTCATTTTATAATCATCTATAATCTCTTTTTCTTTTTGGGTTTGATACTAGTATTTTTTTCTTTAATTTTAATACAAAGGTTTCAAATTAGATAGGTTTAAAAAGAATATAAACAATGCAATAAAAATATAGTTAAAAAAAATAAACCCTTCTGTTGGCTCTTGAATTTCCTATTTATCTAACTTAAATATCATCTAATAATTCGAATTTATTTTGATGGCTTCAAAATCCAAACCTAAAATCATATAAATTCGTTTCTATTTTTGAATTCTTTTAATTAATTTAATAAATTCCCATCTTGTTGTTTTATATTACGTGGCAAAGTATTCCATCAAAATAATAACTTCTCTATTATTAAAAAGCTCTGATAAAGTTTGATTAGAAATATACAATTTATCTCGAAGCCTTATTGCATAGTCGTTATATTCAAAGTGCTACTAATATAATAAAAGGTAGCCAAATAATAACATTTATTTGCAATACAGTATTAGGAATAACTAAATAACTGTCATGCTGTTTATTTATTACAATTATTGCTATTTATCAAATTTAGTACATTTCATTCATTGTCATTATTATTATATTACTTGAAAATACTACGTCTTTAATACGTACTCTAAATATGAATTATTTATTATGACAGGTAAGATATTTTTTAAAGCTTTTCTTCAAATATTAGCTCAAAAATCGCTATTTTTCGCCTCTTGCTGCCTTTTCTTTTAGACCCACGTATTTTTTTTATTTTTTTTCTCCCCTCGAATTGGGATTGTAGCATCCATCAACCCGAATGAAATAAATTCTAATATACTAAGAGAGAGAAAAAAAATCATAGTAAGAAATAATTGCTCTGGTTTCAACAGTTATTTACCTAACCACACGAGCGATGTCTATCTGTCCAATCTATCAATCCAAACCGGTTCCTGAATGCCGGTAATTAGAAAACCGAGTAGACAGACAGAGAACTCACCTTTCGAGGAGTGTGAGGATGCTTTCGCTTCTGAGGGCTGTGGGGTGTACGAAGGGGCGACTTGACTGAGGGCTCGGGCGAAGTGCTCGTCCACCACCGAGGAAATGTCGCCGCTGTAATAAGTGAAGAGGACGCAGTTGGCCGACAGGTACTGCGCCTCCGCTTTCTCCGCACCCCCTTTGTCCTCAGTCGGAGGAGACGCGGAAGGCGCGGGACTGCTTCCTTCTACCTGAGGTTTCAATGCAGAAAACTTCTGAAAAGGGAATAAAAATAAATGCTTTACAACTAAAGATAAATAAACACTAATATATTTTCTTGAAAAATAACAGATAGAAATTTTCATTGTTTATACGTTATCACGCCGATTAGGTGTTTTGGTGTTATATGTTTCATGAAAAATTTTCACCATGTAAATCATTTTCATGATAATAGAAACATTACAATTATAGTACATAAAAAAATGAACTTTATTAAAATATTCAATAAAATTTCTAAATTTTGTAAAAAAAAAAAAAAAAAAAGGTTATATGAATTTGTGAGTAAGTAATATCTTATAAGAAATCAAAAGTATTTTCTTCCTCTTACGTTTAGTTGCTAATAGATATGTTTATCAAATAAGGAATACATTTGAGTCTAGCAAATCTAATGTTTATCATGTCAGTCGATAGATGCACAACTTGAAGAACGAACTTTAAATGAAATGGTGTTAATGGATTCGCAGAGGATTTCGCAGAATGGGAGATTTATAAAATTATTAAGCTGATATAAAAAGTGTGATCAACCGGCTCGTAAGCAATGCACACTTCCGATAATCTTATGCCTTCTTACAATGATTTCATGCGGTGACTCGATATAAGCAGTTTCAAAATCACCGCCGCAATTTTTTATTATCATTATTATTATTTTATAATACTACGAATATAATTCTCATGCAGAACTTGAAATAAGAATCTCAGCACTCGTGGCTTTCGCGGTCTATGAGGAACAAAAGATAAAATTATTTTGTCCATGAAACTCACTTAAAATGCATACAGAAGCTTTCACAAAATTCCTTTATGATAACATTTTCATATGAATTTCAATATAATGTGCTCCTGTCATAAATTTCGAACACTATGGAAAATCTTCCAGGAAGTCTATCAAAAATTTTCACACTTTAAAAGAGATAAGTAGATGAATTGTTTCTCAACGGGATTTCTTACCATTCTGTCAGTGCTTCGATCATCCATAAAATATCATTTTTTAAGGGTATGTTTTGAATTTAAATAGCGCGGCAGATTAATTGTGATTTAACTAAACCACGTTTATCGTTATCATAAGGCAAACTGACAGTGTAGACTAGTTAAAAACTCTGTATATGTTGCATAAAAAATAGCCTTAAAGAACTCTTAATATTATTATTGTTTCATCTACCTCGTTAAAATGTTTCAGAAAAAATGGAGATATTTTTTTTAAATAAGATAAGTTACAAAATAAAAGAGCACGTCTTTTATATCATCTTTCATTTGAAATTTTTAAAAGCAGTTGCCGATTTTTTTTAACCTGTTTAGTTTGAAAATGCATCGCAAATATTTTAAGCATTGATTCAGAAAGAAAAGCCACAGTATGAGAAAATAAGAATTTAGTATCCTTAATAGATGATCAACTAAACATCAAAATAAATCATTTAGAGAAAGAGGAAACTCATAAGACGTTATAATATTATTATTATGAAAATCTATCAATACAGAACCATATTAAATTTACGACATTCTATGTATTGATCTTAATTTCTTTTCAAAATATGCACAAAAATCCTTTCCTTATAAAGTTGTTTCCTCACCTTTACCTTCTAATTTAATTCATAACAATAAAACTAAAAGAAGTTAAATTGCATTGAATCCAAATTAGATACAGTAAGCTGTGATTAGAAAGGATAAAGAAAACATGCTTTTTAAAAATATTTTAAATAACATTTTATTAAAAATTAATATTAGAAGAAAATCTGGTTAAAGAGCAGAAAAGCATCTACGTATAGGTAGGAATTTTGTAAAATATTAAGAAAAAAAAATGTCCTCAGTAATAATGGCTATCTTGTTTTCTTTGAAATTCCCTCGCTCCAAACACTCTCAAATGTACTGGAAAACTTTTAATTTAATGAATACAATTTATACAATAAAGTTGCATTAACTTGTGAAACATTACTTATTAAATAGGAATGATTTTGGAGGATGAAGTTGAAAGGGAGGGAAACAAAGGAGGAACCTACGCTTTAGCACCACTGCAGAAGTCCAAAAATTTGAACATCTGTAGCGGTGCTAAAGCGAAAGCAAAAATTTGTCTGTAAAAGCCTACGCAGATAAATTTTCCGCATCACTATCGCTTTTTTATGAATTAATGGATGGTTATTTTCATTTGGTATAATTAATGAGCTGTTGGTTTAAACAAATGATCACCGTTTCCTAATAAATCTCATATATCTTAATCAAAATTTTAAATCGTGAAAAGGGCATTTTCTTCTACAGAGGGCAATTTTTGCTCATCTTTGTTTTAACACGTATCTTATATCAGAAATAAGAAAAAACAGTAACATGTCTTCAATAAAAATATGATGAAAATCTCACAGAAGGAAAAATTGGACTAGTACAAATCGTCGCTGCAACAATGAAGTAATTACCAATTGAAAAATCTAACATTTAATATTATTGAGAAGCCTGGCAAATCATAAAATATCTAAAATTTTGCTATTATCTAATTAGGTGAGATAATCATTGAATAAATAAAAGTGTAAGAGATATAAGTCATCTGAGAATGTTCATTCTCAGAATTCATTGCATTCGTTATTATCCCTTTAATACTGAGCCTCTATTTGCAAACAAAGCTTTTCTAAGGCAAAATGCCTCAGAAAGGTTAAAAAAATAAACTTAATTCTGAATTTAATTCAAATAATGTAAGGATTCATTTATAAAATGGGTTGTGCAACCATAAGCAATCGTTAAAATTTTGCAATTAATTTAAAAAATCCAAATATTATTACGGAAAATTCTATATATACATAAAGCATTGTGTACGTAGCATAGAAATATCTCTTATTACTTATTGACGAATGGCAACAGTCAGATTTAAACACACCATCATACAAATTTCAGACTACTTTACGTTCATTGAATGTTTTTATAATCGCATTGAATTAAAAGCAACATTTAACTAATTAAGGGAGCTGCAAAATATTGTTAAAAAGGTTCTTAATCATATTCACCTTGTCGCCAGCAAATCCAAACAATTAAATGGAAGTTATAAAAGAATTCTAGAAACGGATTTTAGGCAAATAGTTTAAATGAGCGCCAAAATAGACTTTACCATCGGCAGATTGATAATACTTGCCTATAAAAATTGCTGTTCAAATGTTCCAAAAATGATCTTCGTATTATCTTAAAACTAAAAAAAATATCTTTCTAATGACATCAATTCCATATCCGTACATTTTTCTTTTAATTTTAATATCATTTTTAATTCAATTTTGATGCAATCGGCAACAAGGCGTTTAAATACTATTATGGAATTGAAATTCATCCATTTAATCATTCAGTACAATCCTTTAAACTCAATAGTAGGATTTTCACTTCCACTTTCATTCCGTAATCCACGCACTTCTTAATTTGCATAAACTGATTTAACTGAATTCATATTTTTTAATCTTGTCGCATAACAAGATGAATTTTTTAAAAGATGCATTCCATATTAATCATTTAACAGTTTAAAAAGTCAATAATTTAGGCCACCAAAGGCAATTAGTAATTAAAAATGCATTAAAAATTATTCGTTCTTTGATGGATTGAATATTGCCTTTCTCTTAAAAGAATAAATCAACCAGAAATGAAAAAATCAGATTTTATTCATGTTTTATTTATTAAAAGGCCATATGAAAATCTTAAGTTCATTTTCAAATTTAACATGCGTAATGATCCTTCTATTGTTCATATAAAAATTCTTGCAAAGACTCTTTTTTTTTTCCATCACTTTTGTGCACCATTAGAAAATTTAACCTGAAATTATACGATGATACTCGTTGATTTTTTTTTTATTTCATGATCTGTATTACAATGTGTTCTTATAGTGTACTAAAATATGTTATAGTAAATCGAATTAGAACCATGATTAGTGAAAGCAACCTTCAAAAAGCAAAATGTTACAAAATAAAGATTTTGCATTCTGTAATTAATCGAGCTGAAAACTCGTACTTCCAAACGTTAATAAACTTGAAAGGATAAAATTAATCTTATAATAAAATATTGAATTAAATCTTAAGAAGTTCCATTTTATGTTTTTAGTATATTACCTATGTAAATTAGAGCATCGTATGTAATCAGACAGAATAAAAATCTGAAATGCAAAAATAAAAAAAATCGTTATAGCTGGATGGCAATGAAAGTTTTTGAACTGCTGCTTACGATCAACTTCATTTTGTAAAATCTGTCATATCAACATATAATGATTTATATTATGTTAAACTTCCAATAAGTATTGAAAACAGATAAGTACAGCATAAATATTTGGAACACTCTTCCCTTGGCATTTTCGTATACATGAACAATGTGGCGCATTTGTGTTTAGCTACATAGTATATGGAAGAAAATTCGTTTTAAATTAATACCTCCCAATGTTGAGCACCTTTCTACAAGTTTTCATACAGGTCTACAATTCGAATGAAATTTTAAATTGATATCAATATATCATCATCATTTAATATCAATTTAATATTAATATGAAAAAATATGAAATTTTTGCTTGAAATACCTGAAAAGGGTAGAGGAAGTTATTATTTTTCTTTTTTCTGACTTATAAATGAAGCATACAAAAAGAAAATGAAACAATCGCAAAAAGATTTCAATTTGAGGTTTCGAGATGAATCTCCACATTTCACCCACCCACCCCCTCAGAGTCTGAAAAACACACATTTTTCGTAATATGTCTGTCTGCAAGCACGATAATTCAAAAAACGCTTTGAGCAAGACGGATCGAATTTGATATATGGACAAATTTTGAACGAAATATATATAAAAAAAAGTCTACCAGTCAGGCTATTCGAGTACAAGTGAATTCTATAAAATGTAAGGAACTAGTTAATTAAAATTTGGTGTGCCCTTTCCCGTATCTTAAATATAGATTTTTTATCAAATTTAGAATCAAATTTGTCATATCACTGAAATCACTGAAATTCGGTGACTACAGTTTTAGTTCCGGGTCAAATTTGTTTCAGTTGGTCGGAAAAAATCTTATGCAAAGTACATATTCGTCTAATAGAATCCGCAAAAATACTAGATTTACACTGAAGATCTATTAAATAATTATTATTTGTCAATGTCTTCAAGGTAATCTCGACCTTAATCAAGATCTAACATTTTGTGCGGGAAACAGAGAAACCTTTTTTGGAGAGTATGCGAGAAAGTTTCGGGGAAAGCACTCCTGTTTTCTTCTTCTCTCTGCAGTAGTTAACAGCCTGCAAAATATCTTAATAACTCATCATGTGTGTAAATATAGTTATTTCTCTGTGTTTCTTATAGATTAAGGTAAGTTATCATTAAACTTTAAACAATTGACGTGTTCAATATCAGGAATAACGAAGGAAATAATATCCATATCATAAATTCTCCCAAGTGAAATGTTGAATTGTGATCTTTAAAAGAAACAGCATTAATGAATGCATTAATGAATGAAATTACAAAATGAGTTCCAATACTCTGCTCTTTTAACAACTAGCATAAAAAAAGCAAAATACTTTTGAAATTTCAGAAAATAGATAAAAGTCGATTAAAAAGTAAATGGCAAAGAAAAAGCAATTGGCATGTTAACTTGATATTCAATCTCAAGAACCAACTTCCAGTATACCACTTAAAATTGAAAAATACAAAAAAAACAAAATTTTCATTTCTTGCTTAAGTTATCTTTGCATATATTGTATCTTCATTATTTGTCGTTTCTAAAATAATATCTATACATTTATTTTGTGCATCTTTGCTTTTTCATCTGCATTATTTGATTTATAAAAAAATAGAATATAAATTTATTTTTAAGCATCCGTAATTCAATATGAATATAACAATTTTTTTTCTCTATACAAACGTTTAAATTTATAGTAAAATTTTGTAATATATTTTATTAATATACAAATATTAAAGTTATATATATAAATTTATTTGATCACATTTCTTTTCATTACATTCTTGTGGCAATAACAATGAATGCTGTAATTTTCCAGACATTCAAATTTTCTATCACTAAAATTTGCTTATTATAAATTAACTTACAGGCAACAATAAATACTTCATTAGGGCTATAATTACTGCAATTTTTTCATTTTACCTTCTAATTAAAGGTAAGGTGGGATCATTTCATTTATCAGTTCTCTATAAATCCTTTCTTGGTTTCATTCGTCTTTTTCTTTTGGATTAAAATGGTTTTAATTATTCTATGCCATATAAAGAATTTAAGTATTTTCTATCTATTCTGATTAGAAATACTTAATTTTTCTTAAATAGGGAAGAATAAGTTTGAAAAAATACTTAAAAGTATTGATTAAAAAAAATTTTTTTCTATAAAAAATTTCTATATATATATATATTGTAAAATATTTTCGTTGAACATAAATTATTGCTGCGAAGCAAATATCACAGAATCTTCACTTAAAGACCTGAATTAAATACTAAATGTCTGAATTTATTTATATGTGAATGGATTTTAAAGACGAATATATTTTTTAAATGTGCATTTTATTAACATTACTAACAAAATTACTTTTGGAAATTTGCTTTAATTAAAAAAACGTTTTAATTTAATTAAAACAAGTTTGATATGTAATTATATTTTTGATAAGATTACCGAGTGCTTTGAAATATCTTCAAAAATTATACTTCACGTTTTAACCTTATTTTTACATTTGTGAGAGACATAACAATAGCATGCCAGTGATAAAGGGAGAGAAAATAACTGATACTTATTGCTGTTTTATTAACCTCTCCTCTCTTCCTCATCTTTAAGCAACAATTTAAAAGCATCTTTAGCTAAAAAAAAAAAAAAAAAAAAAGTAATTGCGACTTGTTGCATTTGCACATGTACAAAAGATAACAGCTGAGAGGTACGGAGAAAAAAAAAATGCATTTCGTCTAGGTTTCTTTTTAGTGCTATTGTTCCTCTGATGTGCGAATAAAATGAAAAAAAAAAAAAAAAAAAAGATCTAAAGCTAAAGGATAGAGACAGATATTCGGGAAACTATGTAAAGTTTTTTTAAGGGGAAGGGGGAAATATTTGGTTGGTGTAAAAATAATTGTGGTTGTAACAAACATATAGTTTTGCTATCTTTTTCCGATCTCATACATTCCATTAAAAGTGTAAAATAAATAATCCAAAAACAATTTTCAGCCGAGTTTGAAATTTGCATGTATCACGACATGTTTAAACTTCTACCTGCAAATTTAAAATATATGATTTTCGAGGGAAAAAAACGTGTTTTTCAATCTCTCAAAAAGAAAAAAGAAATCTTTCAATTTCACAAAGTTTTTATTTTGAATGTTTTTGTTTTTACGATATCATTCATTTGCTATTCCTTGCATTTTACCTTTTCTTTGACTAGTCATGGAATAATAATAATGAATATTATTTATAATTTCTCTACAAAGTTTCCATAATAAAAGCTCCAGTAATCCACAAAAAGATTGGCTACCCAATAGTCATCAAATTATCAATGTAAATACAGAAAATAAATGAAACAATATCGCAGATTAAGCTTAGAAATATCGATGATAGTCTTTATTACTAAAATAGAAAAAATACTTTATAGATGAATCGTCTAAAATATCTCTGTGGAAAAAAAAATAAGTATATTACAAAAACTACAGATGAATAAATTATCTTCTATAGTAAAAAAAAAAATTTTTTAAAAATTAAAAAATGCCGTATTTTCATGATTTCCCCAAAAACTTCCAAATGGTAATAAGAATAAAAACAAAGCGAAACATTACTAAACAAAAATAAAACTGTTGCATAGAAAAATAACAAATTTTCTGCTATATTAGGACTTTTTGGACTATAAAACTGACTTAAGCAAGAGAATGTGCTACTAATGTATAATTAAAATTTTACTAACATATAATAAAACTAACCAACTATAATAAAAATTAACCATTATTGCTAATGTCTGATAAAAATTAACTATTGAATCTGGGCCAGTGTTTATCTGTTGTAAATACATGCTAAGGAAAAAAAGCCTCTAATATTACATCGTATATTTTTCGAATTTTATATTAAATTTCTTAAGATGTTTTAGAGTCTTCGACCATAATTACAATAATAATTAATTAATATTAAAGATGTCGAATAAATAACATTTCGTGTCTCACTATTTTTCACCTACATGTAATGCCTCCATAGAGGATTTGACAATATATATTTGCCATGGGAAAAAATAAAATTTCTAAATTGATACTTTTTAAGAGACAGTATTTAGAAAAATATATCTGCATTCGCATATAAGAAGTCTTACGAAATAAAAGCAAAAGCAAAATTGGTTTAAGAAACAAAACTTAATTTAAGCTTTGGCAAAAAAGTGCAAATGATATGTGTAACTAAAAAATAAAATTGGTTCAATTTTTCAACTGGAAAGAAAAGAAAAGAAATTACTATAAATTTTGTTCAAAATAGATATGAAAGATTGTTTAAAATTAGAAAATAGCTGTTCGGAATGAAATTTGTCACTGAAAATTTATTTTTTAAATTTTGAATGATGTGTAAATAATTTTTGTCCAATCATATGCTCTGAAGTTATGAAGAAAACCGTAAAATCATTTTACTCGTAACTTTTCACCGGTTTTAGGAGAATGTAACAAGTTTTTAATAGTGAAGTTAATAATTGTAAGTGCTAAAAATCATGTGTCAAATTTGTTCAATTACGTCAATAACTGTAGAATTGTATAAGGTTTAAATAAACAAACAAACGGTCATTCATTATTATATATACATATATATATATATATATATATATATATATATATATATATATATATATATATATATATATATATATATATTAAATAGAGATCTTATAATTATATGCGAAGAAATCTAACTTCCTTACGGATAATTGTGTGTTTGAGAAATAATCGGCAAAATTCCTTGAATTCTAAACATAGTACAGCGACACCTCATTCAATTCCATAAGGAGTCTGCAAATTTAATAATCTATCTTGCGTTTGTTTGTTGCTTTGAAATACAAAAGTACTATGCTTATTGTATTTCAAAACAACAAATACAATAGATGAATTCAAATATTGACTACAAATACATTTTGAAAAAAGAATATAAATAAATAGATAAATAATTATGACATTTTCAATTTTTTTTAAAATGTGTATGCACATATTTCAAATAATCATTATAAAAGCACATTTCAGAATCGCAATCGTTCGAACATTGAACACCATTTTTAGAAATATTTAGATTGCTATATTAAATCAGTTTTGTCTTAGGTGAGATAGGATGAAATATTATTTTGTTTGTTTGCATTCAATTAAAATTCTGCAGAATATTTGGGATATATTTGATTTTCACGCACGCTTTTGACGTAAGAATTACACTGAGGCTTGATATAATTCATAAGTTTATAAACATGATAATAGGAGTTTGACAAATCTAAAACTACCAAAGGTCTAAATATTTCACACACAATACAAGATAAAACCATATCAATCGTTGAACATTTCGTCAGTCGATACATTTTAACCCTCACTTTTTATAGAAACTCATAATGATCAAATACAGTCAAGCAAAAATTGTGCACAAATACTTATCGAGTGAAGTAACAGAAAAGAATGCATTCATATTTTGAGAAGATTATTATCAAATTGATTTTATTACTGCTCGTGTACATAATATACAAAGATAAAGCATTGTAATTGTTAAAAATAAAAATCAGTCTCGAGAATTTCCATCCTTGATGAATCTCCACGTTTCAATCTTCCCTCTATCCGAAAAACGCATTTTTAGAATTATGCTAGTCTCTGAACACAATAACTCAAAAGGATTTTAAGTTAGAACGATGATATTTGGTACTTGCATCAGATTAAAGATTTCTATAAAATTTTGGACAAAATTCATTCAAATGAAATTTATTAGTCTTTATGTCCAAATGCAATAACACGACTACTACAAAACATATTTAGGAAGATAAATAAAATTTAGCAGACACTCTTATCAACGTTCTGTGCATTCGCATGCTTATATGTATACGCGATAAATTCGATAAATAAAATTTAGATGTGATCTTATTATTAACATTGAAATTCTCTGTCAGATTTTCGTGTCAATGCAAGTGAAAATAAATACCTGCAAAATATAATTTTCCTTTGCCCCGGTACATTTATTAAGGAATAAATGAGAAAGCTTCGGTGAGAACTTGTTTTATCATAAGTTTCTGTTTCTATAAAGTTGGTTAGAGTAGTTTTTCAATCATAAGGTGTGCTTTTCGATAAGAAAGGATAAAGTATGTAGACAACATGCCATAACTATTTTTAAACGTAAAAAGCATAAGAACCGATAAGTTAGAGCATTACATAATAAAGCAAAGATTACAAAAAGAATTCATTATTGATGCAGCAGATGCATATGTATTTCTTTTATCACAAAAAAAATACTTTGTTAATTGATCTTTAGCAGCAATGTAAAACTAAAAAACAAGTGTAATGATATAACCATTGATAAATAAATAATAAACAAAACCTAGTTGATCTAAAAGAAAAAAAAATATTTTTTCTTTTAGTCTGCACATGTTGCAGTTATTACCAGCATAGAAATAAAGCAAAAGCTATTCGTTTCCTACAGTGTTTTAAAACTCTTGATTCGTTTTTTACCATTAACTATTTTGTTTCTGGAGTTGAAATATATATTCGATTACCGGAAGTAACGCTATTAAGCATACAAACAGTCATTGATATTGCTTTTCAGATGTGCATTCATTTGTGTAAAAAAATGACATCTCGTCAGTTGTTTCTTATTTTGTTTGTTTTACTTAGCGTGTATGTTTTCTTTCTCAAAACAGCTGTAACTTTTACGCACACAAAACAAACACGCTCAGTAAACGTTTACATTTTATAAGGTTTTATTTCATCGACCAATTTTGCAGTTAATCAATAAGAAAGTGGTCTTTCTTAAAAAAGGTTCACATTACCGATTAAGTTGTTTAAGTCAGCCCCATTATCTACCATCAATAGTTTCTAATTTTAAAAGAATGCTTCAGATTTTCAGCCCCATCAAAAATTCTGTTCCAGTAAAAACATATTTCTTATGCAATCAGATTCATTCCTAACATCATTAACTCTACAAACAAAATTTTAAATTATGCGCATAGTAATCCTAACAGAATCTTCATTGCTATTTCTGGCAGACAGATAAACGATAATGAGCACTGGATGGATTCCCATAATTTACTTTAACTATTTTCCACTTTTTCCTTTTCTGCAGGAATCTGATTGGCTGCCTAAATCACGAGATTCTGTTTCACAAATCGCCTGTAAGTTATAGATATAGATAAAGACCTCCTTTTCATAACTGCATAACAAAAATCTGTATAAAGATAACAATTATATTTGTTACCGCGAATATTTGTATAAAAACTACTGCTTGCATAACGTAGCATTGGTGATGAATTATAACTCGTAGATTTCCATCGTCGGGTTTTTATTTTGATTTTTATTTGTAAATGATATGGAAAAAAAGAACAACTTATCATGAAACGCCATCACTGACATTGTATATAATTCAGATTTTTTTTTCGTAACATTAACAGCAAAATCTTTCTCGTAGATGATTACTACTGTTGCTTTAATATATTAAATTGCCTTTGGCTTCATGAAGATGATAAAATGAAAAGTTATTTAGTGATTATGTTGTTGATAATAACAGCTAGTCTCTTGCCACCTATTTTCAACTTAGTATTCAGAAATGAAAGAGGAAAAGCATCCGGCATATCTATTTCAACATTAACTTGTAATGTGACGCATTTAATAAGATATTTACAAATAAATAGCAAATAAAATGTAAAATTTCTGAAGACGGTGTGTTTCATGTGAAGGTAATTATATTAAAAACGCCTCACGAAAACGGGTTGCTTTTCATTTGAGTCACATGAAATTTTTTCTTAATGAAATGCTTAGAGTTATATCTGCAAACTTTAATGATTAAAAGATAGAAATGTAATCATATGTAATCATTTGAAAGATGAAAATTAAAACTCACTTAGAATCTAAAAGAATTTCGGTTTGAAAAATAGAATTTGTGATTTCTTTTAAAATGTTTTATTCAACTAATTTATGTGCAAATATATTTCTACCTAAAATTAATTTAATCACCTAATTAGATAATAACTCCTATTTGGGATATTTTTTTATATTTTTATCCTAATAAGAATGTTAAAGATACCTGAGATGTTTAAGCGACTTAGAGATTTTTTTAAACATTTTGTAAACTAAAACTTAGTTGTTCGTTACCCGAATCAGACACGTCACTTAATTTGATAATTTTTTAAAAATAAGAATGAAAACAGTAAAATCAATATGAAATGATAAAAATGCGTTTGATTCAATATGAATATAAACAAACAAAGAAAATTTGGAGCTGTATTCCTACACTTTTTCTTAGAACAGGAACACAGAAGAGCGTTTCGTATTTTTTAGTAATATTAAATGGCGAGTTGTTGTTGTTATTGTTAGTTTCGGTTTTATGGCACAAGAATTAGATCCGTCAAGCTGCCCCAGTTATATGGTAGAAAGAAGGAACAAATGATTTATTATATGCTGATATGGTACACATAAGACAGCGGGAAAGAACAGTAGTGAGATAATATTTTTAAATTGTTAATTATATAAGATAAAAATTTTAAGATAAATTAGTACTTTAATAAGTATTTATTATTTACCAAATACTTATTAGTACTTAAATTAATACTTAGATAAATTAGTACTTAAAATAATTTTCTAGACCAAACAAGATATTAAATTTTAATATTGGAGTAAAATTTAAATTTGAATTTTGAATAGCAAATTTGTATTTTTTATTTTTTAAGTTCAGTTAAAAAGTCTTAATAGTGCGTCTTAATAATTATTCGAAATTCTTTTTTGATGAATTTTAACCCATAAAGGGCAAAACATCAAAATGTGCTCTTTAAAAAATATTGCAGAAATGTGTTTAAATGATATAAAACTATAATTCCAAGGGCAGTGGATCCAAATAGAGATTTATCTTTCGGAAAAGGGACAGGAAGATAATAATTATAATTTCTCTGAACAAAAAAAATAGTTTGAGAATAAATTCTAGAGAAAGATTACTCATTTACTTTCTTCATTAATTTAAAGATTAATACTGTTTTTGACGAAAGCTAATGAAAATTCAACACCAATTTTTTTTTAATTGAGTTAACTGTAAAAAGGCGAACGATGGAATGTAGTTTCACAAAATACTTGAAAATATCTCTACAAAAATGTGGATTAATTTTCTAACATTCATGATCAGATTATAATAATACGCATTAAATTGATTACATTTTATTTACATTGCATTGTATTATTATTTCGGAATATCTTACATTCCAATAAGATTACTTTGTTTTCAAAATTAGCAGACTTCGAAAACTTTAGTTCTGGAAGCCATCAAATGCCATAATTTAAAGCAGAAACTTAGTAATAACTAAATTTACAAATATCAATGAGCAGCATTCATATTATTATTAATGATTCCTCATGAATGTCATAGAAAATTATTTTACACAGATAATGCTATAATTTAACTGAATTTAAAAAGCATAATGATTTTGATTACCAATTTCAATAATTGTTTATTGCTTTAAGAATTACTTTCATAAAGATGTTATAGATTAAGAAAATCCGTAAATAAATTTAAATTTGAAATTGAGAAATGCAAATATGCTATTATAACTGATGAGTCCAAATATCTTCCAAAAAAGAATTTTATAGACTCCAGTCTTCATGTGGCGTGTTTCTACTAAACATCTTCGTAGATATTCTCGACGGCTAGCACAAGAATGATAGGGCAAAAAGAAGGCAATTGTAAACTATGATCATATTATAATCTTGGCCGATGGCTATTATATTCAGGGCACAATAGAAAACCTCTATTTTTTCTTCCATTAATATTAGAAAAATGTATCATGAAAGATTATTATAGTAAATAAATCTATTGATTTTCCCGGGATATATTTCGAGTAGTTTTAAAGATATTCGATTGAGCGATTTTTATTTTTAGAAAAAAAGTATTCAAATATCCAGAATTTGATAGAATTTCTGAACTAATAATTTTTTAAAGCTTGAGAAATTCTTTCCTTTGTTAATTGCTTGCAGAAATCAAAACTAAAAATCAATGGACAAGAATTAAACAATTGCGTTTAAAGTGAGAAAATTATAACAATAAAAATAATTTTAAAAATAAACTCTAAAAAAACTATAAATATATTAACCAATCAGTTATAAATCATTTTTGATGTAATATAGTATGATAGCATACAGAGATGAAATATCAAATAATTATTTTGAATAAATTTTTTTATATGTATGACGAATTAACATATGAGCTGTTACTGTCATATGTATATACAAACATGGGATTCAGATCAGTTCATTCCATTGTCTATTCAATGTTTACTTATCATACACGAACATGTGACATCATATTTCCAAGTTTAAGGATTACTGCCACTTCAAACTAATATATTTTTTAGAGTTCAAAAATTTCATATCATATGATTTACATATTAATTTAATAAAGGGCCAATAATTCCATTCTGTCTCAATAAATATTTTTTAAAAATTTAATTTAAAAAATATTTATAGTATTTTGCATAAAAGATATTTAGCTTAAATGAATTTTTATCGAAAGACTTTGCTTTCGGTCATACAACAAAAAGGAAAATGAAGAGACATAAAAAATTATAAATTTTTAAATGCAGTATCTTTTTTATCTTAAAAATATAATTATTACTTAAAAATTATCAACAGATTCAAAATTAATGAAATATCTTTTAGTAAATAACAATTTCAGATCTGCTAATGTTATCATGTTCACAGAAAGACAGAGATAATACCAAAAATAAATGCTTTTTTTTTATAACTTATAGCAGTTTGAAACATAGAGGTTTGTCATATTCTTGAATTCGGATTTTTTGACTATTACAATATTTTCTCTTCATAAAGGAGGAAATAAAATACGTTGAGCCTGAAAGAAGAGTTATGTTATGTTATGTGAATTATGTGATATATAAAAATGCATGATGATTTCTGCTTTAAATGGATTATAAATAAAATTCGTTGCTTCCAATTTAGTATGGTTCCTTTAACCAGTTTAGCATGACAGTGAAATATTTTTCGCATATGAGAATGAAAAAAGTTATAAAATGTTCCTTATGCAGTCTCATTTGATTGCTGAAGAGAACATATTTAGAATTTTTTAAAACATAAAAAGTCAGACACAAAATTAAATTGTATGGTATTTTGTACCTCAAATCTTGAGTTCAAATTTTTTTACTGTTACAATAATTTGTATGCCTCGTAAGGGAGAAAGGGGAAAAAAAATAGAATCTTGGTTGATCACTCATTTCAGTAACTTTTGTATAAAGTTTGCATAAATGCAGAGAAAAACGCATAAATTTTTGATGCAACCATTACTGGAAATATCGTCCCGAAATCAAAAGTGATTCCTTGTTCTTTCTAACATGTCTGGTATTATAATACAGAGCTGTAGCTTGTTACAACTTCAGTTGCAACCGCTACGATCTGGAAAGAAATTGTTTTCTCAACATATTTTTCACAATTGGTTAAAGAATTTGTTGCGTCTTGTTGATGCGTCGCTTTCTGTGACTGACTATGACAGAATATTTGCTGAAATCAACACACATTCTCTTAAGACATGCTTTTTCATCAAAGTTCGTGTCTTTCCGACCACATGAATAAATCATTATCAAAGCTTTTTCTTCATATTAAGCAATGCATTGTGATCAGAAATTTTTAAAATTTAATTTTGAGATGCATCGCAGAAATAGAAACTGAGTTTAAAGTTGCAAAATTAACATGAAACAACGCTTCCACTCTCGGGAATATAAATGTGTAGTTAAGATGAAAATAATTTTAATCGATTCACTTGTAGTAAATTCAATAACAAAAGTACTTAATTCTGTAGTGTGGTAAAAATAATAATAATAATAATAAACCTCATAATTCCTTCCAAGATAACTCGCTCAACAATTTAAACTTCAGAACGTTTCAGATATAAAGGTAGGAAAAACCACTTTCCGCCTTCTGAGTATTATACCAATATGGCTGGCTCTGTATTAAAAATTTTGTAGATTTACTGCAAGAAACTTAAAAGCTTCTGTATATGAATCATAGCACGTTTCAAATGATAAAACGTAAACTCTCGATACTGAAAATTCTCACGTATATTCGCTTGATAAAAATGGCGGAACTAACCTGAAATAATCCAACTCTCAAAAGGAATAATGAAACATCTTTATAATAACGTTCATCCCTTCCAATACTGGACAACTGATTGTAAAGTAATAGACTAATTTGTTAGATACATGTCGGTGCTTTTTTTAAGGGCGTGTTTGTTTATTGAAGAAATGTGCTAATTCCTGAATATAAGAACAAAGTCTATAAACATATATGATTTCGATTACTGGGAAGAAAATGAATCTTTTGAGTACACAAGTTAACATAAGGATGAAAACATTTGTAAAATTCAAATTTCAGTCAAAAAAAGTAAAGTTAAATATAAATTTTAGACTGTCGTTTTGAACAAAGATATAATCGAATTACATCAGCAATTCTGTCATAAAAAAAAAAACAAAGAGATTTTTTTTTTTAAATCGTATGGAATCTTTAAGATTGAAGGCAATTTTCCTAAAAATAATAAATAGGTTGGAAAAAATGTTTAAATATTTTTGCTTGTTATCCAAAAATTTCAGTGAAGTAAAGCAGGGATTTTTGCAGCAAAATGGAAGAGACTATAGATTCGTCTTTTCAAAGTATACTTAATGCATAATAACAAGGTGTAACGTAGTGCACTGTGTTACGAAACACGATGTAAATCATGATTACGAACACGAGTAAAATCTAAATTACGAACACAAGTAAAATCATGCGAACAGCTTTTAATAGTAAAAGAGAAAACATTACCATTTCTAAAGTTTCAATTAAGAAAAAAGAACAGCCGTCAATAAAAAATTTGATGTGAAAAATCAAACAAATGAACTATAGAAGCGAAATTCGTCCTTCCAAACCAAAATGTTTTTCTCTGTTTGAAACGACTTTTAAACTCATTCGCTTATTTTATTCGTAATCCTGATGATTATGCCAAAGATTTCATTTTATTGGTCTATAATACGATTAAAAATACAGTGTCTATTTACAAAATATTAGACAATTTCTTGAATAATTTTTGCCCACTTCTTGTCATTTTTGCTCACTTTGGAATACTCAAATATTTATTTATAATGAAGCTGTTAACATTTGATGACAAATTATATTACATCTAGAAAAACTGACACGATTTGGGAAACAATATATAAAAAGTAAGGAATTAACCACATGGAATTCACTCTGAAGGATTATAGCTACTAGACAATCGTTTGTAAACACCACACATTAAACTGAAAATACTGAACTGAATATATTTCTGATTAAATTAGAATTCATCAAAATAACTAGCGATACTTTGTTTATTTTGGTGCAATTTCATTTAAAGGTGATAACTTTTTCTATGAAAAATGACTCATTTTATAATAGATCCTTTCATTAATCATTAATTAATTTCATGGAACACCGAGAAAATACTCATTAAAAGCTTCTATTTCTGTAATTGAAAATGTGCTTTTATTAATCTTTATTCACTTTGCCTAAATAAGTGGATTGATTTTATTTAATAACAAAGTTTCTAGCATGAATATCGACAAAATAAATAAATGTCTTCCCTTCCAAAAAGAACCAATCTTTAAATCTTTATTAGGTTCCAGCACAGTATTCGGTTTCAGTATCTTAAATCTATTAGTAAAACAGAAAATTAACTCCATTCATACTGGATATCTTTTCTAACATCTTGATAACTAAGAGCCAATGACAGAAAACAACAAAATGAACGATTATGCTCCGTTTTAGAAGCTCCATTTCAAAACGGCTGACAAAGTTCTTCTTCAAGACAATTATTCGATTTAGATATTATTATAGACTCCCAAGTAAGTTTCAAGCTGATGGCGATATAATAAAAATTTATACCAGTTTTAAATAATTTTTATCCAGTTACAGAAAAAAAATTATATTTTTCCTCAGAAACAAATTGATTGCCTTCAAAGCCATATTGCAATGAATTAAAATTTGCTGCTAGATTGGTTTGTTTAGCTCAAGCTCAAATCATTTAATAATTACTAATGTAAATATTTGTGCTTTCCAAACACAAATGAAGTATCTGATACTCAAAGAAATATGAATCCAATCTCATAGCAAAATTTTACGATTTACAAAATGCTACCTTCTCTATGGCTGCTAAAAGTAAATAGTCCATTAAGAAAAGAATTTTTATTTAAAGTCAGCCAAATCTGTGCTTTTCTTGAATTTATTAAACAGTTATCTATGATAAGTTTTTAAAAAATTCAGAATGTTTTATAAATAATAACTAAAAGAGCATATCAACTTTAGAATTCCTAAAAGCAACATAACTTCTCATTTTAATTGAATTCTAAATTATATCTTTCTTTAAGTACTTTCTTTTTTATGAGCCAGCAATCCGTTTATCTGTTCCTCCAATAAGGCTGCTGTAAGTTGTAAAGACTATCTAGGTATTACTTGCTCACTATAAATTTAAATACCTCATTGTTACTTAAATTTATAAGGGAATAAGAAATAGTTAATGCAGATTATTTTTGTTAAGTAAAGCAATGTGTTTTCTGGTAATTTCATATAAAAAAGCAAATATATAAAAGCACAAATATAAGCATCTAAGATAACAAGTATACCAAGGGTCATAAATAAGGGGCTCATGAAGGGTAATAAATAACACAAGTAAAAGTAACTAAACTACCATTAAAGGTAAAGACTGAGTATCAAATCATTGTGAATCAATGTAAGGGTTATAGTTAATAATATTTTCAACCAATGGCTTTGACTACACAATTAATTCATCAAGCGCCAGAATTTCATTAAAGATTTTGTAAAGGAAAACAGATATGATATTTAAAGTCAAAAAAGGAAAGAGCAAAATATTGGTTTTAGTGGAGATTTATATAAAGTCGTCTGTTTTAGGAAATCACTGTATTCATGAGAAACATATGATTGACAAATATAATGACACTATAGCCCCCAAATGAATTTTTTAAGAAAATTCTAATGCAACATATTTTATTACACAATCTGATGTTGAATTACGAATTTTAATATTGTGTTTTCAAAAAAACTGACTGCGTTTTTCTACTTATTGATTTCACTAAATTATCTTTGCATCGCATAGAAATTTATAGAGATTTATATACTTATTTGCACAGAATTATGAAATTAAATTCTTGTGTTATATGTCATCTACAAATTAAAACTTTGAGTTAATTACTACATTAAAAAATCGCTTAGTGATACTAACTATCTACTTTATTGAAGCATTTTTCAAGTTTTACAATTAATCAGCAATTTTTTAATTATGTAATAATGCTACTTTCAGAAACGATTTTAACCTTCACTATTAATTGCATACAATTTAAGGAAAAGTGTCATATCGCCTGGTTTCTCAAACGATCAATCTAAGTAAATATAAGAGAACAGCATTGTTTAGTACCAGATTTCTGCAATGATTGTCACCCACTGTTACTTTCCAGAGTCAAAATTTCTCTGAATCGAAAATATTAAATTAGAAAGAGATAATAACGAAAACGTTTAGTGAAATCAAAAGGTTTCTAAGGTATTTGTAAAGTCAATGCAAAAATAATGCACTACCAATCTTTTAATAACTGGCCCAAATTAAAATTATATGGTTATTTGCAAATTAATATGTATCAGTTGTTTTGTCATGAAAATTAAATGTATTTTAGTAACACTTCATTTAAAGTCATAAAGTATGTTTAATGATTTCTTTTAAAATTAATTTGTACAAAAAGTTTTGTCTATATTAATAAAATATTTCATTTGTATTTTTATGCATTTCATTGAAATGTGCTTTCGCTACATAAAAAAAGAAGGGGGAGGGAGGAATTTTCAACTCACGAAGGGTTATGAAAAAAAAGAAGGGGGAAAAATCTGAAACATTTTTAAATTAACGGTACAATCTAAAAATAAAAACATGGAACCCTAAAATAAGCATTCTTTCTCGATTTCTTTCATCCTTCCCTTTTCATTCTTCTCTTTAAAAAAGTGTATTTTCAAGAGCTAAAGAAAAGAATTGAGGAATGTTTTGAGTTATACACACTTTTTTCCTGTGAATTCTTTGAATTCCTAAAAAGAGTTGTCATAAGGGACTAGATGTTTTGTTTAATTCAGTTTTATAATTTTTTAAAAAGTTTGCGTATTCTAAATAATTTGCAAAAACTCTTGAATTTGACCAATAAAGTATCCATGTTTTTTCTAAACCTACACTGGAGATAAATGAAACTAATAAAAAGAAATTAAATATTTCCTTTTTTAAAAAAAGGAATGTTAATGTCTCTTTTATTTGATTGCTATATTCATGCTATTAAACCTATTAAATTCATTGAATATATATTATATAATACTGCATTTCAAGCAATGTCATTGGACGACAATTTTGAATGTATTTGAATACTACTTCATCTCCAAATATATACCTGATCTTTTGGAAAAGGCCTTTGCAATGTATTATTATTGTTCTAAAATGCGCTTCGAATTGAAGTTGAATAAGAGAGGGCCGCTTACCCTGTAGTCCGCGGATCCCTGAGTGGCCAGGGGGGTGATGGGCTGAGCGGCCTGCGACCGCTGATGATACGGAAAATACGGCGAATACGGTTGGTACATGACATCGGCGCAGCTCATGGTGCTGACGGCGCACAGCGCTCGACAACAAACATCCAAGGATCTTCGTCACACCAAACTCAAAATGCACGCGCTTTTCCCGGCGCAGCGGGCCACGTTTTCGGTGTGGTATTTCTCCCTTCCTCCGGGTCCAGGGGTTGCCGAGCTTGGCGCACTACACATGGCGCCAAATGTCCGCGTTGGCATTCACACGGACAGACCGAATTTTAATCGATATTTAAAATTTTTCCCATTAATGTGATACAAAAGATTATCTAAAAAATTTAGACCTTTGACTCATTTGGTTCCCCTTCTCCATGAATATTCCTCCTCACATATATATATATATATGTTAATATTCGAGGTGATTTTTCTGCCTTTAGTATTTGATTAATTTCACAGTTCTTTTTGTTTTTCTACATACAGGCACTGATTTGAAAGAATCTGATAAAGTGTTAAAATAATAGCTTTCAAGACAATATTTTTGTTGAAAATTTGACGTCACTGTTGCTGTTTATGATATTATTCTATTCATCGATAAAAATTTAAGACAAATATAGCCGATAGGTTTCAAATAGAGAATTCAATTGTTTTTCTTTATAATTGAATCAATTAGCTTGCATTATTGCTTATCAAATGATATCTTTTATCGTAAACATGTTTCTATTAAACATGCATTGAATGCTCATCGATATGGATAAAAATAATATGTAAGGTAAAAATTGATTCTCTTTTTATGAATATTTTGATTTTATATATGTATGTGGTATTTTATCTAAATAAAAATCAGAAAATTTCTTGAAAACAAGTACTTAGATATTAAATACAATTATTTTTTTCAAAAGTTTATCTACAAATAAAACCATTCGAATTAGTAATTTTAACAGCTGAAGGAAAATTCACTTTTAAATCTTTCTGGTGCATATATTATTATCAAAATAAAATAAAAAATTCTATTACTAGTCCTAATTATTTATATTAATAAAATTAAATATTGTATATTCGAATATAAAGCTCCTATGAAAAATAAAATGAAAGCGCAATGATAATCTAGAGACAATCCCAAAGGAATATCGATTTAGGGCTTTCCAAAGTTGAAGGTGTCCTAGGATGTATATTTGATAGTGCGGGTTAATGGTCATATGTGTTCATGAAGATTTGCCAAAAAAAGCAACAACATAATTTTTTCTCTTTTCTAAGGCAGATTATTTGTTTAGAAATTAAAAATCAACTTTATTTGGAAATGTTTCAAATTATTTGCTCGAATTATTTATTCAGCTTGTCGAATCTTTTTATAGGCCCGAATTCCAAGGATAGCACATTTTTAAGATACTCAACGCTTTTGTTATATCAATTTCTAACTTGG
The DNA here is from genome assembly GCF_947563725.1 of Argiope bruennichi. Classification (NCBI taxonomy): domain Eukaryota; kingdom Metazoa; phylum Arthropoda; class Arachnida; order Araneae; family Araneidae; genus Argiope; species Argiope bruennichi. The sequence continues at coordinate 49,453,381 of NC_079157.1, forward strand.
CGTTTTCTATTAACAATACGTATCTTATGTAAAAATGTTCGATAATTTTTGTATACGTTTGATAAAGTCAAATGAATCATATTGAAGTTTACATAAAAGTTCATTGTACAAATTTCAATAAACAGTAATCATTGGGATGAATGAATCTGCTGATCGCTGAACATTTTCACTAGATCATTTTTAATTGTGGACGAAGATACTCTTATCTATTTTCCCATATTTTCACACGACACTTTAAATTTAGCTCTGTAATTGAAAAAAAGTAAACTCGGCTTTGCGTAAATAAGATGAAGCAGATGGAATTTAAATTCTTTGAGCTTTAGCACCACGGGGATATTCTATTACAGATTTTAAGTCTCTATTATTGATAACTAAAACTCAATAAATGTGTAATGAAAGCATATTTTTGTTCCATTTTAATAGCTTGAATAATTGAAAAAATATAGAATAAGCTACAAACCAGTGTTATCAACCAGCTTTTTTTTCTATGTCCTCTTCCCCAATTCTATGCCAAGAAGAGCATTCGAAAACTGGATAAATTGCTGCCTGAAGAGCAGATGTTATCGTAGAAGTCATATCCATTTATATATTTATAACATCTACCTATGGTATTGCAAAATCATTTATTTATTAGTCCACACCAGCTACGCTTAATGTAGCGTTTTAGAAAGAATTAAAACATAAATAAACAAGTATGGTATTCCTGTGAGAAAGACTATAGTCTCCAGAGCAAAGAGGGGAAAACTTTGGGAACCATTGTTATAAATATAATTGATGAAGAGATTAGATGTGAGTGCTTTCAGGGCATAATCATCTCTTCATCAATTCCAGATTCCAGATCATCTTAAAGAGTAGTTTTATGAGTAAAAAAATGTTTCAGACAATGAACGATTTTTTTTTAATTGCCGCCTTTGAACTTGAATACGAAATTCAGATAAAATAAAAGCTCAAAATTATTTTCAAAAATGTATTTATTAGAAGAATTTGTTTAGAGAATACGAGAAAATAATGTTTATATTTCAATTAAAAGGATGCTCGTACTTTCTAGCTCTCTGGTAGAGATATTGGAAAGTGACGCGTCTAATATTATTTTAAATTATAAATAGCTTCCAAAAATTTTTAAAAAACTCATAACAACTAACTGAAATCCGATTTTATTACCATAGATTTAATAAACCAGATAAATCAGTTAGAAATGAATGTCCCGCTGCGACATTTCCTGCCCAATTAATTACGGTTCGAAATTATCAACTCAATCTTAATAAGTGTAATAAACTCACTGTATAAAATGCATCATTTCAACTTTTTAATATTTTATTGAGTAAATTGAATGATCTTTAAATGAAAATACGAAGTAAAAATACATCGAAACATCCAAAAGTGTAAAGTGTTATATATATATATATATACCAGTGATATAAATATAACCATTATGCAATAGAAAACCAACTCGACAGTTAAAACTTTGAAACAAAGTACTATTATTTTTCCAAGTGTGAAAGAAAAAATTTCAAAGCTAAATATTTTGGAATTAATGGCTGCATTGCATGTATCTGTTGTGCATTAAAATGGAAATGCTTTAGTTCTACTTATGATAGTTCATAAGTTTATGCTAAGTTTGCGAAGCGACGGTAGCGTTTCGATGATACATGAGTACAGAATTTTTTTTTGTCTCTCATTAAATTTAACTTTAAAATTCCATGCATTCACAGAGATATTTTGTATTCCTGACGTATCCTTATTCCCGAGGTATTAATATCCCCCCCCCTCTTGATATTCTTTACTGCTCTACCGAAAAGGAAATTACAAATTTCCCCATTGCATAAATGCATCCAATTATGTCTCTAAAAGTTTAATCATGCCATTATAAAAAAAATTAGTCTACCTCAGCAATTATGTTCGTGATTTATTTAACAATGAGGCATTTACTAAAAGAATTTTCACAATTATTGCACGGTTTCTTTGAATAAATTAGTAATTTTTTTTTCATTTGATCATTTATTTTCGGTGCTATAATTGAGTTTGCATTGTATTGCATTGCATATGCCTTCTCAAAAACGCTAAATTAAAAAACAGTTACGTGACTGAAATGTTGAAATGTTCACCTCATTTTTGTTTTGTCTTTAAAACGAGTTGATTCATTACAATAATCACAGTCAATAATTTTTTTTAAATTCCAAAAAAATAATAATAATAATAATAATTACACATTGATTACGATTATACGAAATTATGTGCTCTAAATTTCTTTTAAAAACATTCTTCCAAAATCTTTCAACAGTTGGTGATATTATTAAAGCAATAAAAGGATTTATTGCCTAGCTCTAAAGCTTTGAAGATAGTTATTTATCTTCTGTAGAAGCGAACTTATTTCCAGAATTCAATAGCAGTGTGAGCCGCTGCTCAACTATTAGTCAATATTTAATTTTTTATTTTAAATTAACACCAATGGCGACCAATTATCCCGCCAAGAATATTAGTTGCATTTAATTAAAACCTCTTATGCTTAATTTGAGGCTAGTAATTTCAGGAAGAAAGTATTTTCAAGCCTGAAATTATGATAGGCATTTAGTCTTGATAATTATATAGTCTAATACATACTCTGTTTATTACATAAATGGCCGGCGTCCTTATATAGGGGTAGCGCATCTTCCCCGTGATCTGGGCGTCCCGGATTCGAATCCTGGTTCGGGCATGGTTGTTCTTCCTCTGCGTTCTATCTATGAGGTATGTGAATGTGCCCCCCTGTAAACAGGAGTTGTGCAAGCGAATGTGTGAGTTTCATCTTCATATGAGCTAGACTTCTGCCCTCAGGTGCTATGGGGTGCTTACCCTCAGATGCTACTGCACCTCTTTCCGTGGTAACGCGGACACGACATCATCATCATTACATAAATGAACTTTCTTAGAGTCAAGTCTCATGATATTTTATGGCCATCAGAGATTTGATTATCCGATTATCAATCTTTTAAACGCGCACTTTTTTTCGGGGTTCCGTGATTTTACTTTTATGTTCAAATAACAAATAAAATTTTTCTTCCTCAGCTTTCAGCAATGAAAGAAAACTAGGAATTAAATGTTCCATGGACAATGAAAAAGATTTGAATTTCCATGCAACAATGACCATCATTATTAAAAAATGTTTAAAAAAATGTATTTTTCAAAAAAATGCCAAACGTCGAGAAGAAATTTGATACCTAAATTAATATTGTTGAAAATATATATATATTTTAATTTTAAAACGTTTTCGAAATCATTTTTGATCAATAACAAATTATCGCAGAAAATTTTAAAAATAGTTTTTAATTGATTTAATTCTTAATTAGAATATTAAAAGGCATTAACATTATACAAATTTTATTTGTGCCAAAAGCAGTAATTCTGGGTCAACTAATCAAATATGTAGAGTGCCAATTATCACAAACACACATATTCTTCTTTGTTATTAGTAGAAATAATACTTCAGTAGTAGCCGCTATTTATGCGATAAGATTTTCTGCGCAAACATAAATATTTCTTCTAAATAATCAAAATTCAATTTTTATTAAAATTTTTAAATTTTACTTTTATTTACTTTGTCTCCGTTATTTACTCTGCACTGTGCCCGTTTTACGCAGTAATAACAACATGGGAAAATATGTATTCCAATGATGAATAAAAAGGCAGAAAATTATAATTATGGTAAATCGTCAGGATCTAAAGACAATTCATTTTTGTTATGGATATTTGTACTTCATTTAAGATAGAAAACAATTGCTCATTGTTAGGGGATTAATTTCTATCATCATACCGTCTGAACCTAAATATTTCCTTTTCTTCCGCTTTGCCTGGAACTTTTATTATATATATATTGATATAATAAACATCAATTAATTAAGTTAATTAAATGAAAAATTAATTAAATTAAAAATTTATCTTTGAATTTTATATTTAGTATATTATATTTAAAGCGGCTTAGGGACTTCTACCTTTGCACCAAGTAAAATTTTAGGAAGTCTAATACCAGTACTTACGAGTGTCGTTCTTTCCGTACGATTACTTTAAAATTGAAAATACAATCTCTAATAGATTTTGAAAGGCACATTAATCCAGCAAATCAGTCAATTTTATAAACTAAAGAACTAATCCAAACATAGATTAATTTTTAAAGAACAAGTTTTCGACTTCCGATTTTTTCTGTATACTGCGGCTCTGTTAATAGAAGTGAGAGTAAGCACATTTCTCTTTTAACATGTGTTTTCATTCTCTATGCCTTAGAATTTTATATATATTCTTTGTGTAACTAAACAAGAAACAAAACTTTAGTCTGTCAATATTTATACGTAAGAACTCCTGATATTTAATAGAAACTAAATTATTCGAAAACTCATCGATAGGAGACATTTACTTAAAAATCTCTAATAAACTTAATTAAATGAATAGTAGACTGTTAAAATACAAGTATAGTATCTATTAGGATTATGTATCTGTTAGGATATGCTGAAAATGTTTTTGTAATTCTTTATATTAGAGTTTTTTGGCATCAGTACATCACTGATATCTAAATCAGAATGTGATATAAATGTTTATAATTTTTATCTATCATCTGTACTCGTCTAGACTTTTACTATTAATTTAAAATTAGTTATTAGTGGATTTACATAGAAATATTTCTATGTAAATAATAAATATATTAGGAAAAGTCCATTGATAGAAAGAAAAAAGAAAATTATGTTTAAATGTCGGTGAAATAGCCGAGACATTTGCAAATCATGGATTGTTTGAAAGGAAGTTTATGATTAAGGTTTGGTAAAATTTTGACCACTTCGAAATCTTGCAAAATACTTGTTCTGGTGATCTTTGAACTTTATTCTGAATAGTTGAGCAGAATGTACCTTGTTTAAGAACGGAAATACCTTGGGTCTAATTAAATGAAGGGGAGCTTTCTTCCACAAGACAATGTTACTCTCACACGCTTCGAAGGCTTCTACATAAATAAGAAAAGTTTCAAGAAATCGAACATTTGCTATTTCCACTGTTATAGTCTAAATCTTCCTCCGAAATTGACATGATACTCTCGGTATAAAGCACTTTCTGAATGCTATTGATGTGGGGAGAAAAAAGTGTCTAGACTTGTTTACGTTCAAATCAACATAATGCTATAGCTATCATTCATCCGACAAGGAAAGTGGTTAGAAACGATTACTTATGAGGAACTGTACTTCGTTTTATTTCGTGCTTATAGAATATTGCCTAAGTTATACACCGCAGTCTAAGTTTCATCTATTTCATTCTAGACTCGTTTTCGTTGAATCAGTGCATGTGTGGCAGAGTGATGATTACTATCGATGGTGTAAATTTCAACATTCATTGCGAAGTATTGATGCATAACAACCTAATCTCGAAAAAATAAGAAATGCGCAGTTTTTTAAAAAATTCTTTTGTACTTATTTAATAAGATATACGGAAATGATGGTATTTATAAATTGCTGTTCCTTCTCATGCTATCATTTGTTCTATATGAATTTGCTTCTGAATAACGATGGTATTCTTGTTCAATTCATTAATTTAGGTTCTCGTTTTAAAAAAGAGAACAAGAGCCGTTGTCTAAATTTTAAGTAAAATTCTTGAGTCGTACCAGATAAGACTTAAGGATCTCTTGCATATCTAAAAATGCATATTTTAATTCTTAATGTTAGGAAATTTTAGGAAATTTAGGAAGGAGTCATAAATATGGCGAAACATTACCAAACTACTTAAAAACAAGAAAATATGGAAAAACCATTAGAAAAATGTCGCATTGGCGATATGAATTTTAATGAAAGATATATAGAAGAAGAATATTCCTAACCAGCATTGTAGTTTAACTTTATAGAACTTGATAAGTTTGGAAAACATTTAATAAATAAAATGCAAATCAGGGGACTTGATTTATGCACTGAGAGGAACGAACGGGTAAAACGTTATTTTTGTGATTTTTATAGATGCTGAATATTATTGCTAAAAAAGTGATTTATTTAAAAAAAATAGTAAATTAAGGAATTTCCGCTTCAGTTTCTTCCTATGCGTGACTTAAAACATGGACTTCTTTAATTTCATCAACGTTTTTATTTGAGGATTTATTTATTTCACTCGACAAGGCATATATATTTTGAAATTCTGTAATAAATAACTGCGATATTCATAGAGACTGTGAAGAAATCAAATTCTTATCCTTCATTTGTAAAAAATAATAATTTCTAAATATTTTCCCATAAAGGTTACGACTTAAAGTAAGCGATTAGATTGGGGATGATTTTTTTGGAAATCATTCAGTAATAGTTAGCTTTTTGAATTTTTGCATAAAAAATTGAAAAACACGTATAAAACAAATATATATCAATTAATTACAGAAGTTTTTAAAAAAAATTGGAAAAGTGGGCCTCTTTTTTGACTAGAAAGAGTTGTAAAGTAAAAATCTTCTAATTAAGAGGTTTATCAAACTATTCTAGATCCTGCAGATAGCTTAAGAATTATATTACCTAGACCCACTAAAAAATAAGCTGTATTTCTATCTAGTCTTTAAATATTGAGGTTCAACTGACAAATAATATGATTTTTTTGCGTTGTGAAGCATTAAAATAATTATGAAATATTTCTAAACGAATAGATTACTTATTCTCTAATTGAAAAACTGTAGAACATTTTGAGAAATTATCTGACCAAATCTGAACAAAAAATACCCATTAGATTTTAAATAATGAGGTTTTCTGTAAGAAAATCCTATCAAAAATTAAATTTTGCGAAAATAGCATTTAAGCATATAAAAAAGCTTTAAACAATATGTAAATGCATTAAATGCTTTGTATAATTTCTCAAAAAATAGATATTCAAACAATATTCATATATTTAATATTCAATATCTATAAAAGAACCTGTTCAAACATTAAAATTATTAAGTTAAAAATAATCATAATTTCGCAAAAAATTGACTTTTTAACGTAGTTACCTACCTTACGCAATCTTACTCTATTATAATAACATTTGTTAGAAAAAAAGACAAAAAATTTTAGATATACTCGAATAAATCGCTATTTTAAGAACGAGAATTTCCAAAACTGACGTTTAAATTAGTATTATGAATGCGGAATTTTTTAATTTAGTTCTGAATATTAATTTTCTTCAAGAGTTTTATACTTTCAAGCATCGTCTCATTTAATGAGCATCCGCACTTTCTAGTAGATTATCCTCGTAACTTAATTTTGATGTGAATTATTTATAAGGAATAAATTAATTTTGCTGCGAATAATTAAATTATTCATGTATTATGTAATTAACTATGTTATGTAAAGTCTTGACAAAAGATTTAAAAAAGAAATCTATGAACAAAATAAAATTAAAACTTTAATGCTGAAAAAAAAAGTTTCTATTTTTTTTTCCAAGTCTTATCTTTGTCACTTTATTGGAAAAAGTTGTTAGTGTTCTTGGTTAAAATAATTATTTCAAATGGAAAAAAAGCAATTTCAAATTTTGAGAATTATTCATTACACATCCAACGACCCATTACAGTATACAAAATCAAGAAATCTAATACTTAACGACGTAATAAGACGGATAAAATGAAGGAATTGGTTTACTGGATGGGAGCTTCTATGAAAGAAACGTCTTATCGTGCTGAATGAAAATACATCTTCATTATTTATAACCGTATAAATAAAACATTTTTAATTTTTCTTTTTTCTTTTCACTGTATTGTATTTTGATTAGCCTTCCTTCAATCTGACTTAAGTAATTCTTAATTACATTAAGATCATAAACTAATTAATGAAAAGGTGCTGGAAAAAAAAAACTAATGTTTTATATTAGATTTGAGAATCGCATAGATAATATATTATGCATTTCCAAAATAACAGGAACGCGAAATAAATTCCTGGAACTTTCTCCAATGGAAAACCGGACACATTTGAGTAAAACCCAGAACAAAAACCAAACTGTCACACTAAACTGGTTCATAGAGGATCGTAAGTAAAATAGGAAGCGGTGAATTTTACTTTACGAATCGTTTAAAACAGGACATGCAAGTCATGTTTTAAATGGATCGTCCTCATCGCGCTTTTTTATGTCTCTAAAACGTAACATGACTTTTATTTTGGCTTCAGACATTTTCATATACTCATATATTAAGTATACTGAGAGAAAGTATTATAATCATCAAAAATTCGTGCCGTATTTTCGATTTTGACAAATTTTTACTTTTCGTACCTCTCTGTGTTCGTAAAATACATTTCTGGAAATTATATTTGTCTATCTGTGAATACTATAATTCAAAATCGCCTTGAACTAGCCGAGTGAAATTTGGTATGGGGTTTCTATACCAAATTTGTGGATTTCTATCAAATTGTAAACGAAATGTTGTTCAGTTATCGACACAATAATTACAAAGTGAAAGAAGAGACCTAAATAAAATCTGGTGCACAGATTTAACATCTAAAATGAAGATTTGTGTCAAATTTGGAACCAAATCGTCGAAGAGTTGACCGTCTGCCGATCTATATTTTCACAAGCATGCAACTGCGATAACTCCAAAGTGCAATGATTTAAATGTACGAAATTAATACATGATCTTATAACTTTAACTAAAAAGCTCTGTGTAAAATTTTGGTTTCAGTCAGCCAAAGGAGTCCCAAATTCATATCCGGATTCCAGATACTTTTGTATAAAATGCATCTCAGCGATTTATTGCCAAAAAAACGCACTCTATTAGGCTCTTCCGTTACTATTGATCTATAATGACATGCCTTTAATAATATGCAAGCACATTTATTAGAAAGCATTCAAAAAAAGGTTTTGGTAGATCATTCCCGCCGTTATGAAATGAAAACACAATAAATATGAAACAGAAATATTATAGTTGGAATAAAGTTCTTAATGACTTTTTATTTAACAAAAAAATATATATATATCCGATTAATGAGAAAGATAATTGAAAATAAATGAAAAATAATTGTATCTTTTATAATAATAATGTTATTTGAGAAAAAATTCGTGCGCACGAAAAGAAATAAATAATAAAAACCTTCGGTAGAATTAATCGTATAAGAAAACAAATTTACAATAAAACATGATTATAGAGAGGGAAAGAAAAAATTTACCGTGTGCAATAGATTTAAAAATGCTTTTTACTTTATAAATCGTACAAATGTGCCATCTTCTTCCTTGATTATGATTGTTTTTTTTTTTTCACTTTTTAAATATATTTTTTAATTATTCTAAACTGATTTGCTTCCTTTAGTTAATAAAGAATTCTATTTGGGTATTATATGACTTCTTCTTTTCTTAATAATGCAAACTTCTTGTATGTTTTTTAAATACACTTAAATTCTTTTATGGTACTTAAAAAATATGCATAGTAAATTGAATATGAATTGCTATGGAGCAACGATAACTTTTTTATTAATCTCCGACCATATTTAATTTATTTATCTCATTTATTATCCGGAAATGGACCATATGTTTGGAAATAACTCTTTGATAAAGCATTTGCTACGAATTTGGACCATCTCTTATACGACATTACTTTACACAATCATTACTCGATAATCATTGCCGCATGAAAATCGCCAAAAGAAGCGCTCTACTTGCCAATCGGACACACGACAGCAACTTCGGAAGTTGTGAAGAGCCGTTGATCTGTGAAGGGAGAAGGTGGGCGTACCTTCGACCACGCCCCTCCCCACACTAGAACCTGCAGCCAATGGGAGGCGTCGGAATCAGCGAAGCGTGTACGTGAGTGGACCGGGGAATGCGAGGAATGGCTTCATCACAAGCGGAGGGACGGTTAATGGACATTTCTGGGATGCCGCAGTGGAGGAGAGGATGGGGGCTATTTGTTTGTTGTGACGGGAGCTGATTAACCGGAGCGAGGAGACTTGCTTTGACCTTCATTAATTTATCGTGCGAAATATTCATTCATTGTTCTCAGTCATTTGCATCTGTGGAAGAAAAGTTATTCTTAGAGTAGCAGATATATCGCAGTTAATGTCGCTTACAGAATGAACAGTTTATATATAGATTTAAATGCCTATACGTCGATTCATGCATTTCAAAATAGATGCGATAGACTACTTCTATAATCGTACAAAACAGTTCAATCAAAATTTAATAATTAAAATTTCTAAACGATGCAAATTGATTTTTTAAAAAAAGATTATTCCATCTCCGTTAACTCGAATTATTCTTATCAATGACTTTATTTTAGGAATGATGGTAATCAAATAATGTGTTGAACCCTTGGATGGATTTCTAGCAAAAGTTGGAAATATGGGGGGGGGGTTCCTTACGAAAATAAAATTCTAAACTGATTTTAGTTACTTTTACTTCTGCAAATCATAGTTTTAAAAAAAACCCGAAAAAGAAAAAAAAACCCAGAAATTATTAAAGACATCAGTGATGGTTATGGGGGGGGGAATCATGTCACAGTAAAACTAAATAAGATTTTTGATTATCTAAATAAATTATTCATATATGAAAGTAAACATTGATTTTAGAAATTCTATATGGTGAGTAACTATAAATCAGTGTGGTGAGATAAAATAATTTTTTCCATCGTATGCAATTACTATTATATTTCTGCTATTATTTCATAACTATGTTTTCAGTCGAAATTGTATAACGTTATCTTTTGTTTTTTCTTAACTACTTCTTTTCTCACACGAAAATTTCGATAATAGCAATGTGAATTTTTAAATGAAATTTTATTTGAAATGTCCGTAACTGCAAATCGATGTCTAATTGGTCCATAATAATCATAAAATAAAAAAAAATATTAATAATTTTAAATTAAACAAGGGATTCTAACGTATTTACAAAGAACATTTCCTACTCATACATAAAACAAACCATCGATATACTGCTAAAAAAAAACCATTGAAGGGAAAAATTTTGGTATCTTTTGTTCTTGTGTCGCGATGTAGACTGACGTATTCCTTACCATTTATTCTTGTACATGAATTATGCCCCCCGGGATGGTATAAATCAAAGTTCTAAAATTTCAAAAAATTCTTCTATTCGGCCACAGCAATAGCTAAAATATCTTTTACACACGCACGCACGCACGCACGCACACATACATACATATATATATATATTCTATGTATGCATATTTTTTTGTTATGTAGATGACATTTAAAATCTTTTGTTTTTTCTGATTTAGTTACTTTTAACAGTGCACTGACAATAATTAAAAAACAGTTTAGTTTTAAAAACTATGAATAAGTGATATCGGGATTTTTTTTAAAAAAAGGATATGTAATAAACATAAAAGAAAAATATTTATACAACAAAAAAATTTTATTTATTAAAAATTTGGATAAAATATTCAATAAATTTTTCTATGATCGAAACTTAATCTGTTGATTTAATTTAATTTAAGTTCCTTCCTCAATTTATTTTTCATGTCCATTTATAACAGCCTTAAATACTCTCTTCCTTTTATGACATTCAGTTGGTAGTTGTTTATTATACTGTCAAAAGACATATTTTGTAGATTTAGACAAAACAACAATTCTCTTTAAAAATTGATTTTACTTTGAAGACAAGTTAGAACGATCAGGGAAAATATAATACTAAATATTTGTACATTAAGTAAAAGTAAATAATCGGTGGATCAAATAAATTAGTATGACAATTTTGAAGTCTCGAAAAATCCATCCTCAAAATACTCTTGAAAGAATTTGCAGAAGAATAAGAAAGAAAGGGCAGGAGAATATTTCAAAAACCGAATATTAACTGGTGATCAATGAACGTCATCCTGTTATAATGTCATCCTGTCCGCAGCAAATAATAATTGATAATGATCACATGTGGACTCTCCGCGTAAGGGTGAAACAGCTTAGATTGAATTAGATGAACTTTAGAATTACTACAATATATGTTTTTCATTAAATTGTCTTACTCTCTGATAAGGAAAAAAAAGAGAGAGAGAGAGAGAGAGAAAGAGGGAAAAGGAGATAGGAAACAATATTCTAAGTTACAATTTCCTACGAATGTAAATGTTTGCAGATTGAATAATTAAAAATAATAATAATAATAGCTGTTTCATTGATATAATATTACTGAATATTTTAATCTATAGATACATATATTTCACTTGAAAGTCTCAAGTATGGCTCTTATCTCTCCATCTTATATAACTATTTTGCAAACTTTCAAGACACTGGCATCTCCTCTCCATACTTAAAAAAATACGAAAGAAGGGGGGGGGGATGCCCTTTTCTTTCGGAGTACAACTATATTATGTTTTGAATACAAATTATTCTGAAATCTATATATCAGGAATATTCCAATAATGTTTCACTTTACTGTATAAGAAGTACATTAAGAAAAATTACTGAAATTGTCTTGGCAAGTCTCAGCATAACAAATCACTCTGAGTTCGAAAAAAAATTCAGTTTTGGAATTACGTCAGTCTATCTGTCCCGATAACTCCGGTAAATCCGTTTATAAGTAGACACGGTGACTACAAAAAGAAAAGAGTTTGGCGGATAACATCTAGTACACGTCATAAAATTCAAAATCACATCTGTCCAAGACTGAGTTATCTGTCAGTTTGTGCTTTTGCATGCTTGTAAACGCGATAATTCAATGGTATGTGATCTTGTGACTACAATTTTAATTCTGTCTGAGACTTTGGCTTGAAACAGTTTGAATGAAGGTGTTCAAAATACAGTTCCGATTTTCTGGTACTTGCGTATAAAAGTATATCAGCCATTAATCAAAAAAAAAAAAAAAAAAAAAAAAGAGAGAGAGAGAGAGAGAGAGAGAGAAATAGGAAAGATCGCAAGCGAGTTCTATTGACAAGCCAAGTTCAAGTCAAAGATCGATTTTTCCTAATTTTTGCTTCTGTACCTGTTTTAATATACCATCTTTAATATATCACGAAGACACAGCTCTGATGTGTGCGTGGAAATTAAAATCCAAGCATCTGCGTTGTTCATGACCTCACCCTAGGTCTACAATTTTATGCGTGGGGTTGGAGTAGGTAATGCATTTATTAGAAAGCATACGAGAAATTTCGGGCAGACACTCCCCGCCAGTTATCTAGATAAGATAAATAATCAAATATCGATGACTGCCATAAGATGAAAGTATTTCTACTATTATTTAAATAGAATGTCGCATTTTTTTAATATGATAACGTTTATAGGCTGGCGTAATATTTAAAAATTGCGTCAATCGGCATGCTTGATGAAAGAATCGCTCAAAAAGCTCTACGAATTATATGTTTGGGTTACCAAATTTGGTACATAGTTGTTTCTTGAATTATAGGTTCCCAGTAAGAAAGCCCTTTTTAAAAATTTAAATTATATCATTAGTTAAAAATTAAACGAAATTTTAACGTTTATCTCCGATAACTTCAGAACATATTATTGCAGAGAAACTATTTTACACTACTCGAAAGTTACAAGAAATTAATTTTTCAATGATATCAGTTTTATTTTGGAGCGATTTTTCTTTAATTTTAGTAAATTTTAAATGTTTTGTATTTTGCAGTTGTACTTTTCATTGCTTTAACAGGTGCATTTGTACAGAAGCGTGTACGATGATTTTTTTCTGTGTACATGGGCTCGGTACCGAATTACAAAAAATTACTCTAATTAAATATAAAAGTCAAAAATTTACTGAGAGTAAAATTATAAATTCATTATATCTAGAATTTAAAAAATAATTTAAAGATAGAAAAATCATTCATAATCAATCAGGGAAATGATAGAATAATCAATCATTACCATGCTCCGATGTTTTAAACTAGAGGTACGAATAACTTTATTTATTTTTGTTGTTGTTGAAAATAATTCCAGAACTTCATATCATTATGAATGTATTTTAAATAGCACCGAATATTCGAGGGTTTTTTTTAGTTACATCGATACATTTATGGTAGAAAATTGTACAGATTTCATTTCTCGAGGTACTGCTTTAGATGAAATGTAATTTTTGTGGTTTTTATTCATCCGTGCATCTTAGAAGTGATGTAAATAAAAATTGAATTCCAAATCATCACCCCATTTACTTCTTTTTCTCAATCATTGTAGTGAATTTCCTACAAAAATAAGAAGCGAATATAATTTTTAAACTCAAATTATGTTTTTATACTAAGCAATATATTTTTGTTTTAGTAATAATGAAACTTATCTTCAGTCATCATGGGAGCTAAATTTTACTATATAAAATATAATTTAGCTTTATTAGGCTATGAAGAATTAACTAAAAGTAACTTAGGCTAGAAGAATTTCAAAGTTGTGCATTAATTACTTTGCAATTACTGTCATCTTTTAATTAGCATTTTCGCAATAACATTTAAAATTCTGTGAATCGTATGTTTGATTTTGATAATTCTAGTCTATTTATTAACACAAAAAAAATAACGAAAAAAAAATTGATGACTCATAAAAAAATTAAAATATCCTTAAGCTTTGTTAAAATTTAGGCTGTGTGTAAAATTTCTGAAAACTTAGGAAATATTTTGCTACTAAACCTCTTTGAAAAGCTCAAGCAAAATATACTTATTTCAAGATAAACATTACACATAAAAAAATTAGATTTTAAAAGGCTTTAACTAATTAAATTACGTTTCCATCTTATAATTAGATTCTTTTACTAAGTATTTCTTCAAATGCGAGATTCATGAATTTAAGATGTGCTATGATTTTTCATCAATTGCAATTTAAAAATCGGTATTTAGAACACGCAATAGCTGTCAAAAATGGTTAAATAAAGGTTTCAAAACAATTTTTAATTTATTCAATCGTGTAATAAACAAGTCTCTTGACTTACATAATTAAGTCTAACTGATATAGTGCATAAGTATCGATAAAAATTTATGCAGAAAAGTCTTAAAATTGAAAAATAGCAGATACAGTAAAGAATAAAAAACAATTTGTGATAAACAAGATAACAAACAAAGAATGACTCGAGTTCGTTCAAGTTTAGAAAATTTTTATCTTAAATCATACAAAGGAAAAACAAAAACAAAAAACCCTTCCATTGCAGCAGACGATGCATTTTTTTTTTTAAATTACGATGTAGATTTCAAAGTAATAAAAAAAATCTTTCATCCTTTTGCACCATATGTATTAAATTTTTGTTAAAAGAGTCTTATTTCAAAAATGATTAAAAAAATGACCACAACTTATCAAGCTGATTGAAAGACTAAAATGAAATGTGCACAATACAAAACAGATTAAAGACTTAAACATATCCTTCATTTTGTCCAGAGGAATCGCATTTTTATCATCGATGAATTTTTATTAACGAATCGTGATGCATGATCATTTATAAAATTTTTCGCTACATATAGAATTTTGTCCGTTTCTCCTTTACTGAATAATTTAAAGCTTATTTTTCAATTTCAAGAACATGTTAATAGCTGAGTTAGTAAAATACTTTGTTATTAAAAAAAGATAGCAAGTGGTTATCACAGTTAATTAAACAACGATAAAAATTTCCCAATAAGCCATTAGAGGCTAAAATATTACAACAAAAGCTTTTATTTATATAATATTCTGGCAAGCACATTCCTTTCTATTATGCGATTGTGACGTGGATTGTATTGTCTCTACTGGATGTCAGGGAATCCGTGCCAACTAAGAGTATAAATTAAGGATCCCATTTACATTTGAACAATTTAATACAGATTTTTAAAAAGATTATATTTTATTTCAGAGTATTTATTTTGCAATTTGAATTGTTTCTTCGCATATACCATAAGAGAAATTATATTACTAAATTATAATTATTTCAACTTTGCAACAATGTCGTATAAATCACCATGAAAAGACTCCACAGAGTTCAGGATGCTGTGTAGATATTTCCAACGGTAGAAAAATGAAAGCTTACCATTGATCTCTTTTACAACATGACTTAAAACCGTAAAAATATATAGATTTGTATTGGTTTTTACAGCCGCTCAACTGCGCCACTCCTTTCTACCTTATTTATTTACAAGAGCTAGCTTGCCGAGTCATGATGCTGAAATCTCAACTTCAATGTATATTTCAAAGAATGACCAATGACAAATGTGTTCAGAGGATGATTAATATAAAGAGTAATCATGCGGGAGGGGAGCTATTTACTGTTTTGATATCTTAAGAATCCACAAATTTAGAACATTGAAATTTCAAAATAGAGTTTACGAAATTATTTAACCATCGTGAATCGAGGTAGCAAAAAACTTTTTAAATTCAAGATTAGTTTTGGATTATGAATTTTGTATCTTTCTATGAGTCATACTATATGGATGTAGAAAAGAAATATGCTATTTGATTTTACATTATTTGCAAAATCGTTATAATAACAATTAATGTCCCTCTGCAATTATCTCATCTCTCGCATTCCAATCGACTGTTCTAATTTTCAATCGTTGTAATTTCCTTCCCTTTTGTGAGGTTACCAGCTATCTGGGAACCTCGCAACTAATTCAGCAATTGAACTAGCTTTACTGGAATTTATAGTTTTATGTATTGTGGCTTGCAAAATGAAAGGGAATTTTAAAGGTATTAACTTAGATGATAATAAAAAAATTCGAGGATTTTCCAAAAGTATTTCTCATAATGAATAAGACTGTTTTGAAATGGGAAAAGTTAAGTCTCCAATCAATGAGATCAGTAATTATTTAAATTATATAAACTAAGTTATCTTTGAAAAAAATCGTAGAAAATCAAATTGTACTAATTATTAATAATCAGAATTCTATTGATTATATTTAAATCAATAATACATAATTAAAGGAATTAAAATATGCTAATATCTAAATATTCTTCATAATTCTGCAGATTTACAAGAAATTTCGGTTGTTTATGAAAAAAAATGAATCAAATTTAAGAAAATTTTAAAAGGCCAAAAACAATCTCGAAAGGATATAACTAAGAATATCTCTCGCCAGAATAACGTTTAAATAAAATTTTATGTTTTTTTATAATTTAAGAACAAGAAAACTTTATCACAAAAATACTAAAACTTTATTATCATATGAGTTTTTTTTTCATAATTAATTAAAATATTTTATCATAAATTAATTCTATTGATTTTGAAATAAATGTACAGTTATGTTGTCTAACTAGTTACTTAACAATTCTACATGTTTGTTCTAATAAAATAACAACAATATGTTGCAAGTTCAATTATTTGTTTTTGGCACCATAATGTGTACTTTTTGGGGGGTATTTTAACTGCATTATTATGACTATAATAAAAAAGCTTAACTCAAAGAAGTGAGTAATAACTTCCCAACAATGTTAAATGATGGATGTTGCATTTGATCACTTTCACTTCTATTTGTCTCTGCGTAATACTTGAGGAAAAAATTCAGCGAAAACGCTTTTAACACAGAATCTCTTATCTCCTGACTCCTTGCAATCATTAGAATGTTACAGAATACACCACTAATAATTGTGCTTTTGAGTGCAGTGGAGTAGTGAAATAATGTGAAACATACCCTCATACCATGTTCCGACCATCATTATTGGCCGAAAGATTCTGTAGTGAAGTAAGATATAGAAAAATGTTGAAGTGAATCTTCGTCCAGGATTATCAAACTCCCGCTGCTCACTCTGCTTCTTCTCTAAATAGCTGCTGTAGAAGCGAGGAACAAAAGGAGCAAAGCTCGCTGTTCATAAATAAAGCAGGATTCACCGTCTTGCCAAGCGATGAATTTTGAGTGACAGGCAACCAGTTGCAACCCGATACCTCTCCACTCCATTATCCGCGCTCATTAATTTGAAGCCTAATGACTCATGGGATCTGCAATACTCGGATTTTGCTCCCAAAAATCACTCATAAGCCAAGTGAGCGGAACGTACCTCTCGAAAACAA
Organism: Argiope bruennichi; assembly: GCF_947563725.1. NCBI lineage: Eukaryota > Metazoa > Arthropoda > Arachnida > Araneae > Araneidae > Argiope > Argiope bruennichi. Next base: position 49,471,210 of record NC_079157.1, read on the forward strand.
ATCATGACGAGATGCACGGAAAACTACGGACAGAATTCACTGAATCACTGCGCAAACTCCAAGACTAAGCACTTTGCTTCAAATCAGATTCTATATTTTTTCTCCCTTCTTTCTTTCTTCCTCCCAACTACATCTTCCTTTACAAGGCAAAGTAAAGTTCATATAATGGTTCTTATCGAACATTTATCGAAGTGTAACATGATTCGATATTCATGGTATGATACGATCGTAAATCCAGTTAAATTAATTTTGCAGTTTATTTTATTTCAAAATCCAGTTTGATTTTAACAAGCATACTGTGTGACAATTTAAAGTAAATAGCAGATTGTTAATAATTATTATTATGCTTTTAAGTTCTGCTTTAAATCAATGCGATTTATCTCTTTTATTGATTGTTTTCTTCAAGGCTCAAGGCAAAAAATATTTTTAGTTCTATACAGACGTATTGCCTAACATATTTAGCTTTTGAATTAATAGATATTTTGTATAAACAGTACAAATTTAGAACAATCTTACTATCGCTATCTTTGTCTGGAAATGATTTTAATCTCTTTTCCTAATTAACAGCAGAGTAATCTGGAATAAAGAAACATGGCTGTAATACATTTCATATAGTGTAAATCTGACATTACAATTAATATATCACCGATTTTAGTAAAGGATAGTTGGTCATGTTTCAAACAAGTGGTGCATCGAATACCTCAGATTTAATCTTAATTCTCCAATACAAGAAAGTTATTTCCATATTATGTTTTTATTTTACAGATATTGTCCAAAATGTTTAATTTGAATTTGAACAAATCAATTTCCTATTTCAATATCCTTTTTATACTACAATTCCTGATTTCTTCATTTGTTGGTAATAGTTTTCATGCTGTTGATACCTTGCGGTATTTAACTTCAAAGAATTAGATGGCATTTCTGGAAGCACTATCTCGAATCTAAAAAAATTCATGAAATACAAATTTACCAATCTGAATTTGTGATGCCTAATAAATAGACATTGTTTGTTCATTCAAGAGCAGTTAATTTCGTTTTACGAGTTTCCAAGATGATATGCATTAGTTCCAAAGAATCGAACTATGGTTTCAATAGGTGGCATAACGAAATTACTCGCCATAAACGAGAGAGAGGGATTTATACCTACAGAAGTCTAAGGAAGGTCCAAAAAAGTGAAAGTATTGGAAACATGCGAAGCTAATTTCACCAAATTATTGTTTCTTTTATCTTACCATATCTACAAGCTTCATTTATGTCATTTACAAATACATATCGGTCATATTTAATTACGTCAATAGTTGTTGAAGTCATGTTTGGAAGTACAAAGAAAAACCGTGTACGACAAAGTTCGTAGTTTTGACCATAATCTAATTGATATCCGAGGTGGTGTTCATTCACCAAACTTCTTTAACTTATTCAGGCCAGAAAATTTTCTGTTAACGATTGCGCTTCAATTAAATCCATATGGATTGCGGATTGCCTTTGATCTTAGGCATAAAACTTCCGAAGACAAGACTGCTACTAAATCCTGACATTTGAGCAAATCGCATCAAGGCAGTAATAATCTCATTTGTATCGTTCAATATACTATTACAGATAGATACAATAAATGTAAAGAAACTTATGGCGTAGCTCTACACTTATCTTATTCCCCTGATCTGAAATCTTATAGTGCTCGAAATATGGTATAACTTTATTTCCAATTCTACAAATCAGTCATCTTTATTTTTCACCAACAAATTTGTCAAATCCTGCACTGACTTTATACATGACATAAAATTTCTATTTCAACAGCCATTTTGGCTACTATATGCCGAAGTGTTATATGTTAATTGTGATTGTCACTTAACATTTACATAATGGCTGATTGAGTTTCAATTAATGAGCAATTCCTTTATTACGTTGATACCTGTAATGTATGGAAAGAGGAGCATAAATTTCAAATATGTATTTGTTTTTTCTATTCTGACCAATTAGCATACCCCAAAAAATTCAGATAGGCTAAGGGGGGGGGGGTATTTTTTTAAAAAAAACTGTTAATGTATATCATGTGCAAGAAATTTGCAAATGTTTAAAATTGTAAGGGAATTTGTTTTTCCTTTATCCCAATTTTTTTGTACGTAACTGAAATCATTAAAAATAAAATACGACAATTTTCAGTGCTGAAGCGCATGCCCAAACGCGCAATTAATTCTCTCAAAACTGCGCCATCTGATCCTCTGGCAGAGAGACAGTTTCTCTTCCTCAGAGTAATCTTCACTCCGTGGTTGTGGATTATTTTAAGCTTCTTAAATGCTTTGAGAAAATAAAGCGATACACTTTCAGCTTCTTCCTCGCTTTTTTTCCCCTTTCTCCCTTTCAAAAAGAGAGAACTAAACAATGCTCCTCACTATCTCGCTGCTTAAACGATAACTACTGGTCGATTTGTAAAGACTTCGTTTCCAGTTTTATGGCCCACTATGCATTTCTTGCTCTCCTGTCATCGTAGATAAACATTCATCACTCTTGCGCAGACAGAGAGATTGGTTTACATCCCGCGCAAAGATTAATCCACAAACCAAACAAATCAACTTTGTGTCTTCTCTCCGTGCATAAGCATTCATCAAAAGAGCGCGAACAGTCTTTCTGCATGGAGATTCAGCGCAATTTCGTTGTACTTCAGTGCAATTACGTGGCTAATCTTGCAATATCATTGCATTTCAGAATGTTACCCTGTCAGTAAACAAACACAGTGATAACTCCTGTAACCGTATTCACATTTTTATCACCTGACAAAGATATTTGATGGAAGGGTTAAATGTTTATAGATAAACTCGTAGATTTTGAGAATCCGCAAAGAGAAGGAAGAAAAATGTCAATGTAAAAGGGAAACGTTTACTGCTATATCAAAACAACTAAAAAAATTTTTTAAAAAGCATTTTAAATTTTTTAAATTTTTGATCAAAGATGATAAAACAAACTATTATCACCTGCGTTTTTTTCTCTTAAAATGATTTTTTTTCTTATAGAATTTTAGTAATGTTTAATCAATTTGCTCAATCAATTAATTTAAACTTTAAATTTTTATGTCAACAAAATTCTAGCTAAACAATTTTATAAAAACAAGAAAAGCGCTTTTAAGCAATGATAGTTCACTTTAAAACATTAACATTGTTAAAATCTTTAAGAACTGAAGGAAAATTTTAGGATTAAAACGAATGATCAAATATTTTTAGATTCTATTGGCCTTGTTAACGCTAGTGACACGTGTTACTGTTTTCATTGAATTCAATATTTGACTTGGTAGCCTTCATTTTTCATTTTCGTTTGCCCTCTGACTGTCACTTTCTGGAAGGATTAGCAGTGCAAAACCTCTCTCCTCGTGAGGCAGCACGTAGAGGATTATGAAAATACATGGTAGGAACTTCTCGGCGCCTTACCAATGTTTTAGAAATGAATGATTCTTTTCCTAGGAACATGATAAAAAAGAAATAAAGATGGGTAAAGGGCCATATATTTCTGTCAAAGAATATTTGATCAATGCGCGAAAACTATACATTAAAATGTCTTAGTCTTTTAAGAATTAATCCATTTTCTTACCCTTTAAATAAAATTTTAATATCAAATATACTATAAGTAATGGTCATGAAAAAGTGTCGCAAAAGTAAATTTGTTCCTATGACAATGTATTTCATTTTTATAGAAAACGCCCTAATGGCTTTAGAGGTAAAATAAATTCTTAAAATTGGAATTAAATTCAAATTAAGTCAGTTTAAAACATTTAATCTTCAGTCAAGATTTTTAAAAGCATTTCAAGGAACGGAAAAGAAATTAAAATATTTTTCTGTCGCTGTTTACAAAAAAATGTCATACCGTAGGTCGCACTTAAATTAAAGTTTTTTTTTCCTTAAACAATTCAAATGTACTTAGAAAGATTTTTTTTTTCAATTACATTAACATATTGCTACATGCGACAGTTACAGGCGTCCGATTTTTGATGAGATATATGTACAATGACAGCTATATCCATCCAGCAAAATACGATACATAAAAAATAATTATCATTATTAATAAATTTACTGATTAATTAGTGAGCCAAAAACAATTAAGTTTCTAAATAAAATTTGTATATAATATTATTTTTTTAAATCAAACAATGTTTCCTTAATTAATCGAATGACAGCTATAGTCACTATCGGTTCATGTATTTTTCACATATAAGTCAATTAAAAAATTTAATTCTGTTAATACCATTTATTTTACAATAAATATTTTTTCCTTATATAAGGGGGACAATTTTGTTTTAACATTAATGGGCGAGTATATTTTTCTTGCGTTTGAGAAAGTACAAGCATACCAAGTTTCCATATACCAAGTTTCATCGGCATAGATCAAAGCCTTTTTGAGTTATCTTTGTCACAGACAGACAGACGGAAATTTTTCAAAAATGTGTTTTGAAAAACTATCGAACAAATTAACTCTTTTATGGAACCAGCGAGAATGATCTCCACAAAACTTTCTCAAATTTTCTGGTATTGTGCGAAATACTAACTTTTAGAGTGAATTTAGCATTTGTCCTGAATTTAGCGTATCATCCTCGGTGAATTATTTGATGATTAATTACTGCTATGCGATTAATAGTACGCAAAAATGGAACTTGGGATTTAGACAAGCTTTTATAAACCGATTGAAACAAAAATTTGATTCAAAATTGCTCTTGAAGTCACAAAAATTCATATCTAATTTGATATATTTAAATCATTGCGTTTTTGAACTATCGCGGGCATAAGTTTCTGAAAGTACAGACAGACAGACAGTTCACACCTTAGTTATATTTGGCTCAAAATTTGGTAAGTGTCTACACTATAGATGTTAAATCAGTGCAACGAATTTTACCTATTTAGCTCTGTTTGTTTTATAATTATAGTGTTATATGCGGACAACCGGATAGACAGACTACTTCTGAACAGATTTTACTCAAAATTTGATAGAAAGCTGCTAATATGATGTAAAGACCGTATACCAAATTACAACAGTCTATCTCAAAGGGTTCTGAACTATCTTTGTCACGGGCAGACAGACGGAGATTTTCTTGAAAATGTGATTAGTGTAAAGACCGTATACTAAATTTCAATTGTCTAACTCAAAGAGTTTTTTTTTTTTTTTTTTTTTTGTCACAAACAGGCTAACGTTTTCCAAAAATGTGTTTTCCGAACTCGGTAGGTGAAGGGTCTAAAACGTGGAGATTTGTCGAAATCTCGATTTCGAATTTTTTGATGACTGCTATACCTTCTCTACACTACCTATACAAGAAAGTAAAAAAAGAACCCTCTGTTTTGTATTTTAGGAATTCCACTGCTAAGCAATACCTTCAATAAAAATTCTGTCTTATGCTGCGATTTCACTAATATGACTTATAAATGTATTAATTATCTAATATTTTATTACACAGAAAAATTTTCTTAAATATTTTTTATTAAAATCAGACAGCATTAATTAATTATAATTAAATCATATAACCAATTCAAATTAAGTATTTTTTTAAAAAAACATCAATTAACAAAGAATTATTGATAAAACTACAAGATGTTCGCCAAACGAACAAAAGCTATTTAAAAAAAATGTCTCCAAATATCTGCAGTATAACGCTTTACAATTAATGCCAGTGTTTTCTATGCATCCCTGAATTTTAACTATATGGCTCATAACCAAATGAAGACAAACATTCATCTGCGATCCTCGGCTCTACGTAATCTTGCGATGGATTCGGATTGCCTCGCTAACCGCTCAGATCTTGGTTTTGACATTTCCGAACTATAACAGCAATTAAACTGGTAAGCTCTTCTGCTCAGAAGAAATTTTTTCCCAGTGTGTTTAAATCAACTTTATATAAATGTCACTGATCAAGGTTTGACTCTGCATAGCCGTGCTGGCGGTTTAATATGAAAGTCGTTCAACAATTCTTTCCTATTGAATGATTCTAAGTTTTCATTCTTAAATTTATGTGGGAAAATTTTAATCTACCTTGCCATTTCATTTAATGCATCAAAGATATTTTTTTTTGTTAATTTTATTGTTGTACGACATTAGTCAGGGTTCATCAAATCTAACGACAACGAAATAGCAACGGACTAGCGAAATAGCGAAACGGAACAGACTGATGTGACAAGATGCCAATTGGCGCTTCTTTCATGTTAGATATCTCTGTGGAATAAACTTTTCCTATTTAATCAATCATTTAATGTTTCATTTCTGTTTAGCTTGGATTTTACAATACTGCATTCGTTGAGATCTTTATCCAGCTACAAAATTAAAAATTATTTTTAATTCATTTCAGAGCTTGATTTGATTGTTTTGATAACTCGGACAATTAATCATGCCCGAAATTTCAAAAACAACTTTTTCAAAGTTTCAAAGGATTATTTCTTTAGGGTTCTATTTCGTCAACCCACCACCACCAATTACAAAACTCAAATACAAGAATTTAAAAGTACCTCAATACGAGCATCTTATTGTATTTCTCACACCCTGTACAATGTTTTATAAGGATTCTTATTAAGATATGGCTAGGAAAAATCCCATAGCTTTACATTACCTATAGAATACAGCGAATTTCCTTAAAATACTAGTTTTGGATAAAGCACTAGCTTTATTGAAATGCTCGTTTTATTCCGACTGTTATCTAATACATGCAAAGAGCTGTCCTTGTCTTATAGTAGTTTTGGAGATTCAAAATGCTCTTTCAAACATGCTACAACTACTTTTAAATCTAAATTCAATAGCACTGACCATAAAGCAAAAGCTTCTTAAAACGTAGGCAATATTGAAAACTGGAAACGTGCTTAGTGTTTACATGTGTAGATATACAGACTCTTTGAAGAAAGGGAATTTCTAAGTTTAGATTCATTCTCAAGTCCGAAATTCAATGACTTAACCCTGATGATCGCCTCTGACTGCTCCAGTCACGGCAAGCGCCTGAGAGTACGTTCTGTTTGCTCGCATTCTTTTGGAGGTGACGTGACAGCTCGATCCATTGTTGTGTCAGGAAGAGGGACATTTCGCTTGCGCGAGAGACGCTTCATTAGGCAGAGGCTCGTCTTCGCCCGTCACTGCGAAAAAACAGCGCTCAATTCACTCGCGATCGCATGAGAAAGATGCGAGTTCGACGATTCAGTTGCTCCCCAACCAAAGAGAAACGTGGAGTTCATTTGCAAGTGAAAGTGCCTGAACGAACAGGCTTCAAGATTAACTGATGCAGAAGGAGCGGTGAGCGAGGGTTGCCTCGTGTTCCAACTCTCTACTGTCTAGTCTTGCAAGAAAGAAAAGAAAAACGAAAAAAAGAAAAGAAAATCGCGATCTTCCTTCCTTACCTCCCAATGCTTAATTCTTTTCTTCCCTCCATTTTTTTTTTTTTTTTTGTGTATCTCTGTGTGTGCACTTTATACAACAAAAACGTGTGTAGACATTTAAAGGGATTTTGAATTAAAATCTTTTATTATAATGAATCATGCTGAAGTTTATGAGTTCCCGACAAATTCCAAAACAAATTCTGAATTTTCAGAAAAAAAATTCAAATAACTCGTTCCTGAACATTTAACTTTTTTTTATTCATGTATATATTGCACAACAATTATAATCACAAACAGTTAAAGTGCAGATATAATTTCTATTCCCTTCTTATTTCCTTTAAATATGCAAAATAGTACATTCACTCCTTTTTGCTAGTCAAAATGTGCTCCAAATTAAAATCAAATGGAATTTTTTGCTCCTCGACATTTTCGAATATTACCACATCTCAACTATACCTAAAATGTAAGCTCTATTTATCTTTCTTTAAAAGAAAAGTCATGACATACTGAGTTAGCATAAATAAATGACTAGATATTGCACATGTAAATTTTTATAACTATTGCACATGATGTAATACTTATTGCAGGAAATTAAAGATAAACTTTCCTTTTTGTTTCCAATCATAAATGATCGATGCGTGAACTTTTCGTAGCACGACAAACATCTTAACAGCAATCAAGTTCATTTTGCACAGTTTGAAGTTCTATATTGTCGATGGTATTTAAAGCGACATTGATGGTTTTTTTTAAAAAAAACTCATTGAATGTTTTCGACAATGAGGGCTAATAAACAAGGTTTTTGGTGTTACACCATTAAAAGAAATCATTTTAGGTTAACTAAACAGGTAGTACCCCATCTTGTTAAAGATAAAATTCATACTATTTTTACGTAATTGTGAAAACCACCAGATTTAAAACGTGTAAAGGTAATTGCTTCCTGTAACCATTTTTTCAAAAAAAGAAAAAAAAAATGCATTCTAGTTTTTGAACTTGGCACATTTACATTCGCGAATTCGTCAGTAACTCCGCAATTTCAATGTACCTCTTCACACTCTATCATTATGATAATGAATGTTTCCTGCGCTGCTTCGTCTGAAAATATCGTTTGACAAAATCTTCATATTCCGATGTTTCTTACATGTGATTAAAAAAGCCTAATCGGCGATTTTTTTTCTTCTGAGTTTAAAGTCTAAAGCAATTGCAAATTATAAGGATGAAATATAAACATTTGGGCAAAATTTTCTTTATAGTTTTTAGAGTGAATTTAAAGTTCATTGATACCAGTTCAGGAAGGACTTCGAAAACACTTATCCTATCTATTCCTATCCTATCTACCGTTTTTTCTGAAACGCTTGCGTTACCTTTACCAACACAACATACTCTTGTGGGTTGGTAAATCTTTTCAATACTCATTTCTAAACTTGCACTGCACACTAATCAAGCAGGCAAAAAGCTCCCGAATATACTAATTCACAAAAACTTTTATCTGTTACTGTGGTCATTTATAATTGCATTAAAGGAGTTTTAGGATTGTTCTATCACATGTTAAGCGTTGCTAAAAACATAATTTGGAACGTTTTTCTTTATGTTCATATATCACTATTTATATTATGTTCAAAAATTTTCAAAAATTTTATGTTCAAAATATATTTTTAAAATCCGGCTATTTATTTATCTAACCTTGTAATGGATCATCATAATTACATCAAAAAACTGAAACATTCTTTAAGAGATGTTATGATGAAAAATGCATAATCTTCATACATATACATAAAAATTTAAACTATCTTTTCAGGAGATGTCATGATGGATCATTATAATAATTCATAAAACTGAGCAGTCTAAACAAAATATATAATTACAAGGAGTTATAATTACAAAATTATCTATACAAGGAGGTTGATATAAAAGCAAAAATATTCGCCTAGAAACAAAAGCAGAAAAAAATGCCTGTAGCTAAATTTTGCGAAGTATTAAATCAAGTTCATAATTGCGCGTTATGCTTAATTGATTTCAAAAATTACACATGTTGGCAGAATTCTATTGAAGTGCGTCATGTGAGAATGAAAAGATTCCATTACATTCATGGATAGAGTAAAATATTTTCTCTAGATGGAGAAGCACGTTATCAATAAATACAATAATTATAAATTAATATAATTTTTTTATAATTTAAATAGTCAACAAGTACAAATATAATGATTAAAATGTGATAATTAAAATCTTACAATATTAATGGAATATTGCAGCATTAAAAAAATGAAAAAAAATATTTTTTTCCTTTCTTTCACTATTTCGAAAGTGATTAAATGAACAATAGTGAACAAGAAAAAGGAACATCTCTATAATTTTGTTTTTTATTATCGCATCTTCTCAAAGCAAGCAAAAAATGATAACTGAATAAATTTCAATATAATAGTTAATTAACTCAGTTAATCAATTTATTATTTAAAGCAAACCTCCCCCCTCGAATCATTCTCAGCGGCACAATTGTATGAAGATGCGATAAATAAAATAAGTTATGAAAGTGCTCTGTTTTTTCTCTTTCTCCCTTTCTCTCTTTCTTTGACTATTGTACATCTATTAAAATTTAGCTTGAATCAAATAAATAAAAATAAAGGAACATCAACATTTAACAACAATTGGTAACCATATACAAAAATTGATCAGGAAATTCCAGAAGTTGCATGTGTTTTAGCTTTTTTCATTATTATTGCAATTTTAAGAAGAAAATTGTAATATTAAAAAGAAAAAGCGAGATCTTGGGCATTTCCTTTTTATCTTCTCCTTATTCTGTCTTTAAAATAAACTAAATCATTTACTTATTATTCATTATAGATCATTAAAATAGAATGGATAATTAAATTGGCTTGTAACATTTCCTATATCACATGATAAACGTGATTCTTAAGCTTCAAGGATGAATTAATTCCACTAAATCGATGGAACTGATTATCACCTTTTTTTCTATAATTAATCATAAGATAGCTAGAGAAGATAGATTAAAATTCCTGCTTTATTAACTTTTATTTAATCATTTCTATCTACTTCTTTATTTATAAATTTAGGTATTTGATTTCAAAAATATTATACAGATTTTAGATCAATATAATCTGGTAAAAATTCTACATTTTATTTAACAATATATATACTACGAAAATATTTCTTCAAAGAATCTTTATATGTACCACCAAAAATAAACATTAAAATTCCTCATCAAATAAAGTAATTTATTCTATAAATAGCCATCTAAATTAACAAAATATTTTTATTAGTATTTAACCAAAAATGCCATTATAGAACTTACAGAAAATAAATTTTAAATCCTTTACCAAATTTTTAGAAAAAAAAAGTTCAGATTCTTTTAAAGACATCAAAAAATTTAAGTCACATAGAAATTTTTCTATAAAAAAAACACTTTCTGAAATACCCCTTAATAAAAAATGGCATCTTACATAAAAATCTCTCTCTTTTTTCCTCCTTTTAATTCTAATATATTTTCTAATCATTTTCGTTAATATTTTAAGAAAATCCTATGCAAACCAGCATCACTGAACATGAAATAATAATAATAAATAAATAATACAAAATATCTGAAATGATAAATCGCACATATTTTCTTCCATAAAAAAGTTTGAAAAGCTATTTCTATCACATAATATCGCATCTTGTTATTTCTTTTCCATAAAATTCATCTCTACGAAATTCCATACACAGTTGCATTAAAGAAGGTTTGAATTATGAACATTTTTGTTACCTTAAATTTTCTTGATCTTCACGGTCAAAGAAAAATACTGAAATGATTTTCTAACTTATTTATAATTCATATTTATGGACTCGAAGTTTTAAATTCTCTCGTACATTTTTATATGAATACAAAGACGCATTTGTAACATTCTGCAAGGTATCAAGACATGGAATTCTAAGATTTTAATATTTTTTATAAATATTCCAATTGCCATTCATTCAAAAAAAATTACATTTATCGAAATACAAAACAATACTGAAATATTATCGTCTGCAAAAAAAAAAAAAAAAAAAAAAAAAAAAATCAAACAGTTTTTTTTATTGCATTTATAAACTATAACTCAACCTTTTTTTAAATAGCATTTATTAACTGCAGGTGAAGCCGATCTCTCCGCACTTGTTAACTTTTGAGCACGTTCCAACCTTTCAGCAGGGTGGAGAAAGTGGATAAATAAAGAATTCCATTTTTATGTCGGCCCAATTGAGATGTCAAAATGAGAGTTATCAAATTTAATGATTAAATTCATTATTATTTTTTTAATCGGAAGATGAATATTTTGCAGCTATCCGAATGATGGTATAACAACCATCTGATTACCATTATTATTCCTCCACAGTGTAATACCACAAGAAAAAAAATAATTTACTTCCTTGAACTAAAAAATAATATTTGAAAGATGGTAGAAGGAAAGCTAATTTTAATATTTGTCACAAATTATTGATTTAATATCAGATACTAAAAAAAATGGTTTTAAATATTATACCACTTCCAATTTAAGAAGAATAGAATCGTATTAGATCTGTGAAGAATAGCAGACATTGGAATTCTTTAAAGACTACAGTTTTTGAATACTTTTTGCTTTTAGAACTTGCCTCGGGATTTCGGAAGCATTACGTTTGAATCCATCTGTTTCTTAGCTGAACGCATGTATATCTCTCAGAAATTTAGAACGTGAATAACACTTCAGTGCCTAATATATTTTTTAATTGGCAGATGTTAAATAAACTGCGATAAGTTAGTGGTATTTTTCATCGGATTAATTTTTTAATACTATTGCAATTATGCTCTTATTTGTATTTTTACGATGATTCATATGTAATGCAAAGTAAATCAATAAATAAATCATTTTTGGTAATAATGATTAAAGTAAATAATAATGATAATATTTTTATAATTATTAATTAATCAAAATTAAACAATAATAATTAATCAAAGTAAATAATAAAAGTAATTAATAATTCATATGAAATTAAACTTGTAAAATCAAGCGACTTCATTTTCAGCAGTATCACTAAAACGCATTTACAGTACATTCAATCAAACTTTTATTTCTCCTTCATCAATATTTGCTGATAGTACCACAGTTTTAAAAATGTTCTAAATTTTATTTCTGTATTATAGAAAGAGATAATTTATTGACAAAAAAAAAAAGCAATTTCAGTATTTCATACTTTAAAATTTTAAAATTAATAAAACAACAAATCATATATTCTTAAATTTAATGTTATTCATCGGAAAAAAAGGTAAAATTACAGTAAATACCTCATTATTATTTGCATAATTTTTATGACAACAAATATTTGCTCCATTTCCGCAATGTCAGAATGAAATATTTGCTTTTAGTTCTGTTTTACAAGAAGGATGGCAGCACAGTCTATATGGAATGCGATACTAAATGAGTTTCTTTTAGTGGCTATGAAAGTGAAACCTTCTTTTTTTCGATCTTTGTGATGGTATTTTCTGTTGTCTATTCTTAAATGTAGAAACACTCCTCGCTTTTGCGCATGCGCCAAAAGGCGTTGATTTCATCAAAATAGAGATCAGATGAAAGCTAGAGTAGGACATTTTATTTAACTATACAGTGAATCTCAATTATACATAGAAATAGGTGGCGGAGCGATCACGAATGATTCACAAAATTGAATTAGCCATGTGAACAATAAATACAGTTTCGAGTTACATTAATTAGAATTGCCCAAGAGTGGGTATGAAAGAGAACGCATCAAATGAGACGAAGATGAAAGCCTAACAAAAACAACCTCTGGAAATGCTCTCATCTTACTGCTTATCTCGCTCAATGCTTACCTTTGTGGGGCAAATTTGCCCAAAAGTGTTAGTTAGGCAATAGAGTGGCGAAAACGGATTTTTAAAGCAGCAATATAATAAATGGAGTTATAAAAACAGTCACATAAGGATATCTATGTCATATGGCCTTTACAGTATTCTTCACTTAGCGTTGATGTCGTTTTCACGATGGGTTGCTCTCCCTCACCCCCACCCCTCTCATTTTACTTGTCTTCGTAAGGTGCCTCTGACCTTACGTCTTTCGCAGAGGAAATCTGATAAGTTAATACTGAAATAAATGATACGAGGTTCTTATACTGCTTGGGAGGCAAAATAAGGGGTACTTTTCTAATCTTGGAAAAAGATGTTTCGAAGCAGACAAAATGAAAATTGTAAAAGTGGAATAATTTAATATTTCTGGAATGAAAGACAAATTTCAAATATAAGGACGTTAAAAAAACATTCTTGTCCATATCAAGGATACTGAATACATAAACCTTTTGCCTTTTTACCCTTTTTACCCCCCTTAATTTGAGTCTTTTAGTTAACCTCTTTTGTTTCAAATATTTACTTAGTTATTATTCATAAGTAAATTTAAAGTAATCAATTGACATATTTCTTATTTTTAAAATATTAATCAAACGTGACCAAGATGGAAAGGCACATGCAAGATTTTAAATTCGTTAAGAGATTAAATTACAAAAACTTTTCAATGTAACTTTTACACTTATCATGTAATTTTTAAAAGATAAAAGATGACAGTTAAAATTTCAGTAACATCTCCGCCTTCATATTTAAGGCTGTTTAATAAAAACTGAAAGCCTCTTAATAAAATTCTACATTAAAAATTGCCATGGACATGTATATTAAATAGCTAGTCGAAAGTTTCTATCTTGTCTATTCTTGAAGTACTTTTGCCAGTTGAAATTATAACTTATATAAGTTATAAGTTAACAAGACAAAACATTCATGAAAAAAATAATAAAATGCGTGTATCTCACACTTTTAATAATAGGCATAGATTTTTTTTATCTTATTTTAAATTATCACTCATCAATAGTAAATTATTGTGGGTTTTCTTCTTCTTTTTTATATTTTTAATTATAAATATGAACATATTTTCTTTATCAAATCATTATTGAATCCAAAAAGATTCAGAAATTATACTTTCTCATATATAAAAATAAGCTAAGAGAAGGAATGAAGGCTGAAGAAGGAATATATTGGCACTGATACAGAAATATATCTACATACAACGAACAAGACTGTTAAAATTTGGTATACGGTTTTATTTTTAATATTATAGATTTGTTTTTAATTTCTCGTATATGTAGTATAGAGAAAATATAATAATCGTCAAAAAATTCAAACTCGAGAATTTTACACATTAACACATTTTTGGAAAATACCTCTTTGTCTGTCAGTGACAAACATAACTTAAAAACGATTTGAGCTAGATGGTTGAAATTTGTTATAAAGTTTATATATTTATTGTTGTTGTTATTTGTTATAAAGTAATTCTTCATAATAAAATTAAGTTTAATATGCCTTGTTTAATACAAAACATAACGTAAACATAAAATTTATTTTCATTTATCTCATTTATAGCTGATTTAGTTTAAATTAATAACAAAATGTTCGGGTAAAATATTTTGGGGATCTGTACCAATAAGGTGCTTATAAATAAATCATAAGAGTTTTATGAGTTTAATTTATTTGCTTTTTGACTTTCTCGTCATATCTGATGATTAACTATACTAAAATACAAATCATATTTAATGATCGTTTCATCATTAAAAATTATATAGAAATTTCAACAATTTGTATCATTTCATAATTCATGTTATGTATTAAAAACTTCATTGATATTTCCAAAATATTTCTGTTCGAAAGCAATAGCGATATCTCTGGGAGTTGGCAACTGTAGACTTGCACGATGCAGATGGCTATAGTGACCTGTTGAATTTCACTCGCATTTTTTTTTTATTTTCCTGATATTATCTTCTTAAAATGGAGAATCTTATAAAGATTCTTTTTTTTTCCCCAACTGTCCAAAGTTGTGTCATTTAATAAGTTGAAGAGTCTTACAGGTGTCATCTGCAATGGATTTTTATGACCTTTAGTTTGTGATCTTAATTTTTTTTAAATCTACCGAAGAGTCCGGATAAAAATATAGAGGATGGCTGGGTAATAATATATCTGCTTAAATTCTACGTTATTTCCCCGAATGCCTTTTAACTTATCGTTATTTTATAACAGAATTTTATCGGCAGACGACAAATTCGTTTTTAATTTTTTACTCCATCTGTTTATTTGTAACCAACCGCCTTTGGCGATCAGTTGGTTCGCCGAGAATATTGGTAATATTTAATCTCAATTAAGCGCTGAAATGTAATTTCATGCCTATGATTTTGATGTACTATGATATTAAATTTGTATTATTTTGATTGTCTCAAATTATGTTTATTATAGAGATAAACTTTACTAATGGAAGCAGATCCATAATATTATAGTATTATTAAAAAAGCAAGTATCCAATTCACCTAAATTTTGTGGCCTAAAATTTATTCGTCTTGAAAATTACATAGATATTAAGCAGAATCCGTTTGTTCTAATCCTTTACACCATGCAACATACAATGGAACAATTCATGAGCACACAAAATATGCCAAATACACTAAGGCAATTTAATTTCCGCATTAACATCTGAATAGAATGAAGTCTCTGTTGCTGTAAAAGTTTTTTTCTTTTACTAGTTTTCGATTAGCTTTTAAGTGGTTTCGAAAATAATCTAAATTTTCTACGAAAGCAATTATTTAGCTGAACAAAAATAAAGAATATATAATATGTAAATATTTCATAAAAGATGGTAATCAAATATTTGTTACATCGGTTGAAAAAACGATAGCGAACAAAATATGAATATATAATGCCAAGAGCAATAAATAGATAAATAAAAACCTTTTACTTTCAAAATATATAAAGAAATACATAAAAGAGCAATATAATCCCAATTGTGAAACTACAATAGTTGACGCTGAATGGGAATGAACAGAGGTATCCATAATATCCGAAATAGCATTTGTGTCAAATTTGAAGTTTTTCATTTCAACATTTTTCAACTTCTCATTTTCCATAACTTAATATATTCGATCTCAAAGAATTCAAGAAATAAAAAACTAATAAAGCTATTGTTTGTAAATTTAAAAAAAAGATGCCCTAGTCAAATATCAACTTTCTTGCTTTTTTTAAGATGGAAATTTGAAATATTTTATATTTTAAACTTATGCCATGTCACTTTTGAAAACATTTTAAAATTTCACAGGCAGTTATTAATATAACATATTCCTGTAATCCTGTATGTTTGCAAATAATATAAATCTTGCAGAATTTTTATTACTGTTTGATATTTCACTATGTCTCTAGAATAGCATAGTCTATCCAGCCTCCATATCATAAAATTAAAAAAAAATCATTTTCCCACCCATCAATGGATGTAAAAGCGTGTATTGCGTTCAAATAAAAATAAAAAATTCACAGATTTACATATTACAAACCCACATATTTATAATGTTCGTTTCAAAACTTAATTACAATCAATTTTCGACGACTTTCTCCAACCAGAGAAGTGATTTGTAATTAATGATAAACACTATCTCAGTAGGTGTTTTTAGGCATTTTTTATTACTTTTATTTTAATTAGAAAATTATTTTAAACTATTTCTTTCTGATGTTAAAAATAAATACTTAATTTCCCTATTTTGATAAATTCATAACCGATGGGAACCTGAGGAAAAGGCATGTAAGATCTCTATACATGAGAAAAGATTATTTTACAGGCAGTAAATACAATTAGTTATATGTATTCTATAAAACTAAATCAAAAACTACATTTTAAGATGAAGTTGTTTCTCCCGAATAGTGTAAAAAATAATCAATACAATTTTTTGCACTCGATTTTTTTGCAGTCCTTCACAATATAATGTGTTTTCTGCTTAGATTTGCAACATATATATTAAAAACAGTCAAACACGCATTTAGGTGTTTAAACTCGTACGCAACAGTATTTTTGCTCATATCGATATGTGTTTGTCACGTTTATTCAATTAAGTCACTCTCCGTTTATACTCATCGATCCCCGCTAATCGATGATTCCACAATTTCTCATCGATATATGATTTTGGTGTAAAGATCACAAACTAAAATCCATACACCTATATAGCGTTTTTGAATTATCATGCCATATTATCGAAATAAGATTGTTGCAGAAAATTCTATCTGATGACTGTATGATTGGGAAAAAAACCAAAAGGCTAAGCAATGAATAAAGTATTTTATTCTATGCAAACACACAGTAGTAAAACACAAGCGAAAAGAGAAAAGTACACAAAACAGCACTTGCAGAAATCAACAACACACAAATAGCAAATTCTTATTAAACAACCGCAACTACACAAAGTGCTCTCAAAGAGAGCTCTCTTTGAGTTCAATATTCCTAAAAAAGTTTTTCTCAACTATTACTTCTCTCGACTCGACTATTGACTCACTCCCGTCTGTTTGCCTCCGCTTTTTAAAATAGTCCCGTGACAGGGATTTAATAGTGGAACAAATGCTGGAATTTGAGTCCTAATGGAGATATCGCTAAGATTCTCAAATATTAGGGATCTTTTTTTTTTTTTTTTTTTTTTTGCCAAAGTAGCAAAATTTATTAAGTCTATAAATAGTAGCCAAATTTTCAGCCAAAATTAGGGGTCCAAAATCTCTTACTTGCCATAAGACTAACTGTGCAGGGAAGCAATATTACAAATTCGTAGCAATATCGAAAGATAGCATCAGTCAATCTGATAATGAATTTGATCCAACTTTCGATACACCTCCAAGATTTTAATCACAGAAGTGTATACAAAATTACACCCACCTAGCTTGTTTGATATCATTCTTTTAATTATCCTGTTCATTTACAAATAGAAATAATATTAAAAATACCTTACTCGGTTTCATGAGTGTTTAAAGAATGAAATTCATTACAATCTTGATGTCGAATTCCTCACCAATTACATACTTCGCTGTTAAGAAAATAAAAATATCCAATATTGCACTAGCTCAAAATTAATTATTTCATAACATTTATTTTGTGATACAACTGAGAAGATTTGGATCCATTCTGGATAGCAAATAATACTAAATTCAGTTTTTGAAAGAGAATCCGAAATGAATAAGATAGTAATTGGCTCCAAATCTTTTAAATGCATTCATACAAAGATTTTTTTTTATATATTTCTGTGGCTCAAATTTCATTGTTTAAACACAATATTCACAGAAACAATCAACAGAAAAGAAACAGTTTTGCGTCACAAAAATCTTCAAGACATGTTCTGTGAACTAGCGAAGACCTTGGGAAAGGAGGGGGCCATAAATCCCAGTGAGAGTCCCCTGTCGCTATCACAGGTATCGGCTGCGAGCAACATTCCTGGAGTTCCCTGTCAACGATAAGGATTGACGTGAACTGAATCTACAAACACCCCGGTTTGAATCCGACAGGTAGTTCTTCTGACAAATCGAGTCGGCTCTTCATGCACCGCTTTTAAATGGTAGAACTACCTGTGATGATAATTCTCTTACATCTGCCGCAGAAGTTACAGTTTTAAGTTACCGAAGCTAGCAGAGGATGGCGTCACACTGTCACACAAAAACGAATTCTTTTGATGTGGCGTTTAAATCAGAACATTTAATTATCATGTGCGAACATGGCGTTGGTTCGGAAAGAAGGTTTATTGCGTTTGTGTTGAGAAGAAATATGCAAAGAACGTTTCGAGCAAACAAGAACAGTTAATAATTCTTGAAGAATTCAGTCAAAAGTTAATTAAGCACGTACAGAGCAAGAAAATGAAAATTATCAAATACAGTTTGCAATGTTGATTCAAATTTTTGATTTTTTATATTATTTATATTTGATTACAATTAAAGACAAATTCCTTTAAATCTGGAAATGTGATAAAATTTGCCAAAAGATTATACTGAATTATTTTTTTATATATGCTGATCGATGCACAATTTGATGAGAATCGGTGATTTTGAGGTCTCAGTTTTATCTCCAAATTCACATCACAATGGAATTTTGAGATTACCAGACGTGCAAGTACAATGGGGGAAAGAATAAAGTATGAGCATTTATAAATTTTTATATATATTTTGAGGCGAAATTTCCCGGTAACATATGATAATATTTTCAGTTGCCAAGTTTAACTTTGTAGTAATTTTTAAAAAATTTCAGCTATTCTCGGTTATTTGTAAGATAAATTTTTCCAAGATTTGAAGGACAGAGAAATTACTTATCAGCAATAGCAATTTTTTTCTGGAACTGAGAAATCATCAACGGCTTCAAAGATCATTAAAGATAAAATTAATGAGATGAATTCGATAAGTTATGCTCCATTATAACAATAAAACGTTTAATTGTAATAATAAAACGTTTAATTGTAATAATAAAGCATTTTAATACCAACTGTTTCTAAAACAGAATTCTTGCAATTTCAAAATTTTAATAACATACAACTAAAAATTTTTCATGGTGTAAATTGCAATATGAGCATAGGAATATAAATAAACATATATTTTTAAAATACTTTAAATATATTTATATATTCTTAATAGATTTCTATTCAATAATCTCAACATACAAACCAGTGAAAAAAATCGTATGCTAAGTGAAAGAATTAAAATTTTAAAAATACTAATACGTGTGACAAAAATGGGTCAGGCAGTTAAAGAAACAATAATAATTTTTAAAGAAATTTTAAAATGTGTATCAAAAGGTAATAAATTTAAGTCAAGCTATAAAAAAAAACCTGCGTAACAAAAGCAAAAGTAAAAGAAAATAACTTCAACATTGGCAAAAGCGTGCGTGAGAAAAATTAATTAAACTTCTAAATAGGTTTAATATTTCGAAAAGGGGAAAAAACATTTTTATAAACTGAGTTTGATTTAATTTTAAAAAATTGATTAAAATCAGAGAATTTAAGTTAGTTAGATATTAGTTTTTCAACTAGTGAGAATGGTTTTCTCAAAACTTTCTCGCATACTCTTTAATAAAGGTGTTATCCCAGAGAACGCCTTGCATGGCGCTGGAGCACAGTAGTTAAAAAATATTAGCTTTTGAGCTGAATATAGACTCTAACTGAATCTATCGTGTGAGTCTCGGCAAGTTATTTAGCAATTTGCTGAATATATCATATGATCCTAGGCGAGTGTTTTGGCGATTGATGCCTGGCATGCGATTAATATTATCCGGAAATCGAATTTGTGTTTTAAACACGTTTTTCTCAACTGATTAAAAAAAAAAACTGACACAAAACTGCACTTGTAGTCACAAAACCGAATACTAAATTTCATATATTTATTTATATTGAGTCATTACATTTTTGAGTTCTCACATTTACATGTTTCTGAATGTATAGACTGACAGATGGTAAATCCTTTGTTCAATTTCGCTCAAAATTTGAAAATAGTTTAGACTACAGATGTTAATTCCTGTATCGAATTTATCTATCGAATTTTATCTCTTCGTTTTGTAGTTATCGTTTTAAGTTATATTCGTACAACCGGACAGATAGACTTCATCTGAGAGGATCATGGTTAAAATTTGATAGAAATCTACAAATTTGAGAGTATGCCAAATTTCCGCCGTCAAGATCAAGGCGTTTTAGAGTTATATTTGTCACAGACAGGCAGACCGACGGATATATCCCAAAAATATGTATTTCGATCTCAGGGAGATCTAAAACGTGAAAATTCGTCAAAATCTCAAGTTCGATTTTTTTATTTGTTTTCTTAGGCATATATGATATACATAATATATATATGTATATTTTCTCTCTACAACATATGCGAGAAAATAAAAAGGAAATTTGTGTTATTGAAAAGCTATATATTTTTTTAAATTTTAAGATGGTAAAAAAATAATTTTTGTGTAATTATTTTTTTAGAATTTATGGCGGAAAAACGCAAAATCTCTCAACCACTTTTAAGGAGTTATAGAAACATTTTAATAGCACAATAAATATTTCTAGGTACTAAGAAATGTATGTATCAAATTTCATTTGAATCTGTCCAGGAGCTTGGAATTTATAACGTTCAAACACACATACAAGTAAACGCACAAACAAATGAATTTTCAGCTATATATATATAATCAGGCATTTTATTTAATTATTTTCTACAGAGCAGTTTTTATTTTATAACTCATTTTTATAAATATTATGAACATTGAAATTAATGAATTTTTCAACTTCACTAATAGCTACAGCTATTCAAATTAAACTAATGATTAAGACATAAATGTATTAAGGTAATACTTAAGTTTGGAACATATTTAAAAAAAATCCTTTATTTTCTAAAACATCAGAAAATAAGAGAAAAAAATCCGTTATAAAAATTTTATCTTTACAGATTTGTAAAAAGTTAAAGCGTTTAAAAAGAAGGAAAAAAATGCACTGACATTTTTATTTACGGGTTTTTTAAGAGTGGTATGAGTCTTATATATACCTCACTTCCTTGTATTCTGTTACGACACCACTGCCCACGATATCAAGAATTTTTAATAACGAAAAATTATCTGTTTGCTAATACCAATCATGGATAGTTAATCTGGCTTTGATAAGCTTGCTTTGCAAGTAACATACAGCTGATATTTAAATGATGCACAACTACAGTTCACAGTAATCAAAAGTTTTACAACAGAATGAATTGGGGGACTTTTGCTATACTTAACTTCCAATAACAAAACGAACTGGTTTTTCGCATCCAAATTTTCTTACTCTATAACCAAATGGAGCCTTTAAATGCTTATAGAACACCAAATGCCTCACACAATCACATACATTCTTCTTTAATGCTAATAGAAATGGGGGAAATTTAAAAGCTAAAAATATTCATCTTGATTTTAACTACAAAACACTCGAAAAATTAATTGGAATGACATCGAATTTCTGAAGAAATTTTTGGAATAAGGAAAATTTAGCTCTAAAAAGTCTACTACAGTCTAATATAAACCTTTCATAATGAACTCATTCATAAACATGAAACGATTCTAACTTGTAAGTCAAGTTGTGTGACTGGAGGAAGGGACAGTAAAGCGGCCATTCGTCACGTGCGAAGGTGATAAGGAACCCCGAGTTCCCCGTGACCACCCGCGGTGTCTACCTGTGGGATTCTCCTGCTTGTCTTCATCATAAGTTGCCTTCCACTATGAGGCCTGCGCATAGCTACGTATCTTAATAGCTTGGCAGGAATTCCGATTCTAGGTGCAAAATTCGTCACGGTAATGCCTGCTTGAGTAGTTGGGGTAAGAGTAGGCCTTCCTGATGTGTATACAGAGAACACACAGCACTCATGAGACAAAAGTTAGAGGCGCCAAATTCGGTAGGTATCTTGTAAGTAGAAATTACGAATGCAAGAATGCATATATTGTCCAATAATATTTTGTCCAAAAGAGCAGACACAGTAGACTAACTTATTATTCCTTTCTCGTTTATAAAGACAAGGAAGATGTAATCGTCAAAAAATTCGAACTCGATATTTTGAGAATCAATATGTTTTAAACCTCCCTGTGCTTGAAAAATATATTTTGGCATTATGTTTGTCTGTGAACATGACAAAAAAGTTTGAGTTATTGGTGTGTAGACTTAAGACCAAATTTTCTAGTTTCTTTTTTGAATTTGTGTTGAATAAACTCCATTCAAGGAAAGACTGTCTTTCGGACTGTCCCAATAACTATAAAACGGAGAACGGTAGATGGATAAAATTTGGTACATAGATTTAATATCTAGAATGTAGATTTTTATTGAATGATGAACCAAATCTATCAAAGTCCTGGTCGTCTATCGGTCTGTATTTACGCATGCATACAAACGCAATGTTTTAATGAAATTTACTATATTGCCTTGTGATTACCACTTTAGTTTTGAGACATACTTTGGTTACGGATAGTCGGAGGATAGGCTTCCAAAATGTTTATTCGCCTAATTGATTTAGTTAAAAATGTAGATTCCTATAAAATGATGCTATCTACATTAGTAAGTATCATTCACCAATGCCGTGCAAGACATTTGCAACCTTAACCGAGGCCCAACTTTTTATGCTGAGGGGATGGGGATGTGAGAAGGTCTCAGAGCGGCTATTCCAAGAGGCTAAATATTATTATAATTTTCATAATAATTTTATTTTAAATTTGGGACACAACAGAGCAGGCTTCTTGTGTTGATTTGTAAATTATGTAAATTTTAAAAGCGTTTTGAGGGAAAAGAGAAATGTAATGATTTTTTCTATTTCTTTATTTCTTTTAGAAATTTTCAAAATCTAGATTCTGAAATAATTAAATGATTACGTATGGATTTAAATTTGGTTTTCAAATTGAAAATATATATAAAGATACAGACGACTTTATTTACATAATAATGTAATAAAATATTCTAAACCCAAATTGTAGTTCAGATGCATACTCACCCATAAACATTTTAAATTATCATTATATAACAAAAATAACTATCTACAGCCTTTGCTTCCAAATTTATTTATAGTTCTGTAAATATTTTTGGCGTTATCCGTTTCTGTGGCTTCAGACGAAAGCAGTTTCTACAAATTAAAATTCATAAAATGTTTTTTAATAACTATCAGATTTAGCAGTTATTTCAATTGAAAAAACGATATGTAAAGCCGTTGATCACATGACTAAAGAGTTTGCTACTGTAAAAGCCAGCCTTGTTTTATTATAACTTTTTATATTATTGTTTTTTCTATGCTGTTAAGCACGTATTAAAATATAATGTTTAAAATTTTTTAAGATCTAATTTTTTTCCATATAGTTTATTCTGTTACATTGCAAATATTTATTTATTTATTTTTTTATAAATTTAAAAACAAGCATTATTATGTTTTTTGTACAACATTAATGTTTTTTGTTTTAATTCTTAACTAGCCGCCTTTGCCGACCAGCCGGTTCGCCAATCTTAATGTTCGTTAAAATTTTAATAATTAAATATTTTATACAATTCCAACTTTAAGAGCTTCTTCATCAAAATATTTTAAAACTTCAAATTTTGATAGTCATATAATTCTCTCATAATATTATAAACGCCTTCAATCATAACGTAATACGTATCTCTCTAATTTTCTGTTAGTTCCCGTAGAATTTATACTATAAAGTAAAGTGGAAAAGATTAATCTGCAATTAATATAATAATATTTTTTACTGAAACAAAGTATTTTTTTGTAATATGATTACTGAAAACAGTCACTGAGCGTTTAAACTTTATGGGCACTAAAGAATATCTTTCCTAATTTATGTAATATTTCAAGAATTTGTCAACAAAATATTCTCAGATTCATTATGACCAGAACGATTAATTAACAATGTTTAATTTTAAATGCATTAAACACTAAGAAAATAAAACGAATCGTTTAAAATAATTGGTTGAAAACAGGTTAAAAAGAACTAAAAAAAAGATGTACTTAAAACTATAAGCGTATACAAAAATATATAATTAACATAAATACAATTTAATTACAAAAACATGCAACTAACCTAAAAATAATTTAAATCATCCGTTGATAAGGGTTGTCATGTCAACAATCAGAACACAATGCGCATGCGTGAATTTTCAACGCCAGTTACGGTAACGCAAATGCGTAAGTTTTTCTACGCCAGTTGGGGTAACGCTATGCAGATTAGACATTTTTAATTTCCTTTATTCTGTTTTATTTTAATTCAAAAGTACTTAAGAATGAATCTGAAAGATCGATTCATTAATAATGTTTAATTTTAAATGCATCAAACATTAAGAAAATAAATAGAATCGTTTCAAATAATCAGCCGAAAATTCTTAAGCCTAGCCTCATGACTCTTGGGAAAAAAAACTGAAGCCGTACTCATTTGGCGATGGGGAAAATGAAAAAATTTTTTGGCGGGAAAGTTAGTTTTTAATTAATAATTAAAATCCTAATTAAAAATTCAAAAAAAGGACTATCCTATCTTTTAAGTTAGATCAAACTGCACACGGTGTGCAAATTTGATTAAAATCGGTTAAGTAGTTTAGGAGTCCATCGCGGACAAACAACGTGACACGTAATTTATATATATTAAGATTATATTATATTGCAAATGTCTCTTTTTTCATTTTACTTAACATCAATAAATAAATTTTTGCATGCGTAATATGTATTTTTAAAATTTGAGAAGCACACAAAAAACTTTAACGGAAACGCTCACCCCCCCCCCCAGAACAAGCTTCTCTAAACATATCAAAGCTTTTGCTTTTAAAAAAAATAACTTTTTTTCAGAAAAAAAATCAAACTATGTATAAATGATTTAATTTAAATTAGACGCAACCAATATTCCTGGTGAAGTAGCTGATCAACATATGCGGCTAATATATAATAAATACTGCAAATAAAATTCAAAATCTAAATAGAAGCCTTTTGTTTACATCGTGCTAAGGTCACTAACATCCACATCTTGTTTTCTCTTGTTTCCTTCCCACTCTTCTTTCTGAAAACGCCGGACTAATGGACGAGCCAAATTGCAGAGATTCCTATCTATTTTAAAATCTACCTCAGACCAAACAGAAGCTCTAAGTAAGTCGCTTCCATCCCTCAGGCAGTAGATTGCATATCATCGAGCTAGTTCGATGGATTTTGAAATTATTTTGATGAGAACACAAGAATTTTTTTCGGACTTCGAACTTCGATTTAAAACATCAAAGGTAAATGTTTTGAGTTTGACATTTTCATAATTATTATTTTTCTTTTATGCTCTGTAAGCTAAAGAGTCTTTAAAAAATTGGAAAAGTCAAGGTCGAATTTTTTAGCAATTGCAGTATTTTATCTTAGTACTTCGTAAACAAGAAAGCAAAAATATAATTGCCCTTTTAAAATTCAAATTTAAATGAAACAAATTAGTGATATTTTCAGGGATCAAATTAAAGTCTGTATAGATTAATCAATAGAAGTCTCGGGTTCGCCAATTTTTTAATATCAATTTTAATTCAATTTCTATGTAAGAAGTTTTCAGAAGTTAATTTTGACAAATTAAAATAATAAAAGATGTTACTTAGTAAATTTTTAACAGAACTGGCTTTAGAAACTCGTATATAAAAAGCATGATATAATAAATACAATAAATTTACTGTCAAGTTTCTTAAAATTAATTATTTTTTAACCTGTTGAAGTAAAACTTCGCTCTTACTTCTGATTTGTGCTGACTTTTGGAATTTTCACGTTTTCTCAGGATATGATTTCATAACTTTAGTATCCAACATTAAACTGCAGTATCATTTGAAAATCAGGTGTCTCAAATAAATGCTCACTTTGTAAAATTTCGATAAAATCGTTTTTTGTTTAAAGATATATTCAGCTTTAAAAATTCCATTCGTTTTATATATTTATTTTTACTTTCTTTGTGAAGAGGATATATCTCTAGTAATGGCTATGATTTGGCTAAAATCATTTTAAAACTGCAAAAATACTGAGCACACCATCAAATATTTATGCAAATGGAAAAAAGAAGTCAAAGGTTCTTTGGTTTTCACCTGGTTTGCAGGAAATATTGCTATATTTAATTTCAATTAAATGGTATAGCATGTATTTAATCGTTAAATTAAACATATAGCATTAATTAAATTACACACACACACATACATACATACATACATATATATATATATATACATACATACATACATACATACATACATACATACATACATATACATACATACATACATACATACATACATACATACATACATACATATATATATACATACATACATACATACATACATACATATATATATATATATATATATATATATATTGCCCTGAAATACGAAATGTTTTCCTTGTTTCATCAAATTTTTAATAGCATAGTTTTCCTCCATTGTTGGAAGTTATTACTTACGCTGCCACGACTCACACCCAATATCCGGGTCCTCTATCTAGTTAGATGACCCCTTCTTTGCTATCTCCTGACTGTAGTAGAGAAGGGTTCATCTAATAACATAGATGGTTTGGTACAATTACATATCATCTGTAAGACACTGGCGCGTCATGCGGCAGTCAATGTGTTAAAGAAGGATTCTGTTTATATAGATTCAGTTTACAAGACGAAAAAAAAAAAAGTGAAGAAAAGAAATTAAAGTATCATGAAATTCAGAAGACAGATGATTCAAACATTTAGGTTTTTTATTAGTGACATGATATTATGAACTTGTTTCCGTTAGAAAAGTTAATGTACACAATAAACAGAGTTTAAGCAAATCAACAAAAATAAAGTGGCTTTAATGTTTGACAATAGAGTGGGATCATGGACTTGAAATTATATTTAAAAGATTTATAGAAAATTAAACAAATCAATATGCCCGATGAACAAACTGGTCATCAAAGGCGACTAGTTAATGAAAAGAAAGTTGTGTTTCTTTTAGCTGAGCTCTTAATCAGAGGTAATTAAAAAGTTGTTAACTGATTCCCACTGTAAGAATTAATTACTCGTTGTGGTCATGATGATTAATGAAGCCTCTTTCCCTTCGAAATACATATGTGGCTCAATTTTCCCCGAAAGCACTCATGGAATACTAATTATTATTGGAGTGATGTCGGACTTCTATTTTAGATGCTATCTTGTTGCTCCAATTTTGGTTTAGTTAAAAAAAAAAATGCACCTCTTATTCATTAGTAGTTAGTTATGTTTCATATCTAACCATGCTGTTGCAAGTAAGAATTACCATAAACGTATATGATATCTTAAATCAATTTTTAAACAAAAGTAACATTCGCTTCTATCGTAAATAGTCGCCTTTGGCTATTAACTGTTCACCTTTAATCTATGTATTTAAAATAATTGGCAAGACCAAAGAATCTATCTGCCAGCCACACCATTATAACAATTTCGGCAATTTTTATTTCATACGAAAGTTAATATCCCCTAAATACATCATCAATGGTTCTCTGCTCTCATCTTCTATACCCATTTTCGAAAGAACCCCCCCCCCCGCCTTTTCATTGTGCATTCTCTGTGGGGA
Organism: Argiope bruennichi; assembly: GCF_947563725.1. Classification (NCBI taxonomy): domain Eukaryota; kingdom Metazoa; phylum Arthropoda; class Arachnida; order Araneae; family Araneidae; genus Argiope; species Argiope bruennichi. The sequence continues at coordinate 49,499,424 of NC_079157.1, forward strand.
AAAACATTGAAAGAGTTTCCCAACTATAACCACCAAATAAAATATCTAATGTATTTATTTTCCTTATTTTTACTTCATAGGAAAGCTCATAACCAAAAGATCATCTGCCATCAAGGGTCATCTGCCTTGTGCTTTTGGGAAATACCGCAAACCAAATCCTAGAATCCCGATATCAACAACTGTGAAGCAGTGATTTTACGATTTCTCTAAAAAATGGAGAGTGGAGGAAAACGGGCTATCATTGATAGCATATTTAAAGGTTATGAACTCTCATATGAAATAAAAATTAGCGAAAGCAGGCCAACGGTTGGACTTGGACTCGAAATGAACAAATGGTTGGGACTTGGTGACTGGTTCATTGGTTGTTCTTCTTATTTTAAATACATATATTCCGAACCTTCAAAGAAAAAAAAAACGTGATGCCGTATCGTAGCGTTCTCAACTGTCTGTTGTTACGCTCAGTTCAGTTTGTCATGTGTCTTTGACCTCCCATGGATTAATTTCATTGACATTTGCATGGACAAGGTTTTTCGTTAGTCTACTGAAAACTTACGCGGATCTGGAATTTTCTCTTTCATCTCGAGATTTATTACAGACGAGCCACCATCCATAAGAAGCTCGCAACATTGCAAAAAAATAAAATAAAAACAAAATGGTGTGGACAAATTTATATCCTCGTTCTTGAAATTCTTTTCGAGGAGATCATTCATCAAGTGGTGATTGTTCGGAGGTGATGAATAGCCCAAACAGGGGTCGTGGCTAGAATCTAATCGTCTATACTGATAACAAAAAGGAGACCTTTGTTTTACACAGAGAGATAAGGAAACAGGTTGACACTGGGAAAGACCGGCCGCGAGCTGGAAAATTTGAAAATAGAGCATGTGCAAAAAACTATTTGAACTTTAAACGCTACATGTTTAAATAGAGGCATAAATATTCCGGAATAGTAATTCATCTATTGCTAGAAATAAAAACTTCTTCGGTATGGACAAAACGCCGATACAAAAATGGATGGTTAATTATTTGGTTTTCAGGTGAAACCACTTTTGTTTTCTTCTTCATTTAACATGTTATTCAAAAGATTTATAATTGTCCATTTGCTGCCACGTTGCATATTTAACAAAATTTATCTTTAATTACCGTAAAATTATGGAAACAGAAAGAAAACTTAAAGGCTTTTTTTAAAAAAAATTCGAAATTTTAGGATAATTATTATAATGTTTTTATTTTAATTTGTCTGTTTTTATTTTATTTCTAAGATTTGCTACTATGGTCCAGGTTAATTATCCATGACAAATACGTAAAATCAATTTTATTGGCTTAAGTTGTTGAGCTGGCAAGCCAAAACAGGCCTCAAAGTTTGTAACCGGATATGTTAACGGATAAGGGGCCTTGGTGGGTAGACATTTTAATACCAGTTTTCCCGTTTGAAACAAAATTTATTAATTTCAGAGAACAGTAATCTCAAGAATAAAAATGGTCTAAATAATGAGCCACAGACATTAGTTTAAATAAATAAGGAGTAAATTTCTAAAAAGGCAAATTCTGATAAAACTTTCATTTTTTTAGCGAAATTTTCGAAATTCTACTTAAATATAAAAGGAATACTCGACAAAAATTTCATATAAATATTTGTGTTGTTTTTGGAAATAGCTAAAAACAAGATTGTTTATAGCAAAAAATAGGAACTTCGAAAAGCCTATAAATACTTTTCTGTTACTCAGAATTTGAGGACCAAAAAAATTCTTTTTCTAAAAAAATATTCTACTATTTCAAATGGTACCCTAATGGTCAAATATTAAAAAAGTGATGGAAATTAAATTTTAGGAAGAAAAAAAAGAAATCTTATTTTGTGAAGATTGATTCTCGAAAAACATTAAATGTTAATGTTAACCAGTGAAGAGGTCATTGGAAAACGAATTCAAGCTTAAGAAGTGAGACAAAAATGGTATCTTTAAATTTAATATTCATCGCTTTAAAAAATTCCACCATTTTAATATCATTTGAAATTCTAATAAAACACTTTTAGAATAAGATTTTTTTCTTTGGTTCACTATTTCTAATCGGTATAAAAATACTTATAAGGTTGTTGTTTTTTTTTTTTCTTTTTATGCAGCATATACTTAAGCTAAATTACAAACATTTAAATTAAGAAAACTAAACTTTATAACATAAAACTTAATTTTTCAAATTTTTACTTTTCCAAATTTAATGCTAGTTTAATTAAGATTTCATTACAATTTATAGTGCAATATAGGGCAAGTGAACCTGATCAATACAAAGTGTAAAAATCTATGATAAAAACTGGCATTCAAATTTAGCATCTAATATATAATTTTTTTATTAAATTTAAAATCAAATCTGTCAAAGGATTGATCGTCTGGAGATCTATATTTTTGCATGCAAACAAAAATGATGACTCAAAAAAAATATTAACAAAAGAAAAACGATTTCAGAAATCCATATTTGATTTTCTTTTTTATATTACGAAGCTCATGTGCAGAAATCTAAAAATATTCAGAGGAAATTATCTCTTAAAAAATTTTCTAGCAGGCTTTCTAATAAAAGTATTAAGCCTCATTTTCCGCATAAAATTGTGGACCTTGGGAAAGGACGTGAATTCGTTGTATGGCATTCGAGAGCAATAGTTACAACATAGAAATTTGGCGTGAAACTAGAGTTTTTACTAGATTTAACACGCGAACATTGTCGATTTTTTCGGTAATTAATCACTGGCATGCAGTTTACACATGTATCGAAAAATGGAATATGTATATCTCTTGAGCGACTTTATTCTAACTGATTGAAACTAAAATTTGACATGTAACTACAATTGTAATCACAAAATTACAAATAACAAATTTCATTTCATTTAAGCAATTACATTTTTGTAGCATTGCATTTATATGCTTGAGAAAGCACTGAACGACAGATTGTCAATTCTTTAACAGATATGGTTCAAAATTTGATAAGATCTAGATCTTTACGTAAATCTTTACGTGTTACAGTTATTGTGTTCACTCGTACGTGGACAACCGGACAGACAGAGTGCCTTTGACTGGATTTCATTGAATATTTAATAGACATATAAATATGGGGTGTAAAGACCATATAAGAAATTTCATCCATCTAGCCCAAGGCATTTTTGAGTTATTGTATTCTCAGACAGACATTATTCTAAAAATGTGATTTTCGAACTCAACGAGGTTTGAAACGTAGAGATTCGTCTAAATTTCGATCTCGAAGTGTTGAATGATTATAATATTTTCTCTTTGTATACTCCGTATACCAGAAAGTAGAAATCTGAGTGTTCATAACATTTATGACCTTGACCCACAATTTTACTCAAAGTAAACGAGGAATAATATTCTTATTTGAGAATATACAAGAAAGTTCCGGGAAGGATACCCCCCCCCCGCTGTTTTTTTCATAATGTACATCCCATCATACATAACGTAGTTTACAAATATGTCAGCTTATGAACAACATCATGATAAATTAAGGATTTATTGTTTAAAGCAATTTTATTTTGAACGAGACTATATTTTTGAAATTTTTGGATGATTAAAAATAAAAATCTTCTGCATTCTTGCATTGTTTCTGTTCATTCTAAAATTAACAAAACACTTTTTTTCAGTTCAAAGACATAATAAATCTGTAAATAATTTCATGTATTAAGGTGCGAAAAATTTTTGTTTAGATGTGAAATCTATAATTGCTTTATTTGTGAGGCTGGTGAATTATTTGTAAAGATGTAGTCGGAAAAAATATTGCACCCTGTACAATCACTTGCATAGTAAGGAAGATAATTTTACAGATAGCTCTAACGGATATTGAATGAATTGCAAAAAACTTGGGGACTTTGCCGGCAAAAATCGGAAGTTCTTGAAACTGCTGGAATTTAATCGATATATCGATTAGCAGCGTAGTTACGATATCTTTTTAAAAGTTTCTTGCCCTATTACAGAAGCTATAAAAAGCCTAGAGACAAAGTTGATGAGTCAGTCTGCAAGAGTTGAGCTCAAAGAAGTTGTAAGAGTAGTAAGTAGATGAGTGGACAGATTTAAGTAGTTGAGAGAAGTTTTTCTCATGAGAGTCTCCCTGATCGCTTTGTGCTGTTAGGTTTATTACAGATTTGCTGCTTATGTATTGATGTTTACAGCAAGTGCTGCTTTTGTGAATGCTTCGGCTGTGTTTTGATTCTGTTAATTCGTGCTTTCGTGGAGAATAAAATATCTTTTTAATATTCAGCTTTTTGGACTTTCAACCCTATACTCATACCAAACGGATTTTGGAATTTTCCATAGAAGTACTTATTGTAAACCCTGGGAAGTAATTGTACTTGTTTCCCAAAGAATACAGCGTTACAGAGGTCATACCGATGACATAGAACAACAAATTTAGAACGTAGTTGCTTCTTGGTTCTAAATACGAAAAGAAATTTCAAACTTTTGATTAGATTTTTAAAATGTACCGACATTTTCTTTCAGAATAACTCCCCAGAATGTAATGGCACGAAAACCATTTTTATATCATAATAAATTCCCAAAATTTAGCAAAAAATTAATATTGATTTCAAATTTAGTATTTATAGATTAAAAATTACTAATACCGATTTCATTTCCGTTTAACGTTTTTATTTAATAGATTTTTCTGTCTTTTTGATTGTATAATGAAATTAACTATCTTTAGTGATCAGTTTTTTGTCCAGAATATTGACATTCCTGGCTGTTAAATTAAGAAAATTGGGGTTTTTTTTATTATGACACGAGAGTCATAAAATTGACCATTTTATACTTTTTTTGTTGTTGTTTTATAATGTCACTTGCCATGGACAAGCTCGCTGACTAAGTCAGCGATTTGAAGCCAAGGGAGCGTCTCTTATTTTAATAGCGCCAACTAGGGCTAAGAATACGTCTTGCTACTCACGCATCACATTCGTTTGCACAACCTCTTTTTACATGGGGGGGGGGCACATTCACACATCTCACAGATAGAACAGATGAAGAACAATCATGCCCGAACCGGGACTCGAACCCAGGATGCTCAGGTCACGGGGAAGATGCGCTACTCCTATGCAAGGACGCCGGCGCCGTTTTATACTAAAATGATAAAATGCATTTATTTAAAATTTCCCTTTATATTTTGATAAGACTGAAACATACGTAATTGAATAGCTTACTACAATTACTTACTTTAACTTACACATATTACTTACTTTAACTTACACATATTACTTACTTTAACTTACACATATTACTTACTTTAACTTACACATATTACTTTACCTTAAATTTATACAGATTACTGCATGTATAAGTTTAAAAAATGTATGTACTACAAAATAAATATTAAAGTGAAAATTCTACTTTGAAATTATATCTAAGGAAAAAAGTTTTTATCTTAATTTTAATAATGCCAAAAAACCCGACAGTTTAAGGAAATGATTGAACAATAAAACAAGTTTGAATATAGTATATTATCATAATGAAATATTGACACAGATTATAAATTATATTAAATTCAAAAAAGTAAAGTAAAAAATGCACGAAATTGAAATCAAGATCATACAGGATTCATTGAAACGGCTTTTTTTTTAAATTTTAAAACAGTCTAAAAATCATCTTTGTGAGATAAATGTGTGTGAATCACATAGAAGCTCAGTTTCTATTATTTGATTTAACTTGCATTTTAATTAACTGCTGGAATGTAAATTTTTACCTTCTTCTTATCTTAAAGAGCATGTGTGCCAGATTTCATTAAGATAAGACAGAAACTAGCAAGCAATACAGTTTTAAGTTCGTATTTTTAGCTTCTTAAAAGGTTTCAGGACCTTGCTTCTAAATCATTAACTGAAAAAGTGGTGTGGGAGTGGGTGCTAGCCGCCCTTTACTTATTTTTATATGATTTGTAGTCTAACTATCCGCCTTTGGTTACAATCTATTCAAACAACATCTATATATTTTAAAATGAAACATTAAAGTTTTTTCTTTTACAAAATGTAAACTGAAGTAGACTTTTTAAATTTATTTTTTTATTTCTAGACGATGGAGAGCGGATGAAAGTGAAAGTGACCTTGATATCGTATTTAGAGGTTTCATATAAAATAAAAATTATTGAAATCGGTTTATTAACAGTGGCTGACAGACTATGTCATTGACCTTCCCTATACGCAACGTACATTTAACTAGTATTTTTGAAACCTTTCTGAAAAATAGTGAATCGAGAAAAGCAGAACAATCGCTGATGACATATCTATTGATCGGGTCAGTGGTTGGATTAAGACGACTGGTTCATTGGTGTTCCTTACTATTTTAAATACACATATAACATCATTTAACAGTAATAATAATTTTATTGACTAACTCTTTTTTTAATGCATATTCATTTTCAGCTATTTATTTCGATTTTTGCATATAATTCACCAAACGAAACCATTATAATAAAAAAAGAAAGAAACATAAAAAAAAAAAAAAATTATTTTTTTTTTTAAATTTTGTTTCGATATTTATTTGTTATTTTTCTGATTTTGCTAACATTTATCATGTTTCGGACAGCGTAATACTGGTACTTATGTAACTCTATCTCTACTTAACTCTAACTACTTTACGGGATTAATGTATGTATATATGTTTGTGTAGTGGCGTTCAACTAGACCGTTTGTTGTTGACCAAATTTGACGAATAGGTATTTTAGCAAGTAAGAATGTTGTTTTATTTTGAAATTTTAATTATGAATTGGCGTTTTTCCTCGATAACCTCAGAAAATGTTACATTACAAAAATGATTTTACATTATCTTAAATTTGAAAATTTTATCTTTTAAATGATATTTATTATTTTATTGCATATTTTTTAAAATCTATTTATAAAGATTATTTTAAGCACATTTTCCAACAATATATTTCATATAAAATTAAAATAAATACTAACACTTCACAAACATTTGTAACGACATGAGAAGATTTAGCTATCATCACATCAGATTAGCTGCCAACACATTGACTAAAGTTCAAATTAAAAGATTAAACTAACTCTCACAACAAGCTAGAGTAATTTTTACAAGCGTCTGTATGAAAAGAAATAAACATCAAATATTATATTTTCTTTCAAAATAAATGTAAGGAAAAGTGTCTGTTACTTTTGAAAAAATATATGCAATATATGCTATTGATTCAATAATTCTGCATTATTTAAAGCAAATGATTTATATACACAGCATATCCGCTCTAATTGGGGCCAAAAGTAAATTTTTAAACCGTCAATATTAGAGGTATATGTCTAATAAGGAAAATCATCTAAATGAGGTAAGTATTTATATTTTATGTAATTCAAATCAATAAATATTCTGATGAATTATGAATTTAAAATTTATATGAAACCTTCGATCATATGAGCTATTTTTCTTAATGTAATAAACCCAATTTTATGCAGAATCAAAAAAATTTTAAATGAATAATTATTTGGAATAATGCAAAATCATAAAAAATATTCTATAGAACGCAAAAAATCTTAATGTTGAACGATTCTACCTTCTATGCTCAGATTTTTAAAAGTCATAATTGGTTTCAGCAAATCTTTTTTTTTTTTTTTTTTTTGTATTTATTGAAGTTCAAACATTTCCGTTTCAAAAGAAAGTTTAAATTCAAGGCAAGGGGACATAAAAATAGGGAAAGGCATAGTACATGAACAGAATGGTGTAAGGGTTTTAAATAATAAGATTGAAATGACGATCAAAAGTTGAAGCTTAAAATTATTTTGCTGCGGTAACTATAAAAACAAATTACATAAAATATTCAATTTACAATTGAAGCGACCAATAATACCAATGCATCAGTTGATCTTTAAAAGAAGTAAGTATTGAATAAAAAAAAATATTTTTTAACCCTCATTTTATTTTCAACCTCATAAAAAAACAAATAATTATCATTTAAATACGAGGAAAAAAACTTCATCAAATTTAACTCATTTTGAATGGATTTCAACTTGCTTGGGATTGCTTGCTTTAAATATTTATGATTTATATTGTATAGAAGTCAAAAACTCAGATTAATTCACAGGTGGATCATCTAGCTCAAAGTGGTTAGAAACGGTAGGATGCAGAAATTTTGATTTCCCTATAACATCCTTAAGATTGGTGATAGAAATAAATTGAATTAGTCGAATTAGCGTCTCATTAAAACGAACAAAAAATTTTCGGTAGTTACAGTTACTTAGAAGTTTGGGGTTAAAAAGTGATTTTCAGCTTCTAACTTTGAGTATATTTAACATGATTTATGTTGCCAATTTTGAAAACAAAATAAAATTCTACGTGTACTTCTTTTGCTTACTTTGAAATTAATTAAATGCATGTTAATTAAAGTTAATAGCTTAATAAAGACTAATTAAACAGTAATAAAGGAGCAGAAATATTTATCGACAGCATTATGTATAAGTGTGAAGCATTAGAAAATTTTAGAAGCTGCGTGTCTTGAATACATTTGCTTGTATTATTTATTTAAATCAAACAGCACAGATCATGTTAAATATTTATTTTGCAATAAATGCTTCATTATATGATGTTTATTAAGTCATTATTTATTGCCGTTTCAATGTACAATGTTTCATTGTACGATTGAAAGGAATTTGAAAATATTTAGATGATCAGAAATCAATGGCCTTTCCTTCCATTTTGTCAAAAATAATTTCGTCAAATTGCTAAAAAAATTAAATGAATGAATTCTAAAATTCAATAAAACATAAAGTGGTAATTAAAAATAGCATAAAAAGCAAATTATTAATAATGAAAGTAACATAAAGCGCAAATTATTACACGTGCTATTTCAAGTTCACACACACACACAAAAGTCATTCAAAGTACTCATGGTGTGCCAACTTGGCTCCTTAAGTTTTAAAAGTGTTAAATTATGAGACAAGATTAGATAAAGCAGTAAAATGTGCCAATGTTAAAAGACAGAGTTTAAAGGTTAGTTACTCTGCACGCATATTAAAAGGTGCTCAGCATAATAAAAGCAAAAATGAAAATGTCTGAAGACAACAACTTAATTTTACTCTGTTAAAGTTAGGATTACAAAAAAAAAAAATTATCTCTTTTGAAAGAAAAAGGCGGAATGTCAGGTTAGCATTCTTGCTGCAAATTGTTTAACGTAAAAACTGTTACACATAGAAACTGTTACACATCAAGGCAGATGAAGATATCACACACGAACAAACTTTATAGCATGATCATTCTATTATTTTTTGGATAAGAGGTTAGAATTCCATTAACTTTTTTTCTACAACCGAGAAAGTCACATGTGAAATTTTTTTAAATCCTGACTTAACATTTATTTTAATTAACTGTGCAACATATTTTTACTCTATCATTATTCAACTAACAACTCCATGATTACAGATAGCAGATGTGAGATAAGAGATGTAATAATTTGGGTATAAATGATTAAACAAAACTCTACAATAGTATCTGTCAAATGAGTTAAAGGATCAAAAAAATTATATAAATGTGATTGTCAGATGATTTAGTTATGGTGAAGACGTGCGCGCTTTGGAATAGTAATGTATTAAAAAATCCGTTTTTGTATTCATTTATGCAAAATTTTGAATGCTAGGAATAGAAATTAAAAATTTAAAAGTAATACATTCATAATTAAACATCATACATAATCATAAAGTAAGACATCTCCCATGAGTAATTTTCAAACGTTGAGATTAAATTTTGTATGTTTGAGGCGCCAGGATTATAATAAAATGTTTTTTGTTTCATTAGTCAGTAGTTTAACAAGTACAATTGGCGCCAGGGGTATGACAATATTTCATTTTTTCCTCTTCATAACATTTTAAATAAAATATCGCCTACAGTCCAAACAACTTTTAATTAAACAGCCATACAAATAAATCTAATATGTGCGCCCAATAAAAATTCAAATTATTATTTTCTTGTATGCGTAACATAGAGAAAGTATTTTAATCGTCAAAAAAATTCGAACTCGGAATTTTGACGAATCTGCATGTTTTAGACCTTTCCGAGTTCGAAAAACATATTTTCGGAGAATGTCCGTCCATCTGTGACAAAGTTAATTTCAAAAACACTTTGAGTTATACGGATGAAATTTTGTATACGGTCTTTAAACCGCATTTGTAGATTTCTGTCAAATTTTGAACAAAATCTGCTCGGAGAAAGTCTGTCTGTTCGGCTGTCCGAATATAAATTAACACAATAATTGCAAAATGAAAAGAGCTAAATAAATAAAATTCGGTACGATGGTTTAATATCGATGGCGTAGACATCTATCAAACTTTGTGCCAAATCCAACAACAGGTTGATTGTCTGTTGGCTTGTATTTTCTAATATATGTAAAGGCAATAATTCAAAAGTGCAATGACTTAAATATATCGAATTCGGTATGGGATTCTGTGACCGCAAGGGCAGTTTTAAGTGAAATTTTTGTTTCAATCGTTTAAAAAAATTTGTCTAAAACACAAATTCGATTTTTGATTATTATTAAAGTATGCCAGAAATTAATGGCCAAAATACTCGCTTTAAATCACACGATATATTCAGCATAAGCGCTAAATTCTCCTCCAAAATTTCGTAACCATTGTACGCTAATGTCAAGCAAGGCGTTCTCCCAGATAGCACCTTTATTAGAGAACTAGCCGCCTTTGGCGACCAGCCGTATTACCACTCGCTACAATTTTCAATTGAATATTTTAAGTAACTGGTCTCTTAATAGCTTCTCAAACAAAACATTTTTAATCTTCAAATTTTGATAGTCATACCAAACTTATACTGTTGTTTAGATCGTTTCGTTCAATTTACTATATATATATTTTGCTAATTTGTTGTCATTTCCGGTAAAACTTCAACTTTAATTTAAATTGGAAATGCTGAAATTGCAATTAATGTAAAGATATTTTTTAATGAAACCAAGCATTTTATTTTATTTATCATTTTTGTTGTTATTTATTTATTATTATTATTATTGAATATGACTACTGCAAACAGAATCGTTCGGTATTTAAGTCTTATGTGAACTACAAAATATTTTTCATATTTTGCGTAATAATTCAACAAAAATTTCTCAGATTCAGCATAAAATTCAGTTTTTAGTTTTGCTTTCAAAAGGATTGAAATGAAATCAATAGTAATATTTTGTTCCGGCCTATAAATATATTTCAAAAATTATGAAGTCTAAATTTTATGCAGTAAGGTATCATATTCTGAGAAATATTCTGGACACACCAAATTTTAAATAAATGAATGAATGTTTCTATTTTCCACGATTAATTAAGACTGATTTATGAAGTTTTGAATGTTAAAAATTTAGAAAAACTCAACATTTTCATAATCTTAGGCCAATTAATCTTGAGAAACCTGCGGCTGATTGGCGTATTTTCTTTAAAACAATCGATGGAAAATCTGAAATTATCCTTTTTTTTTTTTTTTTTTTGAATAGTGATATTCAAATTTTTATAAATCAGTCAGTTTAAGTGATTGATTTTGTTGATTGGAAATTAATTCTTTATTTAAAATATTAGTGTTTCAAAAACATTTTGTTAAACGTGATTTCCACAGCAGAAGCTTTATGTAAAATCAAAAATTCGTTATATATTAGAGTATTTATTGGATCAAGTTACATAAAATATAATCATTTTCCATTTAGACCATTTTATAGCAGATCTGTGTCTTTTACTAAAGGTTTACAAATTAGCCTTAAAATAAAACTGATTTATTGGATTAATAATACAGATAGGGTAAAAGATCATAAAATAATTTTTCTTGAATTTATTTTTTAGAAAAAAATAATGTTTCATATTTGTTTTATTTCCTACAGACACGTGACGAAAATCATATTTTTGCATATTTCATTTCCAAAATGATTTAATTTATTTTTAAATGGAGCTTTAATCGATGTGAGGGCGACACTTTGAAAAAAGCTAATTTATTCCCCATGAATGCGAAACGTGCTCGTGCAGCTTAAATTTTATTTTTATTTTGTACGAAAAAAATTGTTGAAAAATATAATTAAAATATTTATTTCAAAATTCATTAAAAATAGAAATTTAATGTTAAGGTTAAAACATTGGTATCATTTAAAAGATAAACTTTTGATCTTTAACTTGATGTAAAAATCTTTTTTGTGCGGTAATATTTTCGGAAGTTATAGCAGAAACACGCCAAAATTTCACTTATTTTTTTAAATAAATAAAATTCTAATTAAAAATTCGAAAAAATAACCCCGAGGTGCACATTCCCGGCCTCCAAGGTATACACATGCCAAATTCGTAGCTGTTGGTTGAACGGTCTGGCCTGTAGAGCGCCAACACACACACACACACACACACACACACACACACACACACACACACACACACACACACACACACACACATTTAGCTTTATTATAAGTATAGATATGCGCGAAAGTTTTGGGAAGACCACTCCCCCCCTGGTTGAATAGATTTTCTTCAAATTCTGTGATCTAATATTTTGAAATGAGTAATGTTTCGGTAAAGGATATTGTATCTATTAATTAAATAATTTATTGTTTGTTAATTAAATAATATATTTCTATTGCACATGAAAACAAAATAGTATCGTGTAGAATATTTGTTTAGTAAATGTTGCATTGTTAGTTTCATTTTTCCATAACTAAAGGTATTTAAATAAGATTTATTTTACTTTATTGATACCAAAAAGTGCTAGTAAAATGCTAATTAAAAACTCGACTACTTTTTTTTTTACCTATCAATAGATGTTGAAATTCACAACTGAAAATGGTTACATTAGTATTTCCATAATTTTAATGAAATTATTAAGAAAATATTATTTTTCAACTATTTTTACTTGAAAATTCGAAAAATTTTATGCAAGAAACAAATATAAGAATTTCCTCTGTGATTCATAATTTCAAAAACTCTAATTTAAAAAAAAAACTTATTTAAAATAATTGACTTATAACTTAAAATTTTGAAAAATACGCTTACCTATTTAGAATGTTCCATTTTTAAGTTCTTTTCACATTAGCTCTAATATTTAAACTATTTTTCTCCTTCGACAATAATCTCGCTATTAGCAGTTATTTTATGCAAAATTCGATCAAACTTTTCCCGTCGGTTTTTACTTGCTGGATTATTTCCTTTTAAAAATATAGAGACTTCTTGGCAAAAAATTTCTTATCGCAAACCATATCAACAGAGAATAATTCTATTTAACGCAGACGATTTCTCATGTCTAACGTAATTCACGTGTTGCCAGCTTTGTTTTATTTGCAACAAAAAAATTTAGATTAATCTTTTTTATTTAAAATCAGAGGATAGCAATTTTATTTACCGCAGACGACTTTTTATGCTAAATATAATTCATTTGTTGCCAAACATTTACTTGCTTCCTTTTGATTACTTTGAAATTCCATACTGCAAACTTACATTTAAGTTACCTTTTTCAATATTTAATTAAATTTCCTTTCATTTTTCAAAAATTATTTATAACTTGTAGAAAAAGATTATTTTTCAAAGTTTTCCTTTCAACCAATAAATACAAAATTTCATTTAAATCTACAATTCTGTGGATAAAATCACATATGTCTAATTCATTACATTTTTGAGCTAAGCCTATACATACATGCCAGTACATAGACCGACAGACAATCAACTCTTAAAATGATTCTTCCAAAATTTGATTCAGATTTAAGACAAAAATAAACCTATACATTTAATTCCATTTCATTTTCAAATATAGTGTTTATATGAATATGGATGAACTAACAAGCAAAGTTCCTACCAACTGATTTTATCTGAAATTTTTATAAAAAACTGCAAATTTTATGAAAAGATAATATACGAAATTTCATATCTATAGCTCAATTTGTTTTTTAAATATCGTATTCACAAATAGAGAAACAGAAACACAAAAATATGTTCTTGGATTCAGAAAGGTCTCTAAAACTTAAAAATTAATCAAAATCTTCAGGAGAATTTTTTTTATCACTGCAACGCCTTCATTTTGTATATGCTTGAATACGAAAAAGTAAAAGTAGTTATTTAATGAATTTTAATGAAATTATCAAGCCAATATTATTTTTCAACTATTTTTACTTGTAAATTCGAAAAATTTTATGCAAGTAACAAATATAAATATTTCCTCTGTGATTCATAATTTGAAATCATGATTCATAATTTCAAAAACTTACTTTAAAACAATTATTATTTAAAACAACTTTATTAGCTACTTTATTCAAAACAATTGACTTATAACTTAAAATTTTGAAAAATACACTTACCTATTTAGAGTGTTCCATTTTTAATTTCTTTTCACATTAGCTCTAATATTTAAACTATTTTTCTCCTTCTACAATAATCTCGCTATTAGCAATTATTTTATGCAAAGTTCTATCAAATTTTTCCCGTTGGTTTTTACTTACTTGATTATTTCCTTTTAAAAATATAGAGACTTCTTGGCAAAAAATTTTTTATCGCAAACCGTAACAACAGAGAATAATTCTATTTAACGCAGACGATTTCTCATATCTAACATAATTCACGTGTTGCCAGCTTTGTTTTATTTGCTACACAAAAATTTAGATTGATCTTTTTTATTTAAAATCAGAGGATAACAATTTTATTTACAGCAGACGACTTTTTATGCTAAATATAATTCATTTGTTGCCAAACATTTACTTGCTTCCTTTTGATTAATTTGAAATTCAAAATCAAAATTATCTAGAAAATTAGTGGTATTTATAGTCCAAAATTTGGCGAAAGCAAATTTGAATCTTACTGTATTTTATCCTTAAATTAAAAGCTGCGCAATTTTTAGAACGTGGATCCGATGCTGAAAAGCTTTTTTAATGTTTCTAACCATTTCGAGAGATGATTAAGACGAAGATGACATTTTCTTGCAGACGACACGAATGGAAGAAGAAAGAAAGATGAGGTCGTAAGAAAGAATTCTTTTTATTTCCTTTCTGAAAAGATTCATTACCTTCTATCCAGTTACTTCACCTTTACTTTCATACCTGAGTAACACTCTCAATTTATTAACCAAGATGGATATTTTTTCAAATGTCAAAATATTATTATCGCTTCTTTTATTCAGATAAAAAAATAATGATAGGAAAGAATTTATCCTTTAATAAAACGTGGCAAAAATACAGAACTCAGGAACACATTGTTTTCGTTATAAGTTTTGGATTAAGAATTTTTCACAAGTTTCTTTTTCCCTTTTATCCTTTAAATATGCACATAATATTTCCATATCTGCATATTAGTCAATGACTGTTTGATAAACTGCTAAATTTGAATGAAAAATTCCATTTAATCGCCTATTTATACTGAATTATACAGTTTCAGCAAAATTTTCGTTGAAAAAAATTAGGAATCTTTTATGAAACTGTTAATTGCTCACCATTTTGAATTTGTCTTTATGTCACAGAACTTACGTTTATATTTACTATGTGCATACTTTTCTATGAATTTTATCATTTTTATCATTAGAAATGAATTTTATTAAAATATTCTTTCCTTACATGCAAATTCTCTTTGTATGTTATTAATTGCCAAAAAGGGTGCCAAAATCTTTTTCTTTCTAGTAAATAAAGAGAAAATATTTCAGTAGTTTAAAAAAAAAATCGATCTCGAGATATGAATGGATTTTCATATCTAGTTCATAGTCATGTCCATGTGGCCATTATGGAATATGACATGCGTCTTACTTTCCAAATTATCAAGCAAACACTATTAGATTTTTAAAATTTTATGCTACATAAATATAAACCAATAATACATACAATATTAGGAAAGGAAATAGGGTGCAGTGATTATAATATGTACCGGTGAAGCCTTAGCGAAGCCTGAGCATTTCTTTAAAATAAGATTCTCTGATAATATTTCCTCGCATTTTTACTAGCAATTGTTCAGATAAAAAGTAGCGGTAAATAAAAGTAACTTATCATGAATCATCCATGGATGAGTTTTTCAACAAGCATGCGTATGTTGATCGATTTTGTTGAAGATACCAGAATGAATACATGTTTTTCGTGAGGCTGAGGGAAGGATGGAGTTGATGGTGGTCCCCAAAATACGTCATGAATGAAAAGCGCCATTTTGACTAAAATAAAATTTGTTTTGCTAATTAATGATAGTTGATGCTTTTCGAGAACAGAAAAAAAAATTATTCTATAAAACTCTATCACTTTCCTTGTAGAGTAAATATCAAATGCAAAAAAAAAAAAAAAAAAAAAAAAAAAAATAGTATTAGAGACTGAACATTGTATTTGAAGTGAGAGCTGTTATTTCTACTTCTAAGCTGAACTACTAATCTCTACTCATTCTGTCTTTCAATTCTCTTTTTATAAAGATTTATTTTCTAATAATATTGATGAAGAATGATTATAAATCACTAACGATTTAAAGTACTAAATAGTCATAAAAGTTCATATGCAATATGCCATGAAAAATTATATGTTTTTATTGAAAAGCAATAAGAACGACAATGCTTTCGGATACTTGGGAACAGGCTGTGAAATGAATTTTGATGCAATAAGCAATGATTTCTTCCGCTGCAAATATATTCTCATCAAATTGATACTTGAGATCAGACAAACCCAAATGGGTGTTCCCAACTATCCCATAGTATCTGAGATAGTTGAGTATATACTGGAGTAATTATAAACGTCGTTGAACTAAGATTTTTAATTAATAAATTAATTTTTAAAGCATTCTCTAATGGCCCCACCAGAACATGAATAAGCATTCATAAACCTTAGGCTTATTTTTCATTTCTTATGATCATTTCAAATTAAACAAAACGACAAAATCTATCTCAATTACTCTAAATGGCCCTACTATCATAAAAAAAAACATTTGTTAATGAGCATGCATTTACTCATAGCATTGCAATATAGAGAAAGTAGAGAAAGAAACAGATTAGAGTGATTCTACGATTCGTCAGCAAAATCCAAGAGAAAAATCTGTTGTTCATTTTTGTACTAAACCGTATATTTAGTTTGCATATAAATGTGGTTTCTGCCACAGGGGACAATTTAAGAATAATAATCAATCATGGGAAATCTCTCTCTCTCTCTCTCTCTCTCTATATATATATATATATAGCAAAATAAAAATAATTTTTAAAAAACGTTAACAGGTACGCCATTTTACATTAGTTTTAAATATTTATTATCATTTTTGCAAAAAAAAAAAAAAAAAAAAAAAAAAATGTATCACCAAAAATAATGCAGAGTACCATTAGTGGAATACAGATCCTAGTTTTAGAAGTTCTGTTATAGAGTTTACGAGAATTTTGGAAAAGTTTATCAGCAGAAAGACGCACATCCAGTGCATGATTTTCATCAATATGTTGTTAAAGTAAGCAAAACAGTATTATATTTATAAAGAAATATTTTGTTATTGTTGCTTTATATACCATATTGCAAGTTGTTTTGCAAGAAAATATTATGCGTATTAGTAAGAATTTCACTTACAATAGAAAGGAAAATTAAAGGAACATAAAAAAAAGTGTAATTTAGAGTATTTTACAAGTAAGAACACGGAACCTGAATGCAATCTTTATTTCATCAAGCTTAACCAAGGATAGATAATCAAGTAAATAAAAGTAGGCAACTTCCTAGAAGCTCTTCAAATGATGATGAAATGATTCATGGTGAAAGTTACTTCTCAGTTGTTGGGGAGGAAATTTGAAGAGAATATTACAAATATTGTAAATACAAATATTACACATTCACAACATATTATGCATACAAATATTATAAATTTAGAAATAAAGTTTAAATGTAAAACAAATAAAGAGATAATGATTTGCTTAAATGCATACTTTCCAAAAGTATTCGTTATGAATTTTTAAAAAAAGTATTTGTTATGAAAACGTGGTGATATATATCTACAACAGTGTAGATAACACTAAAAAAACTGCAACTTAAAATGAATCTTTTCACCTCCTTTCCATTAGTCCTTAACAATGATTAAATTGACTTATTCCATATTTGTACCTATTTTTTATATTTATGGTCTACCACTAGCAAATTTTGTGATTTTAGATAAATAATATTAAAATAACTTTTAAGCTGCTAATATATATTCACTCGTTTGCGAAAAAAAAGAAGTGAGATTTTATTTTTATATTATTGTATAATTTATACATTTTAAAATTTCAGTGTCAGAAAATACTTTTCTTACTTTGTTATCAATTGTTTCCTTTTCTTGCTAAGTTCTTATGAAGAGTTAGGGCTCTGAAAATGGAGAAGCACTAATGCAAAAATGTAAAACTTTTCAGACACCACTTCAGTGAAAATACAAAATTATAGTCATCAAAACTTTGTCGTTGCCTTGTATAAGCAGTCAATAACGATTTATCTGTTGAAACTACAGAGCTACAGCACATTCTGCAATTATTTATTGACTAGCCTTTTTTGTCAACCAGCAATTGGGAATATTGGTTATGTTTAATTTCTGTCACATCTTACTTACATATGTATCTGGTTAATCATAATTCCCTCAGTAAAGTAATTTTGAATTTGAAATGGTGCTTGACTTTGCAACCATGTCATTTTACCATAATATCATAAAAACATAACAGTTCAGATTATTCATCTTCTAACTGCGCATTATTTTTCACGCTCTGATCATCACCTTCTGATTTCTTATACAAAGTGCGCTTATCTTCAAAATCTTCAATAGTGAAAGAAAATCAGTAAAGTATAATAAGCACTTCATGTAGCAATGAAAACAGTTTGAATTTCATTTCAACAATAAATTACAGTGCTGAAAGTTAAACGAAAAAATATATTTAAGATATTATCAAAATTTAGAAAAAATTTGCATGGCATATAAATCAGTATTATTAAAATAAAAACTTCTCTAACTTTAAGATAGCATAAAAATAATTTTTGTTGGATATAATTTCTGAACTTATCGTAATTAAACGCCGAAATCTCATCCAATTTGTAAATTCTAATCAGAATTTTTTTTAAAAAATTGCTCCAAAGTATACTTTTTTACTTTCCAAAGTATATTTACGCTGGATTTGATAGCTCTGGATCAAATAGTCTAGCCTGTAGAGCACTAACATTCATACATAAACAAGTACATACATTATTTTATTATCAGTAGAAAAGAAACATTTATTCTCTCTGAAATTAAAAATAAAAATAATGCTTTAATTATAAACTATAACCTCACCTGGTTTTGAAAAATCTCTCGTCTTTTTTTAAAATCTCAGCTAAAGTAAAGAAAAGTTCAACGTCGTGGAACCGCTGTGACCTCATGTTATGACTTTGGCAATGGACCGGAGAGCACAAAGTTTGAAACCTACTTCCAATAAAGCTGCGCTAAATTCCCTACATGTGGAAGTTTAGCGCATTTTAAATGATACAGTGAAAGGAAATATCATTTCTTGCAATTGTAGAACGGAAGTATCAACACGAGATGCCAAATCAGATATATTTATCGTCTCATGGCGCTTCTAAAATTGGAGGATTATGATATAACAAACCCTCTAGAGATATTAAAGAGATGAAAATCCGGTGTTAATACAATTAAACTAATTAACATGCAAACGAATAGAGGAGTGAACCGACGCATTTACTATAAATAAGCATAATTATCACATTCCATTTATCTGGTTAATAGTTTTCATAAATAGAAGGACATAACTCAAAAAAATATTTTTTTCGAAATCATAGAGATGTAGAAAGGAGGTGAATTATCAAATACTGGAGGTTGAATTTTTCGACGATTTCAATACTTTCACTATGGATGCTAATATTTTTATATATACAAGAAACTAAAAACTTCGTTTAATCGAAGAAGAATTTTTCAAATAGCATTGGCAACACTGTTCATTTTTCTGAAACTCTATTACAAAGCACACAAACAAAAATCAGTTTTTTTCACATGGTAAACGAAAACTTGCGGTCACAGTTACAGTTTCAACTAATGTACGGTCTTTCATATGAGATGCGACATCCCTCTCTTTGTGGCAAGTCCCCCCCCCCTCCATCTCATATCATCTGCAGATGAGGTAGCGGGGTCCGATAATCATCTACCATTCCAACCACAATCGTCCTTGTTTACCGATAGAAACAACATCTTCTGGACGGCTCATTACGTCAGCAGGGGGGTCAGGAGCGATATCTGCTGTCGGCATCGACAAAGGAGTACGCTGTCAACCGTCGCCTCTTGATGTTCGCCGACGGCCAGCCTCTGTTGACGGCCGCCCTGTCTCTAATTGAGCGGATTAGCCGTGTCAATTCACCAAATGAAAATCCTGGATCTCTTGTTGGAAAAAGTGACCTTTGAGCAATGACAAGCAAGGTGTACATCCGCAAGTTATAAATATCAATTAAACATATGGAATACTTATGTAACATATGGAATGCGAATGTGATGACTTCATAGAGATTGAAGTTTCTTATGCAAGTTAATATTGGATATGGAAATAGTATGGATATTTGATGAGGTATGAAATTAGATTATTGTTTGCGGTTGTATCCATTGTCTGAAAACCTTAAAAAAGAGCGATCTCTTAGATTTCAGTCTTATACAAGCTCAGATTATCAAATAGTCAAAATAGGCAATTAGAAGCACCTAGGATTCTGCAACGTTTTGGAGACCGGAGATCTTGAAGGTTTTTTTTTTTTTTTTTTTTTTTTTTTTTTTTTTTTTTGTGGTATTTAATTTCATGCTTTCATTTAACTTTGCAAGAACCATGTTCTCGAATTTATGAAGACCAAAATCAAGTACCAATTAAATATAAAAACATTGTTTTTGTATAGTATTTGTATTTAAAGTTTTTTAAGTCGGTTTTTTACATATATGCGATAATAAAACCAATTCTCTTGAAATTGATCTGTAATCAAATGTTATACTATACTTTGATAGAAAACTTAAACAAATACAGTAACACAATATTTGCAATTATTTAAAATCCCTAAAGTAAATATTAAATGGAAATCTGTACAAAAATACAGGTTTCGCATGTTGGAGAGGATAAAGACTGCTCCAAAAACTTACATTGCTTGAGGATTCCTACATGTTTAATCCTGACCTGGTATAGGTACTTTAATGTACTACATGTTATATGGTGTAGGCACTTTAAATACTGTCCTTATAATGCAAAAAAAAAAAAAAAAGCAGGAGAGTTTTTAATCGAATTTCTTATACACTTACATAATGCAACAAACTTTTTATATAACTTCAAATAATGGAGGTAATTGATTATGTAATTTTAAACATTACATCTTTCTTTTTACTGTTTGGAACGAAAATTTGTTATTCATTTATAACTAGCCAACTTTGACGACCGACTTGTTCTTCCAAATTGTTGACTTTTGAGGCTGTTAAACGAATAATATGGAATTAATCTTTTCCAGATTTCACCTCGTTATTTGATACGAGTGAAAAACTTACTTTAATTGAATCAGTCTTATAAGTACTTAAGTATTTGAAATATCCTACTCACAGACATCTCAAAAAAAAAAAAAAAAAGCCTGATTTTACGAACTCAAAAAAGTCTAAAACATGGGTATTCATCCCAGTTTCGATGTCGTATTTTTTGAAGATTATAATTTTCCACTTTTTCTTCATGTACTGAAAAGTGAAAACAAAAGATGTGCAAAATATTACGTGTCTATAAAATAATCTTAATAATGTTCAAATCCTTTTCATATATCCATATTTAAAAGGCAGCATATATATTGTGAAATGTGAACGTCAATCCTTCAAAATTATTTTTATACAGCATCGATCGTTTCTGAATAGATAATCCTTCACTGATGCCGCCTTATCTCTATCTATACTAATGATATAGTAGAATATGTGTATGCATTGCGATCTACAGTGTCGAGCGCTATATTTAGAGTAATCAGTTTTAGCATAAATATATTTTAGAGGGTGGAAATGTTCACTTCGGTGGGATTTTGTTTTCTAAATATTAAAAATTAAGCTGGATTTTAGATTTTTATCATGATAACTTCCGAAAATAGTATCATTCAAAAATAATTTTTGCATTGTTTTAAAATTTAAAAAATGCACTTTTTAAACGTATTAATTTAAATATCATTTAATTTTTTCCCCTGAATTTAAAACATTGCAAAATTTTCAACAGTATGACTATTGCAGAATTTTCAACTATTGTTGCTATGAAATTCAAATCGTGTCATTGTTTCATCACGTATATTTTCTTCTATTATTACAAGTGAAAAAATGAAGATCGTGAATTTAAATACGGAAAAAAATAAGAATTTATTTTTTCATAATTAAAAAAAAATTGTGAAAAAAATAAGGACTTATCTTACCAAAGACTAAGAAAAAATTAAGGACGTATTTTTTCATAGTCTTTGGGAATTGAAATTTATTTTCTTATTATATTCCATAATATTTTTTCTTTGAGAATTTAGTGGATCTGTTGTATTCCTTTATATAAATTTTCAGAGTAAAGCTATTTTTTATGAAACTTTTTAATTTCTTTCATACATAGAGAAACAGCAAACTTGTTGACTTAGATTTATAATTATAGGCCAAAATTCCTAATTATTTTACTAAGCCACGTATGTTAGGCAATAGACAAATCCATCAACATTTCGAAAAGATTGCAGAAACGCACTTTTTCTTGATTGAAAACAGAATGACTTATGTACAACTCGATAAATATTTAAATAAAGGAAATAATGAAGTCCAATGTCAATTTTGTGTGGAACTTTAGAATACAAATAAAATTCCGATCCTGTTTTGTTTTCTTAAACAGTGCAACGATTTTTGATTAACCTTCATATTAATAAAGATCTATTAGATATTAAGTGATATATCCAATATGTTTTAACTAATTAAACAGAACTTGTTCAATATAGTTAAAATGCTGTTAGGCTCAGTTATAAAATACAAGTAAAATACGTCACACCATTTAATGACAGCATTAATCAACAGTTTTTATATAAGAAAATGAAATTACCGAGCTATATAATGTGTATTAGATATCAGGTGATATAAAGAGCTACATTAGCATGCAGATGTTATGTAATAAAATTTTGATGTTCATGCGCGCAGTACAGAATATGATAAAAATAACCAGCGGGAGTTGTCTCTTCAAAACTTTTTCGCATACTCTCTAATAAAGATATTATGCCAGCGAGTGCCTCATTGCGTTGCATATGTGGTGAAAGCTTATAAGCCAGTTAACAGCTACGCTACACATGCAATTGCTTTTGTATTGTGGTTTTGTTCCTCGGCTGCGAACCACAAGGTCCCAGGTTCTATCCTCGCTCATCACAAGCCGCCACAATGCAATAGTTACGAAATATTAACCTTCGAATTTAGCATTTTTACTCTAGCTATTGTATCGTCTTTGGCGAGTATTTTGGCGATTAATCTATGGCATACAGTTAATAATATACGAAAATCGAATTTGTGCTTTAGACGCGTTTTTATCAATCAACTGAAACAAGGATATGACACAGAATTACATCCTTATCATAAAATTCCATAGCTAATTGATGGGCTAATTTTTTGAATTATCGCATTGTTTATGAAAGTAAAGATCAACAGACGTTCAACCTCTTGGAGAATATGACTCAAAATTTGACAGATGTCTACACTATAGATGTTAAATCTGTGTACCGAATCTTATCAATCTGCCTCTATTCGTTTTGTAGTTATAGTGTTAGTTTATATTTAAATAGCCGGGCAGATAGACTTCCTCTGAGCAGATTTTACTAAAAATCTGAGAGAAATCTATAAATTTGGTATAAAGATCGTATACCAAATTTCATCCATCAAGATCAAAGTGGTTTTGAGTTATTTTTGTCATAGACAGACAGGAATTTTTCTAAAAACGTATTTTTCGAACTCTGGAAGGTCTAAAACGTGGACATTCGTCGAAATCTCTAGTTCGAATTTCTTTTTGACGAATACTATATTTTTCTAAACTGCATGTATGAGAAAGTAAAAAGGCTTGAATGTCTCATGAATTGAAATTTAAAAATTGTTGAAGGAATCGTTAATATCTAATAATGCAGATTACATAGGTTAAACACATTTATTGAACATTCTCAGAGAAAAGTGAATCAAGTCAGCTAATCATAAAATGTCACTAGACTGAAAAGGCTTCCGTTCGTCATTTCATCGACGAATTCTTATTCCTTACTTTTCGATTTCAGAATGAAACAAAAACACACGAGAGTTTGACTCGACCGACAGACATTCGACTTGGTGTGCACTTCGAAACACAGTGGAAAGTTGCATTTTTATAGAGCAAGAGGAGTGCAAACACCGGTGACAGCTTTCATCGTAAAAAGTCGTGTTGATTTCGCGGCAGGTGCGGGATATGTTTAGCGCCTTTCTACAAATGGGCGATAAATAACGTCCGTCCTTTGAGGTACCCGCTTCTGGAAACTCAGTTGCACGCTGAGCAAATCAGGAGTGCCAAAACTAGAAAAAGATGGCTATTTGTAAATCGTTTATCGAAATCAACATTCTGATTCACAATGCAATGAATTCCTATTTAACAGATTTCAGATTGCCATTAAATGCCATATAGTTCAATACAGTTAGGGATGTTTTATCCATTAATCAGATCAAGCTATAGCTTAGAAGCGCTTTTGTTACAGGGCACCTAAAAGTATACTCTATAGATTTTATTTTGAACAAACGCATGCATTTAATTGCTATCTCTATTAATAATAATATAGAATGTGAGTGTGTCAATATATGCGTGTGTTGGTGCTCTGCTTGTCAGATCGTTTGGTCTAGAACTGCCAAATTGATACAAATATATTTTAGAGAGTACAATGCATCTCGAAGAAATTTTTTTAATTAATTAGAATTTAATTTTAATTAATTAAACTTTAAGTAACAATTTTTGGAATAACTCCCCAAAATATTATATCACGAATTATTTTTTACGGCATTTTAAAATTTATAAATATGGCTTTAACATTATACTAATTTAATGTCAGAAAGTTTTTTTTTAATTTTGATATTTTTGCGTAAAAATATTTTTTTTTGTTTAATTTACAGGAACAATTTTTATTGTTGAAATTAAATTCAAATATTTTTCATTGATTCAGCAATATTTAAATACAATTTTCTTAAAATCTGATCCTTGATGGAATTTTCAAACGGGAAACCTCCTAAATTAAAATAAAATGCATATTTTTTGTTCAGGTTTGTTATAATAGCTTTTCAATACATGTTCTGCAGTTTCTGAACTAGAGAATAAGTAACCTATTCATTTAGAAATATTCTAGAGTTGTTTTAATGCTTCACAATGCGTCAAAAATAGAAAATGTCATGTTATTTATTAGTTAAACTCCAGCAGTTAAAGAATGAATAGGAACACGGCTAATTTTTTAGTTCAGGAATTAAGCAAAATTCACTCGATAAACCTCTAAACTAAAAGATTTTTGTCATTTTACCTTTTTAGAAAAGACCTCTTTTTACAATTTTTTTTTTTTTAAATTTTATTATTGGACTGGTATATTTTGGTTTCAAACATTTTTTTTCTATCATTTTTAGACAGAAGTTCAAAAATATAACTATTTTAGAGTGTTTCTCAAGATACTCATCTTGAACGTAGTCATATACATTAAACCAATGAATCAGTTCCCCAATCGCAACCTCTGATCCGATTTTGCCAATTATTATTTCATGCTAACCGCCTTCGGTGATCAGTTAGTTCGCCGGAATCAATATTTATTAAAAAACAATCAAATAAATATTTGTCAAACTGTGTCACAATGGGTTTCCTCAGCAAAAGATTTTTCTTGAAAATTTTTATGCAGATATAACTCATACTAATTTAGAAGGTTTACACTGTTCTTGTTATATGCATTTTTATAATTTTCGATCTATATCTTTGTTCATCCAAATTATATTACAGTGTTTAAAAACTAAATGCTTTTTTTTAAAGAATTACGATATTGCTTGATTCTCATGCTAAACCTTAGCTGTAAGTACAGTAGACTCCCGATTATCCGCGGGCGGGTTATCCGCGCCTGCCGCATTGTTTTTTTGCTTCCAAGCAAAGAGAAAATGCTTCCAAAGCAAAAAGCAAACACAAATGACTGATTTCTTCAAAAAGGTGCAGTTTTACAGTTATGCTTTTGTAATTACATAATACATTACAGTATTAAAACAGTACATATGTATTCATTTTTTTGTGTATCCTTGACGCCTCTCGTAAGTACAAAGCACTTTTCTGTTTTCATTAACAAAATGCATTTTAGGTTGGTTTTGAGTGATATACTAAAATATTAAGCGTCAGTTAAACATTTCCTTCGGTTTATTTGACGTTTTATTGTACATAAAACGATTTTTCAAAGTTGGAATGACTCTTTTCTTTTTTGCTATACCCGTTTTTAGCTTTTTTCGGATTATCCGCGATTTTTGTTATCCGCGGCGACCGCGCCACCCAATTCCGCAGATAATCGGGAGTGTACTGTACAACAAAATTTCAAAATTCTTATTAAAAGCACCAAAATTTGATTTATAAGTATAATTTTAGTTGCAAGATTGCATAATATTCCCTTTATTAAAAAGTTGCATATTGATATATCATGTTCACATATATACCAATCTACAGATCGATAGAGGGTCAATCTACTGGCAGACATTTTTAGATGATAAAATTGTGTATTGAATTTTTCCCATCTAGCTCTTTATATTTTGCAGCTGCTGAATCCACTTGCTCTGGGCAGACATACAGATTTCCTAAGAAGGGATTTCGTTCAAAAATCGATAGAAGTCTAGAAATTTGGTTTAAAGTCCATTTACCAAATTTCAACTTTCTAGCTTAAAGCGTTTTTCTGAGTTACCGTGTTCATAGACAGGCAGATATAATTCCAAAAATGCATTTTTCGAACTCAGAGAAGTCCGAAGCTTAGAGATTCATCTAAATGTCGAGTTCGAATTTATTGACGATTACAGTGCTTTCTCTTTATATACAAGAAAATAAAAAGAGTGCATAAAAGAGAGATTAAATACGAGAAAATAAAAAGAGTGATTCTTATAAAAAAAAAATGAATTAAAATTATAACTAGAATGGCTATCAAGTATAGTAGATATTCGGAAGAATTTTCAGACAGTTGAAATAAAGATGAATTGAATCTCTCTTATTCTTATTCAGATCTATTTATTCATTAGAGAAGAGAAAAAGGGGGTGGGGGAATTGTTCGCCTTTTGATTTTCTCGTAAACTAATAGAATATAAATGCTTTTTGCGAGTCTTTTGTGGAATAAACTTCGCACTTCTTTTCTAATTGGCTCTGTGGAAGATTGTGATGCCCGAGGATGGACCTGGGACCTTGTGGTTCGAAGCCCAGTAACATGACCACGATACAAAAGCAATTGCCCGTGCAGCGTAGCTGTTAACTGGCTTATAAGCTTTCACCACAGCTCCAATATTTGAAACAGATTTACTATATTGCTGACATGACCCCATATTTCTAATTTATTATTCAGTGGCGGATTTCTGATTAGGCAACTGCCTAAGACCTTTAGGCTGAGGGCAGCCGCAATCAGGTTAATTAAAAATTTTATTTCTCTAGATGTTAATAATATTACAAATTTTATGAATTTTGAAATATTAGGAAAAATTAAAACTTCCTCAAGCAGAATGAATCGATTTCTATATGTCACAGTACGTTCATTGACTTATATTTATGAAAACTAAACCTAGGTCTCAGTAATAATGTGTGCAAACAGGAATTTAGTTTAGTTATATTAACGTCCCGTTGTAAAGCAACACTAGGGCTATTTTGGGACGGACCTCGTCATTTTGAACCGCGGTCAGATGACGAGGACGACACCTGAGCTGGCACACCCTCTCCACACCAACGGGTGGACGTTTGGCCCTGACAGATTTATCGTGCAACAGATACAGATATAATACAGATCTATAATTTTAATGATGAGTGTACCTATATATATTATATCATCCATCCAGCTATTTATGATTTTGAGATAGCATAATAAGATGAACATACAGAATTCTTACGAGTGGATTGCGTCAAAAATTTAATAGAAACCTGCGAATTTGATGAAAAGGTATATATAATTTTTTGGACTAAAAGGTAAAAATTCTTCAAAATCTCGAAGTCATTTTTTTTGTTGAGGATTTTAGTACTTTTTTTTTTTATAAACTTTCATAAGCAAGATTAATTTCAATTAAGGGAAACAGATTGAATGCAAGACGCGTATTTTCTAACCCCATCATTAAAATCAAGTTGTTACCGGACGTTATTAAGAAGAAGCGTCATAAAATTTGAAATATAATACAAACCGATTCGTAAACTCCCCTAAAATGCGAGCATTTAGTGCCTCCCACGAATATTCCCTCGCGGCACGTGCGTGAATGGAATACCAACGCTCCGAATCATAAATCATTGAGAATGTTTACGAAAAGCGTTAAATACGGATCGAATAACGATAATCGATTTGGGAAAAGTAAATACAAAAGTCATTTACTATTACGAAGATAACCATAAATCTTGCGATTTTGCAACATTAGTGTCTGATTGTATGTGGCGCTGATTTATGAAGTCTTAACTCAATCCAATACATAATATGTTTAATAAATAGATTGAGAAACGCAGTTAACTTATGTCTGTTATATATTAAAATAGATTGCCACGCTTGCAATGGTAGCAACATCCAAAGAAATTGAAATGTTTAACGAATTTTTAAATGGTTAGTAAATAAAGAGATGAAAGTTCTTTCTTTGATAATCTATCTACGGTTATCAAAGTGAAACCAAATCAATTAAAAGTCTTAATTATTCATTGTAAAAACGTAATTAAAGTTCCAGGTACGATTTAAAAATATAATCTCAATTATTAACAGCTACGTTCCAGATTCAATTTTCTCTTAAACATTTTGCAATATATTTGCGATTCTTTGTGTACAAATAAACATATAAATGAATACGAATTCGTTGCATTAATATAAAATAATGATTCTTGATTGTTATTTAGAAAATTTTGTTGGTGATACTGCCAGGGCAATAGCAAAGCGTTCCAGCGTCCCTAGCAGGTGCGTCGAAACTGCTACCTCTCCCCTTTCCAAAGATAGCAAGCACCATTTGTTATCTCCTCCCTGGTTCACTATATTCTGACAGAGATTTTAGAAGTAGTAAATACCAGCAAATTTTATATCCTAGTACATAACTATCGTCATCCACTAGAAGACCGAAAATCACTTGTTAGCAATCGACAGGCACGACTAAAAATGATCGTACTTTTAATCAGTCCCGAAGATATTATTTTTGCATGCATTGACACGGCACCTCGTACCATTGTAACTAACTTATAATTTTTTAATGATTTATGCCATCATTAAAAAGAAGTGTGAAATTGATGGGCCCAAACTGTCCACTCCCACAGTATGGACCTGAATATCACAATAATGTTTATGTTAATAAGAATTTATCTATACTTATAATAAAGCTCAATGTGTGTGTGTTGGCGCTCTACAGGCCAGACCGTTTGACATACAGCTACCAAATTTGGTACATGTATACCTTGGAGGTTGGGAATGTGCACCTGGGGTTTCTTTTTTCGAATTTTTAATTATTAATTAAAAACTAACTTTCCCGCCAAAAAAATCTTCCATTTTCACCACCGCCAACTTTTCCGCCAAAAAAATCTTCCATTATCCCCAGCTTCAAACGAGAAAGGCTTCAGTTTTTTTTCTTCTCCCAACAGTAATGAGGCTAGGGTTAAAATTTTTCGGCGGATTATTTCAATCGGTTCTGTTTATTTTCTTAATGTTTGATGCATTTAAAATTAAACATTGTTAATGAATCAATCTTTCAGATTCATTCTGAAGTACTTTTGAATTAAAATAAAACAGAATAAAGGAAATTAAAAATTTCTAACCCGCATAGCGTTACCCCAACTGGCGTAGAAAAAATCACGTATTTGCGTTACGTAACCGGCGAAGAAAATTCACGCATGCGCATTCTGTTCTGATTGTTGCCATGACAACGTTATCAATGGATGATTTAAATTATTTTTGGGTTAGTTGCATGCTTTTGTAAGTAAATTGTATTTATGTTAGTTATATATTTTTTGTATATGCTTATAGTTTTAAGTACATCGTTTTTAAGTAGTTTTTTTAAAACCTGTTTTCAACCGTTTATTTTAAACAATTCGTTTTATTTTCTTAGTGTTTGATGCATTTAAATTTAAACATTGTTAATGAATCGATCTGCTCATAATGAATCTAAGAAAATTTTGTTGATCAACTCTTGAGATATTACATAAATTTAAAAAGATATTCTTTAGTGCCCATAAAGTTTAAACGCTGAGTGACTCTATTTTCAGTAATCAGATTATAAAAAAATGCTTTGTTTCAGTAAAAAATATTATTATATTAATTGAAGATAAATTCTTTCCACTTTAATTTAAAGCATAAATTCTACGGGTGCTAACAGAAAATGAGAGAGATACATATTACGTTATGACTGAAGGCCTTTATAATATTATGAATGAATTATATGATAATCAAAATTTGAAGTTTTAAAATATTTTGATGAAGAAGCTATTAAAGTAGAAATTGCATAAAATATTTAATTATTAAAATTTTAACGAACATTAAGATTGGCGAACCGGCTGGTCGCCAAAGGCGGCTAGTTTATACAATAATGTTAATAAGAATTTATGTGATGACGCTTAATACTATTATTTGTTTATGTTATAAAATTTCTCTGGTCCCGAACTGATGTATTCAACTGTACTAAAAAACATTCATACATCATTTAATGTAATCAGATTTGAAGTAGAGAAGATCGATCCTTCATTTTCTACCAATATTAATAGTTGACGCTCGTAAAATTTCTTTCTCTATTTGTAAAAAAAAAAAACATCTGTGAGTCATCCCCCCCCACCCAATGTTTTTTTTTTTTATTAACGATCAGACAATTATACTTCCAGATCTGAAGTGAAATCTACTGAATAGCTATAAATCACTGTTGAAGAAATTGAATTTCAATGTTAAAGACAAAAATTGGAATTCCTAACAGGTATGAAAATTTACCTAAAACTAATCATTGCACCGCTGCGGTACAGTTGAAAATTTCACAGCATTTTCGCAAAATCAGCAGCTTTTCTTTCTTTAATCAAACCAAACAATAAATATTGATCATTCTATAAGGCACGAGTGTATAAACGGAAAAAAAAAAAAAAACCCCACCAACGTACGTTAAAATATTTTAGAACCGTGCATGCAACACTGTGCAATGACTTTTAAAATACAAGTATGGACAATACATGAATGAACTATTAAGAAATAATTGTTGATAAGCGAAAATTAAACATTTTTTTGTTGTTATTTTAGAATTAAATTAAATAAGCCCTGAAGAACGCCCCCCCCCCTGCTTCTACTTTTCCCTTCAGGTGGTAGAAATGTAGTTTATATTGCCCTATTCATTTACCGTTATTCAAGTATTGAAGCCCCAAGTGATCACGTTAAGCGATAGCTACTGTATTTATTAACAGTTCTTCGATTGGAGAATTGCATCCAAATAAATATGCATACCTCTTATTCATTGCAAAACACAGTGTGCCAAAAGATTTTTTTTTAACTGGCACAAAATCTCTGAATACCATGCTCTATTAGTTAAATTGTGCAAGTGTGACACACTCAACCATGTTCAGGTGAATTATCAAAAAATTTTTTTGCATTTGTTACGGTAACTGACTACGATTATTTTTGAACTATTGATTTTTTAAAAACTATTTATGGTTTTTAGATGTATTGTCAATTATAAACACTATAAATACAAAAAAAAAAAAAAAAAATATTTGGAAATATATTTTGAGAAATAGGAAAATTTGTAGTAAATTTTAATGAAATTTAACCAAAACGGTTAACACTCTACACAAAATTGTAATGCAGCAATCTTATTTTTCTTTGTACGCAAGTTATAGAATATAATGACGAATGAAATGAACCAAAATCTAAGAAACATTTTGAGATACAAAGAAATTATGGGTAAAAATATACGTATATATACATTTTTTCCATAAATTTACAACTTAATTTTTCTAAAAACACCTATAAATGAAAAAGTATTTCACCAACAATAAGACTTTTGGTTCATTTCATTGCCCATATTATTTAAAACACACGCTGAAAGTTTTATGTAAATACCTCTATTAGTTTTTGAGATATCATGTTAACGGTGGATAATTTTTATGAAAATTAAAGTTAAATAATTTTTTTAGCTAAAATTTTTCTTTAAAATTCTCCTGAATGACAGGTCAGACTTTCCTTTTCCTTGAAAATACTACTTTGGAAAGAGGAAAGCCTGAACTACAAGAAATAATAATAAAAAAAGAATTCGCCAATGTGGTCGATAACCAGTGTTTTCAACGTAGTCGGATACCTTAAACTAATTTTTTAAAAATACAGTCGATTATTAGAGATTTATACAGAATTTAAACTTAACAAAATTTCGTCTCGACACTTCCCTTTGTAGATGTGTATAAATACACAGTTGTTGCAAGATGCAAAATTATTTGTTACGTATTGTTATTAAATTATAAGGTTATAACTCTTGACATGTTTAAATTTACGAGCATTAATAGTCATCTACCAACTTTGTATAAGTTTTTTAATAAACTGATCACACTGCCAGCAATATTGCACCATTCACGCATTTTGAAAAATGCAATATCCCGTGATTTCTCAAACAAAAGTATCAAAATGGGAAATTATTATTAATAATAATAATAGCACACACTTCTTGATATGCAAGGTGAACAAAAGGTACACAATGATTATACACAAAATTAAAAACTATTTTGGCCAAACTTTCCTTAAAAATATCCCCGATTCAAAATGAAATTTTGTAGTTTTCCTACTACTTTAGGTGGAAGGAAAAGGACCAGAATTAAATTATCTGAAAAATTCCCCGTTGAAGTAAAAAGTATTAGAGAGTAAATTCAATTTCGGACATAATGTCTCAAAATCATTCTGTTCAACAAGATATCAAAAGCACAGTTAATAATACGTGGTTAGCTGAGAACTCTCCTTTAATGTATTTGATAAAATCATAATTTTCATGTTTAGAAACCGTCAAACCTTTAAAAACGGTAAGTGGTTTTAGAAAAATTACGTTTCTTAGTGCCTATATTTTTTAAAAGCAACGACTTTCAGATCTAAAATTAATTTATTCTAATAGTAAATCTTAGAAATGAAAATCGCCCCATACCCCTTTTAAACTTCAATTACATTCTTAATTAAAATTTTTTAAAAATTAATTTAATGACAAATAAAATATTCAAATTTACATGTGAAAATTATACTTCATGTTGAGAAAAATTTCATAATAGATATTACAATATTGTTATTGTAAACTTGAATAAGGATTCTCATAATCATAGCTTAAACAGCAAGTAAGATTATTAAATCATTAAAAAATAAGATTAATAAAAATATACCAATGATAATTATTTATTTATGTTATAAGCTTGTTAAGGTAAAATCCAAGTTGCCCCCCCCCACAGCCCATTAAATGCTTCTAACCAACATACTCTTCACTGAATGCTCATTCCAAAAAGTGTGATGGAAATGAAATGATAAATATTTAGATATGCAACTTCCCTCCACTCGCAGAGATGCAAATGGCCATTAGCTATTGGCTTAGGGGATATAATGAAGAATATCCCATTTACTGAACCACCACTAATAATACAGATGAATGTATGCACCCATTAGAGACTAAATCATTTGACTGACAGATAGCAAATTTGGCACACATATTACCTAGAGAAAGAAAATGTGTATCTCAAGAGATTTTTTTTGAGGAATTTTAATAAGAAATTAAGCTGAATTTGGGTGTTTCTCCAAATAATTTCTGAAAATACTGTACAAAAATAGATTTGCCCTTGTAATAATACCAATTAAATAGACACAAGAGTTTTTGGTGAATTTCAATTCTTTGCATAACTTTTAGCATTAAACTAAATTGTTGCCATATAATTCAAGTCCTTTTCATTATTTCCTCAAATATTAGGTCTTCAATTGTTGTAAGCTAAAGAAGAAAGATTATGTTCAAGATTTTTTTATACCAAGTAATTTTCTATAGCATAAAAAGAGAATCCACAATACCACAACAGTTAGCTGTTCCACGAACTTAATATTTATATTTTTAATAGTGCTATGATATTATTGACCGTCTTCATTAGA
This sequence comes from Argiope bruennichi, assembly GCF_947563725.1. Lineage (NCBI taxonomy): Eukaryota > Metazoa > Arthropoda > Arachnida > Araneae > Araneidae > Argiope > Argiope bruennichi. Next base: position 49,533,621 of record NC_079157.1, read on the forward strand.
AAGACCCATTTATGCAATAAAAGGAACTTATATAAGACAGTTAAAATAACATGGCTTTAATGTTATACAGTTCTGCAAAATCATGGACATAAAGTTATATCTAAACAATTTATCTGACATCAGATATAATTACTATTTTTGGCAAACCAGCTGGCATACAGGCATACAGTAGTAAATAAAAGAGACATCAATCAACTTTTATAATGAAATTTTTTTATTGAAGTACAAACATGATTGCTTTTAAATTATCACTACAAATTTTGCAGAATTTACTAGAGAGAATCGATATATTTTCCTTTTAATATTTCAGGTGTCATAGAGATATTTACTCTTAGCAGTCCTGTATATGGTAAAAACAATACTTCACATGAAGGTCAAGGCAAACGAATACAGATGATAACAAAAGATGGGAAAAAACAGCTCTGAGAAATTTAAAATCTATACCTGAACAAAGAACACATAAATCAGTCACACGAAATAAACAAAAGGAAAAAAAAAAATTTACTTTCTTTTCTAAAATCTGCCAGCAGAGGCTATGAAAATGCAACATTTCAACATAGTAATTAAAATATAGCATTTCTTTGACTATTCAATCAAAAGTAAGTATCGCTTGGTTAATCCATCTCGTTTATTAAAGAAATGCTACACTTTAACTACACCTGGTCGAACATCATTCAAATGCAACTAAAGCTCAGAAATACTTTGAAACATCAAAAAAATATATAAAATTTTTTTTAAATCTCATCTAATTAATAATGGTGATTCTTCTCATTTAATACTTAATGATATAAAAACCGAATTCATTTAAATCGAATGAAAACTTTTTAAAGCAAATAAATAAGATTCGTTTTATATTTGCCAGATTAGCTTTAGAATAACTTAATAAAAAATGTTCCACTTGCTCTCCATATGGGCGAATCCTTTTCCAGGTGATCGATTCGGAGAGGAAGAGTTCACTTTTTTCGTTTTTGTTTCTCCAGAGGCGAGAGAATCACTCCTCTGACTGAAGAGGTCTACAAAATTCAGACCCAACAATAAGTTAAACACAAATCGTAGAAAGAATGAATGACAGGTGCAGAAGTTAGAAAACCAGCAAGTCTTTGTGTTAAAAACAATCTAATTTCTGCGACCGAGGCATCGACTCCATCGTTAGTATTAGTGAAGAAAGGAGAAGGAGAAAACAGGAACCCTAAAATGATCATGAACCAGAAGAAACAGAGCAGAAAGAGTTGTTGTTGTTGAAGCGAAGACATTGTGTTTTGGCAGAAGAGTCACAGAGGAGTCAATTATCACCATCGTCCGAGCCTTCCTCTTCAGCTTCCTCTAACCAGGTCAGCCACTGATTAACCTACACAAGCAAATGAAAAAAAGACCAGATATACAAGAAATTCATATATACAAGATATCCTCAATGTGCCACAAAAATTCAATCCCTAGAAAACATAAATGGTTAACACTTTTATTCAATTAAAAATGATATCCAATAAGAAGATTTGATATGATACAATTTTTTTAACATTTCTTTAACTCCTTGAATTGTTAATTATGAGTCAGCACTTCTCAGGCAGAAAATTTAATCTTCTTAGTATTAAGAGAAGGGAAATAGAGATTTTTTCATAGATAAAACTTTTCATAAAAGAAATTCTTAATCATTTCTGGTGAGTGCATTTGGTCATCATCAGTTTGCTTATCAAAGTTCATAAAAGTGGACTTGCTATTTCAGTTCAACAGATTAATTGCTTGATGGCTCAGTATCAGATTCAAAGGATACTCCACTTCCATGATCACACTAAAAGCAACACATATTTCTTTTCCTTTTTGTCTAAGAAGTTGATTTTTCCAAATCATCAAAATATTTTTCAAATAGCATATACTTAAATTAGAACTCAAAATCAAAATGTCACCATTTTGAATTTTTTTTTATATAAATTCTATTACCACTATATTCTATTATAAAATTTTACTATATTTAAAAACTCTTAAGTGCTATCCATAAATAAGTAATTTCAAATAACTTTTTCAAATTAGATGTATTTTTTAAAGAAACAAAATTTTTCTTTAATTTTATTTCACAATTATTTTAATTTTAGTGTTTTTAACATGATTTGAAAGAATAATAAAAACAGCAAATTAGAAAAGTAATTAAAATGTTTAGATTAAAATTCTTTTGTTTGTCAATAGCTTTTAATTTAATTTTACCTTTATACGCTTAAAAAAAAAAAAAAAACTTAACGTAAGTAAGTGACATAAAGTAATACAGACATAAATAAGACACATTTTTAGACATCAATATTATGTTAAGAATGTTTCAATAACAATTGGAATGGAGCATAATTTTTTTCACCTCTTATAATAATAATAATTTAATCTTAATGGACAAAACTTTTAAGATACCTGAAACCTTTGACAAGGAATGTACACAAATTTCCATAAGATAGTTTACATAATCATATCCCTAAAAATCACTTGATTTTAAATATTTAGTTTCATTGATAATTTTAACAGAAAAAACAATATTTTTTTCCTTCTTTTGACATTTGAATATTTTTAAAAATTGCTCCATTTTTTCTTAGAGGGGGAGGAAGGTAATTTAGACAGTAAATTCAAACTAACTTAAACATAAATATTTACTTACTCAAAATACTTTAAGGAAAAAAAAAAAAAAAAAAAAAAAAATCAAACCAACCTGGAACAGAGCCTTTCCTTTTCCTGGATATTCATCATTGACATCTTCTTTCCATTTCAAAAAGGCTTCCTCCTCAATTATTTCTAAGTCATAAAACATCATAAACCAACGTAATAGCATTCCTGCAAAAGAACAATAATTAGTAATGTTTAATACATGCATAAGCAAACTGAGGGGGAAATAAGAAGAAATTTCTATCCCTAGAGATAAAAAATTTAAAAGCCAATTCTGCTATAATCTTTTTAAGTTTCTTCCTATGTCGCAATTTTTTAAAACTTTAATTGTAATAATGGAGGACACATAAAAAGGAAAATATTAATGAATCCATTAGAGATATGTTATATAAATTATCACACTTATTAGATGATGCTCCTTAGGATTACAATTTGTTATAGTCTACATACTGTTTGCAAAACAGCACAGTAGTTTTAATGAAAGCAAAAGATTTCACAAGTATCAACACAGTGACAGATATCAAACAAAATTTATAGTAACAAACATATGATCTTCAGCCAAATTTTCAGTGTAAAGTTACTGGTGAACTTTTTGATAGTTCCATGCTGAGAAAATTACATTTTGAACCATTATTTATGCTTAACAACTAAAAATTGTAAAAAATGACTTCTAAAGGCAAACACTTGTTTTACTCAAACTTGAAAAAATCAAGCGTTGAGTTGTTCCAGCTATATACAGAGAGTTGAGTTGTTACAACGTGTAATGTGAGTATCTTGTGCATAAGCAATAACTGTTTAACATTTCAACTGAATTATCTTCTACAAAATAATAACTTCAAGCATAACTATAAGGTAATATATATATATATATTATTTTTGCAGATAGGAAAAAATTACAAAATAAATAAAAATAGAGGATACCTTTAGGAAATCCATAGTTAAAACAGTGAACTTGAAGTGCATACAGAGCAACAAGTTGTAAGTCAGGATGCTCATGTAAAAAAGCTTGAAATACAGGCTGAAAAGACAAACAGTATGATATGCAATTATACAATACAAAAATAAACATTAAAAATTTATACAAACTTGGCGAGTTAACTTGTAAAGTGATTCTATTTACTTGATCATTAAAACTTAAGACGCTACTGCTCAATATGCTAAACAGTTATTCTTAAACAGTATGTTAATGATATTAAATATTAAAATACAAACAAAACTCTTATGGAAACGCATAATCTTAATAAATATCTATCAAAAATATGCAAACATGGGAGAGGGGGAATGACAATGGAAAAAAATACTGAAGAATATTATTAATTGAGAGAGAAATTAAGATTATTTTCAAATAGATACTTTTAATTCATGAATACATATTTATAGAATATAAACAAAAGCAAATAAATATTATTTTTACCTTAAACTTTTCTAACATTTCCCTCTCTTTATCCAAAATGTTTTTCTCGGGTATACAAGTACGATCAATGCCATCAGCTAAGGTAGTTTCTTGAGTAATATATTTTATCATGCTGAAATAAAAATTAATAATGAACTACAAATGATATTCTAAACATTCTTTCTATATATATTCTGAACTGAGCTGTTACAATTGCTCAGTTCAGAAAGAAAATTATGATTTTTGTGTAACCACTCCATGAAAATGAAACATATATGATTTCCAAATCATTGCTTATTTGTATCTTGAATTTGAAATTTTATTTGGTATCAATTTTGAATTTTTATATTACTCATATACATAAATAAAAAAAGATATTAGGTATGGAAATTAGCAGGAAACTCGCGAAGAAAGAAGGAAAACAGCAATGTTTCAAGAGACTAATAAATCGGCTTTAACTTGTTTTCACAAGCTTTGCTATCATTAACAGCCACTTGGATTTTTTTAAAGAAAGATTCTAAATATGTAATAGATAGACAGAATAGAAATTCTTGGATAAAAGATTTACAAAAAGTTACCTCAAATAAATGACTTTTTCAAAGAGCAAATATTCAATAATTCTTTAAAATGCTTATATTTAAAACTCACTGATATTGATATAATGACAATTAAAAAATGAAATGTAAGCATATCAATTAAGATTGGCAAAAATATTACTTCATAGTTAACCTCTTATGCTAATAACTTTAAAATAATTGGTTTTACTAGAGGAAAAAAGGTTTTTAAAAGCTAACATTGATGCATAAATAAACATTGTTATACAAATTGATTCAAGAGCTATTTTTGATCAAAACACTGTTATTATGTAGAATCAAATTTGCAAATCAAAAATAAGGACTAATAACAATAAGATGCAACAGAAATGGAAAATAACTTTATTTTGCAATAAAATGAAACTTTTGTAGGATGTTATTAAAAATAAAAACTGCAAACTGACCAGGAGACAAGAGCACTGACAAATCCAGGTACAATATGTTGAGCTGAATCCACGTTATCCTTGATCCACCTGTAGAGGGCAGTGGGACTGGGATCAGCATGTAATTGTTTCCATAAATCAGCTTGAATTCGCAGTAATGGTAGCAGGAAGCTCAAGCCTCGATCCTCTAAAATATCTGCCAGGCGTTCCTTGGTGCGATCAATCTCTGGAAGAGCAAATAAATTACGATTCCCCCAAACAAACCATTGAATCTATTGCTAAAAATAAAAATCAATTTTAACCCTTTGAAATGTGCTTCCTTGAGGTCTCATCTCAAGAACATTTTAACTAAATCCAATATCCAGGTGCCGACTTAAGATATTATTTGTATGTTAAGGAGGGGGGGGGGGGAGAGAGAGAGAGAGAGAGACACTAATATTCTTTCACAATCCCAAATTCTCCTTTAGAAAACAATACTTGGAGTAGTAAGATCACAACACATTTTGTAATGATCTTTTCGATTACATGCATCAAAGGGTTTAAATAAAAGAGAGAAATGCGACCTTAGAATTGTTAGGCTAAATTAGGTTAGAATTTTCGATTATTTGTGTTAGTAATTTTACACCAATACATTTTATATTATTAATTTGAAAATAAATATCAAATTATTTTTTAAACATCTAAACAACTCTACTGCATTACTTTTCAGCAAACAGCTAATTAAAATTCCACCATTGAATGATCCACCGTTAAGCTATGAAATAAATTCACTAAATTATTATGCTTATTTCCTTATAATGAACAAGGAAAGATTATGAATAAAGTGGAAATTTATTTACAAGAGCCTGTATAAAAATTTTCTTAATGCAGTTTTAATTTCAATCAAAACACTGGTACTTATGCAATTTAAAAAATGCTAATTTATAGTATACTCACTGCCAATAAATAAACTTATCATGTTATAATAAATTCTATATAATTATAAAAAAACTATTACATTAATTTTAGGAATGTTTTCATTTACGCATTCTATAACTTTTTAGATAATTTCTCACCTGGTAGCATGGAGAGCAAATTGATTTTGCTTTGGCTATAGACTGAATGCAACCAAGTACGTCCCTGGGATTTATGTAACTGCTGAAGACACAATAAAAAGAGTGGGTAGTGTGCTCCAGATTCCAAAGGCTCAGCAACTTGTGAAAGAGACACCAAATCACTGGCGATGCCCCTTGCTACAAACCCAGCCACATGCGATTTCACTCGAGGAATCTCAGTTTCCAGTTCAGAGAGTTGTTGAAAGATGTTCTTCAAAGCCTACGATAGGAATCAATCATTATAACTATATTTTTTTTAACTTTTGAATCAAGTAGTTTATTTTTAAAAAAATAATACTGCAATATACATTAACCAGTTAGAAATATAAAATATTACACAAATGCATTTGCATTTCTTTAATGCAGGAAGGAAATGAACAATTATGCAATAGTTTTAAATATTCTTAATTTGGATGGCAGAAAAAAAAAGTTAAAATCACTTGTTTCTTATCACAGGGGGAAAAAAAATGCTCTTCTACGGAAAAATGACATCTACATCAAAATAAATTGGTAGTTAGAAGCAAAAGAAATGTTTTTTAGGGTTAACAACAATCCAAGTGAAATAGAAACCACATTTTTTCAAAATTCAATTATTTTAAATTTTATAAACTTACACTACAATACTCAATAATAAAATTAGCAATATTTATTTTATAATCTCACCCCACAATGTGCTCACAAAACTGACCAATAAAAGTAAAGTAATACAAAATAAAGAATCTACTTTGCTAAATCCAATTAAAGCGCAAAAAAATTAAAGAATTTACTCAGATTAATATTTGAAATTGCTTACATTTATTCCAGCAATATCTATTATATTCTTAATCTTGCTTCACATTTTTACCCCTGTTATTACTGAAATTGCTCAAGAAAGGCAGCATGAATGGAAACTTACCTCCATCACTTGGTTTCCATTCACTTGTCCTTCCTTTTTGAGTTCACTCATCAATTGGCTGAGGAGTTCACGTTCACTTTCCGTCTTCTCAATGGTCGCTTTCATCATCATAAGGAGAACATCACTCACATACCTGAGAAAAACAACGATTTAAGGATGATCCACTTTTTTAATCTGTCAGTGTTTTTGAAAATGGTAATTTATTGTTTTGATACAATATAAAATAATTTAAATGTTAGTAAAAACAACTTAAAAAAGACAACTTTTAACAAGGAGAAATAAAAAATAATCAAGTATTCCAGGAAGAAAATTTACAACTACAGTTATAATTATAACCAAATGAATAAAAAAAGTATTACATGCATGAGATTTATTTTAAACACTCTGTGCACTATTAAAACATTTTTTTAAACATAAACATATGAAAAAATATTAAAAACACTTCATTCAGAAAATTCAAAGAAATTTTGAAGATCCATAGAAATAAATTCTAAGAATTGATTGGAAATGTAACCCAGAAGGATGTTCAAACATTAAAAAATTATACGATATGGTGGAAAAATAAATAACTAAAAAAGATCTTAGAGGAGAAAGCTTACTTTTTGGGCATTCGGATTTCTTTAAAAGATTTCACTGCAGTTTCTAGATTTTGCGATTTCAAATATTCTGTCACGAGATCATCCTAAAAATTAACAAATTAGATGAATTTCAAAATCACCAGAACTTTTGTGACATTTTTAAGCATATAAGCTATTAACAGCCAAGAATTTCAGCTATATCAATTACAAACACAGATAAAGGTAAAATGAAATATCCTTGCAAATCATTCTAATCTAAATTTAAACAAGAAAGCAAAACATAATTTTCAAATAGTATAATTATATTAAAATATATAATAAAGCTTTTTGAAAAAAAAAACAAAAAAAAAAAACATTTACAATTTGAATAAAATTATTTAAGGTTAATCAGCATTTACTTAAAACTATTATAAAAAGATAATTGTTTTGTCTTTTTGTCTCTTAAAATTCAGTATCATGCAAACCAAATTATTAAGCAGTAACCTACACTTTTCTTCATAACTTCTTCTTTTGTTGGAACCTGCTTGTTGGCCTTATTTTTCTCTTGAGTAACTTGTTTTACAATCAGAGCAGGCTTAAAAAAATAAAAATAAATAAAATAAAATAAATAAGTCAAAACTACATCCATAATTTTTTTAACTGTATTTAACTATATATTAGAAGCTTTAATAATTATTACATAAATATTCACACTTGCCAGTATTATATATATATATTACATACGCAATTACTAAGCTTCCTAACAACATGAAAAAAAAAAACTATTAAAATTTTTTAAAGAAATTTGCAAGTGAAGAAATATTTGGTCAAGAAAATTTCTATGACACTTATAGGTTCAAATACTATCTATACAGAAATAAAAATAATTTTCATTAAAGAAAGAAAAATACAAATTAACATAAAAGTAAATTATTACATAAATTCAGACGACTAGAATCTTGAATACCTTTCTCCAAGATTAACCAGCAGGAGTGGTCACTCGAAAACTCTGATGAAGGCATTATAACCTTTCCAAGGTATATAGTTGTGGGCCTTACATACAATCACTAATGCCTTGCATGGCACTAGTGAATAACAGTTACAAAATATTGATAGATGCCATGAATTTAGCATTTTTACTGAACTTATAAAGCATTTGGCAACAGGTAAACTGGATTTGTCCTTTAGACACGCTGTTTCCAACTGATTGAAGCCAAAATTTGTCACAATGTTACAACTGCAGTCAGAAAATCACATACTTTTTTTTCTCCATATATTTAAAACAATGTTTCTTTGCTTATAGATATATTTTGTTCCAAATATGATTGGTATCTACACTTCATATGTTAAATCTGCATACAAAATTTTATCCATCCAGCTCCCTTCAGTTTTTAGTTAATTTGCACTCAGACAGCCAGACTTCCATTGAATTGTTTAAAATCAAATAGAAATCTGTAAATTTGGTATAAAGATTATATACCAAATTTCATCAGTCTAACTCGGGTCATTTTTGAGTTGTAATTCTCATAGACAGGCACAATGCTTTAAATGTGCTTTTTGAACTCGAGGAAAACTAAAATCAGGATATTTGCCAAAATTTTGACAATTGCAATACTTTATCTATACTTCATATATAAGTAAAAATTAATCTGAAAGTTATTATAGTATAAATTTAATATTTTTTTCATTTAGTAACATAACATTAATACAACAATTAGTTAGAATTAAGATGAGAATGCAAAGGATTAATAAATATAACACTTTATACAAAGTCACAATTATTCTAGATAACCAATATATATAGACTTTAGGGTTATTGAGAAGAATAATTTAATTGTGATCTAGTAATAACTAGTCTTTTTTATATATATGTCACTTGAGCTTTATATAAGCCATAAAAAGCTCTATAATACTGGTACTTTAATTTATATATTACAAACTATCTACTAGTGTTTTACATTCTAAACATGTCTCTCTATTAATTATAAAAAAAGATAGCTTGCCTGGACGTGTTTTGGAGCTCTACTGAGCAGACTGATGGACCTATAGTAAAGGACTTTATCAAAAACATAATTTGGAGAATGGAAATATACATCTCAGATCTTTTTCTTTTCTGAAATCTCAGTTATTTTAAATTAGAAACTGCACAAAATTTAGCATTTTGCCATAATTTATAAAAATATTACAATCATCCTCTCCCCACTTAAAAATTCTTTCCAATGATACCAAATTAGTCTCAATACAGTTCCCCCCCCTTGATTTCAATTTAAATAATTTATTTAGTTGTGTAATTTCAACAAACATTTTATTATGAATTTTTCTTCCACTGGTGATATATATATATATTTTTTGATAACAGCAGAGTTTTTTTTTTTTTTTTTTTTTTTTTCAAAACTTGCTTAAGATTTGAAATGTTACAAAAATCCCCCTCCAATACTGAAGGATTTCATTAATTAATGATACATTTTATTATAATCAACCTTACAAATTAATTTTGATAAACAACCATATTATCAAAGGCAAATAAATAAAATTAAGTGAATCCAAGAATTAATAAAGTGAGAAAGATGTGTGAAAGGAGGAAAAATTCACAGAACTGTCTTCCCTTTATATATATATAAACTCTTAATTTAATACAAATTAATTTCCAAAGCTTTATCTTAATTTAGCCAATAGTAATTTCATTCTCCTATTTTATGATCCAATTCCACAACTTAATTAATTCAACAGAAGTTTTGTAAAATTGTTGAATCTGCTAAAAGCCTAAATGTTGCCACCCTCTGAGTGAAGGGTCAAAATACTGCTGACTTTAAAAATTCTTCTAAACGATCCCTGCGTTTCCCTTGCTTTTTGGTGCCATGGAAATTCCTATTAACATCACAGTATATAAGACAGGGATAATTTGTTTCTCCCTCTTTTAACGCCACTTTTTGACTAACCTGAATGTGTGAGCGGACGTGCTTGTCCGCGCCTCTTGTAAATAAATATTCCTTCCCAGGATGGATTACAGTGAAAATAAAGCAAACTTTTAACTTCAGTGAGTCTTTCTGTCTTTGAAACAGCCTTTTGCTTTAAATAAAATTAATGCTTATGTGTATATTATATATACACATAATTATGAGTATATTATATATATAAACTTTCTTTTGGTGTCTTACAGGTAAGTATTGCAATTTTTCATATGATTAACAAAAGTACCTAGTTTTTAAATAACTACAAGGAAGAAGTTACCTCTTTTTGCAGAGCAGAAGTAGGTGGTCCAGTTGGAATGATGGGAGAATTCTCCCTCAAGATAGAGTTAGGAGCATTGGAAGTGATCATAGATGAGTTAGAAGGCTTGTTAAAGGTCTGTTTGTTCTTTACCATCATAGAATTCTGAGCTGGACGTAAACTAATCTGGAAAAGAAGTATAATAGTTGCTTTAAATAAACTAAACATTCTTAATAAATACAAAATTTTTAGGCAGGAGTTTCGTACCAGTTTAAGAGCTTAAGTCATGCAATATATGTAAACACAAGGAATTACAAAAAATGCATTCTTTAATAAAGGCCTTTAGTAACAAACAAAACTTCCTATATAAAACTCACACACAGGAAAAGGTGAAAAGATCAACCGCATACTTATAATTAATTTTAACAAACTACAGAAACAACATAATAAACCTATATAACTTTAAACCATCATTTTTTATAAATTATTAAAAAAATTTTCAACACTTTTTATATAATTTAATTGCAATGCAGAGGATTTATATAAAGCATAAATTCTTTTATTTTGCTAATTTACTTTAAATTGAAATGACGATGTCTGATTCATCAAAAAGTTACAATATGTTGTAAATAAATTATAAATAATCAAAAAATTATAAATAGCCCCAAACAGTTTATATCACCCCCAGAAAGCTAATTTATCTAAACTTTGAGAATAACTTAAATATGTGCTTACAAGATGGAATTAAAAAAAAAAAGCTATTCTGCACAATAAATTTTAAAGTACTTTTAAAAACAATTGTCATGTGTTGAATTAATTTTTAAATAGCAAGAAACTCAAAACAATTTTTAGACTAAGGAATTTTTTTTTCAGAATTATTAAAATAAATTAAATTTACATATAAAATTTATTAAAGAAATCTTGGTAATTGCCATATTGTATGTTGGTACAATGCTGAACCTATTGTTCAAATAACATAGTTTATTATTACTAAAAATTTAACTATTTTAATTGCCACAAAAATTTCTTAAAACCCTTTCTTAAGCAATCAAGAATTTATGTATAAAAAAAAGTTGTACAAAACTGTTTAGTATTTGGATTTACTTATGAAAGAGGGAAATTGGCATTTAGCCCCATTATTTAGATTAAGCATTATTTCATAAAAATTTGCTCAAGCATATTTGTAACAAATGAAATGTGACACACACATAAGACAGTGCTTTTCTAATTACATAAAACTAATGATTAGAAATGAACTAAATAACCAACCTCATCAGTGCCACCTGTATGTGGTTGAAGAGATTTTTTAAGGAATCTTGGTGGAAGTTCCCGATTGGAAGATGTTCCACCAAATCCCATTTGATTCTGGTTTTGGTTCTGTTGTCTAGGCTGTTGATAAGCAGGAAAGAGATCATGGTCACGGTTAGAAAATTGTTTATTTCGATTGCTATTAAAGTATGGCTGAGAGGCATTGCCAGATAAAAATCCTGAAACAGGAAATAATAATATTGGCAAAGAATATAAAAATGACCTTTCTTTTTTTTATTATTAAGAGAAAATTTTCAGTCTTTTACCTGTTCCTCCCATCCCACCTCGAGCAGGTCGGCCCATGTTATTAGAATAGGAAGGAAAGGTATCTGTAGATATCACACCAGGGCCAGTACCCAGAGAACCTACACCTGTGATAAAAAATGAGCTATCATTACATATTATTGCAAATGGTTTTAGTGTAATCATTTAAATACCTCAATGAATGCCTAATAATAAAAGTTTTCTAATGGCACTTATTTTTAATTCAATAAATGTATTCATTTTTGACACAGGCATAAAGACAAGTGATAGAATAATATAGCAGATAAAAAGACAAATGATTGATTATATTTATGCTCAAAAATTAAATGTAACTAATAATGTCAATAGCTTAATAGCAATAAAAAAGTAAAAAGGAATACATGTTACAGAAATAGCATATAAATAGTCAAGAGAACGTATAAACATCTATAATTATTTCTATTGAAATAAAAAAAAAAAAAGCTAGTTAACTTTTTAATTACTCTTTTGAAATTAAAAATTTCTTAGTTGAAAATAGAAAAGCAAATAAATCACAACAAAATTATTTAATGTTACAAAAAAAGAATTTTTAAAAGCAAGGAAACGTCCTCACCAATAGGAAGAGAGCTGAAAACATCATCCATGCCGCTGCGCAGTTTGCTCATATTGTTGAGCATTCCGCTCGATGGAATGGACAGGTTGCGGGCAGGAATATTGTGGTGGAGGTACGCCCCATAATCTCGGGCCGCATCATCCCGCACCTGTTGAATGGTCTTGGGACCGTGTTCTGCAAGATGCCTACGAGGAACCCACTAAGAAAAAGAGTTTCCTCAGACAACAATATTCTGTAACTTTTATCACAACCAACATATAAATATATTATATAGACTTGTTTACCTATTTTAAAACACTGGCACTTACAAAAGTAAGTCAATGCATAATTATTCACCTGATACAGTGACTTGTTTATTATTTTTAATATTTATTTATGTTAAATTCCAATGAAAAGTCAAAACTACATCTTCTTCCTCTCCTGTAGGTTACTTTAACAATCAAAATTAGAAAATAAAAAATGATGCACCATCTTGAATGCTGTCTGAGAGGAGACATCTGAAGATAAAAGATTAAGGCTGCTAATTCCTTACCAAATCAAAGCACTATTATACAGCTTAATTTAATTTATACCCAAATTAATTTCTTAAATTTTATCTTAAATCAACCCATACGATTATATTTTAAAATGTTCACTTATTTTCTGATTGAAATCTCATTTTTCATTTATTTCTAAAACACTTTAAAAAATCAATAATTAGTGCAAATTCTCACACTTCAAGGGAAGAGAAAATCCCTAAGACCTATCCATTCTTTTGAAATATATCTAAAATTCCCTTTCCTAAGCCAACATGCGTTAAAGAATTTCCTAAAAGAATCTCTTAGTAAAACCATTCAGCGAAAAATTACTTTCATTTTGCTCTTGTGACGCAATGCAAGCAGACATGTTGTCTAACTACTCTTCCCCATGTATAAAATGTCTTCATTGGTGACGCAAATTGAATTTTATTTCAAAAGTTCCTTCTTTTCGACCAAGACCTTTATTCAAAAGTTCCTTCTTTAGTGTAGCATCTGCCAAAATTACACTACAATATTATATACCATACGTTTATTATAAGCCTGAACTTCCATTATAAATAATCAAATACCACATTATTCTATTAGAAAGATTTTTTTTTTTTCAAACCCAGCATATATTTTCAGATAAAATCTCAATAAACCTCTTTAACTCTAAACTAACTTTTAAATTAAATATAAGAAACACGGTTAAATATGAAATGAAGAATATTTAGATAAGAGTTATTGATACTATAACATAAATTTATTATTGATTAAAAAAACCTATTAAAAGCTTTTTAAAGTTTACACAAGCAAAATTCAGAAAATTCTATTTAAAAGATTAATATTTTTATAACACAATAAGTATTAACTCAATGGGACTATTAAGATGTTATTTAATAGAAAAGTAAAACATACTCTGTTCTGTCTGAGTTCTAAGACATCCTGTAGCATAAAGCGAATGCGAGAAGGCAATTCAAAGTTAGAGGCAAATACTTGCATTCTTTCAAAATACTGATCCATAAGTGGCTGAAAAATATAATTTTTTTTTCTAAATAAAGTTAAAATATATAACAGAAGGTATGATAGAAAAAAAATAACTAGCAAATTAATTTTGTGTAAATATAAAAAAAGAAAAAACTGAATATTGCTGAATGATGAAGTTACTGCCAATCACTTTGAAACTGAATAGCAAACAAAGCTTATGATTTTAGGTTGTATTAGAAGAATATGACCTAAAAATGATTTAATAATCCAGATGCAGAAAGAATTAAAATTAACTAATACATAATTCACAATGAATTACGAGAGTGTACAGTTAGAAATTCAGAAAACAAACTGTTCAGTAGCCTCCATCTACTCTGCATACAATTATAAAGCAAAGAGAAAATTCCTGAAATTGTTTTGATGCATCTCCATAAAGATAACTCCATTGCACAGTAAATTAGATGACTTTTAAGTACAGTAATAATAATAAAATCTTATGTGGAAAGAAAGAAATGATGCAAATACAAATTTTCGATATATGGGTAGGCTACTGTACTGAAAATTCAAGAGTAGCACACAAAAAGAATGGAACATGCACACATACCGGAGGAGAAAAATTAAAAGAATTTTCCTTAAGCATTGCTGCAAAAAGCTAGTTGCCAAAAAAAAAAAAAAAAAAAAAAAAGTCACTTTAAAAATCAAATGATGATAAAAATAAAAAGTTTTTGATACCCATCTTAGTTTATTTTAAAACATCAATAGGAACTCCAACTAGTTTCAAACTAATTTCTTTAATCATTGAACCAACTTTGAATATGAAGTCATTTAGGGAA
This sequence comes from Argiope bruennichi, assembly GCF_947563725.1. NCBI lineage: Eukaryota > Metazoa > Arthropoda > Arachnida > Araneae > Araneidae > Argiope > Argiope bruennichi. The sequence continues at coordinate 49,548,867 of NC_079157.1, forward strand.
TAAGCTATTAACAATAATATTTCATTTTAATGAAATCTTTTATCACTGGGTTCCTTGAAATCAATATCACTGTTACCCACTAAATTTATATTTACTTAATTTAATATTCTACTAGGAGCTGAACCTACCAAGCAATTTCCTTTGCTGTTTATTTTAAGTATTTATCCTTTTATTTTTTTTATTTATTAAAGTAACATCTAACACAACTCCTTATTTTTTTTTTAAATCAAAACTTTTATATTTCTGAAATTTGCTAAGTACTGCTTTAGCTTTTTTACTTAAACCTTTCAAGGGCATGTGGGAAGTATGCTTCCCACCAAATTTATCAATCTTCGTAGGAAGTTGTATTGATTGGGATAAGCTCTAATGCATTTTTCAATAACACTGAAACTTAGATGCTTCAGTTCCTTATCCTGCACAAAATTCCATGTTTTGATTTGTTATTTAATTATTAATTAATAACAAAAACAAATTAATGAAATTAAATTTATCTAATAAGTTAAATGAATAACTTTTCCTATGCCAATCTCAATCCTAAAAATATTTTAATATACCATGACTAGAAAAAAATGGCCCTTTAAAGGGTTAATTTTGCAAATAGGTGTATGAAAAGATCTTTGTACGCAATAAAGCTAACCAATTTTTTCCAAAGAAAGGAAAAGGAGAAAAAAACTCCAATCCCCTATCCAAATCTGGAAAGCTCTCTTTGCTAAAGCTCACTTGAGAAAGATATCAGTTCACAAAAAAATTTTGAAGTGAATTTTCTAAGCAGCAGTTTATTTTAAGAAAATGCAGAAATTTTATGGATTTATTGAAAGAAAAGCCAAAGAAATTACTTTGGCTTTTTCGGTGTCCAGCCTTTGTCCAACGGTTTTCATGATCTGTGCGAGGCATTCCAGGTCCTGTGCCAGCTCCTTCGGGCTGTTCCTACGGGGCTTGGCCAGGAGCTGCTGGACACATTGGTGCAGGATGGCCTCGTGTAGAAGCCCCTGCTTGCCCAACTCCCCAATGAACGTGATATTGCCCAACATCTTGTGCTTCGCCACACTCCTCTGCTCCTCCTCCTCCGCACTGAGGGCACCATCTTTACGATCAAAGGCTAAAGAAAGGCCATTTTTGCAAATCTATTATTGAATGTAATTACAATATACAGACAATTATCGATTACACAGCCAAATCCTTAACATATATGTATTTTATAAAAACTATATTTTTGCTCGATTCAACTATAAATGTCTTTATATACTAGTATAATGTTATTAAATATTCACCAGTAATCTTCTTTATACTTTTTTCAAAAATCTCTTATCAATTTAAATATTGTTTTTTTTTTTTGTTGTTTTTTCCATTTATTGAAAAATATATATTTATAATTTATTTCTTCACCAACTCATAATCACATTTAGAAAAATTTCTCTTTTGCATAAATTTGCTCTCTAATTATATTAAAATCCAACAATAATAATAATAATGGAAGGGATTCAGTTTACCTCATGATTTATTTGATATTAACAGAAAAAATTCTTATTAATTTCATATATAAAAGTATTTTAAAGCTGTAAAAAATCACAGAACATATAAATGTAAATTTTTAATCAACAAATTTAGTGTTAGGATATAAAAACACTTTATGGTTTTTACCTTCACTTGCTTTTCTCCTGTTTTCAAATTCGTCCTGGCACTTGGCTAATAAAAGGCGACGGAATGTCTGGAATTTATGAATGGAATTTCTTAAAAGTGAATAAAATACATATCTAATAAGGAAAGTAGTCAACCTCTTAACATTCGACTAATGCCTTGTAAGAATGAAATGAAGTAATGGACATTTTCTTCTGTTCTACTTATTTCTGATTCATAATGATGAAATGGTTATTAAATTGATAAAAATTCTAGCTATTCTATTTCTTTCTGTTGAAAAGTTATTTTAATTATATTTGACATAAAGCTAATCTGGATTCTCTTGAATCATTAACTGTATAATAAAAAATACGATTATAAAAACTAAATATTTAAATTATTATTCAAGGACTCATGTGAATAGAAGTATAAGCACAAACAAATAAGCCATTTTTAAAAATAACATAATTTTAACTTTCTTGGCAAACAAGTTTCTTAACTGCAATCCCAGAAAACTGTATCTCTCCCAGTTACCGTTATATTTTATAACACACACACAAAATCACAAATAATAATTTTTAAAAAAAGAAGAAAAAATCTGAACAGATTTTTGCGAAAACTTCAAAGAAAAAATCTTTCTGTAAAACAAATTCTTTTACAGAAAACCTTTTCATTAAAGTTAACAGTGATCAACTATTATTGATATTAAATATGAGTAAATATCAATGAAAATTTTAATTTCCTACAATTATTCTGAAGCATGAAAATTGTGGTCTTAAATATTGTCACAAGTTAAAATCAAATCAGTTTTAAATGGGCTAAAACAAACAGCATTGCTTAATAAATGTTAGAACACGCTATTTAGTTAATTCATTTAAACATTCCTATCCCTCAAGATCACTGCTAACAGCTTTGCCTTTCTGAAGTTCTAGTGTGATTTTAAATACATTTCATCAGAAAAAGAAAAAAGCAACCATTATTTTGTGGTTGCTTTGTTGTAAAACTGAAATTTGTATACCAATTTCAAAAAGGCAGAAAGAGACTATATGATATTAGATTCATTAAAATTCAAATATTAAGTTATAAAAAGATATATAAAGACATAATCAATTAAAAAATTTGTATGGATTTTAATAGAAGATATCAATGTATTATTTCCAAAATTAAATATGCTATTTAATAAAATGTAATATGTATGAAATTAAAATTAATGATAAGAGTATTGCTGACTTAATTTACCATTATTCTCAGCATAATTTTTTACATGCAAGATAATATTAAATGCCCAATATGTATCATCATAATTTAATTCAGTACTAATACACAATACATTTTTTATTACAGTTGCATAATAGTTTTCTATAAAGAAAAGCTAACATATCTAATACTCTACACTTAAATGAAATAACAGTTGAAGCAAATAAAAAATATAATATCTTTGTTTTCTTACCAGTTCATAGGAGGAAACCGTTTTGAAACCCTATTTAAAAATTAAGATTAATCAGAAACATATGCCACTGCAGAGGGAAAAATAAAAACATGAAATGAAAAATCTTAGATATTAAAACTTAGCCATCACCCAACATTGTCTAACAAATACAAAATTATTGCATTTTTCCAGAATAAATAAATAAATGACTTTAAAAACTAATTTTGCAAAAGAACACTTATATTACATAAAAAATTTTACTGCCCTCAAACATTACAACTGTATCTTTTTATAGATCTTTACGGATTGATCCTTATTTGCTTTATAAGGTTAATAAGAATAAGAAAATGTTATGATAAGAATAAGAAAAATACTCAACTTACATTACTGTTATGACTGCCTGTGTTGTTTGATGGTGGGTCAAAATTGGGAGCTTCTTCACACAGTTTCCTGCATAGCAGAGCATACATAGAACTGTACTTCGGTTCATCTAGAGCTTTGTCGAAGATCTGATGAGATAGAGAATCCTTAATTGATTGTTAATATGGAAAATCAATACAATGGAATCTCAAGCAAAATCAACATAAAGTTTTTTTAAAAAAGAATAATTTTAAATAAAAAAATAGGAAGAATATTTCAGCAATCCGTTTTTTTTCCCTACAAACTCTGTCATTTGAATGATAATTTATTTTAAATTTCTAGATCATGAGCATTTTTTTAGATCAAATTCATTGTTGTATTCTATTTTAATGCCAATAATTAAGATATGAAGATTCATGCTTTTAATTTCTTGATAACTGCAAGCATGGCTTAATTTCAAGTGTCAATGAAATTTATTTCAATTTTATACAATTTCTTAACACTACTGCTCTTTTCTGTAATATAATTTGAAGAATAAAAGTTACTCTGTAAATTAAAATTCTGCTTTTTACTGAATTAATATTGAAATTCTGTAAGAACTGCAATAATTATGATTTTTGTTTTGTAATATTTAACCATATACAACAGAAATAATGTCGAATGCTTTCAATTATTGTTCCTATACTTATTATGTCCAAGTTTCAGTTAAATAAGTTATTAGATTAATTAATCCTTTTCTGCATCAATTTAAATCTCAAATTTTAAGTATGATAGAGAAAATCAAGTAAATGCATAGTACAATAAATAGAACAGATGCTAGACTTCTACAACAATACAAGTCTACGTAAATTTGAATTAAAAAAAAATCTTCACAAGTAATACTAGTCAATACCTGCTAATTGACAATGGCAACTGATATTTAATAAATAAGAAAACTTTTCACTTAAAATTATCAAAAATAAAACAAATATTTTATCTTGATCATGCTACTTATAATTTTAAATTACAATAATTAATGCTATATTTCCCACAATTATATATGTTTGATAATTTTTCGCCTCCTTACCAGTAATATGACACCTTTGAGAATTTGAGTAGAGTCGAGTCCAACACTGAGGAGTTCTTCACTCAGCTTGTGGAATTTCTCAGGTGTGAGTTTGTTGAGAATTCTAAAAGAAAAATGAGGGAAGAAAAAATTAAGATTTAAAACGAAATTCAGTAAATCAGAAACAGACAAAATAACATTAATGTTAGATAAAAAGGGACAGACAAGCTTTTAATAAAGCCTTAAAAGTAATAACTACATAGGGAGGTGAAATACAAAATGATATTTATATCAATGTCCATTATTAAATATTTGTGTGTGTTGGCGCTCTACAGGCCAGGTCATTTGACATACAGCTATCAAATTTGGTACATGTATACCTTAGAGGTCAGGAATGTGCACCTGGGGTCCCTTTTTTTGAAATTTTAATTATTAATTAAAAACTAACTTTCCCGCCAAAAAAATCTTCCATTTTCCCCAACGCCAACTTTTCCGCCACCGCCAAATGAGTAAGGCTTCCGGTTTTTTCTCTCAAAACAATAATGAGGCTAAGGTTAGTATTTTTCGGCGGATTATTTCAAACGATTCTGTTTATTTTCTTAATGTTTGATGCATTTAAAAGTAAACATTGTTAATGAATCGATCCTTCAGATTCATTCTGAAGAACTTTTGAATTAAAATAACACAGAATAAAGGAAATTAAAAATGTATAATCTGCATAGCGTTACCCCAACTGGCATAGAAAAATTCACGCATTTGTGTTACCGTAATTGCCGAAGAAAATTCACGCATGCGCATTCTGCTCCGATTGTTGCCATGACAACCATTATCAACTGACGATTTAAATTATTTTTAGATTAGTTGCATGCTTTTGTAAGTAAATTATATTTATGTTAGTTATATATTTTTTGTATATGCTTATAGTTTTAACATCGTTTTTTTAAACCTGTTTTCAATGATTTAAATTTTTTTTAGGTTTGTTGCATGCTTTTGTAATTAAACTGCATTTATGTTAGTTAAATATATTTTTTGTATATGCTTATAGTTTTAAGTACATCGTTTTTTAAGTAGTTTTTTTAAACCTGTTTTCGACCGATTATTTTAAACGATTCATTTTATTTTCTTAGTGTTTGATGCATTTAAAATGAAACATTGTTAATGAATCGATCTGTTCATGATGAATCTGAGAAAATTTTGTTGACAAATTCTTGAGATAATACATAAATTAAGAAAGATATTCTTTAGTGCCCATAAAGTTTAAACTCTCAGTGACTCTATTATCAATAATCATATTATTAAAAAAAATGCTTTGTTTCAGTAAAAAATATTATTATATTAATTGCAGACTAATCATTTACACTTTAATTTAATGTAAAGCATAAATTCAGAGAGATACAGATTACGTTATGACTGAAGGTCTTTATAATATTATGAGTGAATTGAAATTTGAAATATTTTAAAGAAGAAGCTATTAAAGTAGGAATTACATAAAATATTTAACTATTAAAATTTTAACGAACATTAAGATTGGCGAACCGGCTGGTCGCCAAAGGTGGCTAGTATAATATAAAACATAAAAAAATACTAGAGATGATATTTCAGAAAAGGCACATTGGGTCTATTTAAACAGTTGATTTAAAAAGTTATAACAACTGAACTGTTAAAGTACATAAATTTTTGCCCTTATTTTTTTCCGCATTCAATATACACAAACAAAAATTTAACTTCTCTTAAAAACAAATATCATGAACATTTTTTAAAAAATGGGGTTATTTCATTTCTAACATTTAAAGCTGTTTTTCTTATATAGCTTACAGAAATGAACCCACAAAAATTTTACAAGCTAATGTATAAGAAAAATATTAATAAAATTCCAAAATATTTTTTAATTATTTATAACTTAGAAATAATATTTCAGAAAACTACAAATACAGAAAGGAAATTATAAAAGAGGTTCATCACAATATATATAAGAACAATTAAAATTTATAGAAAAAATGCAAAATTTAATAGTTACGAAATTATTTTAACATTGGTACTGCTGCAGAAATATTAGAATTTATTTAAAGGATTGATAGTTATCATGTACAAGTAATATTAGATAACTAAGATCATATATAATTTTTGATAAACTTTAGGATTTTTTTTTAAATATAAAATGTTATAACACATATAACTTTCTAACACTACTCTTGGCTGCCCTTGGGCATTGGTTACTTGAAAACAAAGGATATTATCAGTTCTTTTAGCCACTGTTAAATAATCACATTAAAAAAGAATCTTAAAGATATGAAATAGAAATTTTTAAAAAATAATTGTAGAGCACATCAGAATCTTACTTTTATTGTATTTCAAATTGTCTACATTGAATTTTAATACATAATAACCATTGAAATAAAAACTGCATATTGAAGAATTGGTATATTTGAGTAGGTAAAATTTTCAATTTTAAGGAGGAACAAAAATACTTCTTGTAAAATAATTTATTCTGAAGCTACTGCTGACAAACAGTTTGAATGAAATTGCCCTGTCATTAAAAAAAGATCTAAAGCATACAAACATAGCCGCAATGAATTTTATTTGTATCAAGGTATGCTATAATAGCTAACACAAAATTCAATCCATTAATACTGCTATACTAGAGCCTTAAAAACATGTATACTTATTGAATGTAAATTATTTATTAATATAAACATCAAAATAAAAATATTTTTAAACAAGCCATTAAAAAAAAAAAAAAAACTCAGCAACTGAATTTTTAAATTAAAAGTTATATAACAGTTTAGTCTTCCCTATATTTATACAGACAAATACAAGAAGCTAGTTTTTAAAAGAAGCTACAGAATAATTAAATTCTAAAGAGTTTTAAGTATTTTTGAAACAATTTTTTTTAATGAAAGTAGAGGAGGGGAGTTATACTGACCCTCGAACTCTGCGGAACACCTGGTCATTTTTCTCTTGTGGGGAGATTGCATCTCGTTTAATGCTGCTTGGAGGTACCCATCGGCGAGGGGCTACGCTAGCGGCGTCTGGACGAGGGGGTTCGTCCCTGAAAACACAAAAGCAGCTTCATTACATTTCTGATTGGTCTGCTAACCTGGATTTTTTTTTATCAATAAGATAGGTAATAAATTTTTAAAAATATTAAAATAACACTGTGGATTATATATATATATATATATAGAACAACATTCAAAAATTAATATAACCACAACTGCTACATTGTATTAACCTACAATCAAGTAATGTGTTTATTGGGGTCTTAATCAGATGAGTCAAAATAAAATAATGTGGTATTGCTACCATCTTAGAGCAACAGAGCATTCAGCCAGCAAAAAGCAAGATAAGCTGTTATCAATCTAAATACTACTCTGCACTAATCCCATGGCTTCTTATGCAACATTTTAAACAGTCACCAGTCCAATCTCTTGACTGATATTTCATCATGGTTTCTTGAAACAAATCAATAATTATTTTCCAAGTTATCTTATTTTGCTTCTATAAAACTCTATTAGATACATCAAGTATTATTGGCAAATGAGAAGTTTCATACAAAAATGATTGGAACATACTAACATTTTTCATAATTAAAAAAAAGTGCAGCATTAAAACATGAAATAATTACTTGATACTACTAAATACTTGATATAATCTAAATTACATAACGTTTCTGAATGAACATATCTTGTAGTCCAGCACCAAAAACATAGTATTAATTTTTTGAGTAAAAGAATAAAATTTGTAAATAATTAAACCTTGCATAAAAAAAATCTAAAAATTCTTTTTTGCAAAAAATTTGGAGAAAAACTCAAAATAATCATGAAAAAATATCTACAATTCATTGAAATTTTATTACATTTCAGAAGTAACATTTTAATGAAGACAAATGATTACTTTTATAGCAGTCAACTGAAATTCTACAATTACATCTACATTAAGAAAGCAGATAACTCACCTTCCTCCGGAGCATCGAGAAGCACTCCCCGATCCTCTCTGCCTATCCGTTGTTACGTTTATTTTGACCACAGCAGAATAAAATTGGAGCCACAATTATCAACTACACACGGATCTGAGAACAAAACAAAGACAATCAGAATTATTAATTTTTTTAAATCTAAAATTACAAAAATTACTGGGAAAATATGACTGCCTGCAATGCCAATTTAAAAAGTTATTTCAATTCTTTGAATTTTATAATCAAATTTAAAAACTGAAAATTAGGGGAAAAATATTAGTAAAATCTGATAAAATATTGCAATCATTTTGAACATATTATTGATGTATTATAACACAGCTGATTCTTATATAATATAGCTAAAAGATTCAGTTTTATTGGAATAAGTTTTATAGAAAAATGTAACACATACATAAATTTTTAATTGCATTATAAATTAATGTATTATGCTTATTTTAAGAGGATCTTCATAAAATCATTTTTCCCTAACTTTTTTTATTTTTCATCACTACTGCATATTTAGGAAAAGAGAAGCTACCTTTATTAGTTAGCAACAAGAAAATTATGAGATTCTTAGGAGGAAAGGGAAAAAAAAGGGAGGGGGAAATTGAAACTTTTTTACGGTTATCTTTTCTTTGACAAAAACATTCAAACATTTATTATTTAATGCTATATTCTTTGGACATGAACCAATGTTTTCTTTATTATTTTCAGTGTTATTAATTTAATTTATTATCATAATTAGAAGAAAAATGTGCAAATGAAATTGCAAGCTCATGTACAATGGATCTGCAAATACATCTTGCACATAAAAACCAACTTATTTATCCTTGTACATTATTTTAAAGATGGATAAGTAAAAATTACATCTACATTTTGAAAGCATGAACAATCAGATCAAAAGAAAAAAAATCAAAAGACAACAGATATTTCAAAAGTACCATATTTTTTTTATTATTCAGAAAATTAAAATCTGAAATAATTATATACATTACTTTAAAAAAATAAAGTGAATATGTTATTCTTTAAACAAAAACCCAAACTAGCTTGAACTATTATTAAAAACTAAATGCACTAAAATTACTATCTGCTAAAAAGATTTTATACAATTTATCCTTTGAAATCATCTGTGGAGCACTCAGTTTTAAACTTTATCATATTTAATTATATAATAATCATTATTTAAACACCATAAATCTTTTACTAAGATGAATCAATATTAATACTTTCTATAAATTTTTCATTTATATAGTTACAAAATTAAGTTAAGGATTGAATGAGTTGTCTATCATGGATTACAGTAACTATATTATAAATAATGAAATTATTAAAATTTGTATTTTGTTAAACTGGCTGCCACATGATAAGTAAGGTTGTGGCTATTACTTGGATTTTTTAAAGTAATATTAGAAAGAAAATTACAATATTTCTAGATGGAACCAATTATACTTTGATGTCACTGTCTCGCATAATCTGGGCTGCTCCCCCCCAACTTCTTTTTTCCCCATTAAGGCTAACTGATCATTTTTAATAAAAAGATATAAAATTTAAATCTTTGATTTAAAGAAATTGACAGAATCAGATTATTCCCATGTTTTATTTAAATCTAAAATTAAAGCAAATGACCCCACTTAAAAAGAGTCAGAATCCATAGCTGAAGAAATTTTGAGTTAAAAGATAAAACAATGTGTAGAATTGCTAGTATGATTAGAAAACTATTTTTCCACCTGCTAGCCTGGTTTTAACAATTCGGAAGAGATGGCGAGAAAAGACTTTTAATGTTTAAGATAAAAGAATTTTTGCTACCCTGTGAAATATAAATGTGTTAACCCATTTATTACTAACCCGACCCAATTTCACCATATAAGTTCGATACTAATGGTCCAGTGTTTGTTTCAAATGAAGGGTGCCCTTCATTTACCCTCACTTTACATTCTGAATTCCTTCTCTAAAAAGGAAACCAACCATCAAAACGGATCATTAGTATAAAAACTGCACAGTCAAGTTAATAAGAAGAACTGAAAAAAAAGACCAACACTATCTGCTTATAAATATGAAATCTTTTAAAAACTCTCAAATCACAAACTATTCTTGCACAGAAATGCAATAGCAGTACCAAATGTCCTTTAAAAATAACAATACAAGTGTTAAAAATAGAAACCCAAATTTCCAACAAAAAATTCAAATGAATAAATGTCAAGGTCAATTTTAGAAAGATTATTAAAATTCAAAGTTTGTACTGTAAAATGTCACACCCATATCAATATCCAAAATAGTAACAACTATTTATAAATAGCTATAAGAAACACAAATAAAACATAACATGAAATTTAAAAAATATTTTAATTATCAAGAAAATAATAAAATCATAAAAGTAATAACGAAAATTCACACATAAAGATATTTCCTTACTTGAACATAACAAAATGCAGCCATGCATAAATAAAGTTTTGATCATTAATGATTCATAAGTCTTTTGCAAAGTTTCTGAACAAAGGCTCTACTTATATAACTACAGAAAATAATGCAAATAAACTAAAATAGGCAAGTTTTAATAATTAAATGTTGTAATTAATGAAATAAAAAATCATCAATAATGAAACATGCAATAAATAAACTTTTCATGGAATGTTTGATAAAGCAAAATTTCCATTTAGAAAAATCATCATCATAATAATATCTTGAATAAATAAATATTTACATTTTAAGAGAATAAAAAATTAAAATTTTACATTTGAAACATTTAGAAAATTGCAACAGCTATTTCAAATGCATATTTAATTTAAAGAAAAAATATATATATAAACATTATATGATGTGCTTTGTTTGTAGTTACTACACATCATATGAGTTCATCAACCTATCCCTTTAACTGCTAAGTAAATATCCTAATGTGATAGTAGCATACTGTTATGCTAACTGGATACAAAATTTATTACAAACGCCACATCACTGAGTTCAGTATATGTATTAATACTGTTTCTTAACTTCATAAGAAAATGTATCAGTTTCCATATTATCACGCAAATAAATTTAATTAAGGTAATCAAAGAAATAATAGATTTCTTCAAACAGTATTATTAAAATAAAGCTTTGTTTATAATTTCAACGGAATTAATAATCGAATAAACGAAATGCAATTAGAACAGATAATTTAAAGCATAATGCAGTAGATACTATATTTATAATGAAAAATTTTTTCCCTTCCCTATTACATCGGCTGAGCGAAATGCATGACGCATCATTATGAAACAATTAGGATAATCACGTATAAAGCAAATTTCAGACCAAGAAATTAAAATAGGCTTTGGTCCAGCACACTTAATAAATAAATATTAAAACATATAAACAAAATTTTTACCGGATAACAACTTACTGATTTTTTTAAAATAACGGCCATGCACAAAGAGAATAATCTAAAAAAAAAGGTATAATTATACAGTAATTGGAAATTATTTATTTTCCAGCACCAAACTAGCAGTGCTTTGTCATCAATAGCATCTAACAAAAAAAGTTTATTGTGCTGTTAAAATTCGACGAAACAAGATGGCAGAAACGTAGGTTCAGTGATCCCCATAGACAAATTTCTAAAATTACTTTCTATGCTTCAAAAAATTTTCTGAAATAAATCAAACTTCATCCAAATAAAAGAAAATATTTAGTTGAGTTTTAAATTATAAAAACATCTTGAATGACGAGCACATAAAATTAAAATAATAAAATAAAATACTTGACACACACTTACAATGAAAAAGCTTTGTCCTAAGTGCCAAATGAAAGACAATATACAGGTAAAATAATATGTGATCATAAACATTGGAAAACTTAGAAAATTAGTTTGCGAATAGCACTCAGTGATGGCGCTATACACATTTAAAATTAAAGGACAAGGCTGGTCATTCATTGATCCAAGCAATTCAAATATGTTACATCAAACAAAATTATTCATTTTAATTTTTGCTTAGTTATCATAACTTTATGAATCTCTTAGAAATTTTATTTTCCTATTATTTCTATCACAAACAAACAAAACAAAAATATGGGCTAAAATGAAGTAAAATAAATAATCATAATGATTTTCCAAAACTCAAACATTTCACTAAAATTCTTAAGTAATTAAAAGCATTTGTAGCTTTATCAATATAAATATAATTCAATCTACTTTATTTAATAAGTGCATGTATAATTATTCAGAATGTTTCTTTTTAGTTTTATGTTATATAAAGTACTATTTTTAGTCTTGGAGTGGGATTTACTATTTAGAACTGACGAATTTTTAATTTAAACCTTTGAATTCAATATTAGTTATTTCTTTAAAATTAGATTTTCATAATCCTGTAGGGTACCAGTCAAGATCTAGTCGTCAGCATTCTATCTGCCTTTGAACTTTCACACTAACACATTAATATTTACTTGTTAAATTTTGGCAACTTTTTTTTCTTATTTCTATGCCAAATGTTATTTGTATTAAAATTTGTATGTATTTGCATCCGTGTTTGGAATTTGGAATTAAACTCAGCAATTTCTTGATGTTGCGAAATAATTAATTTTTATTGAATTTTTCAATTAAAATATTTGTTGATGATTTTTATCAATCAAAAGAAATTGGTTAGTCAATGATTCTTTTTCTTCTATTTTCTATATAAAAAAATTAATTTGCCTTATATATAACAAAATAGTTTTGTCAATTAGTTTTTTTTTTTTTTTTCTCCTTCTTCTGTTTGCGTATTTTTATTTACTTAAATGATTGATGTTATGTTTATCGAATGCAAAAGAAATCCATTGGCAATCTAAACATCTGCCGCAATAATAAATAAAGGTGAACTCATTGTTTATATATTCTCTTTTTGTTTCGCAAATATGATTTATAGTTTTTTTCTTTCTTTTTGCGAATACGTTGCGATTAGCATGAGAGGGACAAAAATTTTCTCCACAAAACTAATAGTATTGGAGCTGACATTTTATTCCTAATTTAACTTGTTTTATTCATGTGCGATTTTTCTGTATTATAATTTATAAACTTTGCCTTAGACTTCTTTGAATATGTTTCTGGTTCTTCTTTTATAATTTCGATATAATTGTGTTATTAATATAAAGATTACTGTCACAGCCTGGATTTTCATGTAACTAAAGGCAATAAAGATATTCTTTGGCTTCATCTGCTTTTAACATGTACTGTTTTATGAAAGAATGATTTGTATATCTGCTTTAAGTATTATTTTGCTTGTACGATAAAGAATGTAAATGATATTTTAAAATATAAGCATATTTGCAGTATCTAACTTGAGAGTTTAATTTGATTCATGTATCCACATTTTTATGTTGCTGTTATTTGTTTATAAAATTGCTATTGTTTTTTAATCAGTTTTTATATATTTTTATTGTACATTAAATATAATAAAATATCATTTTCATTTGTATGCCAGCAAACATTAAAAATAAAATTAATCTTTTATAAATTATAAACTTAAATTTTGGTCATATATATTTATTTGAATATATCTTTTCTTTTGCTAAATATTTTAATCTTTGATTAATATTTATTTATCAAAATAAATGAAGAGCAATTCATGTTATTATTGTAAAGTTTTAATGAATTATTAAGGTGCCAATTCATGCAATGTATAAAATCGTTTATTTTATTATTATTATTTTAATACTTTAAAGGTTTCTCATATGAAATGATCAGTTTTAAAAATGAGTGACGCTGGAGGATCAGGGATATACGATGCTGAATATTCTGATTCAGATAATGAAAGCGAGACTGGTTTAAGTGAGGAGTCAGATTCTGATAGCTCGGATGGTTCAGATGTTGAAGAAGAAGACAACGACGATGAAGAAGAAGAAGAAGATGAGGATGATGAATACATTACTGAAGGTAATTTTCTTCATTCATGAATTTTAAAAAATTGGATCTTTATACATTCTTATTTTCCCATAAATCCATGTAGAAATTTTTTATATCAATAAATTAAAATTTCATTTATATAGAGAGGTAGATATTCATTAATTATAAAAAAAAATCTCATAAATTATGATAAATCATGAAATCATCCGTTGATTTTATGAAATCAAAATAAAATGGTATACTGAATATCAAAAGATATAAAGTTGCATAAAAAGTTTTTTTTTTTTTTTTTTTACAAATTAAAAAAGCATATGCAAAATTTACTTATTAAATAAGTGTGGTATAAGGACAGTATTATCAATTTCGAATATAATCAATTTGAGCAACAAAATGGCTCATAAAATGTCTCAGTGCAATGTGCAGTGCTCATTGTGTTATCTGCGAGGTCACGATGAGAAAGGTCAATATGATTTAAGAAAAGACATGTTCTTACTTGCCTGTTTCAAGCATGGTAAGAGAATAAGGACTCAAGTCAGCATGATGTTATTCTAATACATTTCAAAATGCTCAGTGCAATGAACAGAATCTTTTTTTAGTTTTCAATAATTAAAAAAAAATACCCAATTAAATAATTGATGGAAAAAAAAGTAATTTGAATTTCGTTACACTATTTAAAGCTACTGTTAAAATTTTATGCAAAGAAATATTTTTAAAATATTAACAAAATATAGAATTTTTTTTAAAAATTTGACAATGATATATAAAAATTATTTTTAATGTATTATTTTCAGGAATTATCATGGAAAAGCAACAACATCTCTCTTAATTTTTAATGAAAATTTGAAAAAAATCATGCCAAGAAGCACATTTTTATCTTCTGTATCTTTATATCTTTATTCTGTATTTTTTAAAATCTGTATCAAATTTGGTTGCTCTAGTTCAAGTTCTTTCTCCTGTAGAGCACCAACATACACATGCATACATTCTGTTTTATTATCAGTAAAGAAGTAGATGTTTTCTTTAAACATGTGAATGTCTCTTTCTGCTTATAACTTTCTTCTTTTATTCCTATGATTCTTCACTGCAATTCTTATAACAAAGAATGCCTTAAAGTCTTGGTAAAGAATGGATTATTTTTTTAAAGACATTTTAACAATGCAATTTTTATATTCCAGATGATGCATCTCTTTTACAGTGATACCTTTTTGTTGCAATTTTATTCTGCACTGTTTAATTAATACTATTCTTTTAATTTCATTTCACTGTTTAATAATATTCTTACATTAAAATTTAAATCATATCTTCTTTTTCAATAATTATAATTTATTTCTAATTTTAATTAATGGATAATTAGCATATATAAACCAGTTTATGAGATCATGCAAGATGAAGTACTGCAAATCTAAATATTAGAGAGAAGGATTCTAAAATTTAATTATATATCAGTAGAATCCATGAAAAAATGCTGCATATTCTATATTATTTACTTTTGTGAATATTGTATATTGTTCTGTTTTTCTATGCTTTATTTATGCTATTTCAATTATTATTTTTTTGGTTCTTGATCTTTTATATTGTATAAATTTCTCCATTTTTGTTCATATGGAGATACAAATGACTTCTTAATGATTTGCATTGCATTATCTTAAATTAAATTTATTTATGAAAATTGATTTTATAATTTTAAAAAAAATATTTTCTAGAATATTGTTTGATTGTATAGCCAAAATACTTATATTCTATATTAGTCGCCATAGTACCTGACTCTATATGTGGAATTGTTTGTTATATGAAAGCAATTATATCTGAATGAAAATAATGACTGAATATGCAATACTATATATTAATGAATGAATCAGTATTTATAAAACAGAAAAATATTGGAGATTCAACTAATTATTATGATAAAGATATATTCTGTAAATATTAAATCATATTTAAAATACGTATTCCTAATGCTTTATATTTTCTTTAAAAAATATACAAAATGTTAAAAACTGTATCTTGCCCAAAATATTTTCCAGCTAATGGTTTATCTTTACATTTACAGTTTATGAATGAAAATAGTAAGCTATGGGAAAAAAAAAAAAAAAAAAAAAGACAAAGAAGAAGAAGGGGAAAAATGCTTTGAAAACTAAGTTTTATCAATTAGACTACATATGTGACAAAAAAATTAAATTGATCATGTTGTAGAGTATCATATATATAAAAAGGCTCAAAATATTTCTGAATGTACCATGATAAAATTAGTTGATTTATATGTGTTAATTAAATATTAATAATGTAATTAACATACAGAAATGAAAAAGAAAAAAAGAATTGAGTATCTATATTTCAGAAGTTTTGAAGTTATATTTTAAAACTATTTTTTGAAATATAATGTACAAATAAAGGGTTTAATACATAGAAAGGAAAATATATGCTGAATTGTCCTTTTAATTGTGGCATTTATTAATTTTTATTATGATTTTCAGAGTCCCAAATTGTTGATGTTCCAGCAGCCGCTGGGATAAGCTCTGATGAAGGAGGTGAAAAAGAATCTTGTCCAATATGCTTCAATCGTTTCATTGGTCAAGATTTGGGAATACCAGAGAATTGTGAGCACATCTTTTGTCTTGAGTGTATTAAAGAGTGGTCAAAGGTTATTACATTTTTTTTTCCTACTTTGTTGTTTATTTCACGAGTTTTTATTCTTAATCTAATAATATTTATTGATAATAGGATTTATCTGGATGGTCAACATTTTTGTGTGTGCGTGTGTGTGTACTAAAATATGAAATTTTCATGTTTTAAAATTTTTTATTTACATGCATATTTTAGTTACTATTTTGGTAACAACAAAGAAATGCAATTATTGTAATCTAATCTATATTAATAATCATTAATTTAATGGAAATAAATAGAAATAAGGACTTTGTTAGGCTATATGTATTTTGTTAGACCATTTGCCCATTAAATCTGCTTACAGTTTTAGAAATTTCTTATCATAATATTTTTCTCATAATGCTCAGGCTGAAGCGATTTTTATATCGTTATATAATTTTTATTCCCATCTAATATTAAAATAAAAATTTTATTTTCAGAATATCAATACATGTCCAATTGATAGAAATGAATTCAATTATGTTAATCTCAAAGCAACACCAAATGGAAAGGTTTTGAAAAAGGTATTTAATTTTTACAAATATATCTTATTTACATTGCTTATTATCATTTATATAATTTTGGATTTATTAAATTTCAAATAAGTTAATTTAATATACAAGTTAAAATCATATATTGTCACTATATTTCTTTTTTTTTTCTTTCTTTATTTACTCCTTTTGCTTGACATTTTATTTTTTTGGTTAATTATTAATAGAAATTATATGTATTTGTCCTTTGTTAGCAGTTATATTTGTGTTAAATTAACCTTCATACTGTGAAAACACTGAAGTTCCTGTTTTATTGAAAACTGTTGATTACTATGTATAATGAGTTTAAATATCATAAAATTTTTTAATGTCAATTAATTGTTTTACTGAATACAATAACACATATAATAACAGATAATAATTCCCTTTCTACCTGATTATGAATGCTTAATTCGTTAAAATTTACCTGATTATGAATTTTAAATGTGTTACATTTTAATAGGAATTTTGTATTCTAAATTTTGATTCCTTTTAGATTAGAGTAAAGGTGCTACCAAAAGAGCCGGAAAATGCATTGCAACAAGAAATAACATTGTGTGAGGTGTGTCATCGTGGTGATAGAGAGGACCGCCTACTTCTTTGCGATGCTTGTGACCTGGCTTATCATTGTGAATGTCTGGATCCTCCTTTGTTTCGTGTGCCAGTTGAAGAATGGTTTTGCCCACCTTGTAGTGGAATTCTGCAAAATGGAGCAATCGGTACTTAGTTGATTCAGAAGTTTTTGTTGAATTTCTTAAATATCTGGTTTATGAAATGAACAACAATTAAAATTTCCTTGTTCATTTTCTTAAATACGTGTTAGTAAATCATTGTAGTTGTTTTCAGTTTTAAATTAGGTAAGATACTTGCAAATTTAAATATTAAAATAACAAAAATAATATATTTTTCACTAATTTTTTGTTGTCTCATAGTTCTTGGTTAATTCTTTCATAAATGATTTACTCTTCAAAAATAGCAGATTGGTAAGACACTGATTTCTCAGATCATCTAAATAACTTTGAAATCCTGGCAGATACTGAAACTAGTTGGCCTGTTAATTTTTGAAGTTGACTATCTGGCATTTTAGCATATACCTTTTATTATTACGTTTATAATAATAATTACTATTATTTTAAAGGTAAATTTTGAATAATCACAGTTTACTCTATGATTGGTCTTAACTCACAGATTTAAGAGCAGTTACATAAAGGATGAGCTATTATTGTAATTAGAACCCTTTTTTTTTTTCATGAGCATTTTGAATAATATTTAAGAATAGAATCCTTTTTATAGTATTAGTAGTTTTAATAAAATTCTCATTTTTAGTAAAAAAAAAAATTGGTGATTTAATTAACATTTAAAAGCATTTTAAATAATAGACTCGCATGAAAGGTAGATAAGATTTGGAATATGTCTGATATTTTTGTAGGTATTGACTGTCATTTATTTTTTTTAGTCACTTTTTTATTCTCTTACTTAAATTCTCTAGTTTTTCTGTCGAAAAATTGTTATTAATTGAAATAATATATTTACTCTCTGTTTGTTGTTGTTTTTCCTTAAAAAAAGGTGGTGCATTTTTTTCCTAACTATTTTAAAGAAATCTGAAATATTTGCATTAATTTTCATAGCTGGACCTAGTGCACCTCGATATCGGAGAGTCATTCCCAGGACACGAGCAAGTGAAAATGTACGAACACGAGTTGAAGACAGAAGAACTCGACCTGCCATTTCTAGATCTCCAGTAAGATTATGCAGTTTCTTTTCATACTTATCTGTTTTTAGAGTCTGATTAATAATTAAATGGAATTAATTGTTTGCAATAAGATTTGATCTGTGAACTACAAAATTAAAAAAAAAATATCTAAAACTTTTCTTAGTATAAATTTGTTTGTTCACATTATACTCCCAATTCTTTACTCTCCCTCCCCCTTTTTATATAAATTGGTTTTAGTTGAAATCAGTGTGCAGATATTTTAGATAAAATAAACTTATAATTTTTTTTTTCAATTTTGTAAATAAAAAACTACCAGTTTTTTCCTAAAGTGTTATATATTTTTGATTACCATTTGTTATCATTTTCCACTTTTATTAAGTCCTTCTAATTCCGTAATGTTACAACTTTTAATACTTATAATTAACAGTTTAGGAGCTAATTGTAATTTATGTATATTTTGTTTTTATACTTTGGTTCATTTTTATATAATCACTAACTACTGCCATAGAATATATGGATTTGATTGGTATTACATTCTGTTTTTATCTTTTTTATACAGTATTTTGTTTGATTTTTTTCATTTAGCAAGTGCAATGTTATTTAGCCATCCATATCATTATTTTAATGAGGATACTAAATTTTTATGCATCTCATAAAATTTTTTTATATATCTGCATTAAATTTATATACTTATTACTAGATTTATTTGTCTTATTAACTTCTAAATGTTTGAATACTTTACTATTCTACTTTAATTTATTGTTTGTAATTTTATTCCTATGAAAATAATTATCTGCTTGCATAAAAATTTATATAGATTCTAATTTTTATTTTGAAGAATATAAAAAATTATATTTTTGTGATAAATTTAAATAATTCTGAAGTTATATAGTTTTTTTCATTATAATTATGTCATTTTTTTTTTTTTTTAGAGTACTGCAAGGAAGAAAACACCTCAGAAGAGAAAGCGTCGTGCATATAGGCGTAGCTACAAAAAAGTAGTAACTCTAGCAAGAACAAAAAAGAATTTAATGGATGGAAGCAAAGGAAAAGATTGTCCCCGCAGTACTGCTGTTATTGTAACATATCGAAGGAGGAGACGCAGAAGGAAGAAGAGAAGAATTGCAAAAAAAGTAAGATTTTTGTTATTGTATCAAGAAAGCTAATCTTTCATTAGGCACGAATATCATATGCAATCTCTCGGTTCATGGTGACTTTTTTTTAGCTGCAGTATCTTAATTTATTTATAAGTGAATTTCTGAATTATATTTTTGAACCTATCGCATTTCAATAATATTACAAACACATCTTCCAGTTTTTTTGCAGCTAGTTCTTATAACAAAGCTAATATTTTCTAGAGGCTATCATGAAACAGTAGCAGCGTATCCATAGGGCCACAGAGTTGCCCTAATAGATATTTTTTGTTTTTTATTGAATTTCCTTACTTTCAAAAATAAGCAGAAGAAATGCAAGTCGAGGCTATCTGTCCTGCAGCCTATGAAAACACTCTGTGCATACAACTGACTGTTTGAATTGAAATTCAATGCAACCTTCTCACCCACTGAATTGTTTGCAATTTGGACAACTGATATTTTTTTATTAACTCCCAAAGGTTGCCATTTTTCTTTGGCTGCTTATGAATTTTGGCTTTGATTCTAGTTGCTTTCACATAAACATATCTGGTTTATTGAATAATCATTTTTCTTTTATTAGTGATTACGCTAGTAAAATGTTATTCATAAATCTAAAAAAATTTCAGATGAAAAGATTTATGAAGGATAATTCACTATCAGTTATTACATGCAAAAACAATGCATATCAGTCATTAGACCTTATTTGATATTAATTTTCGGATGTGTGATTTTCAAACTGATTGAGCAAATGGTGATAATTTGTGTGAAATAGAGGATTTGATAACTTCATTTGTTGAATTATAATTTCAGCATACACTTATTTTTCTTTTGACAAAGCTGTAACAAAATTTATGTCATTATATCTGAAATTTCATATGTGAATTGAAATAAAAAATTGAAAACTTAGCTTAAAAATGGCTATCTTTTGATTTTTTTTTTTTTTTTTTTTGCTCATTTCTAAGTTGACAAGCTACTGCTATCATGGTATTATTAAAAAGAAATTCTTTAATCATGCTAATTTTAGCAGTTTTTTAATAATATTTTAAAGAGATTAGCTCACTATTTCAAATCAATTTTGCATTAAATTATTACAATAATATGCTATCTGAAATATGTAAATAAAAAAATAGGGAGAAAAAACTTGTGGCTGTGAGAATGCCAGATGGGAATATTGTTTTTGACAATGATTATTGGAACCAGCAAACTGTTAATGTCTATACCTTGAATAGGTATGAAATTATTAATAATAAATTTAAAAAAGGAAGTGAATAGTATACTAAGCAGTTGGGATGATTACCCATATCTAATGGAGGATTAAAAAAGAAGGATATTTTTTTATTTTTCTTTGATATGAAAATATGGGGGGGGGTCTTCTTTTAATTAAAATTTTTTATTCTTTTACACACTGACTTCTTGGTTAACCAATTGATCTGTCAGGGATATTGTTTGTATTTAATTTCAATTAAGTTTCTTATGCATAACTTGATGGTCTTAGTTTCCTCAACAAAGTATTTTTAAATATCAAATTGTGGTTGGTATTTCTGTTATGAATTCTAATGAATTGTCACATTTGCATGCAAAAGTGTCGTCTACTACATTATTATTAAATTAGCAATTTTACTTTCTTATTTTCTCTTACAAAATTTGCAATTGATTCTAATATTAAATTGGTATGGCTTATTTTATTTGTATTTTTGTATTGTTTTATATAAGTACATATCTGATGGATTTAAACTTATGAAAATTAACTCTATAATGACAGTGAAATAACCACTTTTAAGACTTTAATTAAAATTGTTAAATTTCAGGTTTTCATTTTTCTTGAACTTAGTACATGACTTTTTCTATTGTATATAGCTCCTTAATTTTTCAATTTTATCTCTCATCTACTTCCATTTTCTTTTAATAATCATTTGTATTTTACCGCTATCTACTGTAAGTGGATTTTGAAAGTTTAAATATTCACATTATTTTAAGTTATACTTATTGTAGCATTTCACAACTATTCTTTTTTTTTTTTTAAATTTTTGCATTTATTTGAATTAAGTACAGTTTTAATTACATAAAAAATACATAGAAGGTTGCTTTGTCACTGGATTCAGAATATTACGAAATGCTGAGAACATTGAATGTAGCTATAAGTCTAAAATAGAACTTGTAGCTAATGACAATACTTTTATTGAAAATAATTTTTAAATGTTAATAGTCATAAAATGCTTCGATACTGTTTGAATGTATTTACATTTTAAATGGTAAAATTGTGTATAAGTTTTTCTGTCTTTTGCATTTATTGTATCTTTTCTGTCTTAGTCTGCAACTGCGAGTAAATCAAGTGCCCATTCAGCCCAAAAACGCATTTCAAAACATCTGGGTCTAGTTAAACCATCCAAGGGAGGATCCATACCAGATGTTAAGTCCAAATCGAAATCATCTTCTAAATCCGTAATTCCAACTGGTTCCTCCCATTATTTATTTGGAGATAAAAACCAGCTTATGGATTTCAATGAAAGGTAAAATTATGACTGTCCTTTTAAAAATAGTTTTGTAATTCATTTCAAAATCCATCTTTTATCACATTATACTAGAATAAAGAGATAATTTTCATTACACTAGTTTCTATTCATTATAGTGTAGTAATTTAATATATGAAATATTTGTTAATTTCAAGAACTGTTTTTACTTTTATAACTTGATCCCTTTAGTATTGAATAAAATAATGGCTCAACTGCTCTCCTATTGATTTAAATTTTTTTAAATGAATTTTATCTTATTCGATTTATGCTTTAACTACGGTAAAAAGATTGAAGATTATTTATTAACATATTTTTAGAAAAATTAAATGTAAAGGTTGTTCTATGAGTTTTAAAATTTGAAGGTAAAATGAAAAAGTATTTCATATTTTTAAATTGTGTGTTAATATATCTATTTCTTTGCAATATATTGAATCATAAAATAATTCATTTTAAAATTAATATATCTATACATTTTCCAGTTTCTTGTTTATTTTTTAGAAAATTGTGTAAGAAAAAAATAACATTTTCTTTAATACATTAGTAGTAGAGTTAGTAAGTACTTCTAAGTAGTTAGTACTTCTTTAATACATTAATAGTAGAGATGCAGTTAAATATCTTGTTTCTCTTCTTTAATGGATAAAAATCTTTTATTTATTTATTTTTTCCTAATGGCATTTCCCACAAAGATAATAAAAATGTCATTAAGTATTTAAATTGAAGAAACCTGCTTTGTTTTATTTTAATGAAATAAAACAGAGGTATTTCATTTATCTACTCTTAATATATTTCCTCTTATATCGATAATTTTAAATAGGAATTAAATAAACTTTTTTTGCTACGCTTTCATGTAATACAGTACACTCCCGATTATCCGCGGAATTGGGTGGCGCGGCCGCCGCGGATAACAAAAATCGCGGATAATCCGAAAAAAGCTGAAAACGGGTATAGCACAAAAGAAAACAGTCATTCCAACTTTGAAAAATCGTTTTATGTACAATAAAACGTAAAATAAACAGCAGGAAATGTTTAGCTAACGCTTAATATTTTAGTATATCACTCAAAACTAACCTAAAATGCATTTTGTTAATGAAAACAGAAAAGTGCTTAGTATTTACGAGAGGCGTCAAGGATACACAGAAAAATGAATACATATGTACTGTTTTAATACTGTAATGTATTATGTAATTACAAAAGCATAACTGTAAAACGACACCTTTTTGAAGAAATCAGTCAAAAAAAAAAAAAAAACTTTGAGCGGCAGGCGCGGATAATCCGCACCTCGGATAACCCGCCCGCGGATAATCGGGAGTCTACTGTATTTATGTTTTAGCTATTAGTATCCCTTTATAGTTTTTTTTTTATTTCTTAGAACCTATTTAATAAGCATATGAAAGTTATGAAAAATATAGTGTTAACTTAAATTTATGAAACAAACTTTAAACTTTTATATTAAATATGTAAAGATGGCTTCTTTAATTTAGTATTACTTTTGGATCTACAAAATTATATTAGCAATGTGTGTTAATATTATATATATATATATGTATTTCTAATATGAGCTTCTGTACTTTACAATTTAATCATTTTTTGTGCAATTTTTGAAATTTTAAAATTGAATCCAATATAGTGACCAATTATATCAAATATGATAATGAATTTAAAATTTTTACTTAAGAAATATGACAGAATCATGTGCATATATTAAAAGGTGTATGGTTAATTATTTAAATATATTTTGAATTTTTTTAAATCTAAAAAAACATAAATGTAGTAACGAAAGTTAAACTGTGTAAGTATATATGTAAGTAAACATTTTTTTAAAAATTAATTTATAAAATATTGTTTTTAAAATAAATATTTTAAAGTACACTTGGAATTAGGTTAAAAACTGGAAAATATTGTTTAGAAATTTATTACTAAAAGACTTTAAAACTTATAGATTTTATAATTATCTAATCCTGTAAGTTCTGCTTCTTTAAAATGAAAATTTTTTAGCTTTTCGATATTCTGATATTTTTCTGGTTTTTCTTTCTTTTTCTGTAATGTTTTTATACAATTTTTTTTTTTTCAGTTTTCATGAGGATGTCCCTGGACCTTCCAGAAGGTAAGCTGTTCACATTTATTCCTCATATTAATAAGAAAAAAATATGCTGTGATTTATTATATAGTATTATATAATGCTATTATTGCGGATTTGATGTTCTTTAATTACTACTGATCAACAAAAAAGAATCCATATACCTTTCTGCTGAACAAAGTTCGAACCAAAGTGCCCGGGATAGAGCTTGCCTACACTAAAAATATCCAATTACTTCTCTACTGATCACATGACAAAAGCAGTGAGGACGTTTTTTTTAACATTTTAACATTTTTAATGCAGATTATTAAAATACAAGCACTCCTTTAGGAGTTCTAACCGACAATTAGTCAATTAAAAAAAAAACCAATATAATAATGATCCCTTCTGGTGCCACCAGACCGGAAATGAACAGATGCATCATGTAAAAAAAATAAAAGCAAATAAAAAAAAATCAAGTTTGTTCATTTTCCGTTGCAACAGCTATGTCATTAATCTTTATGAAATGAAATTCACATGTTCCACAAATTTTACTTTGGCAGAAGATTGCTTATACTTTTAAAAAAAGAATTGTTTATTTATTTATTATCATTTTAGAAATAGTTGCTTTTGTTTAATAGCAAAATAAGAACAATTTGCCCATTAATAAATAAATAAAAAAGAAAGATATTGTAGGGAAAGAGAAAACAGTGATTATAAAATACATTTAAATGTACATGAGTAATACTAGTTGCATATATTTTCTGGAGTTTGTTGTAGTGTATTTACAGAAATTAGTAAACTGTAGCATTAATTAACTATATATTTAAAGTTAAAATTTCTGAAATACATTATGCATTTGTTTTTGTAGTTTTTGAAATTTCTTATGATATTTTTGACTATTTATTATTGCTTTTTAGTATATTGGCTTTATCTTTTTATGCTTCAGAATATATGGGGGGAAATATCAGGTAAAGCTGTATTTAGTTTGTAGGCGAAGGGGGGGGGGAATTCAAGATTAGATATTGATAAATTTGACAAATATGAAGCAATAAAATCTTATTAGAAAATTAAATTAATCAGGATAATTCATTGTTATTTTAAAGTTTTTGAATTTTATTACCAAAAACATTTCCTTTTCATATTGAAGGAAATTACCATCTTCTGGAAATGACTACTTGTGTAAAATTAATGATGTTTCTGGAAAACTAATTGATTTAAATCCATAGTTATTTTTCCAGTTACCATATAGTTTTTTCTGCTTTGCGTTTTTACATAACATCATGCATTAAATTCTATCTATTCTTTTACCTGTAGGCAACAAGAGGAAATAACTCCACAACCCAGTTCGTCATCTATAAATATCCTAGATAGTATCATGGCTGGTCAAAAAATACTTCACACCAAATCAAATGATGTCATTATTAAAAAGGATGGATCCTTGGTGTTGAAGGATAACAAGACAAAAGAAAAGGGAATATTTAAGAAACCATCTATGTATGATAAAGTAAAGGAAAAAGAAATAATTAAAGAACCAAATACCTCTGAAAGATTGGATGAAAAAGAAAAAGGAGCAATTAAGAAATCCAATTTTTATGATAAAACAAATGACCGAAAGAAAGGGATTATTAAGAAACCAGAGACCAATAATAAAGTAAAATCTGGTCGTGTGACATTTGGAGAACCTTCAGAGCTTCAAGTCAGTCTGAAAGCAGAGACACATTCTGAAAAGAAACCTTCTCCAATGCTTTTGGCAGCACTTGCTCGGAGAAGAGGAAATGAAATGTCTAATCAATCTGCCTTGGATTGTAAAAGTAAAAGCCCCTCTTCTGTAGAAAGAATTGCAGCTTCAGCAGACAGTCATCAATATTCATTTTTTAACCAATCTGATCAAAATATGAATGTTCAGACTGATGGTGGCCATCGAATTTCCTCAAAAGCATCATCATTTGATTTGAAAACTGAAATGAATGAAAGTTCTTCCTCATTTGAAACATCAAAAAAATCTGCTTATTTTCACAAAGCTTCATCTAGGGAGCCTGGAAAAAGTGGTCCAATAAAAAATAATTTCCAAAATTTCGGGCAATTCAGTCCAAATTCAGATTATCAGTCTCTGCCTTTCTCCACGCTGGATACACCTTCTATTAAGAATGAAATCGATAATAAAAGATCACTTTTTAAAAGTGAAAATTGCAAAAAAAGTCTTGATAAGTCTTGTCTGTCTGCTAAGCAAGAATTGAATACCAATAGATTCCATAGTGTGTCTCATAGCACTTCATCTGAAGGCAGCAAATCTACTAGACAATCGCATATTAAAAATGGAAACATTTCTTCAAACGATCATGTGAAAAAAACTGGAATTCAGAAATGTATTAAAAAAGAAAAAACAATTGATTTACTTTCTGAGGAATCAGTTGTAGCAAATAATAATTCAAGTGTGACCAGGGTTATGTCCCCTGATACTGAAACTGATTATGAAGTGGAGGATACAATGGATTTCCTTCCATCTCAAAGTTTGATTCCAGATAATTCTGATGAATTATTAAGTTCACTTAATAAGGCTAAGCAATCACTTTTATATATAAAAAAGGAACCTGTTTCATTTACTGAAAAGTCAGATTCAGAATGTTCCCAAAGTTCAGTTGAACCTTTACATAAACAGCTTCAGGACAATTCTCAGTTATCTCATAGATCTTTGAATGGCAAAACTAGAGATTTAAAACTAAAAATAAAGAAAGAACTTGAATCATCTGATGATGACACATGCCAATTCCCAAATATAGAGAAAAGTCATGCTTTTATTGAATCTCATAGAGAAACAATAAATGAAATCATGAATGATGATGATACTACTACTAGTTTTGAAGATTCTCAGAGTATAATTACACAAACTGTGGCTGAAACAACAAAAACTTCAAATACAAATAGGATAAAGCCTAAAGTTGAAGTTAATTCCTCTGATGAGGAATCAGACATTTGTCTTGTTTCAAGCTCTTATTCACAATTAAAATCCATGAATAACTTAAATAATAAAAAGTATGCAACTGAAGACGTATTTAAAAGAAAGATTAAAGAGGAACATCCTTCTTCTGAAGATGAAGGTGGTGAATCTTGCAGTCTTTTAACTGATAACTTGCCTTTTATACCATTGACTGAGAGAAATGACTTATTTAACTCTCACCAAACAAACTCATTTAGTTGTGGAGTAGCAATAAATTCCTCATTGAATGAACAAACAAATGACTTACCATGCACTCAATTGGCAAAAACTTCTTGTGACCAAAAAGACAAGTCATTATTTACACATTCCACCAAATTCCCTCTTAATGCACAAGATGATGTATGTAAAATCTCGGATGAACTGGAGAATGATTTACCACCTACTCAGTTTGCTGTACCTGCATCAGTTAATTATAAGAAAGAAGAGGATGTTTTACCTAGCACGCAACCATCTAGTCCTTTATCGAGCATGCAAATGGATGATTTACCATGCACACAGTTGGTTGTACCTGCATTAATAAAAGAAATGTTTAAACGAGAAGATGCCTTGCCATCCACACGACCATCTAGCCCAGTGTCCCAAATGCAAATAGCCAACTTGGCAAGTACTCAACTAATGGGTACCTTATCTAAAAAGACTATTTTTGATGAAGAGGATGAATTGCCTTGCACACAATTAGTCAGGCCTGTTTCTAACATGGAAATAGAGGATTTGCCATGTACACAACTGGCCATGCCTCTACCTAACAAACAGATAGATGGTTTACCAGATACACAATTTATCAAACCTGCACTAGTAAAATATAATTCTAAGAAAGAAGATAATGCCTTGCCAGCTACACAACCATCAAGCTCACTGCCACAAACAGATGATTTACCATGTACTCAGTTAGTGGAGGCAATATCAAGTAAATCTGTTTTTAATGAAGAGGATTCAATTCCGTGTACACAATTGGCTAGGTCACTTTCTAGTGTGGATATAGAAGATTTGCCATGTACACAGTTGGCTAAACCTTTGTCTAACATGGATATGGAGGATTTGCCATGTACACAACTGGCTAGACCTTCTTCTATTATAGATATGGAGGATTTGCCATGTACACAGTTGGCTAAACCTTTGTCTAACATGGATATGGAGGATTTGCCATGTACACAGTTGGCTAAACCTTTGTCTAACAAGGATATGGAGGATTTGCCATGTACACAGTTGGCTAAACCTTTGTCTAACATGGATATGGAGGATTTGCCATGTACACAGTTGGCTAAACCTTTGTCTAACATGGATATGGAGGATTTGCCATGTACACAGTTGGCTAAACCTTTGTCTAACATGGATATGGAGGATTTGCCTTCTACACAACTGGCTAGACCTTCTTCTATTATAGATATGGAGGATTTGCCATCTACACAGTTTGTTGTGCCTGCACCAGTGAAATATTTTTCAAAGAAAAAGGATGCATTACCAACGATGCAACCACCTAACTCATTGCCACAAATGCAGACAGATGATTTACCAAAGACCCAATTAGTCAAATCATTATCAAAAACTGAGGTTTCTAATGAAGAAGACACATTACCATGCACACAATTGGCTAGGCCTCTTTCTAGTATGGATATGGAGGATTTGCCATGTACACAACTGGCTAAACCTTTGTCTGACATGGATATGGAGGATTTGCCTTGTACACAACTGGCCAAGCCTCTATCCAACATGCAAGTGGATGATTTACCTTGTACACAGTTTGCTGTGCCAGTACCAATAAAATATCTTCCTAAGAAAAAGGATGTGTTATTGACTGCACAATCACCAAACTCATTGTCACAAATGCAGACAAATGATGTACGAAAGACTCAAGTAGTCAAAACATCTCTTTCTGATGAAGAAGACACACTACCATGCACACAGTTGGCTCGGCCTTTTTCTAGTATGGATATGGAGGATATGTCATCTTCACAGCTGGCCAAACCTTTATCTGGGATGCAGATGGATGATTTGCCAAGTACACAATTTGTTGCACCTGCATCAGTAAAGCGTGCAGCTAAAAAAGATGAGGATGCATTACCAGCTGCACAACCATCCAGCCCTTTGTATAATATGGAGATGGATGATTTACCATGCACTCAGTTAGTGAAATCTTCTTCAGTAAAATCTCTTTCTGACAAAGGAGATGATGATACATTACCATGTACACAACGTTCTAACCCTGTGTCTAACTTGCACTTAGACGAGTCAACAAATCCTTGCCTTAACCAAAATACCAATGTACAATCAAAAGAACTACCAACTTGCAATGCTAATGATGATGATTTTGATTTACCAGAAACACAGCCATTGATTTCTGATCAACAGCATTCAAAATTAGAAAAACTTCTAGAGAATTCTAGTGATGAGCTGATTACTGATGAGGAATTGCTTTCCGATATTAAGAAGTTAGAAATTAAAAAACCTATTCCCAGAAAAATTGTAGGTATTCACAAAAATTTACCTCAAGTTCTGATGCCTATTCCATCCAGAAGGAATCCTGTCCCCAAACCATCCAATCGAAGAACTTTTTCATTTGATCAAGTTAAGCAACAATATGATACTACGGATGAGAAAAATGCATTACACGAAAACATTTCACATGAAGCAAAATTAGTTGTCACAAAGATAGGAGATCTGTCAACTATACAAACATTCTCATCAGCTCTTAAAGAAAAGCAACAAGTATCATCCAAATGTAAAACTGAAAATCCAAATAGTTTAAAAGATGAAATATATTCTGCTCCTAATTGTGATTTCAAAATTAAAACTGATAAAAATAATGTTCCTCCTGATAGTGAAATTGAAATTATAAATGATGACGAAACAGGGACAAAAAGCATTGAGGAAGTTGTACTTAGTTCAGATGAGGAGGATCTTCCTGCTACTCAGTTTATTGTTAGAGCCTCTAATCAATGCTCAAGGTTGCCAAATCAAGGGAAACTTGAAAATGTTTGCATTTCAGTTAAAAGAGAACATAATACCTCTGATATTTTGCCTGAAACTCAAAAGTGCACTGGAAACAACAAGTCTGCTGATGTTGTTGATATAAGTGAAGATTGTTTTGAGAAGTTGGTAGTGAAAAAGGAAATTATTTCAGGTGACCCTGAGATAGAGATTGTTAAAACTTTAAATTCAGTGTCTGTGAAGCAAGAAAAATGTGAAGAAGATATTTTAAGGGAGGTCAAAATTAAACCATTGCAGCAACTTAATGGCAAAGTTTTAACTTCAGTGTCTGTGAAGCAAGAAAATTGTGAAGAGGATACTTTAAGGGAGGTCAAAATAGAACCATTGCAGCAACTTAAAACTGAAGAACAAGTTGGTAGATTGATAAAAAGTAAAAATGAATCTCTTGATTTGGAAGATAGTACTAATGTAAGAAACATTCAATATGCAGATAAATGCAAAAATCAGAAAATGTCAAATGGTGAAGACATTTACAATGACAGTATCAATAAATGTGCTTTAGGTCTTGAAAAACATGTTAGAGAACATAAAATTATTATTAATGATCATAACAGGAAAAAAGCAAAAGGTCATTCTAATTCCTCTGAAGACAAACTGAAAATCGAAAATGGGAAGAAAAATAAACCTGAAAGGAATCCTGAAATAGGGACTCATTCGGATGTTGAAAATAAGGTTGAAACCAAAACTAGCAGCAGATCATTATCTAAAACTAATGGTAATTCTAAAATAAAAGTAAATACTGAAAATGTAAATCAGTTAAAACTAATTAATAAAGATAAAAAATCTAAAACTGAGCATATCAGTCCTAGTCAAACTCATGCTAAAATTGAGCCTATTAAAAACCATAAACTTGTGACTGAAAAAAGTAAGTCTTCCTCAAAAGAAAAAAATTATTATGAAGATAGCAAAAAACGGAAGTTAAGCAATTTAGATAATTCTGAGAAAGTGCAAAACCATAAAAAACTTAAAGGGGATAGTCTTACTATAAAAAAAGAGCCTCTCTCAGATAAAAATGGAAAATCTAGTCTTAAGAAAAATTTTGATGTTAGGAAAGATGCTCATGAATTAAAAAATAATATTAAAATGGAGGATAGTAGAAGAGAATCATCTGAAAAGACTATAAAAACTGATAAAATATCTAACTCAGGGAAAGTCAAAGAAGCTGTTGTAGGCTATGATAGCAAAAATAGAAAGGATGATAAATATGCAAAGATCCACAACAAAAAATTTGAAAGCAAAAGTTCTAATAAATCATCTTCAGAAATGAATTTAAAAATAAAAGAATCTGATGCACATGATAAAAAAGGGAATATTAAACATGTAAATTCTGACAACAAATGTAAAGGATATGGAAATATTCCATTTAGTGAAAAAGAAAGGCCGAATGGTAAGATTAAAGCTGAATCGGATTCTATTCAGAAAGTAAAGAATCAGCTTAAAGATTCAAAAACCAATTTCAAAAATGAATCAGCCAAGACAAACCTTGTGCTAAAAAGATCAGCTTCGAATGAAGGTGAAAGAAACACCAAGAGACCTCATCGTGAGAGTCTTTCTTGCAGCGAAGATACTAGTGATTGTCACAGTGATTATTCTAGAAGCTCTGTAATTTCATCAGAATCGAATTTCCGAAAAAAGTACAAACACCAAAGAAATGCTTTAAATGTTCTAAATGAGGTAGCTGATGAAATAATCAGTTCCTCTAAAGACTGTAAGACTGATATCTTGAATCAAAATGAAGATGTGACTTTTGAGGTGATGAAAAGAAATAAAAATCCTTCTGCAGTTGGAAGAAAAGTAAGAATAAATTTAAGACATTTTATTTAAAATTATCCATATTATTATGCTTTATTAACATAAAATAGGTACTATTGTCTTTATATGGTCGATTTAAATATAAACATATTTAGTTATATATAGGTTTTTGTTTATGAATGTCAGTGTTTTTTATAACCTCAAAATTTATACTTGGTTTATTTATTAACTATTACAAAATTTAAAAAAATAGTAACTATAGTTTCTATTGTTGAGAAAAAAAATTAGCATTAGAAGGTAAGAGACAGAAAAGAAACAATACTACATCCTCAAATTTCAAAAAGCTGCATAATTACTAATCAGAAATTTTTAAAAGCAAACTGTAAAAAAAAAGATTGTTTTGCTATGTGAATTTATGTAAATTTTCATTGTTTTGCAGTAATTTCTTCTGTATGTATTATAAAACTTACTTTATAGAATAAATAAGCAATGATTTTGTGAGT
Organism: Argiope bruennichi; assembly: GCF_947563725.1. Lineage (NCBI taxonomy): Eukaryota > Metazoa > Arthropoda > Arachnida > Araneae > Araneidae > Argiope > Argiope bruennichi. The sequence goes on from NC_079157.1 coordinate 49,581,954, forward strand.
TTATATAAGTGAATTATAAATTTAATTTAGAAAAGAGGAATGAACAATTAATGCAATGAATTTACCTCTTTTTTCAAACTGGGACAACAGAAAAACTTTTGTGAAATAGCTTAATTTATTCAGAAGTCTATTTTCATTTTGTAGGAAAATTCTCACTATGTGAACATTTTTACTTTATTTTTATTCTTAAAGTTTGGCATATTATTTTTGCAGGTTGACAAAGCTCATTTAAAGGATGAAATAGCAGCAGAAGTAAAAATTGCACTGAAGCCTTTTTATTCAGTGGGGCTGATTGATAAGGATGATTACAAAGATATTATGCGAAAAGCTGTGCCAAAAGTTAGTATTTATACTTTAAAACTTTTTTTTGTTTGTTAAAAATTAATTAATTTTTAAAATTAGAAATTTATTATATGTGTTTAGTATATAGTTGTGTAATTAAACCTTATCAATACCAGTTTTAAAAATAAATCATATGCAATAAATGTAGTTGGTTGATATTTATATTAGCAAAAGCAAATTGTAAATAAGAATTCATTTTTTTAATGTGTGTAGTATCAAGAAAATATCTATAATTAGATTTATAAAGTTGAATAGTTAAAGCAAATCAAATAAATTTAAATAAGCTAGCTTTTCACCTTGAATTATTAATTGTTTATATAATGCTTTACAAAGAAGATCCCTGTGAGATAAATACCTTTATATTGTCATTATTTCATTGTCATTTTCTTGTCCACTGTTATCTTCATCTTATATTATTTGGTACCATCAATTGTGGATTCTATAAAAAATACTTCTAGAAATTGCATCTTGTCATTTTTACTATCACTAACATAAATATCCTTTATGTTTGATATGAGAGTGCATCACAAGCAAAATTTATCAATATTGTTTCTTCTATTGCAACTAATAATTACTTTCAATTGAACAAGAACTAGCTTTTTCCAATTGCTTTTGGTAGCTATAAAAAAGCATTTGATATGATGTGTAACATGTTTTCAAGACAATCTGTTCTGTGCTCAGGGTTAGATTTCCAAGTAATGAGACTAGGCAACTGCCTGTGATTAATTAGCAAAGGAAAATTGTAGGGAAGCCAGTAAAATTAATTTATAAAAAATACAAATTCTTTTATTTATTTGTAATAAATAAGAAGATTTTGGGATAATATGAACATTTTTGAAGTGTAATTGGTCAGGTTCCTATCCATCTCATTCTATTCATTTAATTATTCAGGATTTATAAACACTGAACATCTGCTTAAAGAATATTATTTACAAACATGGATTTCATATATCATCTGCTAATAATAAAGATGAATGTATGCGTGTGTATGTATTTTTTTACCACTGTACAGGCTGGGCTTTTGTGTTACAGCTACTAAATTTGACACATATATACTTAGGTGGATGTAAATTTGCATCTTGAAACAGTTTTTTTAAAACTTTTATTCAGAATTTTAAAAATTAAAGTTTATTATTTTATAATATTAATTTCTGAAAATATTACTGCACAAAAATCATTTTTACAGCATTTCAAAAATTATCTTTTTAATGATATTTATTTAATAGTCATCCAGAAATTTGACAATTTAGTTCTTTTTTCTTCTTAATTTTTAATAATAGTGTGCATTGTTGCCATGAAATTCAAATCATTTGCATTGTTTCATCAAATATTTAATCATGTGATTTTCTTCCATTGTTGGATGCTAAAGAAAAAGTCTCTGTTTAATATATGTGCAGTTTGCAAGACAAATTTAAAAAAAAAAAATGAAATTACAATATTTTGAAATTTAGATGAATTGGATATTTACTTTTTTAAAAGCTCTATGATGTTATGGGACTGTCTCCATTAGAAAAGTTTATGTGCACAATAAACAGAACTTAACTAAGACAATTAAAATAGCATGACTTTAATGTCAGACAATTTAGCAGAATCATCAACATGAAGTTATATCTAAATGTTCATCTGAAATCATATATAACTAATGTTCCCAGCAAACTAGCTGCTCACCTGAAACAACTAGTAATAAATGAAGAATATTCAAAAATAAATAATTAATATGTTAATATAAAAATGTGTTGAAAATGTAAAAACTAAAATTGGTCAGTTTATTAAAGGAGGATCCTCGTAATGCCTTAGAACTGCAAGGCATTTAAATTGGTGTCTGTATTTAGTCAATTATATTATCCACATTTCCAAATCTTAGAAAGAGGAATATCTTGGTTTTTTTATTTATAGCAAACTAAAACAGTTCTGTAGAGTGAAATTGTAATTGCTTGATTAAGATTTTGGCCTTTTAATTAAAAATATCAAAATATTGTAGAAATAAATTTTACAAAATTTTATTTGAATGATAACTATTCTGATACTTCTCTAACTTTCAAAGCTTATGTTTTTAAAAAATTCTTTATTTTATATTTTAATTTTTTTTTCTGCTTTTTCATTCTTTTGATGAAATAACAGAAAATGGAAAGAAGGAAATGTCATGCTGTGTTATTGTACCCATCAATGTGCATGTAAACTCGAAAAACAAAGTAATCCAGGAATGTTCAGTCTTTGTCAATCCTTATCTTCTAAAACCTTAATGAAAAAATTCAATTTATTTTAAAATTATGTATTTCTTTAAGTATTTTATGATACATATTATTAATAAATGTAATTATAGCATTTAAAAGAGTGAATAAATTTATTTTTTGATGTTAAACTTCTGAATTTAAAGTATCTTATAAATGAACATAAACTGATAATAGCTTGGAATTACATAAAATAAGACTTTAGTTAAAACATAAGAGTAGTCCTCCCATCCCCATTTAACAAAATCCTACCAAGTATTCAATAAGATAATTTATATTTATTTTTGTAATAATTTGTTTTTGTTGTTAAGATGATTGATAATTGAATTGGTGTCTTTGAGACTTTTGTTTGCTCTCAGCAGCTTTGTTTCTAATTATGAGAGAAATGAAATCAAAATGTAAGAATCTCTTGTTTGTTTGTTGTTACAGAATTTTGTAAATAAATAAACAGCATGAAGTAGAGTTTGTGCTTTGAACATTAATTAAATAGAATAACAACAAAGGAGATAGGCTTTTGATGACATGTTGCTATGTACATTTGATATTTTAAAATACTGTGTTGAAAAAAAATGCTATATAATAAAAATACGCATTCTTTTTATTCTAGATCTACTTGAATTGTGGTAATTATGTGATTCCAGAAAAAATCAGGAACTTGGTGTCTAGCTATGTTAAAAAATTGACAAACTCTTGACATTCATCAAGTAGGTGTGGTTTTATTTAATCCCTGTAAATCTTTCGAAAGAATTTAATATATTTAATTTTGAGTGTTAAAAATTAAAATAGCTTGGGAATCCAAATATAGTGCAAACAAAGATCTGCTTTACTATTATGCTTCTTTTCTTTACTATATGATATATGCAGTAAATAAATGAATTTTATTAAATAATTCTAAATATATCATCTAGCAAGACCAATTTAATGAAATCTAAAAATTAATCAGACAAATTATAATAAAAAAGCATGCATATAATTTATTTATAAGATGATATATCCTTGTAAGAGAATGTTGTCTTTTAAAATTTTTAAATGTATGTAAAGAAATAATTTTATTTAAAAAAAAATAATTACATTTTTTTTATTTTACATCATTTCAAAGCATTATTATTAAGTCTTTATAAAATAAAATTGAATATATATATATATATATATATATATATATATATATATATTAAGGTTGTGGTGCATTTGATCTAGAAATTGGTCTCCTGAATTGGACCACCAGTTTAGGAAATTTCTTTATTTGCCAGTTTCTTAATCATCATTAAAGTAAATATATTATTTAATTATCAAATCCACTCAAGCTAAATATTTTATGCTCTGTATAGTTTTTTTTCCCCCCTTTAAGTTGCCATATATATTAAACAAAAGTCATGTAATTTTAGTTATTTTTTAAATTGTTTGTTTATTGGGCCTGTTCTAATTTCAATTTATTAGATTTATTATATATTATAATTGCTTTAGGCTATTATGATTCATACAAATATATGTGATCTAGTTAAACAATTTTCATAACAATGTAAAAAAAAAAAATCACTTAACTTATCTTTAAGTTATTTTAATGCTGGAAGGAGAATAACTTGATTTAGTTATTGAGTGTGCAAAAAATGTTTGGTACCCATAAATAAATTTCTTTCAGGGACAGGAAAAGCAAATTAAATATGGAGACCTAATTTGCCACTTTCAGTTGGGAACATAGAAAATTTTATTTTTAAAACTGTAATTTTTTGTTTACATATATCTTAAAAGATGCATGAACAAGTTTCTAAATCAAATATTACTCAATTTCCTCCTCCACATTTTTTTTAAAAAAATATTCTATTGGGAGCGGTTGCTTTTTTTAAAAATCATAATTAATGCAGCACAGGATAAATGCTTTGCAATTATGCAATTGCTAATTATTACCTAAAATTCAAAAAGGAAAAGGAAAGTGCTCAAAAAGGAAACTAAGGATATAAATTTGATAATGAATTGTTAATTTATATGCATTTCTTCTATTGCAAATCACTCGAGAAGTCTTATGGTGTATGAATGTTTCAGTATTTAAAATATAATACATATACTTCTCATTCTGTAAAACTTTATGCCATTTTAATTTTCAATATATTAACTTTTTTATTTAGTAATAAATGCATATGAGCAATTTTATTTTGTGACATAGTGTATAATGTAAATTCATGAATACTGTTATTTGTGTTTATAATTTTTAATTTTCTTTTTCAGATGGAAACTTGTAAAAATTGTGCCGTCCTTATTCCACCCACCTCCGTTCGCCAATTTATTGTACAGATTTTTTTGTAAATTTGTATATTGCAATGTATTAAAGTTTCTATATAACATGTTAGTTTTTTATTTATTTTTAAAAGTAACAATAGTAAATTATAAGTACAGTAAGCAAATTACAATGGAATTAGTTAATTTACCTTTTATAGTTGAAAGCAATCAAGAATATGCCTGAAGTATTGTTACTGGTGATGTGATTTTTCACTTGCTGCATTATTATTCTTTGTGTTCATACAATGAATATTTCTTAAGAAATTTATTGCAAGAGGTCGAAGTTTATGCCACAACTATAGTATCTATATATATAATATGCTAACATATGTAGCATACAAATTGGCCTTATTACTTAGTGTTGAATAGCAATGATCATATGTAACCAAAACAATTATATGGACATTTCACATTATTTCTTTGAATGTTTTTACAACTACATTTGATTCAATATTTAACTTAACTCAATAATGGAGCTGCAAAATAGTGCGAGAAATGCTCTGGAAAGAATTCACTGTGTCACCAATATTTCTATTCCATCAGAGGAAAGAAATGTAAACAAAATCAAGATTCTGGCTTCAAAGCTAGATCTAGCACAAAATTAGGCAGACAGGTAATTGGTATGACTTGCATCACTAAAGCCTGAGATACTTTATTAGGTACAGTATGATAAATTATTTCATAAAATTACTAGAAATTCTATGAAATGTCTAATGAATCATAAGTTATTTTCTGAAATATCTAAGAATTCTATGAAAAATGAATTATAAATTTTAACTATAACATATATGCATTTTAATTTGCCTAAGCATTCATTTGTTGTTGACTGATTCCATTTAATTCATATATTTTAGTCTTAGTCAGCAGTCTCAGGCTGGTGATATAGTATCAGGTATAAGATCAGCAGGCAGGTATTAATCTAGTTATCAAATAAATAAATTTGTAAAAAATGAAAATATTTTGAAGTATAAAATATTATGACTACAGTGTGTCTTCATTGTGATTTATTAAAATTATTAATTTAATTAATCACATTTTTTATAATATATTAGAAAAGTTATTAATCTTTAAATAGTTATGTTTTATTCCACCTGGCAGATCTAGTAAAATAATTTGTAATGTTATATTTAGTTGGAATTTATTATTTTTTTTTATTATCATTCACGATATGAGGATCCCCCCCCCCCCCCGTATAGCTAAATTTAGCGAAGGCATTGTAATCGTCAATAAATTCGAACTCGAGATTTTGACAAAACTCCATGTTTTAAATCTTCATTAGTTCGAAAACTGCATTTTTGGAAAATATCCGGCTGTCTGTGACAAAAATAATTAAAAAAAGTTTGAGTTGGATAAAATTTTATATACATCAAATTTGTATTCTTTTATCGAATTTTGAGTAAAATCCGTTCCGAGGAAGTCTGTCTGTTCGGATGTTTGAATGTAAGTTAATTAACATGATAATTACAAAACGAAGAGAGCTAGATAGATAAAATTTTGAACACATATTTAACATCTATTATGTAGATAACCACCAAATTTTGAGCCAAATCTAATAAGAATTTCATAATCTTTTGATCTGTACTTTCAGAAACATGAAAACGAAAGAACTCAAAAACGCAGTGCCTTAAATATATTAAATTTAGAATGGAATTCTGTTACTATGACTGTAGTTTTGCGTCAAATTTTGATTTCAATCTGTTGGGAAAAACGAGTTTAAACTAACATTCGATTTTAGGATACTACTAACAGTGTGCCAAGGATTTATCGCCAATAAGAGTGTCAAAGATCGTATAGTAGATTCAGTAAAATTACTAAATTCATGTCAAAAACTAATATTATACATCAATTCCATGTAAAGTGTTTTCTGAGATAATCCCTTTATTAGGAGATGAGAGAAAGTTTAGGGGAAACCACTTCATTAGTTCATTTTTAATTAGGGAATTTATTAAGCTTATTGGTCTTATTTGCAGATTTCATCGCAATATCCCAGCATGAATAAATAAATATACTAGAACTGATTTAATTTTGAGTGATTCACAATAGATGGCGTAACTTCTGCTATATCGCATCGGATACTCTGTAACTATATTCATATCAAAATTTTGGGATAGGTCATTACAATTTATTATGTGTCATTTCGCTGAAGTGTAAATAAGGTATTTTTTTTTTCTCAGCTCCGAAGATATCGAATCACGAGTAAGCAAAACACCATTTGTGAAATGTTTTACTATTTAAAGTGTTGATGAAAGTCATCGAGTGTTATTGGATTTTTTCATTATCCATCAAGTTTAAGAAGAGGACATTTCGAATACAGTTAAAAAAAAAAGAAAGTGTACTTTTTTTTTCTGCATCATATCGTTACTGAAGGTGAAAAACGAATAGATTACGATAACCGTAAGCACAGGAAATTGTGAGGTTTTTCTGGTCATCAAAACCGACGACAGCGCCGAATATTTCCTATTAAAAACAAGATATTCTTCGACATTTTCATGATATTGTACGATATTCGGAAAGCTGGTCAATATCGTGAAGTTATCGCAACAATAATGTTGGGCATTTTATGCTAATAGAGTTGAAGCTTATACTCTATATTTGATGAGACCAGAGTATTGTGTTCTACGAGCTGTTTCAATAATAATAATAATAATAATAAAACATTGATGAATGCTATCAAACACGACTAACGTGTTGAGTCGTCCATTGCAAGGATAACTGTGGCTATTCGGGAAAAGGCAAGATAAAGTAATTTTTAAACATGATAAGACGTGTCTATATCCTGCTCGTGTAGGTAAAAAAATACTTAAAATTGTTGAAATGGGATATTTTATACCATCCGCCATATTCACCAGATATTGCTCCGTCAGATTACTTCTAACGATCCATGGAATATGGCCTAGCTAAATAACGCTTTTAATCTTAAGCAGATTCAAAAAATTGAATCGATTAGTGGATAACATAAGTTGTACTTTCGACGAGGAATCCATACAAAATGTCACAAAAATGAGAAAAAAGTAATGGCCAACAATGGATAGAACAATAATATAAAATATTTTTTCATAATGAAATATATAATTTACAAAAAAAAAAAAAAAAAAAAAAAAAAAAAATCCTTAAAATTAATTTATAGTCCTAGAATTTCTAAATGTAACAGCTTTCTGCATAGTAAATTTTTGTAAAAACAGAAAGAGTTAGACTTCACCATGCATTAAAAATAAGGATATTTCAGTTTTTAGACTTTCTAAGGAAAAGACTACAAGAAAAGCAATTCTGAACTTTTATGGATGAGCTATTCAATTGTTTGTCGTTCTTTTTAGGTCAATGACGAACTGACTTTTTAAATTAGAATCTAGCTGGGAAAAATAATTGCCCAATCAAGCAAACCCATGATGTCGTTATTGTGCGAAATTCTAACAATATGCGCAGTAGTCAACAAAACAATGCAGTGGAGGCTTCCAATCATCCTAGACTTTTGTAGATGACAGTTTTGGAATTGTGTCACCGAAATTTATAGCTGCCTTATTACAAGTCATCAAAGCTTTCCACTTTCTTTTGTTTACTGTGTGGAAATCGTGTTCGACTTGAAGTAAAATTTCATTCTGAAACAGCTTCAACACTTGAACCCTATAAAAATGACATAAACTGTCAAGAAGAAGGAAATTCTTGTGATATTTAAATAGCCAAAGAGATGGTCTCCATGAAACTTTCTTGCATGCACTTCTTTCTCTTAGTAATAATGTATTATTAACTGTATGCCAATTGGGCATACAGTTAATAATACATCATTACTAAAGGGCCTATCTTTGACGATTAATCACAGGAATTCGGTTAACATTCAAGTACCAGAAAATCGAATGAGTGTTTTAGACACCTTTTTTTTTCCGACCGATTAAAATAAAAATTTGACCCAGGCCTACAATTATAGCCACAAAATTATATACCAAATGTCATATATTTAAATCACTGCATTTTGGAATTATTGTATTTACTTGTATATGGAAGTGAAGACCGATAGACGGTCAATCTCAAGGCTGATTTGACATATGTCTATCCTTTAAATTTTAAATCTGTATTTAAAATTTTATCCATCGAATTTTATCTCTCTTCATTTTGTAGTTATTGTGTTAACTTATATTCGGATAGGCAGACTTTTTCTTACAGAATTTGTACAAAATCGATAGAAGTTTACGAATTTGGTATAAAGATCACATGCCAAATTTTATCCTTTTATATCAAAGCGTTTTTGAAAGATCGTGTTCGCTGATAAGTCATATCACTGACTCTCCAACCTGCCCGAAGGTACACGGATAAATAATACTTGTGGTGAATTGCATATAAGCCAGTAATAGCGCTTCTGTCCGAACAGCTGTTTTGGCAAAATCGTATTGTTACTGGACTGCTAACCCAAAGGTCCCAGGTTCTATCCTAGCGCGTCCCATACCGCTTCATTGCTGACCTCGGACGCTGAACCTTCAACCTTCGTACAGCTGTTGTGGCGCCATCTACCCGCAACTAAAGTCGCCAGACTCACTTGGCGCATCGGCACCCACAAACTCTTGCCATAACGCCTGGCGCTACTCAAATAAGGGTACGGCCCATTAAGACAACAGCTACTACTCAATACATCACCACTCAACGCCATATAGTTCTTCTCCCCTTCGCCTCACTGGAGGGAGAGTACTGTGGTGAATTGCATATAAGCCAGTAACAGCGCTTCTGCCCGAACAGCTGTTTTGGCAAAATCGTATCGTTACTGGACTGCTAACCCAAAGGTCTCAGGTTCTATCCTATCGCTTCTCATACTGCTAAATACTGAATGACCGGACCGCCGCAACATCAACACTGACGGGAACTGTGGTTGAGTCCTGAGGGCATCACCAGCCACGGTACAACACTTCCCGAAGGAAGTACGTCCCGTCATCGATGGGAGGAGCCAGATTCCCCCATCTTTTTGTGTACCATCCAGGGTACACATACCAGAGGCATGTCATCCTCTTTTCGAGGCGCCCCCTCCCGGGGTTCGTGTTCACAGATAAATATACAGACATAATTCAAAAAATGTGTTTTTTGGAAAGGACTGAGATGTGAATATTTGTCAAAATATCAAATTTTTTGGCAATTGCAATTCTTTGTATTAATAAGCAATTTCCTTCCAATTTTTATAAGAATTCCAATTTGTTAAGAATATGGTAAATGAAATAAGGTATTAAAATTGACTAAAAATTAATTTTACAAATTTAAAAACATGAATATTACAAGTTTTCTATTCAGAGATAGCGTTCTGTGAACACTCTGATATATTGGAAACGCAGCGTTTTTTCATTATTACAATTATTTAAAATTACTAACAAAATGATATCATTAACGAACAAATGCATTTTTCTACTTAAATATTTTGAGTATTTTCTTGAATGTTTAAAAACTAAACTATGGAATACTACAAACACTTTCTATTAACGCAAAGTGAATCTGCAAGATTTTGTATAACTTCGTTTACGAGAAAGTAAGAAAGCTAAAAAAACTAATTAATGAATTAAAAACTTAATGAATTATCAAAAAAAATTATACTGAAATTCATTTACTACAATAATGCATATTTTAATTTATTTTACATATTTTAAGCATTCCATTCTGAAATTCCTACTTTGCAATCCGCTTGAACCTAAATTTTCGCAATCTTTATTAAGATTGGCGACAGCCAAGTCAGCACGGGCCATAGCACTAACATATGACTTTCCCGCTCAATGCACACGTACTCAATATTTCCCTTCCGAATTTCTGTCGCTACTAATAATAAAGATTGCGTGTGTGTGTGTGTGTGTGTGTGTTAGCATTCTACAAGTCAGACTCTTGGACCTAGGACCTACAACAACCAAATTTAGCATATATATACCTGGTAAAATGTAAATTTGCACCTCAGAGCGATTTTTTTTTGAAATCTTAATTAGAATTTCAGTTTATTAAAAATTAAGTTAAATTTTAGCATTTTTTTTTTTTTTTTTTTTTTTTTTTGCGATAACTTTCAAAAATATTATTACACAAAAGAAAATTTTACGTTCCAAATGAAAACATTTTTCTTTTTGATGATTCCATTTTAATAATTGTGCTCTTTTTTTCTTAATTTTCACAGTTTTTTTAAAAACATTTCTTCGCTTAATTTTCAACAGTATATTGCATTGTTGACCCGAAATCCAAACCGTTTTCAATGTTCCATCAAATATTTAATCGTGTGATTTATTTTTCTATAACCGAAAATTAAGGAATGATTTTGTTTAATATTCGTGTAAGTATCCAAGTAAGTATAAGTTAAATACTGCGAAATTTAGAAGACAGAGGAATCGAACATCTTAATATATATAGAAGATAGATGAACTGTGATGTCATGGGACTAGCCTCGATTAGCAGGTTTCAAAATCGATTTAAACCTGAAATTTAATTTTTCAGGTAGTGAATTCGACTTAACATCCAGAACTATATCAGCTCTACTTCCAATAAAACTGACTATTGAGGCATTATGTCGGAGAGATTCTAATTTATTAACAGCTAATGCAACACTAAATTTCATGTTGCAGTCACTGAAAGAACAGCACACATCACTATCTGAAGAATTATATATTACATTGAAAAATCGCACAGAAGAAAGGCATACCGAAATAGAAAATGTCTTACGGTATTTACATAATTATAATGATTTTAAAAATGAAAATGAAAAAGAAGAAAAGAAAATAACCAATTCAAATCTGATTAAGTTTAGAGTAAGTTTTCTAATTTGAGTTTAGAGAAAATTTTAGAGTAAATTTCTAAATTAACATTTTTTACCCACAAACCTATCCACATTTAGAAGAATTCGGTTCAATTATCGAAGATTATGATGTCACTACTGTCGATAGTGAAAAGGGATTGTCTCTTGAACAAAAATTAGAATTAGCGATAAATAAAAAATATCAACAAACCAAAATACAATACAGAAATCAGCTATATCCAAAACCATCCGACGAGAAATCGATTTATTTGAAGATGAGGGATTTAGAGGTAAATACTTGGAAAAAGTATATCGCGCATTGCAAACAGTACCACCAAGTTGCGTAGATGCCGAAAGAGCGTTTTCGACAGCTGGTAATTTTTACTTAAAATTACTTTTCAGGCTTAATGGCAGTATAATTGAAGAATTATGTTTTTTAAGATCACATTTCAAAAATTTGTAATAGTACCACAGACTAAATGTGATATTTACCTTTTTTTTTTTTTTGATTTAAATAAATAAGATGTTTCTTTACTTTTTTGTGGTTATATACTGTTATAATTTATAAGTTACAAATTATTTTTTGTGATATTTACACTCTCTAACAAAACTGTCAAATAAAACAAAGAAACACCTGTGTTTTCTTTCTTTTTCTAAAATTTCTAATACCGGTATTAAAACCGGTATCCCGGTATTAAGATTTAAAAAATACCGAATACCGATATTGAAATTTTGTTCCGGTATTGCAATCCCTAGTTATGACTTATGGCCCTATGCAAGCCCACTGACAGTTATCTGTCAGCGATTTAAGCCGAGTGAGCGTCTCTTTGTTTTTACAGTAGCGCCAACTAGGGCCAAGAGTACGTCTTAGCTATTCATGCGTCACAACCCTTTTTACGGGGTGGACTTTATTCATGCATTTCATTCATTCATCCACAGATCGTAATTTAGACCTGAATCAGAGAACGAATGCAGAACATATGTAAAAGAATTAAAATAACACGGCTTTAATCCCTGACAATTTGGCAGAATCTTGGACATGAAGTTATATCTAAGCGATTTAACTGAAATTTAACCTATATTCCCGGCAAATCAACTGATTAGATTTATCGTCAGGGGCGATAAGTAGAGAGAAAAAAAAATAAGGGTATACTTATAAGTTTCCTTGTTTTAGTTATTCTGAAGATATAATTATAGTCTGTGTATTTTCTGTAGGCGGCTCAAGGTCACATTTTCTACCGCGTTACTGGTACCAGACAACCAATAACGAGGTAGAAAATGTGACCTTGAACCGCCTACAGAAAATACGCAGACTATAATCAAAGGGACGAAATCTAATTTCATATATAGGTTGCGGAGATCATGGGAAGATGAATTCTGGAAAAAAGAAAATATTAATAATAATAGCACTAAAAATCGCCGACGCAATCAATATCTTATATACGTAGAAGGTCAGTACATTGGAAATATTGCTCCTTGGCAAGAGGATCTTAATGTAAATTAATCAAATATTATTTTTCAGAAGTGTGTAATCGAAATGTCAGTTATCTCTGCATTTACTTTATCATTAAATAATTAGTGAAATTTTACGTAATCCATTTTCAGTAGTTCATTGTAATAACTGATTCATTATCTACTCCGATAGTATCAAAGACTCTCCTAATAGCGACCTTTTTATTTTCTTGCATTCTATTTTGATAGAAAAAGAATTATAAAGGTTAAAAAAAAAATTCGAACTCTAGAAATTTTGGCAAATCTTTCTCAGTCAGAAACGCGCATTTTAGGTATTACGTTTGTCTGTCTGGGAACACGATAACTCAAAATGCTTTAAGCTAAATGAATGAAATTTGGTTTATAGATTTTACACCGTATATGTAGATTTCTATTAAATTTTGAACGAAATCCATTCAGAGGAAGTCTGCCGATCTAGCTGTCTGAATATAAGTGAACAAGATAATTACAAAAAGTTAAGAGCTTGGTTTGGTTTGGTTTATAGCTTGGTAGATAAAATGCGATAAACAGGTTTAGTGCCCAAAATGCAGATTCATGTCAAATCCGAATTTTTACGAATCTCTCCAGACCCCATTGTGTCTGAAAAGCATATCTTTGGAATTATGTCTGTCTATGTACGAGATAACACAAAAAAAGCTATAAGAAATACGAATGAAATTTAGTATCTAAATACTTTAATATGAAATTTATCAGACCTGTGGGCTTTTAAGTGAGATATAGACCTTTGGGAGAGCATGGATTTCAATGATCTGTATATGAATTTTAGAATATAAAAAAGATTTATAGGTAACTAGCAGTATTCGCACATGGTTACCCGCAGTATAACATCCAAAAGGAAAAATTAGCTTTAAACCTAAGGTATCCGAGCGCATTCGGAGCACTTTTTTTTTTTTGAAAAAACACGATGCATACATACTTTAACCATATTTCTGGGTTTAAGGCTATTAAAGAGTAGCAATAGAATGTCAGTATTTGAAATAAACATTAATAATTTTTGAAAATTGGTATTTAATAGAATAAATTTAAGCAAATTGATTAAAAATCTTCAAATTGGCTACATCAAAAATTATTGCTCCCATACTAACAAAAAATTATACCAAAATAAACTACATAGTTTTCTCTAGAGAAGGAACTACAAGCCTATGGTTATAATAATAAATAAAAATTTTAGAACCAGTCGAAGATTTATCATGAAATTTTTTGTAAACTCTTTATAACGTTATTATTCAAACAATAGGTTTTAATTAAAAAAATATTCACTCTATCTAAATTATTTTAGTTCATTCCCTAGAAAATAGAATAAAGACAAAGTCCACCAAATTTCATGGTAATATGATAATTATATTTTGCTGTTATTTGATTTGAAGTGAGCAACAAATGAGTAAAAATCAGTTTTGAGAAAAATGCGTTTATAATTTATTATTAAAATATAGTAATATATTTTAATAATAAATAAGTGTGTACATACTTAAAATTCACCACATTTATAGGTTATACCTTCTTCCTTCACATTTTTTAATAATTTTCCTTTTTTAATCATTTTATTCTTTTTCTGGCAATTTTTGCATTTCGCAGTGAATGCCGCTTAGATTCATTTATTCTGTCTTTGTCGAGCTCAGCAAATGCTCTAACTGCATTTGCACTATAATACACTTTAAGGATGATGATACCTTAAGGATGATTACACCTATGATACCTTAAGGATTAAAATGTATTACAGACATAAATTCCCCTAATCTGAGTGTTCGGAGCTCAACAAAGATATGTTTAGGTACAAATTTCCACAAAACACCGTTAAATCTCTCATTGGTATTTTACGTTTTTCCGTGCAAAAATATTCCGTATTTAAAACTAAATTTGTATTTATTCAAACTTTTAACATGTTTTTGGCCCTTTAAATCGGTACTTCCGGTTATTTGAATGTCCACTTCCAGTTTACCGATTATTACGAAAATATTAATATCTCGCCCTTTAATGGACACAGAGACAAAAGTTAACCTGTTTTAGATAACTCAAAGACTGGTATATCCAATAAAAGAGTTTTTTTAATGCCATTTTTAGCTAAAATCGACCTTTTCAACGTGTTCGGATACCTAAAGTCTACTCCTCACCTGATATGACATAGGTATGTCACGCAACATCAAACAAACATAAAAATATATTTAGAAATCATTAAAAATAATTACAAAACAATTTTTATAGCACACATTCAGAAATATTTTGACTGTTAAAAATGTGAAAATGTGATATGTTCATAGACAAAACAATTCACTAAAAATATACAATAGAAAAGCTATTTTAAAATTTAAAAATATACGAATAAGTCCTTGTACCCACTGCTCCACACTTGTTTATCAACTCTGTAAAATCTGGTATGAAAAAAATTTCAGCCTACTTCATCATATTTCATTATGAACTTTATTGGCTGTTTTCCTCCTGGTGCCAAGACAAAAAGATTTTGTTTGGATGAAACTCTAGAAAGTGCCACATAAAGTTGCCCATGAGGAAAACATTCTTCGCTTAGGTCAATTCCAGTTGGATTTTTTTTTTTTTTTTTTTTTGCATAATGAGTTTTGAATCTCTGTTTAAAATCAGACGGAAACAAAGAATTGTATCGCATATACATGAAGCAACTCTTGCTATTTGCGCATGCGCAGTTTGAGGGTTTTGCACATGCACGGATAAATGCAAATTACAAAAATTGCTGTTTTGCGCATGCGCGAATTGTAGTAGGAAAAATAATTAAAATTGCAATTATGAAACTCCTTTTTTATTTTGATATGACTTCAATATACTAAAATCTTTCCCAATAAATGCCCTAAAAATGGTATAAATATCTCCAATATCAGTTAAGTATTTTTCGAGTTTTTCTGTTTCAAACATACAGACGTTTTCAGGAGACTTCATTTTATACTATGTTTAGATAATCTAAAATTGAATAATGGTCGAATTAATCATGAGATTTTATTCGGACCATCTTCGGGTGCGTGGACGTTGTGAATTAAACGAAAGCGCCAAATTAGATAACCCTTCAAATAGCGGAAAATAAACTCAACGCACTGGGGGCCCCAGACAGACACCCACTTTGCCTATTTGATATTCCAGACTCGCTAATGTGCTTGATGTTCTTGATTAAATATTAATGAAATGTCTGGTGATTAAAGTATGGTATTTTGTAAATGAGTCAACTCATTAAAATTAATGCCAGAATCGCTATAAACATATAAATAAAATGCCCGTAACTGGCTGACTTATGAAATCATCGTCGAAATAATCCCCATATTTTAATCATTTGATTTCTCGTTTATGTGCTGCAGACTTGCTTTCAAAACATAGCCGGATAAATTAAAAGTCTATAATTACAGTCTATATTTGATGTAAGTGCGTTTTGACAACTTTACTGACATATAAGACACTAATATGTATTAAATGAAAACTACGCTTTTCTTTGTACTTTTTGGTGTGCAAAGTGGAAGTACTGAAAGATTGATTGAAAAATTCGAACTCAAGGTTTTGAAGAATCTTTGCGTTTTGTATCTTTCTCAATTCGAAGTACATGTTTGTTTTATGCTGTCTGTCTGCGAACAGGATAACTCAAAAACTCTTTGAGCTAGACGGATGAAATTTGGTATTTGACTTCTACACTAAATTCGTGAATTTCTGTCAACTTTTAATGGAAAATATGTCTATCCGACTGTATGAACATAAGTGAACGCGATAGTTACAAAATGAAAACAGATACATGGATAAACAGTTTCTCTTCGGAATCTTAAAATAATAAACAGTTTTCTTTCGTATTTTTTTTAAAAACTAAAACAGTTTTACAAACTTCAATGGTTAACAATTTTATTTCCATTATTTATTTTATCTAATTGCAATAAATTTTTAAACATGTTTCGAGTTTATTGTACATAAATTTCCTTTTAATTAACTGAGTTTAACACTGACCCTTTATTTACCGAATTATGTTGCCATCAATTTTTCAACTTCATTTTTGCACTAGTAGTTAAGTTTTCTTGGAGAATAATCCCAGGGAACCCAAGAAAAATATTTTAATTAATAGAAATATCTTAATTAATTTAATTATTAATTAAATATTTTTAATTCCTACTTTTAGCTTATATTAACTTCTTGCTATTTGGGTTACATTCTCCGTTTTCTTTAGAATAAATACCATCAGCAAAAATTGTCATATTACGAATATATAAGCCGGATTTAAATGGTACTTTTAAGTACCGTCAGTAAATAAAGGGTTAACAAACTAAAAAAATGTACATATTACGAAATAAAAAAGTGGATGTATGCGATCTTTGCATCGATTTTATAGTACTATTTGTAGTACTATTGTATAGTATTATAGTACTATTTTATAGTACTATTGTATAGTATTATTTGTCTGGGTGGGAATAAAATGACTACAAAATATAACGCGAGAGATAAATAAAATTTGGTGGACAAGTGTTTGAATCCAAAATAGAGACTATATCGGATTTTGAATCCGATTCCATTAAGGAATTGATCTTCTGTTGGATATTCTTCTAAATGCATATAAAAAAGGATAACTCAAAATCTCAACGGCGCAAGCAAATGGAATTAGATGTGTAATCTTTCTACTGACGTTATAGTTGTATATTAAATTTTAGTTTCAATCGATTAAAAAAAAGGGTACTTTCCCGTTAACCGGGCGCAAGCGAAAAATCGCCAAATAATGTAGAATTCCGCCAAATTTCTTACTCCATATTCTCGTTTGGTTCACAATTGGCGACATTTGCGCCCTGCTAACGGAAAAGTACCCAAAAAAGTGTTTTAAATGTGTATTTGGTTTCCTTCGAAGCTACGAAACACAAGTATGCGGGATTCTAAAAATAAAAGTCTGAGTACTTGGTGTTCACGGCTAAGACCAAAATCCAATATTTTATGAGGAGAGGAGATATAACACCAGCGGGAGTTTTCTCCCCAAACCTTTCCCGAATACTCACTAATAAAGTTGTCATTCCAGCGAACAACTTGCATATAGGGCCCGACTTAGCCTAATTGGGGCCGGAGGCAAAAACTTATTTGGGGACCCCCTCTGCTTTACTACTTCAGTAATGAAGAACTTTCATTAAAGAAGGAAACGTAAAATAAACTTTCTATTCGATTTGGGGGCCCCTCTAATGCGGGGGCCTGGGGCAACTGCCCCGTATGCCCCTGCCTGCATAGCACTGGCATACAATAGCTACGAAATAGCCGTTGGCGAGAATTTAGCGCTTTTACTGAATCTATCATGACATCCTCGGCGAGTTATTTGGCGCATTAATCTCTGGCATGATGTTGATAGTATCCCAAAATCGAATTTGGGTTTTAGACACATTTTTTTCGGCCGATCGAAATAAAAATTTGACATAAAATGGCACTTGTACTCACAAATTCCCATACCAAATTTGGTATATTTAAATCACTGCGTTTTTGAACTATCACGTTTATTTATTTTTGAACTTGTAGCCCATAGGCAGTCAATCCATAGTTGGATTTGGCTCAACATTTAACAAGTGCCTATATTATAGATGTTAAATCTGGGCACCAAATTTTATCTATCTAGCTTTCTTCGTATTATAGTTATCGTGTTAATTTATAATCGAACAGCCGAGCAGACAGACTTTCTCTCAACAGATGTAATAGAAATCTGCAAATTTGGTGTAAAAACCGCATACCAAATTTCAACCATCTAGCTCAAAGAGAGTTTGAGTTATCTTTGTCACAGACAGACGGACATTTTCCAAAAATGTGTTTATCGAATTAAAGGAGATCTGAAATGTCGAGATTCGTCAAAATTTCGAGTTGGAATTTTTTGACGATTGCTATACTTTCTCTGTACTACGAATACCAGAAAGTAAAATTACGTGGCAAAATTTCAAGGTGATTATTTCCGTTGGTTATGAATATGATATTTTTCATACTAGATCGGTTTTCTCTTAATCATTGCTGGACTTGATTCTACTTTGACGAAATCATCGGAAGTGGTTTCCCTACACTTTCACGCACCCTCTCTATTTCCATTCCCTTCGCATAAGATTGAAGAATTTTGGTTAAGTGCATGAATGCTCGGATTTGTTTTCTTCATAGCCCCATACATGCTATATAGTAAGTATAATAATGTATAGTAAGTATAGTTATGTACTATATGAAAGTATAATAAATAATATTGATACTTGTGTAGTAATTAAGTGGCAGGACCACAGTGGTTACAAAATATTAATCTTTTAGCGTTCATTTTTTTCTGATTAATCACTGTTAAATAGTAAAATCATAAGAACTGGAAGAATTGAATATGTATTGTATTTCGGATGCTTTTTTTACAACCGATATTGAAACTCAAATTTGACATAAAATTATAATTATAGTTAAGACATCACATTCCAAATTTTATTTACTTTTCGCTTTTCTGAGTTATTGCTTTACATGCACATAAAAGTACAGACAGATAGAAAGTTAACCCTTTGACAGATTTGATACAAATTTTGGTAAATATTTACACTTTAGATGATAAATCTGTGAACTAAATTTCATTTATCGAAGTAGTTACGTTTTTGAATAATTACATTTAAGTTCAGATAAATGTAAAGAACGAGAAACGATCAACTTTTATCCTATTTGATTCTGAATTTGATACATTTTTACATTTTAGATACTTAATTCGTGTATTAAATCTTATTTACCCAGCTCTTTTTGTTTTATAGTTGTCATGTTCCTTTGTATTTGTTCCTTTGAATGGAAAATATTCCTGTGATTTGGATTTCATTCAAAGTTACTTAGAAATCTGCCAATTTGGATTAAAATCCATATACTAAATTTCATCCACCTAGCTCAAAGCGGTTTTGAGTTATCTTGTTCACAAACAGACTGATATAATACCAAAAATTTATTTTTTTTAAATCCGAGAGATCTGAAGTCTGGAAACAATGCGTGAAAGTCTCGAGGTCGAATTTTGGGCGATTATGATACTTTTCTCTTTATATCATTCCTATACGAGAAAGTAAATAAATAAATAAAAGGTATCCATCTATGATCCTAACTGTAAATAAAATGTAGTACAACAAATTCCTGCAAATCGCATGACTGACCTCAAAGATGATTTTTCATCTTTTCTTTATTTTTTTGGATTCCAATAAAAATGTCAAATTCTGTAAGACGAAAAGAAACGATTGTCTGAACGCTGGGGAAAAAAAAACTGATTTGTGAAGGAAATGTCACTGAAAACCAATGCTATTGACCTTGTTTCAGTCACCTAACATATGTTCAACAAATCCTTTCTGGAAGCGGTGAGTAAAAACTTTCGATAATGAAAAAAAAAAAAAAAATTAAAAAATTAAAGAATGTTTTTGTTTACCGGCTGGAATATTCTCCCCTCGACTTTGCTAAATACTAAAGCAGTACAACATTACGATGCTTTTCAGCTCTCTTTATATATCTGTTTCTCTGTTCTCTTTATATACATATCAGGAAAATGTACTTGCTTATTGCCCTGCGATAACCACACTGGCTAATCCGCCCATCCTAATAAAGACATTCGGATTAATCTGATTAACCGAACCACCGCGATAGCAGTTCTGGCGGAAACTATGGTTAAGTTCTAAGGGCCATGATCGGCCATGGTATAACACTTCCTATGGTGAGCATGTTCCATCATCGATATGAGGTAGACGATCTCCACCATTTCTGTACCCACCAGGACGGCGAGAACCAATCACCACATGGGAAACTTTCCATCCTCGTTTCTGAGGTGTTCCTGGCAGTGGCCCAGTGATAAATCATCTCAAAAAAGTGCAAATGGTTGCTAATTTTCTTGGTGGAATTTTGACATCTTATGTATAGTGAAGCTTGGCGATCTTGGCACAAACTGAAAAAAATCGCCAAGTAAACTTTTTTTTTTTTAGTTTTATTATCTAAAAATAGCAAAAAAAAAAAAAAAAAATGCAAATACAATCTTTTTGGCGCATTTGTTGCCTTTTATGTATAATGGATGGCGATCTTGGCGCAATCTGGAAATCGCTAATCAAATCAATTCTTTTGGCGTTCTAAATATAATTTGAAAATTGCGAAGAAAGTCTGGAACTGCAACATTCTTGGCGCAATCACGGCATCTTAAATATAATGGAGCTAGACCCTCCTGGCGCAATCTGAAAATCGCCAAGTAAACCCATTTTTTTTTAGCGTTCTAAGTATAATCTGAAATCGCAAAGAAAATCTGGAAATACAACATTCTTGACGCAATCATGGCATTTTATATATAAGGGAATTTGGCGATCTTGGCCCAATACAAAAAGTGACACTGAATTATTGTATTGAATTCATTGGAACTGGATTATTGGTATTGAATTATTGTACTGAATTATTTGTATTGAAGAAAACTGAATAAGTGTTTTGGGCGCCTTATTTTTGATCAACTGAAACCAAAATACAGATCTGCTTTAGTAACAAGGCCACTATATTTAATTTATTTAAGTTATTACATCTCTGGGTATTTGTTTAGTTTGTCCAAGGTTTTATTTGTTTGTTTAGTATGGTCCAAGGGTTTATTTGGCAATCTTTAGATTTCGCCAAAAACAATTAAATGATGTGTTTACTTAAAGACTTTCACGTCAAGATTCCTTATACATAAGATACAGACCAGAATACATACATTATAGAATGGTATCGTTGATTGTCTTAAAGTAGTGATATTCAAAAATTGAATAAGATAACGGACAGATTTAGTCGCAGAAAAAAGAAACATTTTTTTAAATTGAAATGTTGAAGTGACAGAAATATTTCACTGAATATGATTTCTTAGGATCAAAAGACAGTATAAAATTTAGATTTCATAATTTTTTCAGGAATACATATACTGACTGCAGCAAATATTATAATAATATTATTTGTGCCCTTTAAATAATTTTAAAAGCAAAACAAAAAAAAAAAATTTAAATTTATGACGAATCATAAAAGTTTTTATTCATCAATTCTTTGAGATATTGCGCGAATTATTAAAAATACATTGTATTGAGAATAAGACTTCAATGTTGAACGATTCTGTCTTCTATTCTCATAGTTTTAAAAATATGTTTCATTTCAGCAAAAAATTCAGCAAATAATAACTGCAGTTTAATCATTTCCTCCTTAATTTGAAATTTAAATTTTTTGATTAATAGAAAATTAGAAAGATACCTAGTACCATAAACAGAACGCCATGAGACTTCTATAATATTATGAATTATATGACAGTCGAAATTTGCAGCTTAAAAGTATTTTGATAAAGGAGTTATTAAAAGACAAGGTTACATAAAGTATTTAATTGAAAAATTTACGGAATCGAACTAATTGGCCATCAAAGACAGTAAAAAAATATAGAAAATGAAAAGTTCTATTCTATAAGCAATATGAAAAAGACATTAAATAGCAATTAATATCACAAGGAAGAAAATTCCGAAATTTTCATTAAACATTCAAAATCGACTATAAAATGGATTATATATATCATTTATCTTGAATTACTTCTATCAGAGCCTCACACTTTAATAAATTTATTTTGACCTCCATAAATTTAGTAAAAAAGCCATTTCTACTTTTTAGTAATCTAATAAAACATGTTTTTAAAGTTTTTTATTTATATTTTTTTAAAGTGACGAAGAGAATATTGCATTAAATCCTTCATAAACCAATGATAATAACGAATAATAAAATAAATAAATAAATTTTAAAAGCACGTTTTTATTAGTGGTAGAAAATAATTTTCAAAAGGAAAAAAAAAATAATGTTTACTTTTTACAAACTTTATTCAAAGATCTCTCTTATCGTCTAATAAAATATCAGGTCTCCTAACAACAATGCATCTCAAAAACTAGACAACGGTCCGCCACGCCTATTAGGAGAGTTATCGAAGAAAAGCTGAGTCAGATTTCGTTGACGTCACTCGGAAACCACTTAGCGCAAATGATCTTCTTCTTCCACACCCTTGTTTCGCAGAACTATATTCTTTTCAGGGAAAAAATCTATTAAACCCGCCAGGTTGCTTATTTATATTACTATCCAGGTCGAGATTAAAATAGCGGCTAAAATGTGACAGATTATAAAATCATTTTAAGGATTCCCATTCTTATTAATTTTATAATTCTTTTATTATTATTTTTCTTTTAAATGTTAAAAAAAAAAGATTTTTACAGATGGCTCAAAGAGCTAAAATTGTATATTCCCAATAACGATACAGATGGTTGTCAAAAGTGCCGAGCAAACTGAATTGGATTGATAGTTTAAAAAAAGAATAGTTAACAAACGATGAAAAATATTAAAACTATTATCCCCGGAGATAATGGTTGAGATAAGAATTTTTTGTTTATTCTGTTCTTTATTTTTGCATCATACGTTATTAGCAAGTGGGGCAAAGTTAAGACCGAACTTTCAACCATTGCGAAAATATTGGAAATCGCATGGAGATGACACAACAATGACACAAAAAATTACAGTATTAGCTGCAGTATCAAGCAGATGCACCGTTGTTGCTTGGAAACCATTTATACAAATTAGTATGATAAAATCTTATAACTTTAAACGAGCAATTCTTATATATGTATATAAATTTATTTCGTGTTTAAACGAGCAATTCTTATATATGTATATAAATTTATTTCGTGTTTAAACGAGCAATTCTTATATATGTATATAAATTTATTTCGTGTTTAAACGAGCAATTCTTATATATGTATATAAATTTATTTCGTGTTTAAACGAGCAATTCTTATATATGTATATAAATTTATTTCGTGTTTAAACCAGCAATTCTTATATATGTATATAAATTTATTTCGTGTTTAAACGAGCAATTCTTATATATGTATATAAATTTATTTCGTGTATCTAGGAAACGACTCTAACGACTTGGATCAAATTTTATGTTTAGATAATGTTTTTCTTTTTAAGTTTATCTATATAAATGTCTTGCCTGATAAAAAAAAACAAAAACAAAAAAACACGATTTTACACAAAACAGACACACATTTTTTTTATAACTAAATATTAACATGTGGCTATACAAGAGCCGCTTAAGCATATCGAGATGGAGTAGAGGTTAAAGATTCGAAATCCCATGCATCTATCTCGTGTTCGGTCCCACGCTTACATTTCAGTTACATTTCGCTTATAACTTTATATGAACCATTGAAAAGGGTTTTACAAAAGAAAAAAAAGCTGCCTAGCGAAGCTTGTTCTTCCACATACAATTCCACAACTTGGAACTAAATCCAAAATGTATCAACTTTATAAAAAAAGGCATTAAATATGGATAACGGACATTAAGCAAATTTATGCAGTACTTTAATGTAACAACTTGTTTGAATTGTTTATATACAACAGTGATGTTTCTACGTCATACAGTAAATTCTTTTTCATTCATTTCTTTGTTTTCGCATTATATGCCCTAATAGGTGATACAAAATCAGGACCGAATTTTCAGTCATTGAGAAACTACTGGGAATCGCATGACAATGATGCAATACATAAAAAATGATAGTATGTAGTAGTAAATGCACTACTGTAATATGGAAATAGTTTATACAAGTTGGTACGCTAAAATATTCCATACATTAGAGCTAAGTTCGAATTTTATTAACGCTATAAGCCAAGACATTAAATGGACCATAGACGTTAAGTAATTTTATGCAATAGTTTAGCGTACCAGCTTGTTTAACCACTTACAAGGCAAGAAATTCAGAGACATGTCTGCCAAAACACTCCACTGTAATTCGCAGCGAGACCACACAAAGTATCCGATACTTTATAGAAATCGAAAAAAGATTTATATAATCTATATGAATTAATTTTCGACCTAAGATTGAGCTCCTATAAGCTGTGTTTCAACAAACAATCTTAATCGTGAGCATTATTTTAACTTTTGTGACAATTGCTTGCTGACGTGTATAGCACGTCGTTGGCTATTCTGTGGCAAAAGCAACTCGACATGTATGACACGTCTTTCCACCGCAAGAGATTGAACTGTTTCCATACAATAGTGACGTCTCTTCTTGATATAGCTGCCAAAACTGTTATAATTCTCTTCATTGACAGACGCTCTCTTCTCTCATTAAAAAACGAAGTCTTGCTACAAAAGGAAGCATTTCGTCCTGTATTGAGATACACGACACAAATCTGATGGGGGAGGGGTTGCAACAAAAACGCATAGAAGAAATGCTGTGCATATATTTTTTTGGTGACCAGATGTAATTTTAAAGAATAAAATGTTCCTAGTCATGATGAATATGGCATGATGCAAGAGAAATAATGTCATTCAAAACGATCTGAAAAAGTTACCAACCTGAAAATAATATAAAGAAGCTGCCCGAAAATGTTTTCAACCAAACCAAAATCCTCTCAACCTAATTATCAGATTCCAAGCAGATTGCACTCGAATGAAAGAAAAGATATACTATACCTGTATGAGTCTATTAAACGGGCACTCTTAGCTAAACCACGCTAATTTGAGCCCATCTGAGTTGACATGTTTCGTTTGTAGTCTTCACTGTAAATTTAAAATTAGCCAATTTTTTTCAAACGACTTCTAAGTCTTGTTTTAAGTGCCTTCTATAGCCAGATTTAAATAATATGTAAATATATAAGGTGTTCCAAAAAAAGTGGAATAAGCATTTATTTCTTTAACTATTTGCAATTAGACATATATTTCCAATCCCAAAGTTTCATCAAATAAGGTACTGAAATAAAAGAATATACTTTGTCTTCTGTAGATGGCTATAGTAAAAAAGTTCCAAAAAATTAATTTTTACTCGGCTCATAGCGACAAAGTATCATTAATTAAATATTTTTTTTACACTCATCTATAAGGATACAAAGTTTCATGCTCCTTTCCGTAAAACTCGCCGATATATTGAAAGCGTTTTAGATTTTACTTAGAGATTATTTACTCGTAGAGATTTTACTTAGATTAGATATTTACTTAGATAATTTTTCCATGCCCAAAATAGATGTTTTAGCGATACTTCTGTTGCAGTTTTCAAGGATAGTACTCGTATTATGAAAGATTATTAAAAGGGCAAGATCAAGAAATAATAAAGCATTTATTAAATTTTAAAAAAAAGTAGTCAACTTATACATCAGTTGAAGAGCCGATACTAAAATGGTCATCTTCGAAAACTATACAAAGTTACATTCTTTTAACAATATAGATTTTTTTAAAATTCATCGGAAAAGATCGATAGCATGTATTTCCCAAGGTAAATTCACCTCATATTTCAGACATAATGCCAGTCAAAACTAATTAAATACATCAATCAAGATTCACCATATTGTTGTTGTTGATTTAATTAAGGATTATGGTAATAAATAAAGGAATGACTCACCTCATCCACGTCTCGATATTTATTACAGCCAATATATTTTTTGTATACAGATTCAAACTATTCAAACTACACATTTTCGAGCGCGTTTACTTGGCATCCGTTTCCTCCAAGCATCCCCTAAGAATGCCTAATCCCTGAACATAAACAAGAGTTCAAAGCTCTGGATTTTCATTGCTCCATCTGTTGGCGTTCAGATGAATCACCAGTTGTACAAATGAAATCAACTAAATTTTTGAAAATGCCATATCACACAGTCAATTATAGAAAATTGCCACTGATGATGAACCACTTACAGAAAGAACGAATTTTTAATATTCTAAAAGTGACGATTTCGTAGATTAACCATTTCTATCTTGATTAAAACTACACTCATCTATCCACATTGCATTTTTAAGAAAAGAAGGATCTGATTTTATCAAAGGTAGGGCTCATTTGTAAAATTATACAAGTCAATCATGTAGTTGCTCATGTAAGTATTAAAACAGTTTATGGACTCCATGAATTCTATATAAATAATAGTTATTGCTTTGACATAATTTCTACACTATCGCTTTGGAATGTCGAGCTTTGGACTGACTGTTCGTGCACTTGCATGAGGGTAACTTGAAAAATAAGTCAAAATGTCAGTTTCTACTCCTACATATTACTTGGAAAATAAGGATATTGTAGTTTGTAACTGCATAGCTGTTCAGTAAAAATACTTCCTAGAACATTGACAGCAATTCGGGAAACAATCTTTATATTCTTCTTCAACTAGGCCAACATTACCCTTACATACAGCATAAGTCTTCAGTATATTAGAAACTTTTTATTTCTGAAGATTATCAGTGAGTATGCAGGTGCGAGCAAAGTATTTTATTTCCTCTTTCGACATTCCAATATTTCTCAAAGGTGACTATTCAATTTCTCAAGTTCCTCTTTCTTTTTTTACCAAGTCGAAGTTGCAACTGTCGACCAATAAAAATAGACAGCACTATGCATGATTAGCAAATTTCTATCAAGTCATGATGATTAGATTATGTACTAGTTGACAAATATTTACTTTTTGCAATGAATAAATTTACATTTCTGAAATAAATGCTTCTATCTAAATTTGTGATTAGTCCCTCAAAATTTTGAAAATTAACTTACCGCTTTAAACTAACAAAACGTGAAATTTATTTAGTGTGAATAGAGATAATTATCGTTATGGGGGGTGGGATAAGAATGTAATTTCTGTAATTTTTTATTATTCCTTTCTACAGAAGTAATTTCACGCAATTGCTTTTCTTACTTAAGAAAACTTTGTAATGGAAGTATAAAATCAAATTCCACATTCTTTTTAGGACACCTCTATCTATATATTTAAAATGATCAGGAAAACGAAAGAACCAGTTCCCCTGTCCTAGACAATGCTCCAATTTCGTCAGTTTTCATTTTATATGAAAATTTGTATCTTTTTGAAACATCATTGTTGGTCTTCTAAATATTTCCATTTTTGAAAATAAACTCAAAAACAATACATTACTATATATTCCCTAAGGGGAAAAACCATAACAGAGTCCCCCATCCCCAACCAATTTTTAATTCATATGGAATCTCATAACCCCTAGATATGTCATCAATGATTTCATATCCTCATGATGTCCCTTTTTGAGAAAAAATTTAAAACCACATTCTCGAAAGCCTCTCCAAAGTGCCCCAGTTGCAATCAATGCACCGACTTTGATAATTTTTATTTTACCTGAAAATTTATGATGTAAAATACATCATTAATGATTGCATGTCGCTATCTGCTGTCTGTTTATGAGAAATATCATATAATGAAATCTTGTCACAATCCTTAGCATAAACAACTCAAATTTGCTAAATAATCTCGCTGTTTTGTGTGCATAATTTGCCAATCATAATTCAATATATATATATATATATATATATATATATATATATATATATATATATATATATATATATATATATATTGTTACGAAATTTCCGGGGTTCGTTTGGATAGTGGGAGTTATATGGTGTGAAAAACGCTCAATCAGCAGGCGGCAGTAGAAAATAAAACAACAACGTTTATTTACACGAAGACACACAGGACAGCACAAGGACGACAACTATATACAGCACAGAAGACGATTATCTTCAGCCGAGACGTGCAGCATACAAGACTCTCTACTGCAAACAGTAGCCCCCAGCTTAGTTCAGCACTAGCTTGACTCCGTCGCTGCTCCGCTTATCCCTGGAAGATCAGTTCTTCACCGTCGCTTCCGACTACTCTTCTCTGTCGCTTTCGACCACCACTACTCTGCCAGCTGCGGCCACCTCCTTTTATAGGTCTCAGGAAGCGGGTCTAGAAGCCTCTCAACCAATCAGGGACGTTCGAGGCGTATCTCGGTTCCTACTGGACGCATCGGGAAAATTCTCGATGCTTCGGGTATAATCTATTTTGGCTCCAAAGTCGCCAAATGCGTCGCCAAGTTTGTCGCCAAGCTCTGGGACCTCCTATGGAACCAACTATGCTGGAAAGTCGCATCACAGATTCGTAACAATATACTTATTTATTGTGCAAGTATAATTTTAAATAACAGTATGATAAGTTGAAGTTCATCAGTGATGGTTGTAATTAATTGGCGAATGGGAGTTGTTGAAGTCCTTAACTTTAACAACTGCAATTCGTCAACTAATTTCGTTAATTTGTATGCATAATTTGACTCTCATATATATATATATATATATATATATATATATATATATATATATATATATATATATATATATATATATATATATATATATATATATATATATATATATATATATATATATATATATATATATATATATATATATATATATATATATAATTATTGTACATGTAAAATTTAAATAATCGTGTAATAAGTAGCAGTTCATTAAAGTTGGTTATCATTAGTACTATTAATATGCTGGGAGAACAGCGGACAGCTCGATGGAGACTAATATATATTTTAAAACTGTCTTTAGCTAAATTGTCGAAATTTAGCAAGGACCGTCATTGAAGTCGAAAAGAGATACATTTAGTAATAGCACTCAATTAGAAGTCTAAATTCAGAAAACTCATTTCCTGGAAATTTTGACAAGAATAAATTCGTTTATGCAAGACATTAGAAGGGCCACGATAGCCCCCTGGTTGGTAGGGCGTTGGATTCGCGTCCCTTCAGTTGCGAGTTCGAATCCCACTGGCCGAAGATTCCCCGCGTGTTTGGTGGCTGACGCGCGTTAAATCTGTCGTGGTCACAAAGTCCTCCATGTCGAGAGTAATACCACTGGGGGTACTGGATCAGGGGTGATCGTTCTCTGATTCAGTTCTAAATTAAGATCTGTGGATATGTGAATGAAGTCCGCCCCGTAAAAAGAGTTGTGACGTGTGTGTAGCTAAGTCGTTCTCTTGGCCCTAGATGGCGCTACTATAAAAACAAAAAACACGCCCCCACCGGCTTAAAATCGCTATCTTCGTAACAGCAGGCTTGTCCAAAATAAGGCAAATGCCATAAGAAACAACAAACAACAAGACATTAGAACTGGCAATCAAATCAGCTAGTATCGTTTCCCTGAACAAAATAATATGAGACTGAATTTCCTGACAAAACACATGCTCAGAATCCACCTCAATGCGTCCTTTCCATCATTGAGTATCATTATCATTTGCAAAAAATAATGCCTTCGCATTATAAGAACATCTTTAATGTACCTAAAAATATTAAACAACCACTGGTGGTACTGTCCTTAAAACTTTCTCGTGTACTCTCTAATAAAGATTTTACCATCCCCCTCTCTCCATGGAAGGACCTTGAGTATGACCGTGAATCTGAAAAGTACTAATATTTTTATTTTCAGAGTCCCACATATAAGAGTTTTGCGCTTCATCGTATAGAAAATTGAATATGTGGTGGCGGGAAAGTTTTCTTGTGATCGTCGGGACGACTTCATTTTTCGTTTCATCATTTCACTGGAACACAATGATGAACCATTCCCGGGATGGAAAAAATTATTCTGTGTCAGGACGACACATTTCACCGTATCAAAAGTTCATCGTCGGGACGACTTCATTTTCATTTCATCAGAAATTTTTTTACGTTGGGCGCCAATGTGGTGGTATGTAGATTATTATGATCCGTGCAGGAAGCAACAGGACGAATGTTTTTAGGAACATTTCTTTTAATAATCACATTCACACACTAAACAAACACAAACTCAAAGACAACACAAGACATTCACGCGCGCAGCTTCACAGTTCAGCGTCACATCTCATTCTAATTACAATCGTAATGCACTATGGAATGACATATGGGATGGCCTACTCAGGCATAGCCATCTAGTATCCAAAAGAGAAGATTAGAATAATGCAACTGCTACAAATATATATTTTAGACACTTCCAACCCAATTGAAACCAAAATTCGGCATAGAACTACAATTTTTATAATATCATATAATAATTTTCATTTATTTAGATTGTTGCATTTTTATTGAATTTTACAAAACATGCGGAATTGTATACAAATTTTGTTAAAAAATATATGCCAAATTTCAATAACCTAGTTCAAAGCATTTTTATGTAATCACATTCGCAGACAGGCAGACGTAATCCCAAAATTGCATTTTTCGAACCAACCAAGGGAGGTCTGAAATGTGAAAATAAATCAAAATCTCGAACTTTGTGTTACATAAAGTAATAAATACCTTAAAATTTAAAAAAAAAATGAAAAGAGGCGACAGAAAAGATTAAGAATACAAAGTAACATCAAATATTAATGTCTGTCTTGAATGGTGAAATGACATAAATTATGGAGCTGGCAATCTTCCAGTTACATCGTCTAGGAATTGCAAAAAGTTGGAGAAAAGTTTCAGACTAAGATATCGACAAATTTCTTTTTATTTCTTCGTCGTCTTTAGTTGCTTGATACAAAAAAAAGTGAATTCCAGAGCGTGATTAAATGAAATGGATAAGTTGAAGATGATTGTAAACAGGGACAGATAGTGTACAGGAATTGCTGAATAGCAACGCCTTCAATTTTTTTTCAGTGTGTCGATTTAATCTTTTATTTATTTTGTTTTGTATATAATTTCTAAGTCCTTTAACAATTTAATGGGGTTTTTTTCTTTCGACATTTCAGACGAATCATAGAAAAAAAAGTACAAGAGGAGTAAGATTCCATTTAGTTTACCATTCTTCTATCAAATTCATTTCAAAAACTCCATTAAATAAACATTCAGAAAGAATACTTTTTGTAAAGTTTATTTTCTTAATGTCGGTTTCGGTGAGAATGTATTTACTATTTAATTTATTTCGAAAATTTAACTTTTTTGTATATTAGATGCTTTCAACGATCAACTGTTAATAAGAAATATTAATTGTGTTTATTTTCAACTAGCCGCCTTTGGCGACCAGCCGGTTCGCCAGTATTACAGCTCGCTACAATTTTCAATTAGATATTTTAAGTAACTTGTCTCTTAATAGCTTCTCAAACAAAACATTTTTAATCTTCAAATTTTGATAGTCATACCAAACTTATACTGTTGTTTAGATCGTTACGTTCAATTTACTATATATATTTTTCCTAATTTGTTGTCAATTCCGGTAAAACTTCAACTTTAATTTAAAGTGGAAATACTGAAATTGCAATTAATATAAAGATATTTTTTAATGAAACCAAGTGTTTTAATTTTTTTACATTTTTATTGTTATTTATTATTATTATTATTGAATATGAGTACTGCAAACAGTATGGCTCGGTATTTAAGTCTTATGTGAAATACAATATATTTTTCATAGTTTATGTAATATCTCAAACAATAATTCAACAAAAATTTCTCAGATTCAGAATAAAATTCAGTTTTTAGTTTTGCTTTCAAAAGGATTGAAATGAAATCAATAATAATATTTTGTTCCGGCCTATAAATATATTTCAAAAATTATGAAGTCTAAATTTAATACAGTAAGGAATCATATTCTGAGAAATATTCTGGACACACCAAATTTTAAATAAATGAATGAATGTTTCTATTTTCCGCGATCAACTAAGACTGATTTATGAAGTTTTGAATGTTAAAAATTTAGAAAAACTCAACATTTTCATAATCTTGTGCCAATCAATCTTCAGAAGCCTGCGCGCTGATTGGCGTATTTTCTTTGAAACGATCGATGGAAAATCTAAAATTATCCTTTTTTTATTGAATAGTGATATTCAAATTTTCATAAATCAGTCAGTTTAAGTGATTGATTTAGTTGATTGGAAATTAGCTATTTTTATTTAAAATATTAGTTGTTGTTTTGTTAAACGCGATTTCCACAGCAGAGGCTTTATGTAAAATCGAAAATTCGTTATTTATTAGAGCATTTATTGAATCAAGTTACATAAAGTATAATTATTTACCATTTAGACCATTTTAGCAGATGTGTGTGTATTACTAAAGGTTTAAAAATTAGCTGTGAGGCCCTGATTTGAATGGATATCCTGTTCATTTTAAACAATACTTGCCTTAAAATAAAACTGATTTATTGGATTAATAATATAGATAGTGTAAAAGATCATAAAATAATTTTCCTTGAATTTATTTTTTAGAAAAAAATAATGTTTCATATTTGTTTCATTTCTTACAGACACGTGCTTAAAATTATATTTTTGCAGATTTGATTTCCAAAAAGATTTAATTAATTTTTAATTTGAGCTTTAATCAATGTGATGGCAACACTTTGTTAAAAGCTAATTTTTCCCCATGAATGCGAAACGTGCTCGTGCAGCTTAAATTTTATTTTTATTTTGTACGAAAAAAAAATTGTTGAAAAATATAGTTAAAATATTTATTTAAAAATTAATAGAAACTTAATTTTAAGGTTAAAACATTGGTATCATTTAAAAGATAAATTTTTTATCTTTAACTTGATGTAAAAATCTTTTTTGTGCGGTAATATTTTCGGAAGTTATAGCAGAAACACGCTAAAATTTCGCTTATTTTTTAAATAAATAAAATTTTAATTAAAAATTTATCAAAAAATAACCCCAAGGTGCACATTCCCGGCTTCCAAGGTATACACGGGCCAAATTTGGTAGCTGTAGGTTGAATGGTCTGGCCTGTAGAGCGCCAACACACACACACACATTGAGCTTTATTATAAGTATAGATTATATCTGTTATGCATATCTTAATGTTCCTGTTCCTTTCAAAAAAGTACTTTTAAGCATCAAACTGCAATATCATTTTCTGATTCCTTTTCAAATTGGTGAAATATTATCATATAAGAATCTCTCTTCTTTAGCTTTTAACAATAGGAGAGAATCACGTGATTAAATATCTGAGGCAAACAATGAAAATTATTGTTAGAAATTATGTAAAAAATATTTAAAAAATTATCGATATGTAGGAAAAATTCGTAGAACTAAATTGCTATCATTCAAAAGTTATTTTTTTTATATTGTGATAGTACAGAAATAGAATTTACATAGTCGATTTAAAAAGTATCGTAACTAATCTTAATCGTAATGTAATTTCATATTATACGTAATCTCAGCATTAGAAATTATGTAAAAAAAATATTTAAAAAATTATCGAAATGTAGGAAAAATTCGTAGAACTAAATTGATATCATTAAAAAGATAATTTTTTTAATATTGTGATAGTACAGAAATAGACTTTACACAGTCGATTTAAAAAGTATCGTAACTAATCGTAATCGTATTGTAATTTCATATTATTCGTAATCTATAAAAGCTACATTCAAGGGAAATATGTCAATCAATTTAAAAATATTTTTTTCAAAAAAATGTTTTTTGGATATACGCAAATTGTATTACACGCAAGTTGTATTCCCAAAAGGGGACATCTGCATATATTTATTGGCATAACCTTCAAATTTCTCAATTGCTATCCCAAACTTTTTTGCTCTTTAAATCATTTTAAATACTGAGAAACCCTGATAAACAAAATTTAAGGCATATAGGTTCAAGATAACTGGAGAATATGAGAAAAAAGATTTTGGGATTATTTCAATATGCGCAAAGTAGCAAATAGGTCATTTTATTAATACTTCCCTTCATTCATTTCTGTCTTGAATACAATAGCTTTATTTGAAGAAATTTTAATATATATTTTTTAATTTTTATTTCTAGGAGCTATGAAATATAACTAAATAACAATTCGAAATGCATGTACTTAATTTGCATATTTAATTACAAATAAATGGTATTCTCGAAGCATATATTTTAATATAACCAAAAATTCTGAATTGAAACGGAAATAATACAAATAACTATCAACATAATTTATAATTCAAGAAAATATAGCATAATGCATATTCAGGTTCCACCAAACGATAATGACTTTTAAGATTCATTTTTTTTTTGTATTCAAATTCTTATTGCCAGAAAGAGTATTAAAAAGCAAATAATTTAAGAAGATATTTTAAAGCTTTTAGCTCATTTCTTTTAAAAAGTGTATTTTATAGAAATCTCGGGATAATGCATTATTTATAGGCGAGGACTTGCTTTTGTATTTTATTCAATAATGTCTTACTTATTCATGTATTTACCTGTCTGGAAATTTTCCAATTAGTACAGAATTCAAGTGCTATGCTTTTTTTATTAATTAAAGGTCTATTGAATTTTAGCTTTGCATTATGTTTTGTTTGTTTCCTCCTGTTTTTCCTGCTTAAAGTACCAACTTGACGGGGGTGTAGCTCAGTGGTAGAGCATTCGCTTCGCATGTGAAAGGCACGGGGTTCAAATCCCCGCTCCTCCATTGATTTTATTCATGTTACTGAATTTTAACTTATAATGATTTGTTGTTTATTCCTGTTTTTCTTGTTTATCGTACCACGTTGACGGGGGTGTAGCTCAGTGGTACAGCGTTCGCTTCGCATGTGAATGGCCCGGGGGTCAAATCCCTGTTATGAAAATTCATGTAATTGAATTTTAACTTATTATGATTTGTTGTTTATTCCTGTTTTTCCTGTTTATCGTACCACGTTGACAGGGTATAGCTCAGTGGTAGAGCGTTCGCTTCGCGTGTGAAAGACCCGGGGTACAAATCCCCGATCCTGCATTGATTTTATTCATATTACTGAATTTTAAATTATTAAGATTTGTTGTTTATTACTGTTTTTCCTGTTTATCGGCCCATGTTGACGGGGGTGTAGCTCAGTGGTAGAGGGTTCGCTTCGCATGTGAAAGGCCCGGTATTCAAATCCCCGCTCCTCCATTGATTTTATTCATGTTACTGAATTTTAACTTATTATGATTTGTTGTTTATTCCTGTTTATCGTACAACGTTGACGGGGGTGTAGCTCAGTGGTAGAGCGTTCGCTGCGCATGTGGAAAGCCCGGGGTTCAAATCCCCGCTCATCCATTGACTTTATTCATGTTACTGAATTTTAACTTATTATGATTTATTGTTTATTCCTGATTTTCCTGTTTATCTTGCCATGTTGACGGGGGTGTAGCTCAGTGGTAGAGCGTTCGCTTCGCATGCGAAAGGCCCGGGGTTCAAATCCCCGCTCCTCCATGTATTTTATTCATGTTTCTGAATTTTACTTATTATGATTTGCTGTTTATTCCTGTTTTACCTGTTTATCGTCCAATGTTGACGGGGGTGTAGGTCAGTGGTAGAGCGTTGGCTTCGCGTGTGAAAAGAGCGGGGTTCAAATCTCTATTATGAAAATTATTGTAATTAAAATTTTAACTTATTATGATTTGTTGTTTATTCCTGTTTTTCCTGTTTATCGTACCACGTTGACAGGGTGTAGCTCAGTGGTAGAGCGTTCGCTTCGCATGTGAATTGCACGGGGTTCAAATCCCTGCTCCTCCATTGATTTTATTCATGTTACTGAATTTTAACTTATTATGATTTGTTGTTTATTCCTATTTTTCCTGTTTATCATACCACATTGACGAGGGTGTAGCTCAGTGGTAGAGCGTTCGCTTCGCATATGAAGGGCACGGGGTTCAAATTCCTTCTCCTCCATTGATTTTATTCATGTTTCTGAATTTTAACTTATGATTTATTGTTTATTCCTTTTTTTCCTGTTTATTGTCCCATGTTGACAAGGTGTAGCTCAGTGGTAGAGCGTTCGCTCCGCGTGTGAAAGGCCCGAGGTTCTCATCCCCGCACCTCCTTTGATTTTATTCATGATACTGAATTTTGACTTATTATGATTTGTTGTTTATTCCTGTTTTTCCTGTTTATCGTACCACGTTGACGAGGGTGTAGCTCAGTGGTGGAGCGTTCGCTTCGCATGTGTAAGGCCCGGGGTTCAAATCCCCGCATCTTCATCGATTTTATTCATGTTAATGAATTTTAACTTATTATGATTTGTTGTTTATTCCTGTTTTTCCTGTTTATCGGCCCATGTTGACAGGGGTGTAGCTCAGTGGTAGAGGGTTCGCTTCGCACGTGAAAGGCCCGGGGTTCAAATCGCTGCTCCTGCATTGATTTTATTCATGTTACTGAATTTTAACTTATTATGATTTCTTGTTTATTCCTGTTTATCGTACCACGTTGACGGGGGTGTAGCTCAGTGGTAGAGGGTTCGCTTCGCATGTGAAAGGCCCGGTATTCAAATCCCCGCTCCTCCATTGATTTTATTCATGTTACTGAATTTTAACTTATTATGATTTGTTGTTTATTCCTGTTTATCGTACAACGTTGACGGGGGTGTAGCTCAGTGGTAGAGCGTTCGCTGCGCATGTGAAAAGCCCGGGGTTTAAATCCCCGCTCATCCATTGACTTTATTCATGTTACTGAATTTTAACTTATTATGATTTATTGTTTATTCCTGATTTTCCTGTTTATCGTGCCATGTTGACGGGGGTGTAGCTCAGTGGTAGAGCGTTCGCTTCGCATGCGAAAGGCCCGGGGTTCAAATCCCCGCTCCTCCATGTATTTTATTCATGTTTCTGAATTTTACTTATTATGATTTGCTGTTTATTCCTGTTTTACCTGTTTATCGTCCAATGTTGACGGGGGTGTAGGTCAGTGGTAGAGCGTTGGCTTCGCGTGTGAAAAGAGCGGGGTTCAAATCTCTATTATGAAAATTATTGTAATTAAAATTTTAACTTATTATGATTTGTTGTTTATTCCTGTTTTTCCTGTTTATCGTACCACGTTGACAGGGTGTAGCTCAGTGGTAGAGCGTTCGCTTCGCATGTGAATTGCACGGGGTTCAAATCCCTGCTCCTCCATTGATTTTATTCATGTTACTGAATTTTAACTTATTATGATTTGTTGTTTATTCCTATTTTTCCTGTTTATCATACCACATTGACGAGGGTGTAGCTCAGTGGTAGAGCGTTCGCTTCGCATGTGAAGGGCACGGGGTTCAAATTCCTTCTCCTCCATTGATTTTATTCATGTTTCTGAATTTTAACTTATGATTTATTGTTTATTCCTTTTTTTCCTGTTTATTGTCCCATGTTGACAAGGTGTAGCTCAGTGGTAGAGCGTTCGCTCCGCGTGTGAAAGGCCCGAGGTTCTCATCCCCGCACCTCCTTTGATTTTATTCATGATACTGAATTTTGACTTATTATGATTTGTTGTTTATTCCTGTTTTTCCTGTTTATCGTACCACGTTGACGAGGGTGTAGCTCAGTGGTGGAGCGTTCGCTTCGCATGTGTAAGGCCCGGGGTTCAAATCCCCGCATCTTCATCGATTTTATTCATGTTAATGAATTTTAACTTATTATGATTTGTTGTTTATTCCTGTTTTTCCTGTTTATCGGCCCATGTTGACAGGGGTGTAGCTCAGTGGTAGAGGGTTCGCTTCGCACGTGAAAGGCCCGGGGTTCAAATCGCTGCTCCTGCATTGATTTAATTCATGTTACTGAATTTTAACTTATTATGATTTCTTGTTTATTCCTGTTTATCGTACCACGTTGACGGGGGTGTAGCTCAGTGGTGGAGCGTTCGCTTCGCATGTGTAAGGCCCGTGGTTCAAATCCCCGCATCTCCATCGATTTTATTCATGTTAATGAATTTTAACTTATTATGATTTGTTGTTTATTCCTGTTTTTCCTGTTTATCGGCCCATGTTGACGGGGGTGTAGCTCAGTGGTAGAGGGTTCGCTTCGCATGTGAAAGGCCCGGGGTTCAAATCGCTCCTCCTGCATTGATTTTATTCATGTTACTGAATTTTAACTTATTATGATTTCTTGTTTATTCCTGTTTATCGTACCACGTTGACGGGGGTGTAGCTCAGTGGTGGAGCGTTCGCTTCGCATGTGTAAGGCCCGGGGTTCAAATCCCCGCATCTCTATCGATTTTATTCATGTTAATGAATTTTAACTTATTATGATTTGTTGTTTATTCCTGTTTTTCCTGTTTATCGGCCCATGTTGACAGGGGTGTAGCTCAGTGGTAGAGGGTTCGCTTCGCACGTGAAAGGCCCGGGGTTCAAATCGCTGCTCCTGCATTGATTTTATTCATGTTACTGAATTTTAACTTATTATGATTTCTTGTTTATTCCTGTTTATCGTACCACGTTGACGGGGGTGTAGCTCAGTGGTAGAGGGTACGCTTCGCATGTGAAAGGCCCGGTATTCAAATCCCCGCTCCTCCATTGATTTTATTCATGTTACTGAATTTTAACTTATTATGATTTGTTGTTTATTCCTGTTTATCGTACAACGTTGACGGGGGTGTAGCTCAGTGGTAGAGCGTTCGCTGCGCATGTGAAAAGCCCGGGGTTCAAATCCCCGCTCATCCATTGACTTTATTCATGTTACTGAATTTTAACTTATTATGATTTATTGTTTATTCCTGATTTTCCTATTTATCGTGCCATGTTGACGGGGGTGTAGCTCAGTGGTAGAGCGTTCGCTTCGCATGCGAAAGGCCCGGGGTTCAAATCCCCGCTCCTCCATGTATTTTATTCATGTTTCTGAATTTTACTTATTATGATTTGCTGTTTATTCCTGTTTTACCTGTTTATCGTCCAATGTTGACGGGGGTGTAGGTCAGTGGTAGAGCGTTGGCTTCGCGTGTGAAAAGAGCGGGGTTCAAATCTCTATTATGAAAATTATTGTAATTAAAATTTTAACTTATTATGATTTGTTGTTTATTCCTGTTTTTCCTGTTTATCGTACCACGTTGACAGGGTGTAGCTCAGTGGTAGAGCGTTCGCTTCGCATGTCAATTGCACGGGGTTCAAATCCCTGCTCCTCCATTGATTTTATTCATGTTACTGAATTTTAACTTATTATGATTTGTTGTTTATTCCTATTTTTCCTGTTTATCATACCACATTGACGAGGGTGTAGCTCAGTGGTAGAGCGTTCG